>NC_141695.1:676077396-676729669 GCF_964263255.1 Lissotriton vulgaris | reverse complement strand
ACAATAATAATAAAGTCCTCGGACAAAGGAGGAAATGTTGTTGTGCAAAATGTAACGGATTACATCACTGAAGCCAAAAGACAACTGAGCAATAGGGACCATTATGAACAACTATAAAAGAACTCAATGGAGGAATGGACAGAGGAATATCATTCTCTACGGTTGGGGTGGAAGGACAAAGGTCTGATCGACTTCGATGAATATTCATATTTGAAAACAGATAATCCCATCACAGCCACCATATACTTTTTACCAAAAGTACATAAAGCTCTCGTAAAACCACCTGGAAGACCGATCGTGAGTTCCATAGGGTCATTGTTAGAGACAACATCGAGATTCATTGATATATTCTTAATGAACTATGTAACTTCACTACCTTCATATCTGAGGGATACAATGGACTTCTTGAACAAAATCTCAGGAATTGAATGGAAGACGAACTATCTGATGGCAACACTAGATGTTGCTTTTCTTTACACTTCAATACTCCACGAGGATGGAATTAGAGCCATCAAGAAGATCTTGGAAACACGATCAGTGAGCCACTTGGAACACTCTGCAATGTTGATAGACATGCTAATCTACTGCCTGACACATACTGCCTTTCTTTTCTTGGGGGACCTACACCTGCAAAGGCAGGGGACCGCAATGGGGACATCTTTTGCTCCAACATATGCAAACCTTCTGATGGCCATCTGGGAGAACGAGGCCGTGGACTCAGAACAGAAGAAACATTTAAAAATCAAGTTCTGGTGTTGTTTCATCAACTACTTATTTGTCATCTGGGACTGAAGTGAAGAAGAGCTCCAAATATTTATTGATTCGCTGGAAAATAATGAATACAATCTCCATTTCACATCAACCATCAGCTCAACGAATCTCGTCTTCCTGGATGTAGAAACTTTTGTGAAGAATGACCGCCTATGTACTAAAATACATAGAAAACCTACATCTTGCAATAGCATACTCCATGCTAATAGCGGGCATCCAGTGAAGCTTACATGGAGCATTCCGTATGGACAGATGTTACGAGCTAAAAGAAACTGCTCTGAAATGAATGAATTGGAACAGGAAATAGAAGGAATGAGTCAACGATTCCGTGAAAGGGGCTACCCAGATGAAATCATTGAAACAGCGAAATCAAGGATGGATTTGAAGAAAAGATCAGATCTTCTAGCACCGGGAAGTGGCAAATCGAATGGAACTACTACCGAAACAGGAGGGACCAACAACGTGACTCGCTTGATCATGGATTTTAATAATCAGAGTGATAAACTAAAAAAGGCTCTACAGAGGAATTCGAACATCTTACTCCTTGATGAAACTCTGAAAGAAAACTCAACAGCATTTCCAAGTATCACATATAGGAAAATGTCATCCCTACGTGATATTCTAACTCTGAGTCGTTTACAAATTAAGCAACCAAAAAAGACCTCTTGGCTGACAACACCTGGATTCTGGAATTGCACCAAATATAAGGCCTGTGAGCATGGCGCAAATATCCCGGAATATAAATTGCAAAATGGAAGAACAGAGAAAATCAGGGACCACATAACTTGTGAATCAAAACATGTGGTCTACAGGCTTGTGTGTCCATGTGGAAAGTCCTACATAGGAAGCACCATAAATAAACTAAAACTAAGGATCCTCCAACACCTATGTGCGATCAAGAACGAGGACCCCAATTACCCCATGGCCAAACATTTTGCTGATTGACATCAAAGCAACCCCAATCTGTTTAAATAGTCAGGGATTAAGCTCAGTAAACCATCAGAGAGAGGGGGAGATCGTACATTACAACTACGCAAACTTGAATCAAAAATGATCCTGGGGATGGGGACAGAGTATCCATATGGACACAACCAAGATGCTGAACTGTTTGTACATCTGTAAATACATGATAAAAAGAATCCAGTTAAAAAACCTTGAACTCCAATATCTTGGGGCTATCTGTATATATCTGTATGTAGGTGTAAATATGTTAAAAAGTAGCGGTGAAGTCGCCAGATGAACATTGAATGAACTGATACACAAAAAAGAGCATGATGATTAAAAGACGAATGGGTTATCTTGACTGTGATGTAATATGTGAATAGATGGAGTTGATCTCAAACAGGAGTCCCTTAAATTGATATATTTTGCTGAAACATAAAGATGTACTTTACAATATGGACTGCAAATAGTTCAAGGAAAATAAGAATGAATTTCAAACCTGGACTCCAATTGAGGATACAGAAATCTGTAAATAATGTACATAGTCCCAGAGAATTGTAAATTTCCCGTAAGAACAAACCAAAAAAATCTTTCTTGGTGGAGAACACAGAATCTTGTATATAATGTGCATAGGCATCAAGAAATAAAAACCCTGATAAGTGATGGGATATGAATACGATGAATACATATTATTGGCCTAATACATACAATATAACCTTATAACTGCACGTTAGCATTGCATTATTCGCATAGCATTATTATTGTCAAGAGTGATTCACTGTAGTGCTGCCTAAACCTATTGGTATAACCAAAGCCATCTTGTTTCGTTTCTCTGTCTCCTAACGTGGTTTCCCTTAAACCACGTGATTAGGCTTTCTGCATGAAACCACTATGGCAGACCAAGCTGTCTGCCTTACTCGTTAGTTTGTAGCTTAGGGAAACCCAAGGTCACACCTGCCCTTCTTGTGGGATGCGCACATTCTAGCAGAGCCTGTTCCTGTCCTCTCCGAGCTACAGATAGAAAGGGAGGCACCTTACTGACCTGCCCCCGGAATAGCTTAGGCCCAGCTACTCGCAAGCAATTGTGCCTTATATGGGTCTTCCTGCTGGCTCACTGACAAGTTGTATCTTTCCTAGTAAGGTGATATCGTACTATGTGTGAATCGTATATATGCTTTGCTGTGCTTGTGTGTAAGCAGTCTCCTCTGCGCACCTCCGAGGGTCGTGTAGTCTGAGGCTCCCCTGTCAGGGCCTGTATCTGCAGAATAAATGATTGAACCTTCGCCATTGCCGACTGACTTATTATTTACGAATATGGTATATGGGCTATTGATGAGTATAGTCTAGTAGTGTAATATTTTGGTTCCTTCAGTTGGCGACTCCGCCGGGACTCCGCGATAGGGTCATCCCCTCCTGTAAACAGGAGTAGACGGGACAGGCAGGAGTTCTGGCCGAGTGGGTGGACGGAAATAGAATCCTGATTTGAAACACCCGTTTTGTGGTACGAAAACAAGAAATTCCACTCTTGAGCCTGGTATCCCTCCCAGCTGCTGAAGACCCTACGCCGGAGTCCTACGGGCTTAACCCGACAGAAGAACAGACTGTGTCGGTCTGTCTAGGAGTCGGCAGTGGAGAATTAGCAATCGACCTGGGTGCACCAGGTGAGTGAATTTCTGATTGTATTCGGATAAGAAACACTTAGAAGAAGTGTTTTCCTGGGTAGCGGTTAACTGCATTCTGAAGGTGGCCGGGGAAGCCGGACCACAAGGGAATCTGAGGATATGACGTTGCGGCGAAGTGGCTGCGCGGGTAGATGCCTCACGGACTTATTTGGTGAAAATTTGAGATTACACCTGGTGCCTTAGCGGGGTACTGAGTTACTCGCTCGGCCGAATCCTCTTCGCGAAAGCCCTGGGAGCAACTGGGTAGGCTAGGGTTATGGAGCTGCATGCCCAGACACCCGGCCCAACCAGAACAGGACCATGGGATGGCCTGTGAGAGGGTTCGTGGTTCGCCTACCATGTTATCTCAGAGCAGCCTAGCGACTGTTCCTTTTGTTGTTGAATTTTAATGGTCTGGAATTCTGTTGAAGCGGTTCCCCGAACTGGAGTCGACGGGCTCTGTTCGTCTGAAGACATGTCATCTGCATAGAATAAGTATTCAGTACTGAAAAAGTTATTGCCTTGCGACGCTTTACAGCACTTTATGGCGGGAAAATAGAGGAATATGAGAGTGTGAGTGGTGAAGAGGACGCGTCCGAATGTGAATGAATTTTTGGAGTATATGAATAGAATTGTGTGAACATTACATGTCTTGTAAAATATGTTTCGGGTGCTGCTGTCGGCGAAATAAACGTCTGGAAGAAAGACAGCCTGCCCCTCCCGAGGGCAGCCCCAGTTTTGATATGTATGTGAAACACGGTCTTACACCGATTTTGTTTAATACGATTTGGAATAAGTATACCAAAGATAATTCTGATTTGCAATGGCCTCTAATGGGGTCGCTTGATGAGAAAAAGATTAATTGCATCCAAAGCAAACTGTTTATGAAGAAAAGCCGTCAGTCGATGTTTGACTCCTTGAACCTATGGTTGAAGGAGGCACAACGACGACGGATAAGAGAAGAGAAATTGGGAAAACTTAAATCAGGACAGTCACCCAGAAAGCTATAGCTTATGATAAAGGAAAGGTGGAAGAAAATATCGCACAAATGGATAGACAGTTTCGCTTAGAGACTGATAAAAGTTATGTGACTCGACCAGAGACCGGAGATGAAATTGAGGATTTATTGGAAGCCCGACCACCCTCTCCTTATGCCCCACAAGGATTGAACCCAGCCGTGCCTTTGCTACGGACGGGTCAAATTGGAGCAGCATCGGCTGCGGGAGCACCGGTAACGGCTGCCACGGCCCCTGCTGATGGATCAGTACAAAGTGCGTTACTTCCCCCTCCCACTCCTCGACCAACTACCTCACCTTTGATATCCCTACAGCTGGACGAGGCTGTCCCTTCCCTTTCGCACCCTGTATTTCTCTCCTTTCCGACTCAAGCCGCTATAGATCCCCGATACTCGCTTGCCTAGATACCACACCCAAACGCCTTAGACCGGACTTGAGTGATCAGCGAGTCTACACTAGGTCGTCATTGGGTACGGAAGAAAGGAAGGCCATAGTGATTCAGGCATCCCAGTGGATGCGGAACTCCATTTACAACTTGGAGGACATTTGGAGTACCATGAAAGACTTTGAACCAGTTGCACAGCAACTGGCATTGGAGAATATGGCAATCCGATTGATTTCACTATGGGAGCAGTGTTTCGAGGAGGGAATATCCCCTCAGATACTGCGCGATATAAGAGATCGAGCTTTTAAATACCAATTACAAGCTGATGAAGTATATCAGAACGTAGCAGCTCTGGTGCAGTATCGCGAACGAATGCACCGGAAGTGCACTGATTGGGGAGCGCAGCACCCCATGAGAGAGGTACATCCCCTCTTTTATACTGAACTACCTGAATTAAAGGATGCCGGTGGCCAGGTGACTAGGGCTCGAGTGGATGCTAGGCTTCAGGAACAATGGGTTTATACCCCTTGGAAACAAAGCGAGGTCCTTACTCTAAAAGCTCAGCTTCCTGATCCCCGTAAAAATCCCACTGCTTACTATAAGGAATTGACTGAGGCCGCCAATTCTGCTATCATGACAATACCTGATATTGAGCTGTTCTTTGGCCTTTTGATCCCGGTAGATATTTGGAGACAAATACATGACACGGACCATGCCCCCGAGTTGGGAGGAACATGGGACAGTTGAAAACCTGGGACAAAGAACGAAAACCTGGAGAAAAACCTAGAGACGAGGTACTAGCAGTGCCGGCTAAGATTATTAAGTATATTCAAACTCTCCTCTCTCCTAGAAAAGTTGATTGGGACAAATTGACCGCCTGTAGACAGAAGAAGGATGAAAGCGTGTCACATTTCTTTACCAGGTTTGAGAAAGTCTTTATAGATTTTAGTGGGCAGGACCTATCCACGGAAGGCGGGATACGGTTGTTTGTAAATAGGTTTGTTACGAATTTGCTTCCCTAAGTTATGTCCCATCTCCAGGCAGCCGAGAGCACGTGGACTACGGCTGCCCCATCAGTGATTCTTAGTATGGCCCAATATTATGAACATCGAGAGAATGAAAGTAAAGAAAAGTCAGAAAAGAAGACGAAGGACTTGAAGACTAGGGTTCTGTTGCAGCAGGTTAGCAGAGGATAGAACTCCGGACGGGGAGGGCGTGGCTCATTCCAGAGGGGAGCAATGGCAGGAAGAGGTGGAGGAGGTTCCCCGAACATTGGCATAAATCAATGTTCCTAATGCAAACAGGAAGGGCACTGGAAGGCAGATTGCCCTCTGTGGCTGGCTAAGTATGGGGGTAATAGAGGACGAGGAAGGGGTCGAGGGAATATAGACTGTAATAGTATGATACGAGAAGATATGCACCGTGAGGATTCTCGAAAAAATTCTTTTGACAACGCCCAAGCCAGACAGTACTACAACGAAAATTACAGGTATGATGGGTACGACGGACAGGATTATGCATGAGACAGCCAAGGACAGAGCGGGGGCCACTTTACAGTACCAGTTGACCAGGAGGGACCTTATGTACAAGGGGAACTGTTGGGAACATCAGGAACATTTCTAGTGGATACTGGGGCAATGAATAGCTCAGTTGCCCCAATGCTGGTCCCAGGGGCTGCTCTGTCTGGCCAAAATAACGTTTCAGTAGGATTCTCTGGAATCCCGGTGGTAAACCCCATTTCTAAGCCTCTGCCCTTCACTGTAGGTCCCATTTCTATACATTCACCTTTTCTGTTGACTTCCAATTGTGGAGAAAACCTTTTGGGTCTGGATATTCTGAAAACGTTACATGCCCGGATTTTTTGTTCCCCCGACGGTGTCTATTTGATGTTACAAAAACCACCTCCTAATGCAGCCTAATATTTTGCCAAAAATGAAAACCTTCCCCCTGAATTCTCTATGATTCCTCAGACACTGTGGGCTACAGGAGATACAAATGTTGGCCTGTTAAGAATAGCTCCTGTGTCAATAACCTTGAAACCTAATGTCCAGCTGCCTCGCATTCCGCAGTATAAAATTTCACTAGAAGGTGAACAGGCCTTGTTACACATTATTCATGACCACATTCAGAAGGGGGTAGTTGAGGAGACAGCTGCTAACATTTGTAACAGTCCGATTTTACCAATTTTGAAAAAGACACCAGTTGATGGTGCCCCGGATTACAAAAATACTTATTGTTTTGCGATTGACCTTCGAGAGGTCAACAAAATTGTGGTCCCGCAATATCCGATAGTACCTGATATAACTGCTATTCTGACAATGGTTCCCCCTACAGCTGAGTATTTTTGAGTGATCGATTTAAAGAATGCCTTCTTTAGCATTCCAATTCACCCCGATAGCAGACATATCTTTGGATTCTCATTAGCTGGCCGAAGCTTCAGATTTACACGCACCCCTCAAGGCTATACAGAGAGTCCTAGAATTTATAGTCAAGCCTTGAAGGCAGTCCTTGATGAATTAATTTTACCAGCAGGGAACACAATCATCCAGTATGTGGATGATATTCTTGTGGCCTCCGACACGCAGGAAGGTTGCAAGGAAGCCACGGTTAAATTGTTACAACATTTGGCTACGAAGGGAAATAAAGTGTCCCTTTCTAAATTTCAGTATTGTCGACAGGAAGTGACCTACCTCGGCCACTTACTGTCGATAAGCGGGGAAACAATTGACTCCAGAGTGAATATCTGTAATTACTAACATGTCTGTCCCTCGTACTCAACGTGATGTTCGTGCTTTTCTTGGCATAACCTCTTACTGTCGCCAGTGGATTCCTAACTATTCACTTCTCTCTAAACCCTTGTTGCATTTGACAACCAAAGATGTGCATGAACCCTTACCCTGGACGGATGAATGTCAAGAAGCGTTTGATTCTTTAAAGTCTGCTCTTTGTTCTGCACCTGTCTTGGGTACTCCAGATTACCGAAAGCCTTTTTCACTTTATGTGCCTGAGGTGGACGGTTGTTCACTTTCAGTGTTAACACAGGGTTTTGGTGGGAAGCAAAGACCCTGTGCATTCTTTTCATCAGTCTTGGATAATGTTGCACGGGCCCTCCCAAGCTGCCTGAGGGCCACGGCTGCAGTAGCGGTGGCCATTCGGCAATCAGAGGGAATTGTTTTAAATACAGACCTCACAATCATGGTACCGCATGCTGTGGATATCCTTTTGGAAAGAACTAAGACCCAACACCTTACCAGTGCTAGATTAACAGGGTACGAGCTGACCTTGTTTGCACCTCATATTACTATTAAAAGATGTGCCACTCTGAACCCAGCCACATTACTATCTCTCCCTTCAAATGATGAAAAGGACGATGTCCAGGATTGTATATTTAGAACAGAAGAAGAAACGAAGGGACGTGTAGATCTTACTGACATCTCTTTATCTGAACCTCAAGGGGAGCTGTATGTGGATGGCTCTTGCTTTAAGATACCAGATGGCACTGCGACAGCTGCTTATGCTATCACAACATTAAAGACGGTGGTGGAGACCGCAAGGATCTCCCATCACTCAGCCCAGGCAGGTGAACTAATAGCCTTGTTAAGAGCATGTGAATTGAGTGAAGGGCTGAGGGTGAACATTTTCACGGACAGCCAGTACGCCTTTGGCGTTGCCCATAGTTTTGGGAGGCTTTGGAGGGAGTGGGGTTTCTTCACCACACAGGGCCAGAAAATCCAACATGCCACATTAATTGACCGATTGTTATTTGCATTGACATTATCAGAGAAAGTGGCCATTATTAAGTGCAGCGCCCATAAAAAAGTTGTTGATTCCACTGGATAAGGAAACGCCTTTGCTGATTCAGTAGCGAAAGAAACAGCTCAGACTAGAATGAACCCCATGTTCCCTAGCACATCGGCCCGATGGGTAGCAGAAACATCCCTGTTTGATAATACTATTGAAAGTGTGAGGGAACTACAGAAGGAAGCCACAATAGATGAAGTACAGAGATGGGAACAGGAAGTAGGAAAACTAGATAAGAATGATTGTTGGATAGATCTATCTGAAAAACAGTGATGGTTACTGCCCAATGCAGTAGTATATGCTGTAGTGACAATGGCCCATGGTCCAGCCCACATAGGTGTGAAAAGTATTTGTGCCATATTAGACCCAGTATGGAACAACCCAAACATTTCCAAAACTGCAGCACATATAGTAAAATATTGTCCGGTGTGTCTACGCCACAATCCTGGAGGTAGAGAATCTGGTTTGAGCGGGAATTTTGCCCCACCGTCCTTGACTTTTGAAGTAATACAAATCGATTACATTCAGATGGAAAGGGTAAACAATTTAAAATATGTATTAGTGGTGGTATATGTTTTTAGCAAATGGGTTGAAGCCTACCCTACTAAAGAAGCTACTGCAGTTGCCACTGCCAAAGCCCTGGTAAAGGAATACCTGCCCAGATATTGTTTGCCCCGTGTCATCTGGTCTGACAACGGGCCTCATTTTAATGCTCAGCTAGTACAGAGCGTTTGTAAAGGATTACAGATAAAACAGAAGTTCCATGCCACCAGATATCCCCAGTCAGCTGGACTAGTTGAAAAATATAATGGTACTCTGAAATAAAAAATGCCTAAAATCTGTGAGAGTACCGGATTGAATTGGCCCGACGCGCTTCCATTGGCATTGTTGTCCCTAAGAACCATCCCTCACACTAGAACTGGATTGTCACCTTACAAAGTGATTTTTAGCAGGCCCGCCAATGTGTGGGGAGTCCCCAGATCCCGATCCTTTAGGGATATTGATTATCCTCTGATGACAGATTACTTGTACGCCTTCACTATTTGCGTTCTATTCATCAACAGGTATCGGACACATTGCAGCCACTACCGGAGGGTCCTGGACATCGATTGGAACCTGGCCAGTGGGTACTGGTGAAGAACTACCAATGGAAATCCAGTTTGGAGCCCATATGGTCTGAGCCCTATCAGATCCTCCTGGCTACGAGAATGGCGGTGAAAGTGCATGGACAAAAGCAATGGATCCATGTCAGTCATCTGAAACGCCTGCCGCTGCCTTTGCCGTTTGATATACAAACCTGAGAAGGAATTCCGAGCCAGGAAGGAGAGCAGATTCAAAGCTTTGTGCCTTTTTCAGACGCCCAAGAAGTAGGGCAACCGAGTGAGGTGTTGCCCACAGGTGAAAGTGAGACAGCTCAACCAGTAGAGGGTGTCATTCCCGAGGCTCCACAAGTTTTGAATGCCTCAGATGCCCGTGCAGCTGAATTGTTTTCTGACCAAGAGCAACCTGGCCATTGTAAATACGACCTGCGGCCTGAACACAGCGCGGTACCCCAGTTCCCAAAGGTAGGAGCTATACAGAGACTTGAGTTGAGGAAGGTCGGATAGAATTACTGGGGTGCTGAGCGAGACACTGGACTGAACCCATTGAGAGCTTGGAACATTGTGCTAAATAGCTCTGTTCAGAAAGAAAGACTGAGTTAAGGGCCGCGGTCGTACTGCTGGAATATAAAGCTTGTTCTTTTTGATGAACGATAGGAGTCTACCTGTGAGGCTTTAACGGACACAGGGAGAGGATCCCTCAGTGGAAAGAAGAACCCTCTGGTGGTGTGCATGCTTTGTGGATACAAAGATTAGTTTTTGGACTTTTAGAGGGGATCCGAGTTAGAAATTGGACTTGTAAAGAGTATGTTTCCTTTTGCCCGATTTGTCATGGAGGATGAACAATCAATTGCCCATTGGCAGTATATTGATAATACACACTCATTTTCCGGATGGACCACCAGAGTGAAGGTGGCATTCGTGGCTTTTATTGTTGTAATTACGGTGATTTTAATGTGTGTATTTGTGTATCTAGAATTTCAGCATCCTGTACAGAAATTGTTAGGAACTACCCCTGCCCCAGAAGAACATCTCTTTTATTCCTTACCCCCACATAAGGCTAGACACAGAGAAACTTATGCAAAAAATGTTTTGATTGAAATGTTACATCAGACCCACAGCACCACCAACAAGATAAATTGTTGGGTCTGTGGGTTACTTCCATCAGTAATGCATCAACATGACCTGTTCATCTCCTTGCCCCTATCCCACTTAGCTAGCTGTGAAGCCTGGTTTCAAATATTATCATTAATGTATTCTCACTATATAGCTGATCCTCAGATATATACTGAAAAAGATTATGAGGCCATCCTGAAATATATAGAGCGACACCAAGGATTTGATGCTGAAGGAAATGGAGGAGAGGGATCCTTGGACCCAAGTGCTTGTATGAATGTATACACTGAATATGAAAATGCTACTTGGTTACAAGAGGAAATGCAGGATTTTGAACATTTCAACTCCACCATGTATTTTCAGCATTTTAAGGAACAGAATGTCACTAATGACAAGGCTTTGCCAATCCCCATTATAAATAGTACTTCCCCCTTTTGCATACAGGGACGAGGTCATGTTAGGGTAGGAAGCAGTAGATGCAATTACACATATACCTTGCATACATTCAGTACTCCTCCAGTGATTACTCCCCCAAACGTATATTTCGTGTGCGGTGAAAACACATATACTTGGCTTCCCCGGGGATGGGCAGGGCGGTGTTATCTCTCATTTCTTTACCCCGCAGTTTATATCGCCCCATCTGATTACCATAAGACCCATCAACTAGTTAGACGAGAAATAGAAACTAATCGAAGTATTAGGAGTTTTGATACTGATAGTACTGATCAGAAGAACACCTCCTTGCAACATTTTGAAGATATTTCCAAAGGTCTCACTCCCTTTTGGGGACCGATTTTCAATAGCCGTAGCATAAGATGCCTGTCGAGGATAGTGGAAAACGTTGTTCAGACCACCACTGGGATCTTGACCAATATTACTGTTGAACTTCAGGCTGCGAGGCTTGTTACGCTCCAGAACCGAATGGTTCTTAACGTCATCTTAGCAGATTGGGTGGAGCCTGTCGCGTGATCGGCAGCTCTTGCTGTGTTTTAATTCCTGATTTGGCCCCTACCATACACCTTGCTATTCAGAAACTACACCGGTTAGCTAGTGAAGCACATGTCGACAATGGTACTTGGTCTCTTAGTGGATGGTTCTGGGGTCTTTTATCTACCTGGGGTTGGAAGATATTCATGATTCTCGCTGGAGCCTTTGGAGTCATATTTACTTGCTGCCTATGTCTCCATTGTGGCCCTGCCTGTTGTTCTTTCTGTGCTGCTAAAATAACGTCTGCCTTGACCGTCTCTCGGCAGGCCAAGGTCGACAAACAGATGATTCAAAAAGAGATCTCAGATCTAATGCAGATCGATGAGGGTGTGTTTGTAGAGTAGAATTAGTTATATTGGCTATAATAGGCTAAAAGGGCCATCTGATGGGATATGAATACGATGAATACATATTATTGGCCTAATACATACAATATAACCTTATAACTGCACGTTGCATTATTCGTATAGCATTCACTGTAGTGCTGCCTAAACCTATTGGTATAACCGAAGCCATCTTGTTTTGTTTCTCTGTCTCCTAACGTGGTTTCCCTGTAACCACGTGATTAGGCTTTCTGCATGAAACCACTGTGGCAGACCTAGCTGTCTGCCTTACTCGTTAGTTTGTAGCTTAAGGAAACCCAAGGTCACACCTGTCCTTCTTGTGGGATGCGCACATTCTAGCAGAGCCCGTTCCTGTCCTCTCCGAGATACAGATAGAAAGGGAGGCACCTAACTGACTTGCCCCCGGAATAGCTTAGGCCCAGCTACTCGCAATCAATTGTGCCTTATATGGGTCTTCCTGCTGGCTCACTGACAAGTTGTATCTTTCCTAGTAAGGTGATATCGTACTATGTGTGAATTGTATATATGCTTTGCTGTGCTTGTGTGTAAGCAGTCTCCTCTGCGCACCTCCGAGGGTCGTGTAGGCTGAGGCTCGCCTGTCAGGGCCTGTATCTGCAGAATAAACAATTGAACCTTCTCCATTGCCGACTGACTTATTATTTACGAATACGGTATATGGGCTATTGGTGAGTATAGTCCAGTAGTGTAATATTTTGGTTCCTTCATAAGAACAATCAATTTTTGAAGAAAACGACGCAAAAAGGACATGATAAAAAAACAAAAATATTTTTTTGAAATATATATAATACTTTCCTATTTTGCTTCTTCATTGGTACTTTACTGTGAGTTAAATGTTTCTAGTCTGAATCCATAATATGCAGATAATAATGAAATGTAATCATTCAAAATAATGTAACACTTACATGTGATGTTTTATATTAAGAAAATGGCGACCTCCATTTTGCCATAGATTGTAAGCAAGGTTGACAGTCTAGAGGAATAATGGAAAGGGAAGAGAGTACCTGCACTAAGCCCTTTAAAAATGGTCTAGACTCCAGGGACTCTATGGTCCAGTAGAAGGCTAGGAGTAGCCGAAACGCGTAGGCCGTCCAATTTACTGCACCGAAACATTTGCACATGGTGTGTAAAATAAAATAATTTTGAAAAAACTTACCTGCTTGCTGTGCCATGACTTCCGCCGAGAGGGGATGAAGAGGCGAGAGGATTCTAAGATATATATATATGTATCCACAACAGACCCCTCCGGTTAAAGAAGAAGTTAGAGGCCACAACGGGGGATGTCTTGGAGGTCTTCAATACGACAACAGGCATGATGCAATTCGGCATGTAACACCTTCCTCAGATGCTGAACTTATCCCGGCACTGCTCCACACGCACCTTTGACTGCTGTTACAAAGTCCCATTGGTTCAAGCTTTACCCCAGGGTCCCATGGCCACACACCCTCTGTAGTTTTGGGCTCGAACTACAGATCCCAGCGTTCCCCATTACGGGGGGTTGCAGCACGGGGAAAGCAAAAGAATGTGTCCACCCCAAGAAGGCAATTATTGACCAGGGAGTTGAACAAATATCCAGATGGATGGCCTTGAATTGGAATGGTTGTCGTCAGGCCTCCTTGAGTCCCCACTGACATTCCAGCCCCTCACGTAGATGACAGGCGGGCTGTGAGCCGAGCTGCGATGATGCCCAACTTCTCGTAAAGTTATGAGCCGCTCTGACGGCAGCCCTGTCCTTGATCCACACTACAAGGCTGGCCGGAGTTACCAAATCCTTGGTGAAGTACAAGCACACAGCAGCCGCTGTCCCAGCAATACTACAGCCTCCTGATGGAACGGGGCCTCTAAAACACGCAACTGGGAAGCTTGTAAAATATCCACAACAGACTCCTCCGGGTAAAGAAGAGGTTAGAGGCCACAACGGGGATGTCTTGTTGGAGGTCTTTAATACGACAATAGGCATGGTGCATTTCAGCGAGTAACACCTTCCTCAGATGCATAAGTTATCCTGGCACTGCTCCACCACACCTTTGAATGCTGTAACAAAGTCCCATTGATTCAAGCTTCACCCCACGGTCACGTGGCCACACACCCTCTGTAGTTTCAGGCTCGAACTACAGATCCCAGAGTTCACCATTACGGGGAGTTGCAGCACGGGGGAAGCAAAAGAATGTGTCCAGCCCGAGTGGGCAATTAATGACCAGGGAGGTGAACAAATGTCCAGATGGACGGCCTTGGATTGAAATTGTTGTCCTCAGGCCTCCTCGAGTCCCCACTGACGTTCCAGCCCCTCACGTAGATGACAGGCGGGCTGTGAGCCGAGCTGCAATGATGCCCAACTCCTCGTAAAGTTACGAGCCGCACTGACGGCAGCCCTGTCCTTGATCCACACATCGAGGCGGGCCGGAGTTACCAAATCCTTGGTGAAGTACAAGCACACAGCAGCCGCTATCCCAGCAATACTCCGGCCTCTTGATGGAATGGGGCCTCTAAAACACACAACTGGGAAGCGTGTAAAATATCCACAACAGACCCCTCCGGTTAAAGAAGAAGTTAGAGGCCACAACGGGGGATGTCTTGGAGGTCTTTAATACGACAACAGGCATGATGCATTTCGGCGTGTAACGCCTTTCTCAGATGCCTAGGTTATCCCGGCACTGCTCCACCCGCACCTTTGAATGCTGTAACAAAGTCCCACTGGTTCAAGCTTTACCCCACGGTCATGTGGCCACACACCCTCTGTAGTTTTGGGCTCGATCTACAGATCCAAGAGTTCACCATTACAGGGGGTTGCAGCACGGGGGAAGCAAAAGAATGTGTCCAGCCCGAGTGGGCAATTATTGACCAGGGAGGTGAACAAATGTCCAGATGGATGGCCTTGAATTGGAATTGTTGTCATCAGGCTTCCTCGAGTCCCCTGAAAACCACATGAACCCAAAATCCTTGGGTGAAACTTCTTCAGATTCGTTCAATTTGAATGACGTCACGTTCTACCAAGCAAAATTCCATCCCTGTCTTTCCTCAATTCATCTCCGCCTACACCTCTCCTCTGTACACCACTCCACTGTATTAAACTCCAATGTACACCACTCCACTCTAAGCCACTTCACTATACGCTATTCCACTGTATGCAACTAGTCTACACCACTCAGTTCAACGCTATTCGACTACGCCACGCCACCTCACTCCACTGTACGCTATTTCACTGTACACTACTCCACTCTACACCACTTCACTCTGTGCTACTCCACTGTACGTCACTCCACTGTACTATTTTCAAGTCTACGAAACCCCACTCTACACTACTCCAGTGTACCCTACTCCCCTGTATGTTCCTCCTTTGTATGCTACTCCACTCAATGCCATTTCAGTGTATGCCACTCTGCTACACCACTCTATGCTACTCCCTGGTACGCCACTCCACTGTATGCTATTGCAGTATTTGCCACTCCACTCTACCGCACTTGACTCTATGCCACTCCATTCTACACCACTCCACTGTAAGCTATTCCACTGTATGCCACTCTACTCAACACCACTCCACTATACTCTATTCCACTGTACGCCAGTCCACTATATACCAGTCCAGTCAATCCCCTTCACTATATGCCACTCCACTCTACTCCACTGCATTCTATGTAAATGTTCCTGTACATAAATGCACTCCACCCCACTCCAGTGTACGCTATTCCAATCTATGTAACTCCACTATACTCCACTGCACCCTATTCCACTGTACATTACTTCATTCTATGCCCTTCAAACGTATGCTACTCCACTCTAAGTTATTCCAGTACACATCACTCCACTCCACTCCACTCCATTACACTTCACTGTACTCTGTTCAACAACACAGTACTCCACTTAACAACAGTCTACACCCCTCCACTCTACCACACTATATTCCACTCTATAGCACTACACTGTGCAAGGATGCAATGACAGTGTTCAGCACTCCACTTCACTCTACACCACTTTACAAAACTCTACTTCACTCTACGATAGCCTACACAACTCCTTCCATGCAGCTCCACCCCAAATTACTAGGAGTGGGATAGTTTTGAAAAACATGCAGGAAATGTGGGAAAGCCATAACTTTAAATAGGTCCATCATGGTAAGTGGCAGTGCTGCCCAATCCTCACTATCCCTTCTGTCCCTTTAAATAATATAGATACATTGAGTTCCCAGCCTAGAGAGGCATCCAGGGAAATCATGAGGCGTAAGTACTTGAAATGTGTTGTAGCCACCATCGTATTCAAGATCCCCCAAAAGCACACCCCACAAGAGGCAGGAGAACTAATTGATCCCAAACCTGAGCCCAGAAACCACGCTGAATACCTGCACCATCCAGCAGGCCCTGGGTTGTCAGCAGTGGACATACAATTAGAGATCATCAGCGTAGAGTGAAACTTGGTCCTAAGAACCACTGCACTACCAGAAGCTCCGCAGACCTGAATCCTTTCGTATTCACTCTGCTAGGGACTCAATCACCAGTGAAAACAAAAGGGATGACAGCAGACACCCCTGACAAGTCCCACAGACAATGAGAAAGGGCACCACCAAGGCACCATTAACCCAGATGCACGCACATGGTGAGGAATAAAACATTTTTACCACCACCCAGGAAACGCCAGCCAAAGGCCGTTCTGTGCAGTGCCCCAAGCATGAAGGGCCAATGAAAAGTGCCGAAAGCCTTGTGAAATTCTATAGTAATACAGCCTCCCACTCCAATTCACCTGAGTTCGCCACAGCAACCTGCAGGCACCAGAGACAGTGTAGAGAATCTCTACCTGGCATAAAACCATTTTGGTTACGTGTCACATGGGGGTCCTGAAACCACCAGGCATTCAGTCGCAAGACCTGCTCTGTCCACCCACCTGCCTAGTGAGCTCAGCTTCCAATGGGGAATGGTCAGAGTCGCCTGGGCAGAATCTGTACCTGGGAAATGGTAGTAACCTAGCTGGCTGCTCTAAAAAGACATTTCAACAAAAGAAGAGAGGTCTGGTCAGTTACAAGACTGCCACAGATCTGGAGCAAATGATGGAGGGGTAACACAATCACTCAATTTGAGTAGGAAGGCCCTCACACACCGACCTGGTCGGTGTCATGCTTCATCATCGGGCCCCACCGAAGAGACCGAGTGCCTCTTCGGTGTGCTACGACGCCAGAAAGACTGCGGAGCTGGTCGTGTGGGGAGGGCGTGATGTGAGTGAAAAATAATTAAAAGTGCCTAGGAGGGTATCAAAAAAAGTTTTTTAATGAGTGATCCCTAAGACACAGGTAAGTGGTATATGTGTCTGAATTTACGTGCCAAGGTTGTTAGGATTTGGTTAAATTCAGCTAGATACCACAGAGTTAAATTAATCAGTCAACATGTTTCTGCCGTACTAGTGGTATAGATTCACCAAGGCATTCTTCAGGACTATACCCCGGCGGTATGGACACTCGCTACTAGCACCATGGGTCTCGGGAGGAGGATTGGAGCGCGCCTGGCACATCGCCCTCAGTGCTCTCAACCCGCGTCTTAACCTTCAAGAATCCTCAGAACCGGACCGATGTGCCAGGCGCGCTCCAATCCTCCTCCCGAGACCCATGGTGCTAGTAGCGCCCTGTTTTAAAAGTGCTGAAACACCCCTGAATTTGGGGCTTTTTTCTTAGAATGAGCATCAAGCTCTTCTAATTTTAAGCACTTTTTTCACCTTTTCTTTTTCACTTTCACGTCCCCAGGTCAGGGTGGACTATTAGAGTGTCCATACCGCCGGGGTATAGTCCTGAAGAATGCCTTGGTGAATCTATACCACTAGTACGGCAGAAACATGTTGACTGATTAATTTAACTCTGTGGTATCTAGCTGAATTTAACCAAGTCCTAACAACCTTGGCACGTAAATTCAGACACATATACCACTTACCTGTGTCTTAGGGATCACTCATTAAAAAACTTTTTTTGATACCCTCCTAGGCACTTTTAATTATTTTTCACTCACATCACGCCCTCCCCACACGACCAGCTCCGCAGTCTTTCTGGCGTCGTAGCACACCGAAGAGGCACTCGGTCTCTTCGGTGGGGCCCGATGATGAAGCATGACACCGACCAGGTCGGTGTGTGAGGGCCTTCCTACTCAAATTGAGTGATTGTGTTACCCCTCCATCATTTGCTCCAGATCTGTGGCAGTCTTGTAACTGACCAGACCTCTCTTCTTTTGTTGAAATACATTTAACCGGGGATTAAGAGAGTTTCCTCGATTCTCCCTACCTCTCCCTTTGTTGAAATATTGCTCTAAAAAGATGTCAATACGAGAAAATGAGTGATGTGCAGCTGTACTGTGAGTCTATTGCTATACCTTTGAGTGCCATCTACACCATACATCAAATAATCACAGCAATATTCCCAAGTTGGCCAAGCAGGATTTCTTACTTGTGCACATGAAGCTAAAAACATCCAATTCAAGTCCATTACAGTATTAAAGTCTCCGCCAATAACCGATACCGCCAAATGCAAACTGAGAACCAAATTTGATAAGCTTTCCAAAGCATCCACAAGTAAACCAGGCAGTGTACATAAACTAAAGAGATCCCAGTACATCCATTCCAACAATCTCATATCAAAACGTACCTGCCCAGTGGACCTGACTGGATTGTAATGGATGTGGTGTTGGAGCAGGCCTCAGCCTGACCCACCAGTGCAAGGGGTTCGCCCTTCTCTGCACAAGTCCTCAGACCAATAGGAAGAAGTTGGCACAGAAACTGGAATAGAAAAGTAACGTTTATTACACCTCATGAGGTGGTGCTACGGTTCAAACAGTACCCTTCGGCATTGCAAGAAGTAGCACACGAGCTAGGAAAGCATGGTTTATTTATACCCGCACAGGGGCTCAAAAAGAAGGCGGTACGAACACAAGACCACAGTTTATGTACATATAAGGTAATATCAAGAGGCACAATCAATCAGTGGGAGGAGCTAACAGTTTTGGGGGTCGACAGACACATTCCTATCTGGAACTAATCACTAACAGATGTGGACCCTACTTGACCTGCGCAAAAGTGGAGGATGCTAAATATAACTTGTTGCCGGGCAGATCTCAAGTGCTGTGCAGAGCAAAATAGGGCAAAGCACATGGTCGACACGAGGCAGCATGTAGCAGACACAATGGCTGCCGTGAATACAAAATGGAGTCCGCTAAATGTCAAGTTAACGGCTAGAACTAAGATACTAAGATGTCAAGATGTCAAGATGTTAAGATATTAAGATATTAAGATGTCTTCTGCTAATGCTTAATCCAATCGCTGTTAATTTACAACAGACGACCCTTTCAGCATTAGCTGAAGGCATTCGCTTTTTTAGGATAATCCAAATACTCATCTTGTATATCTATTCGCATCATATCAGCTACTTCTTTATCGAGTACGTGTTGTGCTTTCATTTTCACAATCTTTTTTTAGTTGGCATACAGATGGTAATACACATGGAACATAACATTGGGCCACAGTGAATACACATACACCAGGTAAAAATCACTGCAATAACGATACATAGAACAGTCAGTAGTTTCCAATCCCAGCAATGACTAGAGCTCAAAACCATCCTGCAAACGACCAAGTGCCATTCTTTGTGTGAATATCTGTAGCTATCTTATGTAGCTTAAAAATCGCATCATACACTGTCTGTGACTTGTCCGGAATATACACGCAACAACTGCTACCGATAATTTTACATGCTCCTTCTCGATCTGCTAGCATAACGTCTAAGACCATCCGATTTTTTGGAGCACTACAATTCTAGCAACTTGCAGTTATTCAGTGATATTTACTAGTGCTATAGCAGTTTCATTAGTGACAGCTTCTACAACTCTAGTTAATCGTCTTACTTTTCTGCTATTCAGTGCAGTGCCCACAAAAAGAAAACAATCCTAAATAAAAATCAACATATTGCTGTAGACTAGTGTTTGTTTGATCCACTTCATCAGTACTTATTGACCTTCTATTCCTATTCAATTAAACATTTTGATATAGTTTAAAATCTCGGTGATATGATGTAGGTGCCAGAAAAACAGGTGGTAATAAGAAAGATACATAACATACACCTGACCATCCAATTGGTAATTGATGGTATCCATTACTGCCACATACTAGATATGTGTTATATGAAGCTAAAAATGAACTATTATTTACACCATCTATATTTAACACTGTAATACATTCGCTCACTCCAACTGGAATTCGTCCAGTACTTTGTACACATAGGTCTGCTTTAGTCTTTGTAACAGTAATCTCAAAAGGTTCATTTTTGGCAAAGTATTCCTCCCATTCCCATATAGTTCCATTGGCTTGTGGATACCCATCTTTGTCGTGATAACACTCTTTATTCAGACAGAAAATAAGTCCACCTACTGTAGGTTTCCTAGTTGAAAGTAGCAAAGTGTACCAGGCTCGACAAGAGCCATTATGTGAGAAAGGAAGTGGGATAAAAGGGGTTCCTCCTTTCTTTTGATGTGCTGGAATCATACCACATATCCAACAATTAGTGGTGTTGGTAGCACTATGTGTATGGTGAAGCATCTGAACAAAAGTATTATTGAAAAACAACTGACCATGCTTCCGTTCATGATAATGAAGAGTGAAATGCTGGTGCTCTTCTGGGACTGGGGTAGTAACAACAAACAACTCACGAGCAGGAACCATCACTTCAATAGACCAAGTGATCACTGCTATTATTGTCAAAGTAGCAAAGAACCCTATAACACCAAAGATGTGTTTCTTATTCATTTTAGCAACAAAAATCAACTCTTTCTAAAGAACAAAAATCAAAAACAAAAATAATCGTAGAGCTCTTCTCCCGTGGGTAGACATTGGTTTCTTCACCGAAGATCAAGATGGGGGTCACTACACTACGCAGGGCTGATCCCCCCCTTGTCATATCGGCAATCCGTTTCCATTACCCTGGGCGGTTGCTCAACCTGTCTCTGAAAAAACTGTAGACTCTTTTCTTGGCCTCAAGTTGTATTGCGATGCTCCAGGAGTCATCTGGTCCGGGAATAACTCTGCAGATTCGTTAGGTGACAAAGCTTGGCTTATCTCCGTTGTCAGGATCTCTCGATGATCGGTCAGCACAGCAAGTTCCACCAAGGTAAACAATATCTTGCGACAATGGGTACTATGCACCCAATTTTTCTTGTTGGTAACTCGAACCGCTGTTCTTGTGGCCAGGAGGACTTGCTCTGGTCTATGCCACCTCGGCTCCAAACTGCTTGACCTCTCAAACACTTTCACCATGACGTGGTCACCAGGTCAGAGATCGTGGCCATCACCTGCAGATCTGTTGGGAAGTGCTTCTCGAACCTGTTGATGAATAGAAACCAAGCTGTCAGTTAATTGTGCCAAATAGTCATTCATTAAGACACAAGGTACATCATAAACAGAACTCGGTTTCGGAACTCCCCAGATATTCATTGGCCTTCCAAACACCAACTCATGAGGGGTGAGGCCTTTTCGAGAATGTGGTACTGATCTAATAGACAACAATGTCAAAGGCAACACATCTGGCCAAGTCAAAGATGTGGAAGCCTGTATTTTTGCTATTGTCAACTTCAGAGTAGCATTATACCTTTCCACCAAACCTGCTGATTGCGGGTGGAATACTGCATGGAACTTCTGTTTAATTCCTAATCCTTTCAGGACATGCTTGATAACTTCCCCAACAAAATGAGGTCCGTTATCATTCCATAGGAGTCTGCAAACACCAAATCTAGGGAAGAATTCCTTCAGCAACACTTTCGCCATAGTAATAGCAGTATTATCCTTCGTGGGGTACGCTTCAATCCATTTACTGAAAGCACAAAACACCACTAGAACGTACTTCAAATTATTACAACGCTCAAGCTGGATTTAATCCATTTGCAAGACTTCGAAAGGTGCAGTTGGTATAGCGAATCCTCCAGCTGGAGTTCACGTCCCTTTTCCAGTTTATTGTAAACAGATCAAACAAGACTGCACTACTCTCTTAGCTGTGCTAGCAATCTCTGGATGCTCCCAAACTTGCATAAGCAATTTTGTTATTGCTGAAGCTCCAACATGTGCTAGCCCATGTGCCATCTGAACCATAGGTTGTACAAAAGCTATAGGCAGCTTCCACCTATCCATCTGCTTGATCTGCCAACAACCTCATCATCCAACTCTCCTTCTTCTGACCATTGTTCACGTTCCTTTACAGAAGCAGATTTCTGTATCTCAAGTACTTCCTGTCTAGCATCATGCCACCGCTCAGACTGCGACTTCACTGCATACATAGAAGTAGTGCTTCTCTGTGTCACAGTTTCGCGTGCCACCTGATCTGCAAAGGTATTACCTTGTCCAATCCTGTCTGTCACTTTCTTATGCACACTGCACTTTACAATGGCTTTTTCTTTGGGTATGTTAATGCAGTTAAAAGATCAAGCACTAGATCTCCGTGCATTATCTGCGGTCCGTGAGATGTAAGAAAGCCTCCCTCCTTCCAGAGTAGGCCGAAATCATGCGCCACTCCAAAAGCATAGCGGCTATCTGTATAGATGTTCACACACAAATCTTTGCTAAGCTCACATGCTCGTGTCAAGGCTATCAATTCAGCTGCTTGGGCCGATTTCTGTGGTATGCGATCTGTCTCCACTATTGTTTCAAGCGTAGAGATTGCATACGCGGCTGAGGTCGTACCATTCGGTAATTTCAAACAAGACCCATCAACCCACAATTCACCATCCACATCTGGAAGGAGCGTATCCTGCAAATCAATGCGACCCTTTGTCTGTTCCTCAGTCAAGAATATACAATCATGTGTTTCTTGTGACTGATGCTGAGTCGCCGAATACGGTAACAAAGTAGCTGGGTTTAAGGTTGCACATCTCTTTAATGTAATATGAGGAGCTACCAATGTCAGTTCATATCCTGTTAGATGAGTACTAGTTAAGTGCTGCGTCTTTGTCTGATTTAAATGGGCATCAACGGCATGAGGTACCAACACTAACAGTTTATGCGACGGAACTATCCCTTCACTCTGTCGTATTGACACAGCTGTTGCTGCAACTGAGCGAAAACACCCAGGCAACGCTCGGGCAACAGGATCAAGGATTGCTGAAAAGTAAGACCAGGGATGTTGCTTATCGCCATGTAACTGGACTAAAACTGATAACGCACATCCATCTTTCTCATTCGCGTAAAGTGTAAAAGGCTTCGTGTAATCTGGTGTACCTAACAATGGTGCTGAACAAAGGGCTTGTTGTAACTGCCGAAAAGCAGTTTCACATTCATCTGACCAAGGAAGAGGTATTGGAGTGTCTTTTGTCAAAAGTGCTAACAAAGGTTTAACAATGTACGAAAATCCCCAAATCCACTGTCTACAAGAGGAAGTAAGACCAAGAAATGCACGTACTCCTTTCTGTGCGGTAGGTTCTGGAGTGTCTAAAATTGCTTGTATGCGATCTGATGTCAATGCACGTCCCTCCTTAGACAAAAGGTGACCTAAGTAGGTTACCTTTGGTCTACAATATTGCAATTTCTTTCGTGACACTTTGTGATGATGTAAGGCAAGAAAAGAAAGCAAAGACAGAGTGCATTTTTCACATTGTTCAGAGGTATCGGCTGCCAACAAGATGTCATCGACATATTGTATGAGAGCCACACCTTCAGGTAAAACAAAGGAATCAAGTTCTCTTTTCAATGCTTGACTGTAAATACTCGGACTCTCGGTATAGCCTTGAGGAACTCTACAAAATCTATACGATTGATTATTCAAAGTGAAACCGAACAGATATCGGCTGTCAGGATGAATAGGGATCGAAAAGAAAGCGTTCTTCATATCAATCACAGAAAACGTGGTCGCTGTTGGAGGAACCAAAGTAAGAAGTGTTGTAATATCAGAAACCACAGGGTATTGTGGCACTACGATCTTGTTCACCTCTCTAAGGTCTATAATGAACCTATAAACTCTAGTATCAGTGTCTTTTTTCAATATCGGGAGAATCGGGCTGTTACAGACATTAAATGGAACTTCCTCAAAAACTCCAACTTGAATAAGATCATGTACAATTCGTATGAGTGCTTCAATACCCTCCTGTGAAATTCTGTACTGAGGCAATCATGGTAACACAGCTCCCTCCTTGACAATGATGTGTACCAGTGGAATGACCATCTGGCCCACATCAGTGCCCGAGGTAGCCCACAAGGTTTAAGGAAGTGAAGCTAATCCAATATCCTCTTTGACAAGACAAGCTCTTTCAGGCACGGAGTAATTGTCATTCAAAATGACACGCACTCCATCAGGAGAGCATCGTATTGTGGCTCGAAAATACTTGAGCATATCAAGATCAAGACCCACAATATTGTCTGGTGTGTTTGGGGAAAGCAAAAACGGACATGGAGCACTAAATTTATCAACATGAAATGCAAGTGGTTGTGAGAGTGGGCTAAGGGAAGGTGTTCCATCGAAACCTATAGAAGTAATAGTTACGCCAGACAGGGGAGCCTTTAGAACCAATTGTTTAGACAAAGCGCTACAAGTAGCTCCTGTATCAACCAGAAACCGATCAGTAGAACCCAAAACATGTGCTGTAACATAGGGATCCAGCTGATCTACTGGAACTTCAACTGATTCCTTATCCCATCCTAGGCAATCCTATGCATGAGCTGAATCGTAAATGTCAAGTTGCACATAATCAGACATTTGATACTGGTTTCGTCTGTCAAAAGCGTTAGGCCTATCCTGTGTTCGTACATTAGTGTCAAATCGAGCACAATCATTTGCATTTCCTCTAGGCCCTGAATAGCCAAAACGATTCCTCATTTGTCCCCGGCCTCGCGAGCCCTGTTGAGCACGCAACACTGAACGATCCGCTATCCAGTGACCAAATTGCTTACAATACGCACATTGATTAATAGCCAAATTTGCACGAGTATGAGGAGGATTAAAAGAACCACGTCCGCCTCGATCATAGCCTCTAGAAGGCGGGCCATAAACTTGAGCTAACACAACCTTTGTTTTTAAATCTTTTGATTTCTTATCTTCATTACCTTTCGCTTCTAATTCTTGACGCTCATATTATTGAGCCATCGTTAAAACAGATGCTAGAGAAGATGTAGTCCAAGAACTTTCACTGGCTTTTAAATGGCTAGCTATCCCTGGTAACAAATTTGTAACATATTTGTCGACAACAGATGTCTGCCTGTATCATCGGTTAAAGACTGACCGCTAAAGTCATGAAAAGCTTCTTCGAAACGTGTAAAGAAATCAGAAACCGATTCATCTACCTTTTGTTTACACAATGCTAACACAGTCCAGTCAATCTTTTTAGGGGGAATAACTGTGTTAAGTTTAGTTAATATGGCTGCAGGGAGATCTAAAATTAACTGATGTGGTTTTTGAGCGGGTTCCCTCCCCACATCCAATTGTTCGAGCTCTTTCCATTCCGCGCCAAAAGTGGCACGATCATTAATTCTACGAACTGTCCTCCACATATCCGGTGGTAATATCCATCCGAAAAACAAATCAATATCACACAAAGTCATAGTACAGGAATTTATAGCGCCTTCAACTTCCTCATAGAAAGCGGCTGGATTTTTACGTGGATCGGGCAATGCTGCTTTAAGCGCCATTACGTCTGTGCTCTTCCACGGAGTATACACCCAATTATAAATGAAATAACCCTTAGAATCAGCAGAATCTTTATCGTCAGTGTTGCCCGGTCCTTTAGGAGGAACATACAATGGAGCGGCTTCCCGCATGGGCTTCATATAGACCGCCATTTGCTTATCTGATCCGAAGATAGGCGACTGTGACTCTCCGGTCTGAGATTTCTGCGCAGCTTCGTCCGCGAGCTTTTTCTTCTCCTTCAAATGAACCACCTCAGTTCGTAATTTGACCAACCGTCTAATCGTGTCAGACACCTGAGAGAAAACAAAAAGACAGTTGCGCATATTTTTACAATCAGCTGCTACATCATCAGGTTCTAATTCTGGAGAGAAGTTTCGAAACATTTCAACGACTTCTGAAGAAAACGTTTCAGTAAAATACAACTGCTCCCTTTCCGTCTACTCTTGTATACAAGCTAAAAGATCGGAAGCAGGATCAGTGCTACGTAATGCTTTACGAGCAGCCTGTCTGATATCGGCTGCACGTTGTACAGACAGCATAGAACTGGCCCCCATGCTTTTCGTTGATCCGAGTCGGAATCCTCACCACCTTTTAACGGAGCGGACGGAATGGCATACGGAGGTGAAGGTCGATCTAGTGGCGAAAAATCATCTGGTAGATTATTAAGGACAGGATAGAGAGGCTGTCAAACAGGGTATTGGCCAGATACCTGCAATCTGTGTTCTTTTTTCTCTCTCTATTTCAGTTCTTTCCCTTCCTTCTTCTCAACTCCAACGCTTTCTCATACACATTCTTTCGCTGCTATTTCTCAACCAATGCTTGCTCACGCTTCGCTCGTTCACGTACTTCTTTCTCCCACATACGCAGACATTCAAACATATCACGTCTAGACTTCCGCTCAAACACACATCGCTCCACATACTCAATCTTTCATAAATCAAATGACCCATGCATTGGCCAACGTAACTCAGGATCCTTTCTGGTATATTTATTTCACAATGTGCTGTACATTATGGAAGAAATACCATACTTAATATACATATCCCTATTAGGCGTCCCCTCTGGGGGAGCCGGTTGCGAGTCTTCAAGTCCAAGTCGGCCCCATTACAAAAGCAGCACATCCTTCGGAGTGCGCTGAAAACAGGCATGTCAAAAATAATGCAAAATATGCAGTATTATACACCAAGTGGCACTTAAGGTACTTCTAGTACATTGCGCCGTTCAAATTTGACTCACTTGAAGAAAAATCTCCACATTGCCTGCCTATATGGGTTCCAACTCATATATCATATCTAACAAATACTTCATACAAATAAGACTAGTCTTTACCAAATACCAAATACCAAATATGCCACAGTAAGTGTTCCTAAAACTACCTTACCATACAAGGGCATCCAAAAACCCCTAGTATGTGCCATAAAACGGCCCTTACCAATCAGAGGGTGTCCAGTTTCCAACTGCCAAGTTCTAAATTCGACCAAACGGCCACTGCACAGCGAGTCGACAGAAGAGATCTCAGTCGAAGACCGGCACCACCTGAATGGTCAGATCGGAAGGAAGGGGAAAAACGCCTTGGTTTGCCAAGACTTGGGTCTCCTCGGGCAACGATCATCCATGGCGAGATCACAATCCTTCATCGCGACCACTCCTTCGGACATCCGAGTCGCCGATGAGCCCCATGTGTCGGGCGCCAATTTGTCGGAGCAGGCCTCAGCCTGACCCACCAGTGCAAGGGGTTCGCCCTTCTCTGCACAAGTCCTCAGACCAATAGGAAAAAGTTGGCACAAAAACTGGAATAGAAAAGTAACGTTTATTACACCTCATGAGGTGGTGCTACGGTTCAAACAGTACCCTTCGGCATTGCAAGAAGTAGCACATGAGCTAGGAAAGCATGGTTTATTTATACCCGCACAGGGGCTCAAAAAGAAGGCGGTACTAACACAAGAGCACAGTTTATGTACATATAAGGTAATATCGAGAGGCACATTTGATCAGTGGGAGGAGCTAACAGTTTTGGGGGTCGACATGACACATTCCTATCTGCAACTAATCACTAACAGATGTGGACCCTACTTGACATGCGCAAAAGTGGAGATGCTAAATATAACTTGTTGCCGGGCAGATCTCAAGCGCCGTGGAGAGCAAGATAGGTCAAAGCACATGGTCGACACGAGGCAGCATGTAGCAGACAAAATGGCTCCTGTGAATACAAAATGGAGTCTGCTAAATGTCAAGTTAACAGCTTTAACTAAGATACTAAGATGTCAAGATGTTAAGTTATTAAGATATTAAGATGTCTTCTGCTAATGTTTAATTCAATCGCTGTTCATTTACAACAGTGGGGGGAAACGTCATCTTTTCAACAGGTAAGGCAACCCCTTTGGAACTCCTTGCAAACCCAGCTTGAAAAACCCTTGTATTCCCAAATCTACCCAGGAAAGTACAAGTGGAGCCGATGAGCTGTATTTCTTGCAGAAGCAATGCAGCAGGGCCTTGCCTTTTGGCGTATAACAATACAACCCTCTCTGTTTTGTAATTGAGGTCATTAAAATCACATGAAATTATACAATATTGATCATTACATGGATTGTGTCTAAGCAAAGCTGTATGTGTCATGTCTGTGTGTAATGTAAAATGCAATGGGAAACAAGTCTCCCCCAAATGTGTTTGTTGAGGGCTACACTCTCCCAGTTCGCTGACAAACCTGTAATGCCACACTTTACCACTGTACTTTGCCGCTAACAAGCAATCCAGTACCCTCCAGAAGCGTTCCACCAATTCACAGAATTTTCAAGTTGGACTTCCAGGGCCCAATCCACAATGCAACTGTACCTAGAGAGCTGTGGCTATTCCAGCCAGCAGCAACCACCAGAACATAAGCAGGTAATGGGGCACACTACGATGTGCAGCTCCACTCTAACAAGTGGGCACAACACAGTTCCAGTGGAAGCCACTCTCCTCAGTTGGCTCCTCTTGGGTAGGAAGCTGCCCCACAGGTCCGGTTACTTTTGGTTCCTGGCTCCCCGAGAGGGCAGAAAATTGCCCAGCCCTGGTCACTCTGCCTCCTTCCTCCTGCCATCCAGGGGCTGCCACAGCAGTTGGGGGAACCCAGGTCCTCCACATGCACACATCCAGGCTGCAAGTTGTTAGTGGCTTGGCATGATCACCATATTGGAATCCCACAGCTATGCCCATTATCTGTTTGTGTGCCTACCAGATGGACACCAAGCAAGCAGAATCAGGGCAAACTCTTCATACCCACAGTATCAGCAGTGCCTTGCCGAAGTTGTGCTGGCTGGGAGTCTCAATGAGTCAAGGATCTTGATGGACTATGAGAGAGGTGTGCAGGGGAACACAATCAGGCATACACAATGTTTGCCTGCTAGTTAACACCCTCACTGGTGCCCATATTTGCTGAAGAATGTAAAACAGTACATTTAGCAGGGGTGGCTCCTGGTGTTGGGAGAAGGAGCTCCACCCCTTTCAAATCTATAAGCCATGCAGATGGTAAATGCAAAAAGTAATTACATTCCACATTTCTTTTAGAATGCGTGCCTGCCTGATGTGACCCTCGCAGTTCACTAAAACTGACGTAAGACAAACAGGCAGTTTTCCTAAGGTATGGTCACTAGAGCACATTTACCAGAAAATGGCTTTACTCTTGCTATTATTTTTATGGAACCAATGAGCTAAGATGACTCCTGTCCTGGCCTTGAAGACTTTGGGGTCCTCAGAGACCCCCCCATTAACCCCTTAGCTGCTAGGCCTCCCCCCGCGGAGCGAAGCCTTTTTTGGCTCTCTGGGATAATTTGCCCTAAGGCCCCCGTAACCTTTTGTCCACATAAGGTATCCATGACAACTTTTCGCCCTTTTTTGACAACATCCCAAGGATTCTAAAGGTACCCAGGGTTTGTGGATTTGCCTGGAGGGGACCAAGAAATTTGCCAAATACAGCAACATTTTGTTTTTGAGGGGAAAATATGAAAAAAGTGTTGCAGAAGAAAGTGTCTGCTTTTTCCCCTGCAAACGGTATCAATGAAGGGTATGTGGTGTTAAATCATCATCTTCATAGCTTTCAGGAACACGCTGACTTTTGTCAGAAAAACAAAATTTTCTACACAGTCTTGGCGTTTTACTGGGACATAGCGCATTTTTCCTATTTTTTGTGCTTTCAACCTCCTTCCAGCTAGTGGTATAAATGAGTGTGAAACCAATAATGGATCCAGGAAAGCTATACATTTCTGAAAAGACAAAATTCTGAATTCAGCAAGGGGGGATCCATTGTGCAGATCCTTCAAGGGTTACCTGTAGAAAGTAACAGTTGGAATAAAAAAATATTGAAATTGAGTTGGAAAAAACCCAGCCATTTGTGCCTAGGTTTTCACCTGTAACTTCTTCTAACTTTGGCATATTTTTTAAAGCAATGTACCATTACGTTTGCTGGACCCTTATGGTTGCCGAAATATATAGGACTTGTAGGTTTACAAAGAACCCGAGGTACCCAGAGCCAATAATTGAACTGCACCTTGCAATAGTTTTTCATTGTGTGCCGGGTATACAGCAATTAATTTAATAAAATATAAAGAGTGAAAACATAGGGAGTTTTGAAGAAGTGGTTATTAGCACATCGCTGAATTTGTGGGTATGCATACTATCATGTAAATTAGAGTTCATTTTTCAAAATGACTTTGTTTTACACACTCTTACATTTGTAAGGCGGAAATGCATAGAAAGACAATTGGTAATAACACTTGTTCTACTATACTGTGTTCCCCTAAGTCTCACTTGTGTAGGTAGGCCTAGTGCCTGTGACAGGAAATGGCCCAAAGTACAATGTGGACACATCACATTTTTCCACTGAAAACTGGCCTTTTTTTTGCAATGTGCCTAGCTTTGGATTTTGGGCCCTAGCTCAGCAGGAAACTTATCAAAACAGTACTTTTTAAAAACTAGGCACCCAGTGGAATCCAGGATGGGGTGACATGTGTGGCTCTCACCAGGTTCAGTTACCTAAAATCCCTTTCAAACTTCAAACTTTGACGAAATAAACACACTTTCCTCACATTTCTGTGATCAGTGGTTCTGGAATCTACAGGGAGCCACAAACTTCCACCCACCCAGTACTCCCCCAAGTCTACTGATAAAAATGGTGCCTCAGTTGTGTGGGTAGGCCTAGTGCCCATGACAGGAAATGGCCCAAAACGCAATCAGGACACATCACATTTTCCACTGAAAACGGATCCTTTTTTTTTGCAATGTGCCTAGCTGTTGATTTTGGGCTCTAGTTCAGCTGACTGCTAGGGAATCCTAGAAAACCTGTAAATTTCTGAAAACCATACACCCAGGGGAATCCAAGATGGGGTGACATGTGTGGATCTCACTGGGTTCTGTTACCCTAATCCCCTGCAAACCTCAAACATTGTAAAAAAAAAAACCATTTGCTCACTTTCCTGTGATGAAACGTTCTGGAATCTGCGGGGAGCTGCAAACTTCCACCCATCCAGCATTTCCCCAAGTCTCACAATAAAAATGGAACCTCACTTGTAAGAGTAGGCTTAGTGCCAGCAACAGGGAACAGCCCAAAACCCAAATTGGACACATCACATTTTTTCACTTAAAACTGACCCTTTTTAGGTCGAGCATTCAAGACCTCTTGTATATACTTTAGTATACATTTATATGTTTATGTACTTTGTGGGCTCTGGAGATCAGCCCTAGGACTTGTCTGCTTCCGCTTGGGGCTTTTTTCTGTTTAACTGCCTCTATTTAACTTTCTTGATAGAAAGCGACCAGCAGAGGTCAGTAAAATAATAGAATCACTTTAGCATTCTCTAGATTCCAATCCATAGAAATTGTTTTCCTTGAGCACCCGAAGACAATAATATTTTTTTCAAATCTTGTATTTTCAGTGATAAGGCCACGAAGGCCCTGATTTTATATTGAGAACAGAGCTGTGGACTATACCATTTACTGCTGAAAGGCAATATTTTTCTCCATGTGTTCCCATACCTGGTGTGTCACACAGTTTGGTGCTTATTTTCCCTCCATGTTAAAGAATAGTAAATGCTTCAGCACCCAGGCTAATGTGCTGCATAGATAAATACATATATGGTCCCAAAGGCGAGACCGATTGCATTGCAAATGCTTGTTTGCAATGTGCCTAGCTGTGGATTTTGGGCCCTAGCTCAGCCGGCACCAATGGAAACCTAGCAAACCTGTACATATTTTAAAACTAGGCCCCCCGGGGGATCCAGGATGGGGTGGCAAGTGTGGCTCTCACCAGGTTCTGTTACCCAGAATCCCTTGCAAACCTCAAACTTTGTAAAAAATAAATAAACACATTTTCCTCACATTTCTGTGATGCAAAGTTCTGGAATCTGCGGGAGGCCACAAACTTCCACCAACGCAGCATTTCCCTAAGTCTCCCGATAAATATCGTACCTCAATTATGTGGGGAGGCCTAGTGCCCCCAATAGGAAATGCCCTAAAACGTACTGTGGAGACTTCAACATTATTGATCACAAAATGACCTGGTTTTGCGAGGCAGCCGCATGTGTTTTTGGTCCCGGGCTCAGCGGCCATCTAGGGAAACCTACCAAACCCAGACAGTTCTGAAAACTAGACACCTGGGGCAGTCTAGGGAGGTGTGGCTTGTGTAGATCCCCCAATGTTTTCTAACCCAGAATCTCATGTAAACCTAAGTGAGGTATCATTTCTATCAGGGGATTGAGGGGAATGCTGGATGGTTGAAAATTTGTGCTGGCGTGTTGATCTTTCAAATTTCCCACGCAGACATGCGAGGAAAATTATACATTTGAGCTAACTTTGAGGTTTGCAGAGGATGCTGGGGAATCCATGCAAGCCACAACGACAGCCAAGTAACAGTCCACAGACACCACCAGCCAAGTACCAGCCTAAGGCACACCGCCAGGCAAGCACCATCCACGCACATCGCCAACCAAGCGCCAGTCCATGAAAACACTGTCAGGCAAGCGCCAATCTACACACACCACCACCAAGGCCCAGTCCACACACACACTGCCAACCAAGCGCAAGTCCACACACACCACCAGCAAACCGCCAGTGCACACAGCCAACCAAATGTCAGTATATGTAGACCGTCAGCCGAACTACAGTACACACACACACGGAAATTTTTCCTGGGGGAGATGAGCCTGAACATATCACTGATTAGCTCCCAATGGGGGCAAAAATGGCTAAGTTGTGTGCCTCAAATAAAAGGGGAGCGACTCTTGATAATGGAGCTGCTCTCTAACATGCTGTAAACATATCCCTGGTTCCTAGTGGGCTTTCTGCCCTCACCCGGGGGGGGGGGGGGCAGATCGGGTGTAATGACCTCCATCCAGAGGGGGTAGAAAGACTGTGCCCATCTGTGTTTTAGTGGATAGGGGTATCGGCATGCCCATTCTGCGCAGCCCCACCCTACACAAAGTAAAAATTGTTCCTGGTGTCTAGTGCGCTTTCTGCCCCATCAGGGGCTGTTGCCCATGTCTGCCCCTAGAGAGGGCAGAAAGACTGCACATTTTTTAGGGGGTTGGGGCATTCGCATGCCTCTTCAGGGCAGCCCCCACCCCTGCACAAGGAAATAAAATAGTCCCTGGTGCTTAATGGGCTTTCTACCCCAGGGCTATAGGTTCAATATGTCACCTGGCAGAAAGACTGTGCCCATTTTTATGGGAGGCATTGGAATGCTCATTCTATGCAGCCCCACCCCTACAGAAAAAAATAGAAATAGTCCCTGTTGCCTAGTGGACTTTCTGCCCCTCCCCAGGAGGCAGTTTGGGGGCTATTGCCCCCATATGCACCCATTGTTTGGGGGTCGGGGATTGAAATGCCCATTGTGTGAAGCTCCCACCCCTATTTTATTTAAAAAAATCCCTTGTGTATAGTGGGCTTTCTGATATGGGGGACGGAAAGACTGTCCATTTAGTGTTTGGGGAGGTGGATGCATTGGCATACCCATTGTGAGCAGTCCCCAACCATCCTTTTATTAAAAATAAAAAAAATCCATGGTGTCAAGTGGGATTTCTGCCACCCTGGGTGGGCCAGATCGGGGGCCATTGCCCCCATCTGACCCCCAGGGGGACAGAAAGACTAAATATGCCTATAAAAGTTTGGGGGGTGGAGAAAAGGCCCTTGCCCAGGGGGCAGCTCCTCCCTCTCTAGTGTCTAGTGGTGGATCCCTGATTGGGGATAGCCCTACTGCACCGATCCCCAAGCAGGGATCCACTAGGAAAGGGTACCATTTCAATGTTACCTCTCCCGTCTGCCTAGGTGCTCAGGCTAGAAAAGGAAATCCCTATGCTATAAACAACAGAGGGATTTCCTGGTTGTGTGCAGAAGAGGGAAGCATTCCATCCTCAGCATGAACCGGTTAATGATGCAAAGCAACCCAATATTTTGAAGCACCTCCAGACTTGTTCAACATCATTCCTGCAACTGCACATGTGATGCTGGAAGACAGAAAATGAAACCAGAACTGAATCAGTGAAAAAGAAACAGAGGAGACTGCACAATCTGGAGAGGAGACCATGCCGTCCGAATATATCAACTGCATATATCAATATATCAACTGCAAGTCTGCTCCTTCAGGACACAGATGCACCACCCGACTTTGCAGTAGTCTTCACTACCCCCACAGACCCCAGGAGCCAGAGCTACAGGAAGACCACATTGAGGATAATGACAATAGTTCTCTGTGTTGTTTGCATTACTAAAGTGTGCACTTCAAGTTTAATAATGCAAACACCATGGCGATCATGTTATTATTGTCATCAGCTGATAACACTGTTTACATTCATCCATGGTCTCCATCCATCCCACATACACCACATTCCATAGTGAGACCCTATGTCACTTGATTCCCCAACCCCCAGTTAGTCAAAGACCTGTAAAGTCCATTCACAGGAGTGGGAACTCTGCTTTAGCTGCAAATAACTGAACATTTAGCTATAAATAACTGCATTTTAACTTGAGTGACAGTAGAGAGATTAGTTTTAAGAGGAACAGGAAAGATCCTCATGTCTACATAATTGTTATGGCAAAAAATTAACTTTGGAGAATGGTTTGGGTTAGTCTGGCAGACAGTTTTGCTTCCTTAAAGAAGATTACCAGTCTTTTTACATTGTAACACACACCAATACATAAATATATGGGCACTGCTGCACACACACGACACACACACACACACTCAAATAAAGGCCCTGGGGGTTTCTCAAAGGCTTGGGTAGGAGTGCAGCGTACCCCCTTCCCTAAAAAAAAAGAAAAGCCCCAGGGGAAGGGAGTCCTGGGGCAGCAACTGCTTGGGGAGGGGGGCTATGCACCCCCTTCACTTTAATAAAAAAAAATATGCACCCTTGCCATGCACAGCTATTTACCCCACTAATTACATCACTCATGACATGTTCTATAACATTAGTGATAACATCACTCCAACATCTGAAAGGACATCATTGATGACAAGACTGTCCATGGCAGGGGAGCGAGGTAGAGTTACCTTAGGGCATAGTCGCCACATTTTTAGTAACTCATCCCGTTTGAGCTAGAAACAATTTATTTGGGTTAAAATCTGCAAATTATGCAGCAGATGAGTGATTATGTAGCAAATGCTGTAATCAATAATTCTGTGAAAAACACTCACAATAACCTAATTCCAGTGGCCCTGGAAATAACCTAATGCCAAAGGAACATGGAGGTTGAGAGAAAGACATTCAACTCTCAACCATTATTTTAGCCTATGGTCAATCACCTGGGTGTCGACTAAACTAAAAGGTTATTTTTTCTGTTTTATCAGCTTCCAAGCAGAATTTGACCTAATAAATCGTAACAAACTATGGGAGAGACTAAACACATTGGGCGAGTGTAGAAATTGCTAAAGATGGTCCTCTCAAAGGAAGATTTCAATTAACAATGGCTTGATACAAGGCTGTGTACCAGCACCGTTTTATTTGGCCATTTTCTTTCAGACCTCCCGGCAGCATTTGCAAACACTTCTTCATTGTAACTGAAAATGGGAGGAATCCACACACCATGTTTGCTGAATTCTGTTGACCTAGTAATCAAAGATACCACTGAGGCTGGCTTACAAAGGAAACTCACCAAATGTAGTAACTATTGTCTTGATGGGAAAATGAGAATACATTTGGATAAAACAAAAATTATAACCTTCAGTAAGAAAAAGATAAAGTTCACTTGGTTTATAGCCCCTAATAAATTGGAGGAAGTGATTCCTACAAATACGTCTGTATTTGGTTTCATTAAAGTCTAAGTGGTAAAATCATATAAAGGCAGTAAACATGAAATGCATAACAAATGTATTGGTCTTAAAGAAAAGTAATACAAAATATGGTTGACCTTCTTCTAGACCAGTACTTAAGGCACATTCAGCAATATTTCAACTCGGTTACTATGTGGATCAGACATTATATATTTGGATACTAAACAGAACTGGGATATAATTGAGGGCTCTAGTCTAAAAAAATATGCTGATTATGCACAAAACTCTATGATACAGTTAATAAGAACAGATAAAAAGTTAACATAATGAGGTATATGACAGTACCACTTACTGAAATAGTGAAAGATCTGGGGCTCTCGGGCTAAGGAAGAATAACAACTCAAATATATAGCTCTCTTCCCTAAAATGCTTGATGGATTTATCAAAAAAGAAATAAGGTTTAAAACATATTTAGATGCAACAAGAAATTATCTATATTCTTCGGATAATAAAAAAATGGTGGAATATTTTATAGATTTGTGGCAAGAACAATTAAATAACCGTTACTTAGTTTGAAAATGTAGCAAATGCTCCTCATGTTGAGAATAGAATAGAATGTATTTCCTTCTTTGAAAACTCAGACTTAGGATGCCAGATTTGGGGTAAAAATGCAAACTGTATATGCAGTCCAGATTTTCAATGTAGTATTGCTCACGTTTTACTGGATTGCTGATTGTTTTTAAAAATGAGGGTAACATTTTAAAACCTATATTATATAGATATGAAATAAGAAAACACAACTATGCAAGTAAGCTACTATTAGGTATCGAATCATTGGATATATTATGTGTAATAGATCAGTTTTTAATTAATATTAATGAAAAAGAGTTTTAATAGAACTGCGTTTTTGACAATTTATGTTGTCGTATTTATTATGTTGTTTAATAGACCAAGGTCTGAAGGGCTGGGTTATTTAAGACCCAGCGGTGCCAGGGAACAACACCTGAAACCTTCGTGGGTAACCTGCTCCGGCGTACAAGTGACAGAGACACGGGACACTTCCTTCGGCGTCAAAGATTCGAGCTTTATTTACTGCAGGGAACACAGAAGTCACGGCAAGTACAACATGTGCTACTTGTGGAGACTGCTTCAAATTGGTTCTGTGGATCGCTCCTTTTATACACATTTTTCCCATAGGGTTACATGGTACACAAAAGTTTATGACCCGGTTCCCACAATTATCCCCCAGAGGGGTCACTTTGGTCACTTTGATATACACAAGGTCCGGAACATAAGTGCGGAAACATTTGGCAGTTCCCAACTGTAAAAACCCGTCTTCCCACCATTAGTACATTCCAATCAGCAGTAAAACAGATTGAAGAAGGAACAAGGACAGGTGTGGAGGAAGATGGAGACAGTGGGGGATTGAAAAGGGTGTAAAAAGGGAGGTATCGGGAAACGCGAGCTACAAGCATCAAAGGGACGTGCCTAATGAGATGCACGGCTGAGACAATATACCAGCACGGCAAGATGACCCTCGAGCGGGGCCATCTGCCTTTACAGTATCATCCCCCTCGTCATAAAGACAGTTTCAAAGAACATGTGGCTTCTGCAAGTATCTTGGGAGTCCCAGGGTCGGGAAGCGGACAACGTCCGTTCGCTGGCTACTTGAGGGCAAGAGACAAAATGGATGCCGTATCTAAGATGGAACCCGTGGGTACAGATAGTAATACCCACGTAACAGACAAACGGTTTAGGTTAGCACAGCGAAACTGCGTACACCCACTAAACTCGTCATTTGCGGTTCATAGATACCAGACTCGACTATATTCGTGCGAGTCGAAAACACCACTTACAATTGTCACGGAACCTCAGACGCTCCTTTTGCCCTCATGTAGGCAAGCACTAGTCGGAATCATACTCGATATTCATCAGACCATCTAGATGTTGCTGTAACATAGCTCTGTCCAATCGAGCTTCTTTGGTAACAGGCGGCTGTCTTATACACGTTGTAGCACAGAGGCCACATAAGGCAGGACCACACTGCACGCAAAGGCAACACGTGAACAGGAACGCCACAACAACTCCGATGATCATCAGAATCTTCCAACCCCAAGTCGACATCAGGCCCCAAAACCACCCAAGTAGCGTCCAACCCCCTACGTCCACGTGTATGGACTCAGAGATCTTATGCAACTTTGAGATGGCTTGATAAACAGTCGGAGCGTTATCAGGAATGAAAATACAGCAGCTCGAATGGATCACCTTGCATACCCCACCTCGATCTGCTAAGATCACGTCTAAAACCATACGGTTTTGTAACGTCATAAGTCTATCCGCCTGAAGTTCTGTGGTGATATTACCAAGGGCACTGGCAGTAATATTAGCTGTCGATTCCACCACTCGAGTCAACTGTCTCAGGTTCCTACTATTAACCATAGGCCCCCAAAACGGGAGGAAACCCTTGAAAAAGTCTCCTGCCTCTTGACCGGCAGTGTCTTCTTCGCTAATTACGCCTCTCACAACTCTAGTCTTGTGATAATCTGCATCTACAGTGAACGTCGGAGGCAGCAAATTTGCGATAAAACATGAGCCCACAAAGTCGAAGGGCAACCATGCATACTCACGATCATGGCAGATAAAGTATGTACCCTTGGCAGCCAGAAACACAGGGGACGAGACCATCGGCAATATGTAATTTTCAGTGCAAGCACTCTCTCCAAGTCGGGCTTTCGATCTTCGGCCACGACCTATGAGACAAAAATTACCAATGTGGGGTACAACCCATATCGGAGGCGAGCTTTTAAGCTGTTTTTCACTAGTGAACACACTATACTCGCCTCTACTCAAGACCCTATAGGCTTGTACCTCTTCTTCGGGAATAAGCGAGGGATCATAGATATCGCTATCTAAATCCTCTATCGCTATAGACAAAGGCTTTTGATACGAGCCAGGGCCAGAGTAGGGAGAACGTGGTTCTCGAATGGGGTGGAAACCTAGTGCGCTTCGGAACATTGTTTGGAATGCCCGAGCAGAACCCTGGGAACTATACGGTAAGACCAAATATGGAATTCCCTTATCTGTGGTATGTGGCATCAACCCACACACCCAACAATTAGTAGTGTTAACCATTAACTGGTGCTGGTGAAGGAGCTGAATAAAGGAATTGTTGCGGAATTCTGCACGTCTAGCCTGCTCGTGTTCGGGTAAAATATGGAAGGAATGAGGAGACGAAGTAGAGGTGAATTTAGAGTCAGAAGTAGGAATAGGTGTAGGTATGGCAGAAAGTAAAAAGTACGACATCATATAGTACACCCCACCCGCCAAAAATGCAGAAATAATCAGAAACAATACAAATATCTGAAACATAAAACATTTCGTACGACTAAGTCGCTGCAGCTCAAATCTTTGTGCCTGTGCTCTTTCTACATCCATCAGCTTTGAAAACGTCCGCAACGTTTCTTGACGCACTTCGTTCTGTGTAGCAATAGTCAATTCCCAGGAGTTCCCAGGAACCGACGGTCTTTAACCTAGCGTCAAGACCTACTAACCAGAAAGAAGTACGCGCGCGGCCCTACGGCCTTTATTTATAATCAATATGCAATGTCTCTCAGCTGTGGAAGCAAAAATACGTAGGGAAAAAAACTTTCAATATGTACAAAAATAATTACAATGACACAAGTGTTCAGACTGATCGTGGAAAACGGGATATTGCAGTTGTCAAGGGACAAAACAGGATCTTTTTATTAGTCTTTAGTGCGGGATCGCAAAAAGTATCGGGTTTTCCCAGAACGTGTCTGTTCGTCGAACAAAGGATCCGTTGAAGAGACAGCGTCCTGCTGATCAGTCGAATGTTCTGGTCTTGAGTCTTTTGATGACAAATGTTCAACAGTGTCTCTCTGCTGCACCGAGGATTCTCCAACAGGTTGTGCGTCACTGAAAGGAACAAACGCCGACAACCCTTCGGTTTCAGTTGATGCAATGCCTCTCCTCACCCACGAGTCTGCCGGCAACGGAATAGGGACTTTCTTCGTATGGGTGGCGTGCACCCAGTTTTTCCGTCCCTCAAGACGAACAGCAGTTCTCGTGGCAAGGAGGACCTGGTAGGGTCCGGTGAACCTGGGCTCCAAGTTCTTCTTCCGAGAAAAATTTCTAGTAACCACCCAGTCTCCAGGCTGGAGCTGGTGGCCTGGACCCTCAGTCTGCGTCGGCAATGCTTCGTAAACCTGTTGGTGAATTAACCTCAGTTTAGCAGTCAAGTCATGTAAGTAATCGATCAACATTGGATACTCAAGATCACAGAACACACCCGGCCTAGGGACCCCCCAAACATTCGCAGGACGACCGAACACTATTTCATAGGGACTAAGCCCTACTCGGGAGTGTACAGTCGCCCTAGTTGACAATAATGCTAAGGGTAAAGCGTCAGGCCACGAGAGACCAGTCGTAGCCTGAATCTTTGCTAGCTTTAGTTTAAGGGTGCCGTTATACCCCTCAACCAAACCAGCTGACTGGGGATGATTGGCGCTGTGGAATTTCTGATTAATTCCAAGGCCTTTACACACACTCTTCATCACACTCCCCACAAACTCACTTCCGTTATCTGACCACACGACTCTAGGCATTCCGTACCGAGGAAAGTATTCCTTCAGTAGGATTTTCGCAGTAGACAAAGCAGTATTGTCTTTGAGAGGATAGGCCTCAATCCATCGGGAGAACGCGCAAACCACAACTAAAACGTATTTCAGGTTATTGCATCGCTCCATATGGATGAAGTCCAATTGAATCACCTCAAAGGGACATGAAGGGGGAGCAAAACTGCCAGGAGGAGTTGGGGTTCCCTTACCAGGATTGTACAACATGCACACCATACAATTCCTAACCAAGCGTTCAGCACACTTCGTGATACCATCATTCTTCCACACAGGGGACAACAACTTGCAAATACCTTTCACGCTAATATGTGCTAACCCATGTGCCATTGTCACAACAGCCAGCACATACGCATCTGGTAACATCCATCTTTTCTGCTCCGACAAATCAATCCAACAACCATTCGCATCCAACTTTCCCGTACTTTCATTCCACTTCTTCTTTTCAGTCTCAGTGGCCTCATTTTGTATCGCCTTCACACTCTCAATAGTGTCCTCACACATACTCGACTCTGCAGGCCACCTGACTGAACTCGTCACATACATTCGAGTGCTAAGGTTCCGGGCAGTCTCCTTAGCAGTCTCATCCGCAAACGTATTACCACGACCAACATCATCCGTCACCTTACGATGTGCACTACATTTAACAATCGCTACCTGCTTAGGCAACGTAAGTGCATCCAAAAGATCATTCACAAGCTGGCCATGCTGAATCTTCGTACCATGCGATGTCAGAAAACCTCTCTCCCTCCACAATCGTCCGAAGCTATGGGCGACGCCAAAAGCATATTGGCTGTCGGTAAACACATTCACACGTTTCCCTTTTGCTAACACACAAGCTCTAGTGAGAGCGATCAGCTCTGCAGCTTGGGCAGAATTCTGATTTAACCTCGCAGTCTCAACAACAGTATTCAACGTTACAACAGCATAAGCAGTAGTCACATCGCCATTCGGCAACTTAAAACATGAACCGTCCACATACAGCGTTCCATCTGGGTCTTCCAATGGGGTGTTTTTAAGGTCCACTCGACCTTTTGTTTCCTCTTCTGTCCTCAAATAGCAGTCATGGGCTGCTATTTCATCTGACTCTGAGCTAATTGGTAACAAAGTTGGCGGGTTCAGAACATTGCAACGTTTTATCTGAATGTGACTTGCCAAAAGCGTCAACTCGTATCCGGACAACCTCGCACTTGTCAAGTGCTGAGTTTTCGTACGATTTAAAAGAGTGTCGACTGCATGCGGAACCATCACCGTAAGCATATTATCCATGACCAATCCTGCTGATTGTCGGATGGACACCGCAGCTGCCGCTGTTGCTCTCAGACAACTCGGCAATGCTCTAGCTACCGGGTCCAAGGTCGAGGAAAAATATGCACATGGACGTTGCTTACCACCAAAGGGTTGCGTTAAGACGCTCAAAGCACAACCTTCCCTCTCGTGAACATATAACGTGAATGGCTTACTGTAGTCAGGAGTACCTAACACAGGAGCCGAACACAGTGAGTCACGCAGTTCAGAAAAACTTTTCTGACATTCTTCCGTCCATGGTAAAGGAGTTGAAACATCCTTGCACGTAAGAGCCACCAACGGTTTCGCTAGCAATGAAAAATTTGGAATCCATTGCCTGCAGTACGACGTGATACCTAGAAAGGCACGCACATCTCTTTGTGTTGTTGGCACAGTCATTCGCGCAATTGCTGCAATTCTTTCTGGGGTCAACCGCCTTCCCTCCTTTGACAATAAGTGACCTAGATAGGTTACTTCTTGACAACAATATTGGAGTTTAGAAGGTGACACCTTGTGATTTAACTCGCAGAGATGTTGCAGCAACGACACCGTAGCAATTTTGCAAATGTCCTGAGTATCTGCAGCTACCAATAAGTCGTCGACATATTGGATTAAGGCCGCACCAGCCGGCAACGTAAACGCATCCAGTTGACCCTTCAAGGCTTGGCTGTAAATCGATGGACTCTCACAGTAGCCTTGAGGAGCGCGTTTAAACCGGAAGCTGCGTCCACCAAGAGAGAAACCGAAAAGGTCTCTGCTCTCTTCTGCGATCGGGATGCTGAAGAACGCATTCTTCAGGTCGATCACCGAAAACCAAGACGCAGATGCTGGAATCAGAGTCAGTAGCGCCGTGATGTCAGGCACAACAGGGAACTGAGGAATCACAATTTTATTAACCTCCCGTAAATCGATAACAAAACGATAAACAGGTGGTTTCGAAGGATCAGTACGTTTTAGAATTGGCAGTACAGGGCTGTTGCACACGTTTCCTCGAGTCTCTTCAATAACGTCTTTGTCGATTAAATCATAGATGATCGCTAACAGTGCTCGTTCACCATCAAGAGAAATACGATACTGGGGAATGCGTGGCAATCGTACATTAGATTTCAACTGAACAACATAAGGGGAGATGTCAAGCAGGCCCACATCATTGGGACCTGTTGCCCACAAAGATGCAGGAAGGGAGCTCAATTCCGGTGGAAGCTTATCAAGAGACAAGTACATAGGAGAGACAACCTTCTCCCCCAACGTAAGCTTTACACCCGCAGGAGAACAATATAGAGTTGCATACAAACGTTTTAGCAAATCCAGACCCAGGAGATTTTCACCACAACCAGTAGTCAAAATCAACGGAGCTTCAAGCTCACGTGGCCCAATTGTAAAAGGCAAAGGGCGTGAAACTGGATTGCTAACGGGGGCGCCAGAGAATCCAACGGAAACATTTGTTAAGCCAGACAAAGGTGCGCCAGGGAGTTTCAAATGCATAATGGAACTTTTCGCTGCACCAGTGTCCAACAGAAAAGGCTCAACGACGCCCGATGTGGCAACTGTGACGTAAGGCCCTCTCTGATCAACCGGAACTGATACCACTCCCTCTCCTTGTCTATGGCTGTCCTAGTAATTACTGTCGTCAGTTCCCTGATCGACGTAATAATCGTCTACATTGTACTGCGCAGATCGTCCTTGCGATGATCCACGTTGATCAAAACAGTTATTAGAATTCGATTGGTTATCTGAACGATCATTTTGAACACCGCGACCCCTACCGCGTGATGTCTGTTGAGAACCACCACGACCTCCTCTAGATGAATTACCACTATTACGGTCGTTCAAAACAGGACAATTGAATTTTATATGACCCTCCTGTCTACAATAGGCACACTGATTGTACCCTAAAGAGGATCTTTGGGAAGAGAAGTCATTTCTAGATTGTGGTCGATTAGATTGCGACTGCGATTTATTGTGTTGCGAAGCATTCTGATTCGAACGTGGAGGATATGCTTGCTGTAACAACACTTTAGTTTTAAGCTCTTTCGTCTTTTTATCAGCGCGGTCGTTCTCTTCCTTCTCTCTATTCTCATAATATTGTGCTGTGGCCAATATCTGAGCTGAGGTTGAAACGGCCCATGCACTTTCTGAATTCTTCAATTTATTGCTCAAATCGGGCAGTAAGTTAGAGACAAATTTATCCACAAACAACCGTTGGCCACCCTCAGTACCCATATCCTGACCACTATGGTCAATAAATGCCTCCTCGAATCTCGTAAAGAAGTCGGAGACACTCTCGTCCTTCTTCTGTTTACAAGCCGACAATTTGTCCCAATTTACCCTCATAGCGGGCATAAGAGTTTTCATTAACGCAATTATTCTTTGAGGAAGAGCAGCAATCAACTGCTCGGGTTTAGCACCACCAGTTTGTCGACCATCTGCCGCTAAAATGGCAGCCCAATCACCGCCTAGTTCATTCGGATGATTCTCCTGACGAATCTTAGCCCATACCGGTTGTGGTACGACATTGCCGAACAACATATCGATATCAGCAAGGTTCATTATCGTAGCATCTACGAGCTGCGATAATTCCTTGTAATACCCTGTAGGATTTTTGCGAGGGTCAGGCAATGATTGCTTCACCTGTAACACCTCTGAACGTTTCCATGGGAGGTGTATCCACACTCTCTGGAAATATGGCAAGATCGGTGGAGCAGCTGCAGGATTACCTGGCATCCATACTGGTGGAACTTCGCGCATAGGAAATTGACCAGACTCATCTGGCTGCCTTTCAACATCCTCAACAAACAAGGCTTGAGGTATAGGAGTAGGACGAAAAGATAGCAACCTCTCAACAGCACGTCGAACGTTAGTATCCACTATCAGTCCATTCGAGAACTGGAGCTGTAGATCGGACAAAGCAGACAACACCTCGTCAGGTGCATCGGCAGATATCTGATCACGAAGGACCTTACACATTTCTTCGAACACGTATCTTTGGGTTGGTATATTAAATTGACAGAACGTATCTAGTACAATACGTGGTGGATTTCTAAGAGGATGTGTCATCCAACCCATCGCCATATTATATAGCGAAACGCGTTCCCTATTACCGGGAAGCTGACTACGTCTCTGCGGACCATCTGAACCAGCGGACCCAAGAACAGGCCCGAGAAAATGAAAGAAATTAGCCGCAACAGGAGAAGTACGACTACGAACAGAGGGAGAAGTATAGGACACAGGACTAACAAGAGAAGAGGTAGAAACAGAAGCAACAGTAGGAGTTAACAGAGCAGGAGCAGTAGCGGGAGTAGGAGTATGTGGAAGTGGAGGAGCAGTAGGGATAGCAACAGTCAAAGGAGCAGACACAGTCGGAAGAACGGGTGCAGGTTGAGGAACAGGCTGAGGAATAGGTGGCGGAACAGGTACAGGGGGAACCACTGGAGCAGCGGCACCCTGTACATACGGAGGTGGTGACTTCAGAAGATAAGACATTAAAGGATCCTCAACTGGTTCTTCCTTCTTATCCGACTCCGTAGGCAAAGCAGGATAACATTTATCTATGGACATACGCTGTAGCCTATCGAACACTTCCTTTTCCTTATCCTCCTTATCACGCTGAAACTGCTCTGCTTTCTTTACAATGGTAGCAACACCATCTCTCTGATTTCGTTTAGTCTGTCTGATTTCTTTCTGTCGGGCTTCTTTACGCCACAACCGAAAGGCATCAAACATGGCCGGCCTTGACTTTTTCGCAAATAATTTAGCCTCTAGATTATCTAAGATTGGAGTCTCAAAACTACCATAAGGTGGCCAACTAAGGACACCATCCTTCTTAGTATACCGAATCCAGTAATCATTAAAAGTAATCGGGCCCAATCCGTGCTTACTGTACATTTCATAAGTGGGAGTTCCAACCGGAGGTATCGGACACGAGTCCTCCAGTCGGGAATCCGTACCACAATGTCTGAAACAACTAAACAAAGTACTACGACCAGGCATCTTGCACACTAGCCGAGTTTCACAAACTTCAAGGGTTACGGGATTTACCAAGTCCCAGCAAAGAGCGAAAACCCTCGGTTTTTGGCGTCTGCAGTCGTCAAATATCACAACAAAGTACCAAGAACCACAAATGCAATGGAACCATGCAACAACTAAGAACCACAACCAAGAACTCTGGGAGCGACCCACAAATACTTAACTCAAAGATCGATGGCGTCACCAGGAAGGCCCGTCAATCGTCTCGCTATACCAAGGTCTACGCCAGGCGCCAAAACAGGTCTACAGTCAGGGCAGCAGTCCGTCGTAGCCGTCAGGAGGCGGGAATCTTCGCGGGAAAAGTCTTCGGGCCACTTATTTCGACAACAGGATCGATGAAGCGGAGTGCACCTTCCCTCGGAGATTTCACACGAAGTTCCTCACGATCGTCGGGCTTGGACCGGTACCATGATGCAGCCCCACGTTGGGCGCCAACTGAAGGGCTGGGTTATTTAAGACCCAGCGGTGCCAGGGAACAACACCTGAAACCTTCGTGGGTAACCTGCTCCGGCGTACAAGTGACAGAGACACGGGACACTTCCTTCGGCGTCAAAGATTCGAGCTTTATTTACTGCAGGGAACACAGAAGTCACGGCAAGTACAACATGTGCTACTTGTGGAGACTGCTTCAAATTGGTTCTGTGGATCGCTCCTTTTATACACATTTTTCCCATAGGGTTACATGGTACACAAAAGTTTATGACCCGGTTCCCACAATTATCCCCCAGAGGGGTCACTTTGGTCACTTTGATATACACAAGGTCCGGAACATAAGTGCGGAAACATTTGGCGGTTCCCAACTGTAAAAACCCATCTTCCCACCATTAGTACATTCCAATCAGCAGTAAAACAGATCGAAGAAGGAACAAGGACAGGTGTGGAGGAAGATGGAGACAGTGGGGGATTGAAAAGGGTGTAAAAAGGGAGGTATCGGGAAACGCGAGCTACAGGCATCAAAGGGACGTGCCTAATGAGATGCACGGCTGAGACAATATACCAGCACGGCAAGATGACCCTCGAGCGGGGCCATCTGCCTTTACAGTATCATCCCCCTCGTCATAAAGACAGTTTCAAAGAACATGTGGCTTCTGCAAGTATCTTGGGAGTCCCAGGGTCGGGAAGCGGACAACGTCCGTTCGCTGGCTACTTGAGGGCAAGAGACAAAATGGATGCCGTATCTAAGATGGAACCCGTGGGTACAGATAGTAATACCCACGTAACAGACAAACGGTTTAGGTTAGCACAGCGAAACTGCGTACACCCACTAAACTCGTCATTTGCGGTTCATAGATACCAGACTCGACTATATTCGTGCGAGTCGAAAACACCACTTACAATTGTCACGGAACCTCAGGTCTAAATAGACTAATTTTTGATGATGATGACCAGGGTCAATTTGTAGTGAAAAAGGAAAATCCTTGCATAGTAACCTTTCGAGCTGAAAAAACTGTGAAACCTTGGAGACACAATGAGTTGCATTACTACAAGAAAATTCAGCCTATGTCAAAACAGAAGTCCCGTCATCTGGGGTAAGATTGCAGTAACATTGAAGGTACTGTTCACGAATCAAGACTCTGATTAGCTCACTTGGTTTACCCATTAGATTGAGGGTGATAATCAGAAGAGAGAGCTTGTTTGTTTCCTAGTGCCGTGGAAACTGCCTTGTAGAAGCGTGAAAGATCTTAGGTTCATCTCGTGGAAATTAGTGTTTGTGGTAACTCATGAAGAATGCCAGAAAACAAGGAGCTATTTCTTTAGATGTAGGTAGCTAATGCAAAAAGGAAAAATGACCTACCTTTGAGAAAGCATCAATTATAACCAATATGACTTAATAGCTTTGTGACAATGGAAGATTCCCTTATGGAATAAGTAGAGATGGTATCCAACGTGTCAGTAGCTACCGCAAAACGCCACAAATATACAAAAGAACCAGGAATATGAGAATATAAATTATAATACAATGGTACTTTGTTTGATGATTGTTCTTACATTGAAGGTGTCATAAATTCTTTAATGTCCTGTAATCAGCTGGGATTTCCAACATTTCCTATCAATAGATGTCTCCATTAATTTCAAGCCATTTTCGTTGATAGAAACTCTCAACCTAGAACTGGAATGTTTTGCTCAATTTCTGACAAAATATGGGACAGTTAGAAAACAGACAGTTCTCATATCACTTTCTTGCAGTTCTATCAGAACAGTCCCAACTGGCCTTTCATAAGCATCAGCCTATACTATAAATTTGTATAGGTGTCAGGATGAAACAGGATAGGAGCTTGAGCGATCATTTTAAATGATTTTAAGCTTGGGAATGCCAATGAAAGCCCCATTTCATGTTTTTCTTCCTTAAGACATAGATAATGCAACCAGTGGAAGTTTTCTAAGCAGGTAATACAAATTTGCAAATCAAGGGAAATGTAGGCTGGGGGAGGCAAATAGAGGATGGCTGCTACTTTATTTGGACCTGAAGGCAGACCAGAAGCATTCTACCTAAATCCAATATACTCAATCTCCCCGTTCTCAAATTCATGTTTCTCAGGCATCCAAGTTAATTAGTATTGCTGGAGTCTAGACAATACCAAGGTTACATGCTCTAAATATTCAGCAATAGAGTTATAAAATAGCATAATATCATCCAAACTAGCAGCCTGTCCCGACGTTGTCCGGGTATGAATTGCTGCCGGCCAGTAGTATATTGTTTTATAGGATTTCGTTTTAATAGCATTTCTTATCTGTGACAGGCCTGTGAAACGCTCCGATTCACAGTGCACTGCTGATGCACTTAAGAGTGCGCGTTCAGTAGTGTGTGAACTCGAGTTTCCCTACTTTATTTTTCCTTGCAATATTATATAGCGCGAACTTGACAACATGGCATGAGCACAATTTACATTTCAGAAGAACACATTCATTTGTGGTAGGCACGGGGAGACAAAGCGATTTGCCTGGAATCACAGGATGTTGAGCTGATGCCGAGATTCGAACGTAGCTCCCCAACTCTAAAGTTCGGAATTCTAGAACTTGTGGCGGTGAAGGACCGGGTTTTAGAACCCAGCAGCGTCAAGGAAAACGCCCAATGCCTTCAAGTTCCCCTGCCTTGGCAAACAGAGACACAGGACACTTCTTGATGACGTCAAAGACCAAAGTTTATTGGCTGCAACCAGGAACAGAGATCTATGAAGCACAACACGGGTTGTTCGCTAGAGACTGCACAAATTCAATGAGCGGAGCATGGTCTTTTATGCCAAAAATCACATTCCAAAGGTGGCATTCGATACATACAAACTAACCAATCAGCTTGTGACATTTCAAACATAGCGCATGACGACAAACCCACTTTCCGTTGTCCAGCCCACCAGAAATGACCAAGCACATTCCATTTTCTTGTTCGATCAGGCCGGACAAACCCATCATAAAACCTTAACCCAAATCATTAATCATGTCGTAAAGGAAGGAGCAGAAACAGATTGGAAGCAAGATAGAAAGGTGGGTGCAGTGTACTATAAACTTCGGCATGCCCTGCTCTTTGATCTTTATCTGACCAGCTGCTTAACAAGGAACTGGCTCAGCGAGGTCAGCCTCGGGCAAGGGAGTCAGTTCGGCCAGGTCATTCAGAAGTCAGCTAAGGTGTACGTGTCCCAAGAACTCGTTCGGCCGCAGTCATCGGCCTATGTGAGGGCAACCACACAAAATGGCTGCCGTTCACAAAATGGAACCCAAAGGTTCAAACGAAATCCCAAAATACATAGTGTTCTCATTGATCGAATAATGCGAAAACACTGGTACACACCACACTCATGATTTTCTGACGACCTTTGTTGAACGGGTTAGGAACCACCGAACCTTAGACCCTCAAACTACGGAACTACAGACCCTCCTTTTGCCCTTACATAGGCAACAGACCCAAACCCATGTCAATCTGAATCCAGGTCTATCATCATCAGATCATGGATATGTTGCTGTAGCATCATCCTAGTACTTAGTACCTCTCTCTGGACAGGTCTCCTTGCACACGAAGTAGCACAGAGGCCACAAATAGCAGGAGCACACTGTACACAGAGACAGAACAGGAAAAGGATAGCTAAGACCATCCCAATGACCATCAGAATCTTCCATCCCCAAGTGGATATCAATCCCCAGAACCATCCCATCAACGACCAATCTCCTTTATCTAAATGGACAGAATCGGAGATCTTATGTAGCTTGGAAATGGCCTGGAAGACTGTCGGAGCGTTGTCTGGAATGAACAACGCAGAAGCTCGATTGAATCAGTTTACATACTCCACCTCAATCAGCTAGTATGACATCAAGAGCAACTCTATTCTGAAGTGTCATACGTCTATCCGACTGGAGCTCAGCAGTCAAATTACTAAGGGCACCGGCAGTTTCGACTATGGTGGACTCAACCACTCTCGTCAACTGGCGATTGTTCCTGCTATTAGCCATCGGTCCCCAGAACGGCAGAAAACCCTTAAAGAAATCTCCCAACTCTTGGCCTGCAGTGTCTTCCTGACTGAAAACACCTCTGGCAACTCTCGTCCTATGGTAATCTGCTGCAGCTGTAAAAGTAGGAAGCAACAGGAAGGAAACAAAACATGTGCCCGAAAAGTCAGGGGGCAACCATGTATATGCTTTGTCATAGCAAACAAAGTAAGTACCCTTAGCGGCTAGAAATGCTGGGGAAGACTGAGACATAAATACGTAGGTGTCAGTACAAACGCTCTTCCCTAGCTGAGCTCTCGGATTCTTGCCATTACCCTGCAGACAATAGCGACCCTGATGGGGCACTATCCAAATCAGTGGAGAACTTTTCGCTCGCTGGTTAACACTCAGACTAACTCCATACCTAGTAATGTTCCAACCAATGTATGCTTGTGTCTCATCCCTCGGAATAGTCTCATATGAACTAATCCCTCTAATCATACCAACTATTCCCTTGACCAGAGCACTATTCTTCGGATTGTCCTTCACTGAACGTTGGGGATAGACACTATGGGCATAGATAAACATCGTGCTGTAAGCCCAAATAGAACCATTTAAGCTAAAAGGCAAAACCAAGTACGGAATACCTTTATCGGTTGTATGGGGCATTAGACCACAAATCCAACAATTCGTTGCGTTCATCACTAACTGGTGTAGGTGCAAAAGTTGAATAAAGGAATTATTGGCAAATTCCAATCATCTAACTACCTCATGTTCAGGCAAAGGGTGAAAAGAATGAGAGGAAATAGTAGGTGTAGGTGTAGGTTGTACAGTGGGAATAAACGTCACTTTAAAAGAGAATGTCACATAACCAATTAAAAATATCATCAAACTCAATAGCAAAAACAAACAGTATTAAAAATCTTTTCCTTGTGATTAGTTTGTGTATCTTATTCTTAAATTTCATTGTCCTTACAGGTCTCTCCAACTCAAAGAAATCCATCCTAACTAAATATGCTGCTCGCGATGGTAGGGTGTTCTATGCTTAGGAATGCCTCTGTCAACCCAGGGCAATTCCCTTAGGCCAACCAGAACCTTCGACCTATTGTCTCGGGCTTGCACTCCAAAGACTTATCAACCGCGACCCTACAGCTGAACCCGGATGGCGGTTCGAAAAACAAAAATGAGTAGATCCTCGGTGAAGAGTTAACCTGTAAACAGAAAAATCATAAAAAACTTCATTTATTTTATTAGTCCCACGACTCTTGGTCGCAAATTATAACGATCTTTTCCAGGCAATGTTTGATCCTTGAATAGAAGCTCAGGCACAGTAGTGTTCAATCGATTCAAAGGAGGCACAGCTTCTTGCAAAAGATCGTCACTTTCTTTCTCAGAGTTTGTTCCAATCAAACGAGCATCGCTGAATGGCAAAAATCGTGGCACAGTTCCTGTTTCAGAGTCTGGGAGTCCTTCCTGGACACATCGGTCGTACGGTAAGGGCAATGGAGCCCGTTTGCAGTGTACGCCGTGGATCCAGTGTTTCTTGCCTTGCACTCTAACTGCAGAACGTGTAGGCAGGAGAACTAGATGTGGTCCTGTCCAACGGGGCTGATCGTTCTTGTTCCGCTGGAAGTTCTTGACAAAGATCCACGAGCCAGGTTCAATAGCGTGGCCTGGATCTTCAGAAGCTTGTGCCAATCTCTCATAAACCTGTTGGTGTAAAACACGCAGTTTAGCCGTCATTTCGTGCAAGTAATCAAGCAACACAGGATATTCGATCTCACTGAATTTAGTCAGCCTTGGCACACCCCAAATGTTCGCCGGGCGGCCAAAGACAACTTCGTACGGACTCAAACCCATTCGCGAATGCACAGTCATTCTTGTGGACAAAAGCGCTAAAGGCAAAGCATCTGGCCACTGTAAACCAGAGCTCGCTTGGATTTTGGCTAACTTTAGCTTCAAAGTGCCATTATAGCACTCGACTAAACCAGCTGATTGGGGGTGATTTGCAGCGTGGAACTTCTGCTGAATTCCTAATCCCTCACATACTTTCTTCATCCCTTGACCCACAAATTCACTCCCATTGTCACTCCAGATAATTCTCTGCAAACCAAATCTAGGGAAGAACTCTTTGATAAGGGCTTTCGCTGTGGACAAGGCAGTATTGTCCTTCAAAGGATAAGCTTCCACCCATCTAGAAAAGGAGCAAACAACCACTAAAACATATTTCAGGTTGTTGCACCTCTCCATGTGGATGAAATCTAGCTGCAAAGCCTCGAACGGATACGTAGGAGGAGCAAAATGACCAGCTGGTGTTGGAGTTCCCTTACCAGGATTGTACATCAAACACACCATACAGTTCTTAACCAAATTCTCTGCACATTTGGGAATTCCCGCATTCTGCCAAACCTGAGCCAACAACTTACAAATCCCTGTCACGCTGATATGTGAATGTGTGGAGTGGTGTGGCTCACTGGTTAGAGGCGACAGACCCGGAAGCAGAGAAAAGCCCGGGACCAGGGTTCAATTCCCAACGCGGCAGGGTCGTGGACCAGGGTCAGCGGACTCGATAATCCTTGCCTCGGTGCCTACTCTAACCAGGGATCACACTCGGCAACTCTGGGCATTAGCTTGCCTCATCTCTACAACGGCCCCCCCACATTCGCCAGGAATGCCTGGTTTCACCTTGGAGATACCCAGTAGGGACCATCTCACAGGGATAGCCAGGACGGGTTCCCCAGCGGTCTACAGCGCCAGGACGCCTCAGGGCAGCAGTGCGCTTTACAAGACACATACATTACATTACATTACATTACATTACATATGTGCCATCCCATGAGCCATTGTAACAACTGGAAGCACATACGCGTCAGGCAACAACCATCTTTGATGCTCAGACAAATCAGTCCAACAACCATACGAATCCAATCTACCCTTACTTTCTCTCCATTCATTCAACTCTTTCTCTGTAGCTTCAGCTTGGATGGATTTCACACTCTCAATCGTATCTTCACACATACTTTTCTCTGGAACCCATCTTGCCGGACCTGCAACATACATTCGGCTCATGACATTTCTCGCAGTTTCTTTCACAACTTCATCTGCAAAAGCATTACCTCGACCAACATCATCCGTAACTTTCTTATGGGCACTGCATTTCACAGTCGCTACTTGCAATGGCAAAGTAAGTGATTCAAGAAGCTCATTCACCAACTGCCCATGTTGAATCTTTATTCCATGCGAAGTCAGGAACCCACGTTCACGCCACAAACATCCAAAGCTATGAGCCACACCAAACGCGTACTGGCTGTCAGTATACACATTCACTCGTTTTCCTTTCGCCAACACACATGCTCTCGTAAATGCAATCAACTCTGCTGCTTGCGCTGAATTATGTGGGATACGTGCAGCTTCAACAATCGTATGCAAAGTCGTAACAGCATATGCCGCAGTCGTATCACCATTCAGCAACTTAAAGCACGAACCATCAACCCACAAAGTACCATCACACTCTGGAAGTATCCCTAAGGTCTATTCTGCCTTTCGTTTCTTCCTCAGTTCTCAGAAAACAATCATGTTGTTCTTCAATATCTGTCTCAACTGAAATCGGCAACAACGTGGCTGGATTCAACGTGTTGCATCGTTTAATGTGCACATGACTCGCTAACAAGGTCAACTCGTAACCCGACAACCGAGCACTAGTTAAGTGCTGTGTCTTGGTACGGTTCAGCAAGGTATCCACTGCATGTGGAACCATTACAACTAACGTGTTGTCCACAACCAAACCCGCAGACTGTCGAATCGAAACAGCCGCTGCTGCTGTAGCTCTCAAGCAACTTGGCAACGCTCTAGCTACCGGATCTAAAGTCGACGAAAAATATGCACATGGACGTTGCTTATCGGCGAACTGTTGATTCAACACTGACAATGCACATACCTCTCTCTCGTGGACATACAATGTGAAAGGCTTACTGTAGTCGGGGGTACCCAACACAGGAGCCGAACACAACGCATTGCGTAATTCGGAGAAGCTCTTCTGACATTCATCAGTCCAAGGAATAGGATTTGGAGTATCCTTAACAGTAAGAGCTATCAAGGGCTTCGCTAACAAAGAAAAATTAGGGATCCACTGTCTACAATATGACGTAATACCCAAAAACGCACGTACTTCTCTCTGTGTCGTAGGCACACTAATTTTCGCAATAGCTTGAATTCTTTCTGGGGTCAGTTTCCTTCCCTCCTTCGATAAGAGGTGACCTAAGTAGGTTACTTCTTGTCGACAATATTGCAACTTGGAGAGAGAAACTTTGTGATGAAAATCAGACAAGTGGCGTAACAACGACAAAGTGGCTTCTCTACAAATCTCTTCACTATCAGCGGCAACTAGCAAGTCATCAACATATTGAATAAGGGCAGCACCATCTGGAAAAACAAACAAATCAAGTTGTGTTTTCAAAGCTTGACTATAGATCGATGGACTCTTGCAATAGCCTTGAGGAGCGCGCTTAAAGCGGACACTTCGTCCTCCTAAAGAGAATCCAAAGATGTCCATACTTTCCATAGCAATCGGGATGCTGAAGAAAGCATTCTTCCAGTCAATCACTGAAAACCATGTGGCCGTAGCCGGAATCAGAGTCAACAAAGCTGTAATATCAGGCACAACAGGAAACTGTGGAACGACAATCTTGTTCACTTCGCAAAGATCGATCACAAACCTATATACAGGAGGCTGTGAAGAATCAGTTCTCTTCAGAACAGACAAAACCGGACTATTGCACACATTACCTCTTGTTTCCTCAATCACACCCTTTTCGATCAGATCATAAATAATCGCCAAAAGTGCTCGCTCACCATCACTCGAAATATGGTTCTGTGGAATGCGCGGCAACTTAGCATTCGCCTTCAGCGTCACAACATATGGAGGAATCTCTAAAAGACCTACATCATTCGGACCAGTAGCCCACAATGAATCTGGTAAAGAAGACAATTCAGGTGGAAGTCTGTCTTTCGACATGTACATCGGAGATCACTCTCTCACTCAACGTAAGATGTACTCCTGAAGGAAAACAATACAACGTCGCATACAATCTTTTTAATAAATCCAATCCCAACAAATTCTCACCACAACCTGTAGTCAAAATGAGGGGTGCTTCAAATTTACGAGGTCCAACAGAAAGAGACAACGGAGTAGAAATCGGATTCGTAACCGGGGCGCCAGAAAAACCTACAGAAACATTCTCAAAGCCAGACAAAGGTGCGCCAGGGAGTTTAGAGTGCATTATAGAACTCTTTGTAGCACCAGTATCTAACAGAAAAGGCTCTGACACACCTGATGCAATCACTTCAACATAAGGTCCACTCTGATCTACTGGAACTGAAACAACTCCCTCTCTTTGTCCATGGCTGTCCTAACAATCATTGCCATCCACTTCCTCACCATCAACGTAATAATCATCCGTATAGTACTGTGCTGTCCTACCAGACGAACCCTGCTGCTGATCAAAACTATTCATCGAGTTCTGTGGAGGCAAAGAACGCCCATTCTGTCCGCGACCTCTACCTCTAGGCGCTTGTTGAGCACCTCGACCTCTCACACCAGAAGCACCATTCGTGCGCTGCAACAGAACCGGACAACTATTCTTATAATGGCCCTCTTCCTTGCAATACGCACACTGATTAGGCCCATACAGAAAACGCTGTTGAGAAGACACGTTTCTTTGCGAGTTTCTCGAATATTGCTGATTCTGCTGATAATCGCGTTGATTATTAGTACGGGGTGGATAAGCTTGTTGTAGAAGAACTTTAGTCTTTAATTCCTTAGTCTTCTTATCCGCTTTCTCTAACTCATCTTTGTGCCTATTTTCATAGTACTGGGCTGTAGCTAAAATCTGCGCTGACGTGGAAACAGCCCAAGCACTCTCAGAATCTTTCAGCTTAGTGCACAAATCGGGAAGCAAATTATGCACAAATTTGTCGACGAACAATCTCTGGCCACCCTCAGTAGCCATATCCTGACCACTATGATCTACAAAGGTCTCTTCAAACCGCGTGAAAAAATCAGACACAGTCTCATCTTTCTTCTGCTTACAAGCAGACAACTTGTCCCAATTAACACGCACTTCAGGCATCAAGGTCTTCATGTAATTAATTATCCTACCAGGGACTTGAGTAATAATATCTTCAGGCTTAGCACCTCCTACTTCTATTATTCGCAGCACGAAGGTTAACCCATGTATCGCCCAATTCTTGATCATGATCCGTATGTCGAATCGTACCCCAAATAGGCTGTGGAACAATGTTTCCAAACAACATATTTATGTCTGCTAAATTCATGATGCACGAACCCACATTCTGAGTGAGCTCTTTATAATATCCCGCCGGATTTTTGCGCGGATCAGGTAAAGACTGCTTAAGTGCTAAGACTTCAGCACGCTTCCAAGGAACATGTACCCATACACGCTGGAAGTGCGCAACAACATTTTCATCTTGAGGTCTCCAAACTGGAGGAACCTCACGCATCGGATATTGACGCGCGGCTCTCCTAACTGACGAATCAGGCTCAAACAATCGCTCAGAAGGAGTGTCACTACGAAACGACAATATAGTCGCAACTGCTCTCCCAACATCATGTGGACCCACAACGGTCCCTTTCGCAAATTCAGAGCGTATTTGGTACAACTCATTAGGAGCTTTTCCTACTTCTTCAACCCATTGTTCATGTAGGAACGCACACATTATGTCAAAGCGTACCTCTGCTTTGGTGCTTCCCATTGAAGGAAAACATCAATAACACCCTCAAGATCATACTGAGTAGCGTACGTGATCCATTTACATGCCAAATGATCCAAAACTGTACGTTCATCTGTATCAGGATGTTCATCTGATTGTCTACGCTCAGTAAAAGGAGACATACCCAATGGTCCCAACAAAGGAGAAAAGAGACCAGAAATCGCAGCAGGTGAAAGAATAAAAGAAGACGGAACGATAGTAGAAGAATCCAAAGTCGGAACAGAAGGAGTATTATAGATAGGCGTAGGAGTAGCAGACGAAGGGGTAGGCAAAGTTGGCGGCCCCTGAGGAGGCTGCGCCAAAGGAATAGTAGCCAACGGAAGAGGAGCTGGCTGTGGAGGAATTACGGGTGGCACAACAACCGGAGGTTGCACAGCCACAACTGGTGGCGGTAGTGCCGTAGCATTCTGTGCATAAGGGGGTGGCGAACTCAATAGATGGGACATTAAAAGATCTTTTGCAAGATCTTTCTTTTCTTCCTGCTCTTTAAGCGGCAAAACTGGGTAGCATCTATCTACCGCTAACTTCCTAACCCTAAGCATCTGTTCGCTCTCTTGCTCTTCCTCATTATCCCTATACGCTATAGCAGCTTGCACCATTGACAAACCACGTTCTCGTTTATTCTACTTCGCTAATTTAATTTCTTTCTGTTTGGCTTCTTTGCACCAACTGCGGAAAGAGTGAAACATTGCCGGCCGGGCTTTCTTCTTGAACAGTTTCACTTCGAGATTATCTAGAATCTCAGTTTCAAAACTACCATAACGGGGCCACTGTAGGACACTGTCTTTTCTCGTATATTTAACCGAGATATCATTATAACTGATAGGGCCCACACCATGTTTCACATAGAGGTCATACGTTGGAGTTCCAATCGGAGGAACCGGACACGAATCCTCTAAACGGGAATCCTTAGAACAGCCACAACCAAATATCTTTCCAAGTCTGCTAAGAGCAGGCATCTTTGCTCACTAGTCTAGCTTCAAACTACAAGGGAAATCTCAAATTGATAGTCTCGTGAATACACGAGTCCCTTGGCTTTGGGGCCTGCAGGTACCAAATCAAAGCGATCCACGAAGGGATACCAAAACAAACTAAGGACTGGGAGACACTCCACTCATACTTAACTGAAATGTCGATGGCGTCTCCAGAAGACCCGTCAATCGTCTCGCTCTACAAATCGTCTACGGCTCCAAGACAGGGCGACGGTCAGGGCAGCAGTCCTTCGTAGCCGTCGGAAAGCGGGGAACCTCGCAGCAAAGACTTTCGGACCACGACGACATACAGGGGTCGATGAAGTGGCAGGCCTTCCTCCAGAATTTCCACACGAAGCTCTCCACTATCTTCGGGCTTGGACCGGTACCGCTGAAGTCGCCCTACGTTGGTTGCCAACTGAAGGACCGGGTTTTAGAACCCAGCAGCGTCAGGGAAAACGCCCGATGCCTTCGAGTTCCCCTGCCTTGGCAAACAGAGACACCGGACACTTCTCGATGACGTCAAAGACCAAAGTTTATTGGCTGCAACCAGGAACAGAGATCTACGAAGCACAACACGGGTGGTTCGCTAGAGACTGCACAAATTCAATGAGCGGAGCATGGTCTTTTATGCCAAAAATCACATTCCAAAGGTGGCATTCGATTCATACAAACTAACCAATCAGCTTGTGACATTTCAAACATAGCGCATGACGACAAACCCACTTTCCGTTGTCCAGCCCACCAGAAATGACCAAGCACATTCCATTTTCTTGTTCAATCAGGCCGGACAAACCCATCATAAAACCTTAACCCAAATCAGTAATCATGTCGTAAAGGAAGGAGCAGAAACAGATTGGAAGCAAGATAGAAAGGTGGGTGCAGTGTACTATAAACTTCGGCATGTCCTGCTCGTTGATCTTTATCTGACCAGCTGCTTAACAAGGAACTGGCTCAGCGAGGTCAGCCTCGGGCAAGGGAGTCAGTTCGGCCAGGTCATTCAGAAGTCAGCTAAGGTGTACGTGTCCCAAGGTCTCGTTCCGCCGCAGTCATCGGCTTATGTGAGGGCAACCACACAAAATGGCTGCCGTTCACAAAATGGTTCCCCAAAGGTTCAAACGAAATCCCTAAATACTTAGTGTTCTCATTGATCGATTAATGCGAAAAAACTCGTACACACCACACTCGTGATTTGCGGTCTGCTGACACCAAAATCGTCTATTTCCGACGACCTTTGTTGAACGGGTTCGGAACCACCGATCCTTAGACCCTCAAACTACGGAACTACAGCGGGAGGTGTGTCTAAAAGTGTATGTCGGTGCTGGCCATCAATGAGAGAGACCTGTGCATTTTTCAAATGGGTGGTGAAAAAATATGAGTATGTTGCTGGAGATGTGGGCCGCCGTACCACCAATGTACTTACCAGGGGAGGGTAAACACCCATTATTCTGCAACTTTCTTTCCGCATACCATCACTCCGCATACTTTCATTGCGAAAGTACCATGACTCCGCAATGCCATTATAACGCATAGCATTACATTTTATATGCTTTTACCACGCATACATTTACAACGAAATTCGTTGTAAATGCATGAATGGTAAAAGCATGTTTTTTTTAATGTTTGGATAAGGTAAGTATGGGTACAGGGGTATATGTTTTGGGGTACTGAGGTATATGTTTTGGGGTGTTTGGGTATTTTAAGGGTTCAGATATAGTTTTGGGTTAAGGGGTACAGGGGTAGTTTTAGGGTTTAGGGATAGGTATGGGTTTTGGGGTACAGGGGTATTTTAAGGGTTCAGGGCTAGATTTGGGTTTTGGGGTACAGGGGTATTTTTATGGTTCAGGGGTAGGGTTGGGTTTTGGGGTACAGGGGTATTTTAAGGGTTCAGGGCTAGGTTTGGGTTTTGGGATACAGGGGTATTTTTAGGGTTCAGGGCTAGGTTTGGGTTTTGGGGTACAGGGGTATTTTTAGCGTTCAGGGCTAGGTTTGGGGTTTGGGGTACAGGGGTATTTTTAGGGTTCAGGGGTAGGGTTGGGTTTTGGGGTACAGGGGTATTTTAGGGTTCAGGGGTAGGTTTGGGTTTTGGGGTACAGTGGTATGTTTAGGGGTCAGGGCTAGGTTTGGGTTTTGGGGTACAGGGGTATTTTTAGTGTTCAGGGGTAGGTTTGGGTTTTGAGGTACAGGGGTATTTATAGGGTTCAAGGCTAGGTTTGGGTTTTGGTGTACAGGGGTATTTTTAGGGTTTAGGGATAAGTTTGGGTTTTGGGGTACAGGGTATATTTATAGGGTTAAAATGAATTAGTGTTTAAGGGTGTTGGGGTATTTTAAGGAGTAAGGGTGGGTTATGATTATGGGGTGCAGGGGTATTTAAACGGAGCAGGGTGGGATTAGCAAAAGATATGAGACATGGCATGAAGGGCGGAACGTACCACACGCCGCCAGCGTTTGTCATGCCCCCAGCACACGCCCACAGCACAACACAGACACGCCCACAAGGGACTACTTTGCTGGCACGGTTCTTTTACCTTTTAAATGTATATGGTGGGCGTCTTCATAGCCTGTGTCTTTCTGCTGCAACTGCCCTTTCCAACGCTGTATTGGGTGTTGTGATTGGTGCTGTGGTTCCTGAGATTACCCGCCTCAAAGGTTTGTGCTCTCTCTTTATTATATTAGTATGGATAAATGACTACAAAATTATTCGAGACCTTAGAAAAAAGGAATCTATGAAATATGGAAATTTCAGGGGCATCACACACCCTGAATGGCATTATAAAATGCTCAAAAAGTTGAAATGGTATGCATAAAGCTGTTTCCACTCAACATCCTCTTTTAAATGTGAAAGATGGTAAGCATCTCTTAAATCAAGTTTGTTGAATACTTGCGCACCTCGTATAGATTCTAAAATGTCTTCAATAAGAGGTAAAAGATACTGATACTTCATTATGACTTGATTCAAACCTCAAAGGCCGATACAAGGTCTGAGATCCATTCATGAGTTCTACTGTAAATAAGCTGTTAGCATCTTTTCTCCTTCTCAGACACAAAATAGATGTGCCCAAATGATGCAACAATGCCAGGTTCAATTGATACTGCATCATTATATTACCAATGAAGGGCAAACTAGCAAGTTTAGGGTTTAGAAAAGGTCATAGAATAAACATTAACCTTAATTAGATTTGGAATAGCTGTGGAATCTTTCATTTCTTCAATATATGGCCACTAGCTACCTGACGTATAGGTTGTGACAAAACTGAGAAGAAAATGATATTGTCCTGGTAGCCCAGTTGACATTCAGATTATGTATATTTAGCCAATTAATTCCAATGGTAATGAAGCCTCCCAAACTAGCCCTAAGGCCAATGATGTACCATCAGCAGTCTTAACTAGCTCATGAATTTTTACCCACTCGGCATTATTATTCTTTAGAGCCCAACTATGATCAAAACACATTATACATACTCCAGTATCCAACAGTCCTGGGACATTAACAGTCCCTCCTACTTCAGTTATTAAGATGATTTGCAAGAGGAACCACTCACTGAAGATCCAGTATAAGATAGTCATTGCAACCTCACTCTCTTCTCTTTGTTTAGATGTCAGATATTTACTGAAGTCCTTTTGAGGCCACATAGCCAAGCTTGGATCAAATGTCCATTATCACCACGATATAGACATCATCCAGTCTTTTGTCAAAGTCCTTATTCATTCATCCTCTGCCAAAGGATCTCTGGCTTCACCTCCTCTTAGGCTAGGGGACTTGAAACTGGGGTGGGGACTCTAAGGGGGCATCAAGTGATCCCATGGGGTGCCGGGCTCTGGCTAAAAGAAGCATTACGCTAATAACAGTGCTTTGTTGTAAGTGGGAAAAATTAGTGGCAATAAGCTGCTCTGTTATGGGCAATCACTAACATCTTTTGTCATTTCAAAGTCAAATATATTTTGGCAAAAAGCATTTAAGTATGCAATAAATAAGACAAAAACAAATTCAACACTTTAGAAAGGGAAGAACGTCTTGATTAGCAGCAAACATATGTTGGAGTTATAAGTTGTGCAAAGATTTCTCAAATATAAACATCAAATGAGACAGGTTCCAACAAGTAGATAAAAAACATGTTCCAGTATGACACAATATATTATCACAGCCATTTGATGGCAGACCTTCTTTTCGCCCACATCAGACCCAGAAATTTTGCAACCACACAGGTATACAATGGACAAGAATGGGCTCTCGACATGCGAACAACACCTGCAGTATGGACTCAGTTTGACAGCCACAGAAAGGTCTTACTTCAAAAACAGATCCTTCCTGGGGAGTAACCCCACACTGAATTGATGGTATAATTTCTTGTCAAGTGGAACTGTGATCAGATTCCAATAACCCTCTAGTCCATGAATAGATTTAAAATTCAAAAATTCCCCTGTCAGCGTAGTGCCCACAACTTTTTGTGCCTTCCTGTGTACTGTTAAAATAGCCAGTACTGTTTTTTCAATACGTCCTTAGGAGGACTGTGAGCTGCAGTTGAATGGACTCAAAATTCATCAAGGCCTAGGGAAAGCAACAGCTTTTTAATGGAATCAACCAAGAAATTTTGTTGAATCTATCTACCTTGGTGATATCTTGTAGGGCGGCAGCATAGGTCTCCAATTCTGGGGTAGCCCAAATTCTTCACCAAAATAGCAAAGGATGTAGGGATGGCTTTAGAGCTACCTTTTTAAAACCTGTATCCAAAGATAGAGGGCACAACAGTATACTAAATGGAAGGGAGGATAATGATCATAAAAACGTGTTCTCTGATCTCCAGGTAAGAGGCGTCACTAAAGCCCCACAATGCCTGCCTCCTCGAACCTTTGCAACAGGATCTGGTGAGTAACTGTGTCAAACGTGGCACTGAGATCCAATAAGATCAGTGCCTAAGTAAGTCCCAAATACAGTGCTACCCTCAAATGTTCGGTCACAGCTAGGAGAGCAGACTCTCTGCTGTGACCCGATGGAAGCCATTCTGAGAGGGGTCTTGTATGTTATTCTCTTTCAAAAAACATGTCAAGGTGGAATTTATATAGGCCTCAGAGATCTTGGATGCCACAGTAGGATAGAGATAGGACGAAAGCATTCTTCAAGTCAATCACTGAAAACCATGTGGCCGTAGCCGGAATCAGAGTCAACAAAGCTGTAATATCAGGCACAACAGGAAACTGTGGAACGACAATCTTGTTCACTTCGCAAAGATCGATCACAAACCTATATACAGGAGGCTGTGAAGAATCAGTTCTCTTCAGAACAGACAAAACCGGACTATTGCACACATTACCTCTTGTTTCCTCAATCACACCCTTTTCGATCAGATCATAAATAATCTTCGGGCTTGGACCGGTACCGCTGAAGTCGCCCTACGTTGGGCGCCAACTGAAGGACCGGGTTTTAGAACCCAGCGGCGTCAGGGAAAACGCCCGATGCCTTCGAGTTCCCCTGCCTTGGCAAACAGAGACACGGGACACTTCTCGATGACGTCAAAGACCAAAGTTTATTGGCTGCAACCAGGAACAGAGATCTACGAAGCACAACACGGGTGGTTCGCTAGAGACTGCACAAATTCAATGAGCGGAGCATGGTCTTTTATGCCAAAAATCACATTCCAAAGGTGGCATTCGATTCATACAAACTAACCAATCAGCTTCTGACATTTCAAACATAGCGCATGACGACAAACCCACTTTTCGTTGTCCAGCCCACCAGAAATGACCAAGCACATTCCATTTTCTTGTTCAATCAGGCCGGACAAACCCATCATAAAACCTTAACCCAAATCAGTAATCATGTCGTAAAGGAAGGAGCAGAAACAGATTGGAAGCAAGATAGAAAGGTGGGTGCAGTGTACTATAAACTTCGGCATGTCCTGCTCTTTGATCTTTATCTGACCAGCTGCTTAACAAGGAACTGGCTCAGCGAGGTCAGCCTCGGGCAAGGGAGTCAGTTCGGCCAGGTCATTCAGAAGTCAGCTAAGGTGTACGTGTCCCAAGGTCTCGTTCCGCCGCAATCATCGGCTTATGTGAGGGCAACCACACAAAATGGCTGCCGTTCACAAAATGGAACCCAAAGGTTTAAACGAAATCCCTAAATACTTAGTGTTCTCATTGATCGATTAATGTGAAAACACTCGTACACACCACACTCGTGATTTGCGGTCTGCTGACACCAAAATCGTCTATTTCCGACGACCTTTGTTGAACGGGTTCGGAACCACCGATACTTAGACCCTCAAACTACGGAACTACAGCGGGAGGTGTGTCTAAAAGTGTATGTCGGTGTTGGCCATCAATGAGAGAGACCTGTGCATTTTTCAAATGGGTGGTGAAAAAATATGAGTATGTTGCTGGAGATGTGGGCCGCCGTACCACCAATGTACTTACCAGGGGAGGGTAAACACCCATTATTCTGCAACTTTCTTTCCGCATACCATCACTCCGCATACTTTCATTGCGAAAGTACCATGACTCCGCAATGCCATTATAACGCATGGCATTACATTTTATATGCTTTTACCACGCATACATTTACAACGAAATTCGTTGTAAATGCATGAATGGTAAAAGCATGTTTTTTTTAATGTTTGGATAAGGTAAGTATGGGTACAGGGGTATATGTTTTGGGGTACTGAGGTATATGTTTTGGGTTGTTTGGGTATTTTAAGGGTTCAGATATAGTTTTGGGTTAAGGGGTACAGGGGTAGTTTTAGGGTTTAGGGATAGGTATGGGTTTTGGGGTACAGGGGTATTTTAAGGGTTCAGGGCTAGATTTGGATTTTGGGGTACAGGGGTATTTTTATGGTTATGGGGTAGGGTTGGGTTTTGGGGTCCAGGGGTATTTTAAGGGTTCAGGGCTAGGTTTGGGTTTTGGGATACAGGGGTATTTTTAGGGTTCAGGACTAGGTTTGGGTTTTTTGGGTACAGGGGTATTTTTAGCGTTCAGGGCTAGGTTTGGGTTTTGGGGTACAGGGGTATTTTTAGGGCTCAGGGGTAGGTTTGGGTTTTGGGGTACAGGGGTATTTTAGGGTTCAGGGGTAGGTTTGGGTTTTGGGGTACAGTGGTATGTTTAGGGGTCAGGGCTAGGTTTGGGTTTTGGGATACAGGGGTATTTTTAGGGTTCAGGGCTAGGTTTGGGTTTTGGGGTACAGGGGTATTTTTAGTGTTCAGGGGTAGGTTTGGGTTTTGAGGTACAGGGGTATTTATAGGGTTCAAGGCTAGGTTTGGGTTTTGGTATACAGGGGTATTTTTAGGGTTTAGGGATAGGTTTGGGTTTTGGGGTACAGGGTATATTTATAGGGTTAAGATGAATTAGTGTTTAAGGGTGTTGGGGTATTTTAAGGAGTAAGGGTGGGTTATGATTATGGGGTGCAGGGGTATTTAAACGGAGCAGGGTGGGATTAGCAAACGATATGAGACATGGCATGAAGGGCGGAACGTACAACCCGCCACCAGCGTTTGTCATGCCCCCAGCACACGCCCACAGCACAACACAGACACGCCCACAAGGGACTACTTTGCTGGCACAGTTCTTTTACCTTTTAAATGTATATGGTGGGCGTCTTCATAGCCTGTGTCTTTCTGCTGCAACTGCCCTTTCCAACGCTGTATTGGGTGTTGTGATTGGTGCTGTGGTTCCTGAGATTACCCGCCTCAAAGGTTTGTGCTCTCTCTTTATTATATTAGTATGGATAAATGACTACAAAATTATTCGAGACCTTAGAAAAAAGGAATCTATGAAATATGGAAATTTCAGGGGCATCACACACCCTGAATGGCATTATAAAATGCTCAAAAAGTTGAAATGGTATGCATAAAGCTGTTTCCACTCAACATCCTCTTTTAAATGTGAAAGATGGTAAGCATCTCTTAAATCAAGTTTGTTGAATACTTGCGCACCTCGTATAGATTCTAAAATGTCTTCAATAAGAGGTAAAAGATACTGATACTTCATTATGACTTGATTCAAACCTCAAAGGCCGATACAAGGTCTGAGATCCATTCATGAGTTCTACTGTAAATAAGCTGTTAGCATCTTTTCTCCTTCTCAGACACAAAAGAGATGTGCCCAAATGATGCAACAATGCCAGGTTCAATTGATACTGCATCATTATATTACCAATGAAGGGCAAACTAGCAAGTTTAGGGTTTAGAAAAGGTCATAGTATAAACATTAACCTTAATTAGATTTGGAATAGCTGTGGAATCTTTCATTTCTTCAATATATGGCCACTAGCTACCTGACGTATAGGTTGTGACAAAACTGAGAAGAAAATGATATTGTCCTGGTAGACCAGTTGACATTCAGATTATGTATATTTAGCCAATTAATTCCAATGGTAATGAAGCCTCCCAAACTAGCCCTAAGGCCAATGATGTACCATCAGCAGTCTTAACTAGCTCATGAATTTTTACCCACTCGGTATTATTATTCCTTAGAGCCCAACTATGATCAAAACACATTATACATACTCCAGTATCCAACAGTCCTGGGACATTAACAGTCCCTCCTACTTCAGTTATTAAGATGATTTGCAAGAGGAACCACTCACTGAAGATCCAGTATAAGATAGTCATTGCAACCTCACTCTCTTCTCTTTGTTTAGATGTCAGATATTTACTGAAGTCCTTTTGAGGCCACATAGCCAAGCTTGGATCAAATGTCCATTATCACCACGATATAGACATCATCCAGTCTTTTGTCAAAGTCCTTATTCATTCATCCTCTGCCAAAGGATCTCTGGCTTCACCTCCTCTTAGGCTAGGGGACTTGAAACTGGGGTGGGGACTCTAAGGGGGCATCAAGTGATCCCATGGGGTGCCGGGCTCTGGCTAAAAGAAGCATTACGCTAATAACAGTGCTTTGTTGTAAGTGGGAAAAATGAGTGGCAATAAGCTGCTCTGTTATGGGCAATCACTAACATCTTTTGTCATTTCAAAGTCAGATATATTTTGGCAAAAAGCATTAAAGTATGCAATAAATAAGACAAAAACAAATGCAACACTTTAGAAAGGGAAGAACGTCTTGATTAGCAGCAAACATATGTTGGAGTTATAAGTTGTGCAAAGATTTCTCAAATATAAACATCAAATGAGACAGATTCCAACAAGTAGATAAAAAACATGTTCCAGTATGACACAATATATTATCACAGTCATTTGATGGCAGACCTTCTTTTCGCCCACATCAGACCCAGAAATTTTGCAACCACACAGGTATACAATGGACAAGAATGGGCTCTCGACATGCGAACAACACCTGCAGTATGGACTCAGTTTGATAGCCACAGAAAGGTCTTCCTTCAAAAACAGATCCCACCCACTTTACAGTAAATAACTTCCTGGGGAGTAACCCCACACTGAATTGATGGTATAATTTCTTGTCAAGTGGAACTGTGATCAGGTTCCAATAACCCTCTAGTCCATGAATAGATTTAAAATTCAAAAATTCCCCTGTCAGCGTAGTGCCCACAACCTTTTGTGCCTCCCTGTGTACTGTCAAAATAGCCAGTACTGTTTTTTCAATACGTCCTTAGGAGGACTGTGAGCTGCAGTTGAATGGACCCAAAATTCATCAAGGCCTAGGGAAAGCAACAGCTTTTTAATGGAATCAACCAAGAAATTTTGTTGAATCTATCTACCTTGGTGATATCTTGTAGGGCGGCAGCATAGGTCTCCAATTCTGGGGGTAGCCCAAATTCTTCACCAAAATAGGAAAGGATGTAGGGATGGCTTTAGAGCTACCTTTTTAAAACCTGTATCCAAAGATAGAGGGCACAACAGTATACTAAATGGAAGGGAGGATAATGATCATAAAAACGTGTTCTCTGATCTCCAGGTAAGAGGCGTCACTAAAGCCCCACAATGCCTGCCTCCTCCAACCTTTGCAACAGGATCTGGTGAGTAACTGTGTCAAACGTGGCACTGAGATCCAATAAGATCAGTGCCTAAGTACGTCCCAAATACAGTGCTACCCTCAAATGTTCGGTCACAGCTAGGAGAGCAGTCTCTCTGCTGTGACCAAATGGAAGCCATTCTGAGAGGGGTCTTGTATGTTATTCTCTTTCAAAAAACATGTCAAGGTGGAATTTATATAGGCCTCAGAGATCTTGGATGCCACAGTAGGATAGAGATAGGACGAAAGTTCTCAGGTTTAGCTTTATCGAGGGTACGTTTTTTTAACAGGGAACAACCCTAGCTTGCTTCTAAGTCCTAGGGGCACAGGGACATGTCAATCACCTGACCCAAAGGTTTAAGAAGCACAGGTAGCCATTTCATAAATTGATCAGGCTTCATGGGATCAGCAGGAGAGCCGGATTTAACCTTGCTGCATAATGAGCGCAGCTCATCCTTGGAGATCGGCTGGAAGGCGGCAATCATGTGAGTGGGAAGGGTTCTACACACAGAGTCAGAACACATAGCAACTTGAGGAAAGGTCTTATAGTTGTTTTCCACCTTGTTGACAAAAAAAGGTGGCGAGAGCCTCACAATGCTCATCCAACGTGATGGAGGTCGATGCCGATACCCCTTCTGATTTAAGATCTTTACGTACAGAGAAGATACTTTTGGTGGGGTTACTGCTGCTCCTGATCTCGTCTGAAAAGTAGGCTACCCATTCTGTCTGAATAGCCCTGTGATACTTCTTGATGGCTGCCTGATAATACCCCTTAAGGATCGGGTCATAATCCCATCTCCACACCAGCTCCAGCCTCTTACAAGCTTTGCGCATAATATTGAGCTTGTCATTGTACCAAGGGCTAGATTTGGTGTTGCAGCACTTAGACCATTTAGCAGGAATAAGTGTGTCCAAAGGGTGGAAGATCCAGTCCAATAGTGCTTTATCTGCAGCATTCGGATCATCCTGCATGTTGGGTGTGTTCATAGAGAGGAGGGCTTGAAAATTATCAAAATTTAATTTGTGCCAGGGGCGTTTGAGAGAGAATTTCTGGAGCACCATCGGAGGGGGCTCTACCCACGAGAGTGTCATGGGGATCAGATAATGGTCAGACCAGCACACAGGGGTAGTAACAGTGAGATAAGGAAGGTTAGAAAAGACTGGGTCCAGCAAATGGCCAGCAGAGTGGGTAGGGCCTTGAACCAGTGGAAGCATCTGACATGCTGCTAGGTCAGCAAAGAAGTTACCTACTTCTGAGTCATGGGGGCTGTCAAGATGCAAATGCAAATCACCAATAATGCTGAAGTTGGCAGATCTCATAGCCAGGGAACTAACGGTATCGATTAGTGCAGCCATAAACTCTTTTGAAGGTCCTGGCGGGCGTTAAACCAGTAGGCCAGACATGGTATAGCTAGCGTTAAAAGAGATCCCAAAATGTGCGCACTCACAGCCCACCAGGGTTTCTTTAACAAAAATGCAGGTGTAGCAGGATTTGAAAACAACTGTGATACCTCCCCCTTTAGTCTCTCTATGGAGAGTCACAATGCGTCAATTAAGGCTAAGCAGTTTGATATTCTGTCTGGAGCAGAGAGGGGAAGGGGGGGTGACTACAGGTGCTCACTACTTTTCTAATGGCAAGGAGATCGCCACAAGAGTAGGTAAGCATACCGCTGACCGAACCAGGAGCATGTCTGGCGTCTGGTGAGGTCCAGGCGCGGACAGGCGCATACGATCTTGCCCTAGGCACGCCTTAGGCAAGCCGGCAGCACGCCCGCTGGGCGTCCGCGGTCTGAGCATGCCTAAGTTCACACACCAACTTCATCTACAGGCAGGAATACAGGTAAAAGATCTCCAGCATAGAGCCCCCCTGCGGGCCTATTGGGCATTGCAGTGCCGGCCCAATGAGGAGCTGCCCTATGAGGAAGCATGATACCCCTAGGGTTGTGTGAGGTACCTTGCTCCTTATAGAAACGATTCCTTCCTTTTTTTTCCCCTCCCATCTTCTTTAGGAACAGCGCACCTTATTGTTTATAGTGGATACCAGAAGGGCCCCACCTACATTATCAGAAGATATTAATACTAAGGTCTGTTTTGCAGCTGTATTTTGAAGGTGAAGCTGTTAAAAACTTTAAACCAGGTTCTGAGAAGTGTCCATGGTAAGACAGGAATAGATGTAGGCTAGACACGCCTTCTTCAGGAAAGTGGTGCTGCATCGAGGTAGCAAGCATAAGAAGGATTTTCATTTTAACATCCTTCCTTTTTCCATCCTCTTGTGATCCACCAGCCACTTACCCAGCCCAGTGCTCTACACTGCTTTCCACCAGAGGGAAACTTTCAAACTGGTTTGATTGCGGAGGCACTGATGCTAGCTTAGCAGAGCAGGAGCAAAGTTCGCACAATGTGCTGAGTGCCAGGACTACAGATGTTTTGCCTTCTCTTCAGCAGACACAAGCCCAGCAACAATGGAGCTGCCAGTGGTAATTGTCATTTCAATATTTAACAGGTGTCTGGGATCAACTATGACACATTTGACTGCATACATATAGAAGAACCATCAGCGTATTTTGCCACTAAAGTCTCAAGTTTTATTAATTACACTCCTTTGCTATTCCAAAAGTGCATCAATGCTAAGCACAAAGTACATAGGGATATAATTGGCAAAGCTGTAATTTACCTCTCTTGAGGTGAAATCCTTCTGACAACATTCAATCAGTCAATAGTCTTGTATGTTTCTTATTTTATTATGCAAACATGCCACAGAGATTTGGGATCTCATCACTACCCTCACACCTGACATCCTGTACCTCACATTGACCTGGCTCAAACCTACATCCTCGCCTGACATTGCTAGTGCAATACCTGAAGGATACAAGACCATCCACTGTGACCCATCAACAAGCTGTGCAGAGGTCTGGCCATCTTACACAAGGAATCCATTGAATTCACCACCGCAATGAATGACATTGGCTCAGCCACGGAACACCTTAACTTCCGGCTCCAAACGGACATCAAAACTACGATCAGGGGCACCCTTGCCTATCATCCCCCGGGACCAAGAACAAGCTTCTGCAACTTCATCGCTGACTTCATTGCCCCCACACCATAGACTCCAATGACTACATATTCCTCAGAAACCTCACCATCCATCTTGATGACCACTACGACACCAACATCACCAACCTCCTCACCTGCATAAACAACATCGGCCTCAACCAGCTTATCTATGCCTCACGCACACTGCAGTCCTTACTCTAGACCACATTTTCACCTCCTGCTACCGCATCAAGTATAGCCATGCCACAGAGCTCACCTTTGTCTACTTCAATGTCACCAGCTCACTGACCTCCTTCCCCAATCTGCCCAGCGCCCCCCACAACAGCTAGAACAAAGTCCCAGAGGACAAATGGATCAACACCCTCACACAACCCACCCCAAATCCTCCAACAACCTAAACCATAACATCGGAAACCTCAACACATGTATCACTAACTGCACTGACAGCATGACTTGCTTTAGCAAAGACACTCTCAGAAGGCCCACTAAGCAGGCAAGCTAGTACACCGAAGACCTCAGAACCACTAAACGCCACTGTAAACAACTGGAAAGAAGATAGAGCACAAGTAAGGACACCACTGATAGGACCTCCTTCAAGACAACCCTCAACCTCTACCACAGACATTTGAGAGAATCAAAGAAAAAATCCCTAGCATCATGCGTCAAATCAAGCTCCAACAACAGCAAAGAACTCTCCAACATCATCAAGGAATTCTCCAAGCTCTCAGCTGCAACAAACAACATCACCAAGTCACAGGAACTCTGCGACAGCCTCACAAACCTCTTCCCCAACAAGATCACCAAAATCTACAGGAACACACCCCAAAATTTGGCAAAGATGGGCGGAATATCGTGGGTTGTTTCTATCAAGGCAAATAACGATGATGGATGCTATTGACTCTGAAATTCAGTTATATGATGCACAGAGATGATGTATACGTTGAGGTAAACCTTTCGAACTATGGATTGTATCTAACTACAGTATATGAAAAGTTACATATAGGCTGTGGGGTTTTAGGTTTAAACTTATAATAACTGATAAAACCCCACTGAAAGATAAATAGCCCTCACCGGTGAAAACATATAAACACTGAAAAAACACCTGGACAACCACAAACTAAATGCCATTCAAAGAAAGGAAAAAGAGAGTGAAAGAGTAATTTTTTTCTTCCTGAGGGGGTCAATACAATGTAACTTTGTTATACAAGCGAGCAGTAACATTATTCTGCTTGAGGTTTGTTCTTTAGAGATGCCAGTAAAATATTGTTTCTTCTTCCTTTTACTTTTTCAGTTTTGTGGCCTTTGGTCTAAAGATGCAGTATTTAGTTTTATGTTTTAGGTCTAGTTTAATTATTTTATAAACTATAGAGAATCAGGAAATATCAAACTCTGATATTTTGGCTGCATTTGATTCTTTCACTGATAGGTAAAATAGCTGGTTTCATAAAAAGCTTTCCTAATATGTGTCATCACATTTACCCACAGAGAATGGGTAAAAAACCTTAATACATCAGGCCATAGTTTCTAGTGGGTCAGTATTGATAGTAGGTGAATTGCCAACACCTCAGGCTTTAAACATTCAATGCAAGGTATAGTGAAAAGTATATATATCACCAAGCATCTAGGATAGTGGTGAAAACATGTCACCAGACTTTTGGAAAACATGGAACGCAGTCTCACCTGTAATGCTCAGCAAAAAAGGTTATTTCCAAGGTCAACAAAGATTGGAGTGACATTGTTTGCATTTGCAGTGATTCAGCTACGTATATAAAAAAGTTGTGTGATGACCTGTCAAAATTGATAACAGAGCTGAAGTGAGTCCCTGTAGAAGATCCTTGCCACATGTTAGATGGTATGCTGAAAGCGTATTTACAATCTTCAGAGTTAATGAGGGATGCTATTGACTTTCTAGACCATTCTGCTGCACTGTTTTCCTATGCACAAGAACTAAAATGAAAATATTTATAATTTTGTGCTTTATGTGGCATCAAATAAAGCGTCATCCCAACTGTGTCCCTTAGCTGATGGTTCTCAGCCCAAGGGGCTATGAATGTTGAGAGGGCCATTTCACAGAAGTTTACATGGGAAGGAAAGAGCAAGCACACATGACCCAAAGACTCACTGAAGAAGTATTGTATGGTGTACTACAATAAGATTAATTTGCAAAAATCTATTTGGACCTCATATACACTATAAGTACACTGTCTATATACCATGTTCTTTCAGGGCAGAAAGCAAGCAATAATAAAAGCAAAACGTTCCATAAACACCGGAAAAACACTTTTTCTGTTGTTTTTAGTGGCGCAAAAATGTTTAACCACTGATAACAACTGTTTTTTAAGATATTGAAAACACTCCAAAAAAAAACACCAGAATTTACCAAAAATAGAAACTGAAAACAGGAAAGCCTAGTTACATACTAGTGCATTGGGGTTGTTTCGTTGTTAAATTGTATTATTAAAAGTGAATGATATGCTAATGCTTGTATGTATCCGTAAAGAATGATGCAATATCAAAAATATACTGTTTAAAAAATAAAATCTACAGGAACTTCAATCCCCATCCCAGGCCACTGACTTCTTCAACCAACACAACTGCCTCTCTACCACCAAAGACCGAATGGAACAAGCTCGCTACGGGATACGACCTCCCTCATGAATTTGGTCCACTAGGGGCGCCCCCACAGACCTGAGTCCACACCACATCTTCAACCTAGGTGGAGTTAGGATCAGTCAATAACTTACCACCCTGTTCAATACCTTAGTAGCCACAGCCACCTTCCCCGAAGACTGGAAGCATGCAGAGGGCAATGCCCTATGAAAGAAACCATTAGCCAACACCTGCAAACTCAATAACTACCAACCAATCTCCCTGCTCCCGGCCAAGGTATTAGAAAAAGCAATCAAACAACAACTCACCACTCTTCTGGAACAATAACATCTACTCTATTCCTCCCAATTTGGATCTCCCTGCAACCACAGGTCTGAGACAACCCCTATCACAGCTATTGATGGCAGCCAAGCCCTACTCAACCGGGGTAAGGCACCTGCACTGATCTTCCTAGATCTGTCAGCTGCATTCAACGCGGTCTCCCACCACACGTTCATTGCAAGGCTGCAGAACATCGGCATCTAAGGAGCTGCCCTCAAATAGATTGCCTCTTTCCTCACCGGATGAACTCAAAAAGTCTGCCTACCACCATTCACCTTTGAACCTAAAGAAATAATCAGTGGAGTACCTGAAGGATCTTCGCTCAGCCCTACCCTCTTCAGCACATACATGACACCAGTGGCTGTTGCAGGGATTCTGCCCAAGAACAGAACTATGAAAAAACAACAATTGATGGACAGAATGCAGAACAATGTCATACGTTCACCCCAGTACAGAGATATGGGCCTAAATCCATTGTTTTTTTGCTCACCATGCCATTCCAGTTTGAACCCACTCTTATAAAAATCAGCCTTGACCCTATACGCAATAGGAACAGTCAAGCCCGAACTGCCAGGCCAGGTTCTCCCTGGATTGGGAATAAGCATGCTAGGACCAGTTTCAGGGTTTCACCCCTCTTCAGCCAGGATAGCTTGACTCCAGTGGCATGGAGAGCACGGGACTCACGTCTGGGCATACCTGTCCCACTCAGGGTGACAAATGCAAAAACAACAATTGATGGACAGAATGCAGAACAATGTCAGACATTCACCCCAGTACAGAGACCTGGGCCTAAATCTATTGTTTTTTTGTTCACCATGCCATTCCAGTTTGAACCCAGCCATATGCAAATCAGTCTTGACCCTTTGCCCAATGGGAACAGTCCAGTCCGAACTGCCAGGCCAGGTCCCTTGCTCACTTTGCCACTGGATGCAAGCTAGCCTGGCTGATGAGGGCTGTTAGCCTGAAACCGGTCCCAGGATGCTTGTTTCCGGTCCAAGGAAGACATGGCTTGGCAGTTCGGGCTGGACTGTTCCCATGAGGCACAGGTTCAAGACTGATTGGCATATAGCTGTGTCTGAACTTAGGTGGCGAAGTGAGCTAAAGAATAGTGATGGATTCAACCCAGATCTGTGACTGGGAGTGAGTGTCTGAAACGTTTCAGTACTCCGTCCATCATCTCCTTGTGTTTGCTTTGTTTAGCCTAAGTTGGCAGGGTATGCCAAGACGTGGGTCCCTTGCTCACTTTACTATTGGATTCAAGCTAGCCCGGCTGATGAGGGCTGTTAGCCCAAAACCGGTCTAAGGATGCTTGTTTCCAGTCTAGGGAAGACATGGATTGGCAGTTCGGACTGGACTGTTCCCATGAGGCACAGGAACAAGACTGATTTGCATATAGCTGTGTCTAAACTGAGGTGGCGAAGTGAGCTAAAGAAGGGTGATGGATTCAACGCAGATCTGTGACTCGAGGTGAGTGTCTGAAAAGTTTCAGCACTCCATTCATCATCTCCTTGTGTTTTCCAAGAACAGAACTATGTGTAGGATTATGGGACCTTACTGAGCAGGGACTGAGTCATCCTACCACCTAAGTGCCCATAAACCCAGGACCGACTAGCTATAGTGTCTCACTTGCTCTCCTACTCACTCACAGAGAAACAAGTGATTAGACACCCCAGAACACAACACTACCATATCTCTCAGAAATTGCGGTAACAAGACACACCCTTTCGCTCACACTCTTGCACTTATCCACAATAAGATCTGACAGAGACATGAAACAGTTTAAATATTTATTTTAACTAACGAGCCCTAACATGCAGTATACGTGCCACAACAAGCAGGCAAACGCATAGTACAAATACAGTCAAAATAGCAGCTAGTCCATAACTCGTTAAAGGAGATGTCATCATGGAAAGACAATAGAGCCTAACCTCCCTCCCCTTGCTAAGAAGCAGTATTATGATATATTAGAAGATCTCTGGGCTTTGTCAGCAGACCCCTTACCTTAGCCTATAGATGGTAGATCTACATCATATGTGCTGCCTCACTCTTCTCCCTGGAAAGGTCCCTCTCCAAGTGTGTGCTACCTTTTCGTTTATCCCACTAAATTTTGCTCCTGAGGCGGAAGCCGGGAGTTTTAGAATTTTGTACCTGCACTCGCACTCGCGCCTATTTTTTAACTTGTACTCGCTATAATTTTTAAAATTACACCAGATCCCTCTCTTATCCATTTCACAGCCGATTAAGGTAAGGTCAGCCAATTCTAGGAGGAAGTCACACACCTCCATTTCTGGTGAGCTTTTTGCCATCCCCCACCCATTTGGAAAGGCACCTGGTGAAAATGCTCCAGTTGACCTCATTTAGACATGTGTGTATTGTGAGGGACCTATTTTACGTCTTTCCCATCCCCATTCGGGCTGCTGCACAAGTACAGTCACTGTCCTGACCTGTACAGCCAGGATGTGGATTAGGGACATCTAAACTACCACAAATCTACTTCCCCGAATGGGGATATTTTAGTCCCCTATAGGTTATTTACATTACAACTGTCAAAACTAGCTATCTACTGTAGGCCGCCATACAGCGAACCTGCAAGGGATGAGCTTAGCACCGAAAAGAGGTGCAGTGGATAGAGCAGAAATGCAAGACCTTACGAAAAACAGTAGAGTGCATGCCCTTAAATAGGTCAACTACCAATGAACTACAAACTACCAGCAAGTGGGTAAAAACACTACGACTAGACTACCAGGGGCAAACTGGCATAGAATGCTTCACATGGGTTGAATAGACCCCTAGCACCACTAATTTGAGGTTAGACTAGGGCTGCTGTAGCTTATCTGTATAAGACAAATATAATGTTCCCTGACGTCGGTGACAGTGCCTGTAATGTTGCAAAATTATTTAGCTGTGACAATAGTAAGCAAAGATGAAGAGCTAGAAAGAGAACATTGATTCTAGGATGGTGTAGCAGGGGAATATAAACTATGAAAGGCGTGTGGCAATGTAATCAATGAGGTAAAAATATATTAAAATGTGTGCAGAAACCTTAGATTTAAAGGGCTTTATGGGGCTAACAAATCCTCCTAACAAATCCTCCAATCTTCATAAGAATATGAAAATGAGTATCAAATTCACACCTCAGCTGCGGCTTCAAAAATAAAATGTCATGTGCCTAGACAATCTGTATTCAGAATAGTGTATTGATTAAACACATCTATCCTTATAATTAATATTATATGACTGGGAATACTTTTAAAGTGGTGCATATGAAATCGAAAGGCGCAATAACAAATATACTCCTTCAAGAGTAAATCTGCTAGATGAATAACCTTACTATGTGACAAAATCTTAACACGTTTCACTATGTATTCATGCACCTTAGGGAGGAGTGTTCATGGATAGCCCGGCTAAAAGACCACATTGTAAAAACACAGTCCTGGCCTGCACGGAGGCAAGAGGCCCATTAAATTCACCCATCGTAAATTAAGGGGGTTTAGCCAGCTGTGTACATCCCATTGAGAGCCCTGGTGCACCAGAGCTGTGCAGAGGTCACTCCACAGCTCGTTTTCAAGCCGACAAAGCGCGCTTCACATGGCTTAGGCCATATAAAATGATTGATCAAACAGGAGCCAGGTATTTCAGCACCGAGAACTATAAATCGTTAAGCATTAAACGAGTCTTGTAGCAGAAAAAAGGTTCAGGACCGGAACACTTCCATGCAAGAGAGAACGCTGCGATTTACAATGGGAAGACCTTAACTTCTGAAGAATTTAACAAAAAATGATAACAGCACGTGAATCCGTATACCGTCTGTAAATCTTGGGGAAGGCGAGATTCCTGCGGGACTATCGCTGGAATTTTCTAGGGTCGTGTTTTTAAAAAGCCACATAAAGTTCAGGGTAAAACGAAGTAACTCTTGTCTTGTCTGTAAATCGCCAGGCCCAGGCGTGATAGCTATTTGAGTTTTACAAAACATCTTCACATTTGTTTGAACCCAAGCAAAACGTGGATACTCAAACAATCAGATTAGGTTTGATTTATGGTGAAATATTCATTTTTTTCAAAAAGGTAGCATGGATATTGTCGGATTTACATGGTGGTTTATTCCCTTCTGTGGCAGCAAAGCGCTCATGTTATAGTGAATGGCTTCCTATGGCAGGTAAAAAGAGGACAGCACGGGGGCGAAAGAGAGAAAAATAATCTTCGGTCGTGTCAGAAGAATGAAAACTAAACTAGAAAGCAAAGAATGAAGTACCTCAGGGGACAGCACAGAGGAGAAGGGTCAAAAATTATATTGGGTCGTGTCAGAAAGAATGAAAACAAAACTAGAAAGAAAAGAGTGAAGTGATCAGACTTCCTTTGGACCAAGGACCACATTGATAACCACCTCTTAAGCGGGTACCCAGAGCTCCAGGTGGCGTCGTTAACACATCTGTGCTGGACATATTACTGCTCTGGGCATTGCTAGAGCTGAAAAGAAGGGCGTCAACGGACACCACATCCCTAGACTCCCCTTTAGATTCCCATCTATAGAAAGCTTTTAGTGGTCTGGCAGAATGCCAACTTGCAGCGTTTGCCTGTGCATTGTCGAAAACCGATTGTTTACAATAGAGTTCACAAAGTAGGCTTAGGGTCAGCCCATTGCTCATGCATGACTGGATGGCTTTCTGCCCTACCTCAGCTCCCTGCTACTTAATGGATGGCTTCCTCCTCCAATTGTTTTGCTTGTCCAACTCCTGGATGATGGCGTATTTGCTTCAGAGACAGGATTTCTTCCATTGCTGCCCTAAGGGGAGTACCTTTGTGGCCTCTGGCTTGACAGCACAGCTGTTGCCAGATAACGATGTGTGAATCACCAGTAGAGAGGATTTGTCTCTGCTCACATGTTGGGAGACAGAAGTACACGCTTTGATAGGGTAGAAGTTGTGTGCTTCCACAAAAAATATGCTTGCCCTCCACACATCTATGATCATTTTGTTTATTTATCCTGCTGCCTGAGCTTGAACTGTGAACACATGACACTGCAACGCTATTAAAGAAGTTTAGCTATCTAAATAGTTTCTGGTTTTGTTCTCTGGTAGCAGCACAGATGAGAGGAGGGCAGGCAATAACCTATATGGATTATTAGGTTTGGCCTGACAGTGCAATTGTCACTGCACCTGTTATTCTGCACCAATAGTTTGTTACAGTTCATTACTGCCACACAAATGGAAAACAGCATTTACAACGCTGACAATACATCGCAAGACTATTACAACGCAGTTGTTAAGACAACTGCGTTGTTAGTAGTACGCGATGTGTTTACATCGCAAGCCATAACAATGACTTACTGTAGGAGGCGCTGAGGTATTGGAAATTAATTCCAACACCTTCCCTACTGTTCAGCAAACTGGATTAGGAATAGTAAATAATAATATTCCTAAATCCAGCACTCCCGCTACAGCAAGTTGTTCTAATGCATTGAGTACTAACAACGCAGGTGTTATAACGACCGCGTTGTAAAAGCACAAAATGTAATAGATCGTGTTGTAACGTACTGTATTCCACACAAATATGTATTGATTCCCATGCTATCTACTTGCAGTGCTTCACATTAGAATGCAATACTTATTTAAACCCAGACCTATAGGCATTGCCAATGCTTGTTAGTTCGTTAGTTAGTTTTCTTTCAGCACTATCCTCTCTTCCTCTGTCTCTCACCTCTGCTCACAAAACAACAATGCTTGTCCACTGCTCCCCACACCCTGCTTTTTTTTAAGTCGAGCCTGGGCAGCGCATGCGCTGCTCTGCGAGGCATGCTGTATTTAGGTAAGGACTTGAAGCTACACTCATATTTTTCATTTGCTTGTGTCATTGTCCTTTGGTAACTGTAGCTTTTCATTGATCAATAGGCTTAGTAGTCCTGCCTTAGTACCGCTTTGTATCATTTGGAGCTTCCCATGAGGACACACTGTGTTACATGTGTTGTTACGCAGTAGGCTTGAATGACAGCATCTGAGAACTATTTGCTTAAATGGTTTTCTCCTGCCTGCTGCAGGACATGCTCTCCCCCATTGCTTTTATTTTTTTCTTCATAGCATGGTGCACTCATACAATGGCGGCCGTGCCTTTGGTTTATCCGCAGCACAGAACGTGGCTGCATGTTTTTTTTAGTATTTATTAACTTTTTTTAAAACTGCCCCATGCCACACATTCCCTTTAATGGTAGTCGCGCCCCTTTCCGTATTAGAGCTGCGTCTAAGGAAAGGAGCGCGCCATCATTAAAGTGAAGCTGCAGAATGTGGCGCTTTTACAAAAAAAAGCATTTGTTTGTGAAGTTGACAAACACACCGCGCTTTACTTTAATGATGGTCGCGCACCTTTCTTTAGACCTGGCTCATCTAAGGAAAAGGGGGTGGCCGACATTAAAGTGAAAGCGCCGTATAGGCACTTTTACAAACAAGCATTTGCAATGCAATATGTTTCAAATTTACAAAAGTTTTGTAAATGCGAGACTTATTGCATTGCAAATTTATTATTTTATTTTATACATTTTTTGATGCTTGTTTTTAAATGTTCCTTGTGCAAGGGCTTGGAAGCTGCATACTGCTACTGGTCTGCTCACATCCCCATGCATTGCTCCTGATACTACCCCTTCCAGCTCCTGTCTTTAAAAAAAAAAAAATTTAAATGATGGCCCAGAAACTGCAGACTGCTGGCGGGCCACTGGCTTTTGGGGCCTCACTCCACGTGTTCACTGCCTCCCCTGTCGAACGCTTTTCTGCCAAATTCACACCTTGCTTCTTATTCTATTTTTAGGTTGAGCCTGGCGCAGTGCACATGCGCTGCTCGGCTCGACTGTATGTAAGGGCTTCCAGAAAGCTCACCTCATGCTCGCACACGCTGGTGCCTGTGCTTTTAGTTTTTGTCCCAGGCTATTGGTCTTTGTGTGTGTCTTTTTAACAAAGACAGCACGCAATTGGGCAAAGGCAGGGGCATTGCTCCGCCTATGGCCTATTGGTTGCGGTTACCCACACGGGTGCCATGTGTTTTGAAATATCGTGCACAGATGCCTGCGCAATAATTCAAAGCACATGTCTCGATGTGGCCGGCGCGCACACCACTTGTTTTTTTATACTTTCCGCGCACCACTCGTGGGATGCCTCCGTCCAGGCTGTGTCTGGCCAGGAGAGCTGTGCTTTGTTGGAGTGTAACGCGGCTAAACTTTTTTTGTCTCACCACTGGAGAAACTGAAACTGGAGCTGTGTTCGCATTGATTGGAACGGGTTACAATAACAAATAATGTGCCTCGGAGGAATCCACGACAGCAGTGTCTCCTGTTCCAGTTTACACAGCCAAGCTAAAACACAGATGAAATATAGGCTCCAACGGCCTTCTTATGATGGTTGGACACGCATTGGATATATCGATTGTTAGACCTGGCATCTTTGGCACTGTTTTCCCGTACTTTTTGACTCTACCTCCTGTGTTTTTGACGCTGTGCTGGATTTCGTTTTTGCTGGTTTAGATGCTTTTGGCACTTTGCCAGTGCTGATCAGTGTCAAAGTGCAAGTGCTCCCTGAGTAAATTGTAACTGTGATTGGTTATCCATGATTGGCATATTTGTATTACCAAGAACTCCCTAGTCAAGTGCACTGAGTGTGCCAGGGCTGGTGATTCAAATGCTACCAGTGGGCCTGCGGTACAAAAGGGGGTGGTGATGGACGGAGCATCTGAATCAATCAAACACTCACACCCAGTCTAAAGATCTGGGTTTAATCCATCACCGTTCTTTAGCCCACTCTGCCACCCCAGTTCAGACATGGCTATATGCAAATCAGTCTGGCACTGTGCCTCATGGGAACAGTCCAGCCCGAACTGCCAAGCCATGTCTTCCTGTGGGCCTGCAGCACTGATTGTGCCACCCACATGAGTAGCCATGAAATGGTGTCTCAGACCTGCCACCGCAGTGCTTGTGTGCAGTCGGTGAACTGCCATGTCAATCTGGCCAGTGTTCCCACTGACCAGGCCTAACCCTTCCCTTTCTGTACATATTGGACACCCCTATGGAAGGCCCAAGGTACCCCCCTGGGCAGGGTGCAGTGTATGTGAAAGGTAGAGAATGTACTAGTGCAGGTGGCATGCTCAGGTATTAAATTAGAGCCATTTTCGTTTTTCACTATTGTAAGGCTATCTTGCCCATAGGCTATCATGGGCAATGCTGTGCACAGTGGTTACCTGCATATCTTCCCATAGGAGCAAGATAGGACATAAAAGTCTGGTATCCCTGAACTCAGAATTTAATAACACATCTTTTAGGAAAGGTGGTTTTTAAATCCTGTGTTTGAGAACAGCACTTTTAGAAAGTGGCTGTTCTCTTGTCTGACCATTCTGTGTGCCTTGGCCTGTTTGTGAATTGACTGGTTTGGAGTGACAGGGGCTGGGTGGCTCCCAGAGGCAGAGTGGGCCATCCCTGGGCTGAATAGCTCCATCTGCATCTAGAGTGGTGTGAGCGAGTAGCACCTGGGCCTGAATAAGGCTGTGCCTACCTTCCACAATGCTGGCTCCACCTCCTGCTTGGCGGCTGACGCCCCTCTCTCTGAAAGGAAAGGAGAAGCCAGGAAATCAAAGTGCTCAAGGAACACCCAGAACTGGTTCAGACCGGGCTCAGAGCCCTCCTGCACAAAGGGAACAAAGACTTTTAGGGGTATAAGTATAGGACCCCAGACTACAGAAAATTAGATCATCCTGGAATCAAGGAGGAACCTCTGCCAAGGAGAAAGCTGGAAGACTGAAAGAGGAAGGACTGTCCTGCTGTGTGTTTGTGGGCTGACCTGCAGTTGCTTTGCTGCCAAAGAGAGGGGAAGGACTTTGCTTTGTGCTGTGTCCCCTTGCTTGAAAAGATCTCCAAGGGCCTGAGTAGAGCTGGCTCCCTGTTAAGAAGTTCCAGGAACAAAAAAGGACTTCACCCCCAGCTTCCCCCTGAACTCTACTGAGGGAGTTCTGTCCTTCCTAGAGTGCTTGAGCCTGCTGTGGTGCCTCTGGAAGTTGTACCTGTTGTTTGGGAAGCTGGACAAGGAGAAACTAAGACAATCTGCAAAGTTTCATTCATCGCTCGCTTGTAGAGCGCATCGCCGACAGTGCGAGGAAATTCCGCCGCCGCGAAGATCGAGATCGTTGTAGCGCCTGTTGCCGCTGCAAGAACCGATGCATCATTCGCTTGGGGAACGTATCGCTCCGGTGTGGGAAGATTACCATCGCTGTGAGTATCGTCGCAGAGCCTGTCGTAGCTGGGTGAGATCGTCGCACTGCTTGCTTGCGGACCGCATCACATCGCTGCGAGAGTCGTCGCAGAGCCTTCGCATCCAGGGGCCGCAAGAGGACAAGATCAACGCTGCGCTGCGCTGCGCATCGCTGCCACACCTGAGATCGTCGCCGTCCATAAGATCGTCATATTGTGCCTTTGCGAGGTGCTTCCTACGAAACCTGCGCACCGGAATCCATACAAGGTATCGCATCCCTCCCCATACAGAGCGGAGTCACTGCAACACGCCCGCTGCGTCCAGCGGGGTTGTCGCATCACCTCCCCAGGGTCTGAGGAGTGACACGTCGGTTGTTTTTCAATGCTGCAGCTTTCCCTTGGAACTTTTCTTGCGTCTAAAGGTACTGTTGGCTAAAACGTGACGCAACTGTGGATTACTTAAATGCAACCTTAAGAACTCTTTTTAAATCATATCCTTGAACTGTGTATGTTGTATTTTTGTCGTTTAGGTCTTGTCTAGTTTAGATTAAATACTTCTATTTTTTTAAACCTGTATGGAGTCCATTTGTGGTGTTTTCACTGTGTTACTGTGAGTGTTAGTGCAAATACTTTACACATTGCCTTTGATAAGCCTGTCTGCTCGTGCCAAGCTACCAAGGTGGTGAGCAGAGGTTATCTAAACAGTGTATCCCCCTAACCCTGACTAAAGGCCAGGGTCCCTATTTGTCACAAGTACCTACCTGTGCCAACTAGAGACCCTGAATTCTAACATTGGTGGTCAGCGGTGAGGATTTGAACTTGTATTTGTACTTGACCCACAGTGGTTGGTGTACATCACTAGTTTAGTGCAGACCACTACGCAGCCACATACTGTGTTTGGATTTTTTTGGGTTCTATTTTTGAGTAACTCTTCAAAGCATCATGAATGAAATGGATGAAAGTGTGGAGGCAGCATTGGAGTTTGTTATTGAGGATTTGTATTCATACAAAGTTGAGGAGCTCAAGCAATTCTGCAAAATGTTTGAGTGCCCCATAAAGAGCAGCTTCAGAAAGGATGAGCTGCAGAGAATCTTGAAGGCCTGGTGGGAGGCCCAAGAGGGAAATGATGCAAGTGGGAGGGAGGGGTTTCAACCCAAGATTTGCCAGTGGGCAATTGTGGGTCAAGGGCTGGCAGCAACCATTCCAGCAGGGGTCTTACCCCAGAAGAGTTAGAGGAGGATCAGAGAGAGAGAGATTATAACTTGGAGGTCATGAGGTTAAAGATGAAGCAATTAGAAATGGAGAAAGAGAGAGACAGGGCGACGGAGGAGAGCAAGAATGCCCGTGCCCTGGAAGAAAAGAAATTGCTTTTGGCTCATGAGTTGAGAATGAGAGAACTGGACATCAAGGCTAAGGAGCTTGAGTCATGTTCAAATGGTGGCAGCGCACAGCCAGTGCAGGGGGGTAAAGTATGTATTCCCAAGGATCTGGTACAGAATTACAATAGGAGTGAGGATATCTATGCCTGGTTTACTTCTTATGAGAATGCATTAAGAATGGATGGTGTACCTAAACAGCATTTGGGGGCGGGCCTGTGGAAACATTTTGAGGCTTCTGGGAGGAGTGCTCTAGAGCCCTTAGAATTAGCAGGTGCCATGACCTACCCCAATATGAAGGAGGCCCTATGTCTCAGGTATGGACTTACTCCAGAGCAGTACAGACTGCAGTTTAGGAACTCCAAGAAGAAAGAGTCTGAGACTTGGATGGAGTGTATGAATCTGTACTTGCGTGCACTGGAAGGTTGGATGAAGGGCAGCAAAGTAACTGATTATAAGGGGTTGTTGCATTTAATTAGTTGGGAGCACTTGAGTAGTCTTTGTGTTCCAGAGCTGCGCTAGCATCTTTTAGACAGCAAGCTGACAGACCCCATTGAGCTTGCTAAGGAGGCAGACCGCTGGACCAGTACCAGGGTCCACAGAGGAATTGTGGGTACCACAGCCAAAGGTGGGCAGGGTCCCCAGTAGAAGAGTGGGGGGAACAAGGGTAACCAAAAGGAGTTCTCTCAGGGGCCCCAAAACAGTTCCGAGGGTAAGGAGTCCCAGCCCCCTAAACCCAAGCAACCATGCCCCTCTAGGGGCATAAGGGACAACAGGGGCCCCCTACCTGCTATCACTGCAATGGGGTAGGACATGTCTCTAGGTGCCCCAAGAAACCTCCAGCATCCACTGGTGCTCCAGCCCTGAGTTTAGCAAGTGAAGCTTTGGGAGGGGAGTTAATTTCCAGTGGGGAGGAGGTATTGGCAGTCATGACCCTTGTCTCTTTAGGAGACCAAGAGATGGCCCAGGATACCTATCTGCCCCCTAACACTAAGAAAAACGGGCAGAAGGTGACCATCAATGGGAGGGAGATAGAGGCTTGGAGAGACACAGGAGCCAGCGTGACATCCGTGAGGTGTCAGTGGGTGTATGAAGAGCAGGTCATTCCCAATGTACTTCACCCAGTAGTTGCAGCTGACAACTCGGTGCGCCTCTGCAAAGTGGCGCAGGTTCCCTTTGAGTGGAGGGGGTCTCAGGTCTCTTGAAGGTTGTTGTGAGTCCATCCATGCCTGTAGACTGTCTGCTAGGTAATGACCTGGAGAGTTCCCTGTGGAAGGAAGTGGAAAATCAGGCTCATATGGAGATGTTGGGTTTGCCTGAGTGGGTCTGTGTGACCACTCGGTCAATGGCAACCAGGAGGGGTGATTCAGCAGAACTGGAGCCTGAAACAGTGGCCCAGGAACCTGCCAGGAGAGAAAGGGGCAGGGGATGCGGGAAACCCGCCCCAGTCGTTCCTATGGCCCAGAAAGGAGCAGAACCTGAGGGGGATACCCTGGATCCTACCGGGTAACAGGTGGCCAAACTTGGAGACCTACCTGAGCTGACCCATTGGCAGCAAGAGGGTGGTCCCTACAGGGAGGAGTTCTACAAGGCGCAGAAGGAATGCCCTTCCCTCATTGGTGTGCAGCAGCAGGCTGCATACCAGGCAGCAGGTGGAGAGTCCAAGGATCATCTCATTTATTGGGAAGATGAGTTGCTTTATAGTGAGCCTAAGTTCGCTGAGCCAGGTGCAACCCGTGTGTTGGTGGTACCCGAGCGCTTCAGGAACTTCCTAATGGGTCTGGCTCATGACATGCCTCTTGCAAGACATCTGGGGCAAGACAAGACCTTCCAAAGGCTTGTCACCCCCTTCTTCTGGCCTCAGATGAAGAAGCACGTCGGGATATTCTGTAGAACTTGGCAGACATGTCAGGCAAGTGGCATGAGCGGAGGGAAGTGCAAGGCACCCTCCAACTCTTTCCTGTGGTGAGCACCCCTTTCGAGCGGGTGGGCATCGACATTGTGGGGCCACTGGACCCCAAGACATCCTTAGGCAACAGGTTCATCCTGGTCATGGTGGACCATGCCACCCAGTACCCGGAAGCTGTCCCTCTCAGGACAATCACAGACCTGTGGTGGGCCATGCATTGCAGGGGATCTTTTCCCGAGGAGGGTTCCCTAGAGAGGTGGTCTCTCACTGGGGTACCAACTTCATCTCTAGGTACATGAAGTCTCTGTGGCAGGAGTGTGGGGTAACTTAAAAGTTCACCACTCCTTACCACCCTTAAGGAAACGGGTTGGTTGAAAGGTTCAACCGCACCCTGAAAGGTATAATTATGGGCTTAGCGGAGCCCATTAGACAGAGTGGGACGTCTTTCTACCATGCCTGATGTTTGCCTACAGGGAGGTGCCTCAGAAGTGCTTAGGGCTCAGTCCCTTTGAACTTCTGTATGGCCACCCTGTTAGAGGACCTCTCACCCGGGTGAAAGAGGGGTGGGAGAAATCCCGCGGGAAAACCCCCCAGGATGTGTCCCCAACCAGACACAACGCTACAGGAAATTTGCTCAGGAGAACCTGGAAGCTAGCCAGGAAGAAATGAAAAGATGGTACAACCAGAATACCACTCTGGTCGAATTTCAACCTGGGCAAAAGTGTGGGTGATGGCACCAGTGGAGCCTTGTGCGCTCCAAGACATGTGGACTGGGCCATATGAGGTAGTGGAGTACAAGTGCGAAGTAACCTACCTGGTTCACTTGAAGACCCCCGGGCGACCCCTGAGGGTCTTGCATGTAACCGCCTCAAACCCCACTTTGAGAGGTCTGATGTGACAATGCTCCTGGCTACAGATGCTGGGATGGAAGAGAAAAGTGACCCTCTTCCTGACATCCTGCAAGCTAAGGAGCAAGACGGGTCAGTGGATGGTGTGGTCCTCCAGCCCACCCTGAGCCCAGAACAGCAGAGGGACTATCGCCAGGTATTGGGTCAGTTTGCCTCCCTGACCCCAGGTGTCACCAACTGGTGCGTCCATGATGTGGACACTGGAGATAGTCTACCTGTGAAACAGAAATTTTACAGGGTAACTGACAGGGTCAGGGCCAGCATCAAAGGAAGAGGTTTCCAGGATTTTGGCGCTAGGGGTAATTGAGCCCTCCAGCAGCCCCTGGGCTAGCCCAGTGGTCTTAGTGCCAAGGTACCACTCCAGAACTCCAGTTTTGTGTGGATTACCATGGGCTCCATGCGGTCACCAAGACTGACGCACACCCCATCCCCAGAGCTGATAAGCTTGTGGATCGGTTGGGAGCTGCCCAGTACCTCAGTACGTTTGATCTAATATCTGGGTACTGGCAGATTGCCTTAACTGAGGGGGCCAAAGAGAGGTTTGCGTTCTCAACGCCAGAGGGGCACTTCCTTTTCCTGTCATGCCCTTTGGGTTGAAGAACGCCCCATCCACATTCCAGAGACTGGTCAACCAGGTACTGACCGGGCTGGAGGAATTCAGCTCCGCATACCTGGATGACATTGCTGTGTTCAGCTCCACATGGGAAGAACACTTGCAACACCTCTGCGAAGTGTTGAAGGCTCTGCAAAGGGCAGGCCTCACTATCAAGGCCAGTAAGTGCCAGATAGGGCAGGGATCTGTGGTGTACTTGGGACACCAGGTAGGGAGCGGCCAGGTGGCACCCCTACAGGCAAACAGAGGTGAGAGCCTTTTTAGGTCTCGCCAGGTATTACCGACGGTTTGTCAAGGAATATGGCACCATCGTTGCCCCCTTGACAGAGCTGACTTCAAGGAAGCAGCCCAGGGGAGTGAATTGGACCGATATCTGTCAAACTGCTTTTGATGCCCTGAAGACTGCCATGTGCACTGCGCCTGTGCTCAAGGCATCTGACGTCTCCAGTGAGTTCATAGTGCAGACAGATGCTTCAGAGCATGGTGTGGGACCAATACTCTCACAGATCAATGACAAGGGCTTGGACCAACCTGTAGCTTTCATTAGTAGGAGGCTACTTCCTAGGGAACAAAGGTGGAGTGCAATTGAAAGAGAAGCTTTTGCTGTGGTCTGGGCTCTGAAGAAGCTGAGGCCCTACTTTTTTGGGACTCACTTCTGGGTTCAGACAGACCACAGGCCCCTCAGATGGTTGATGCAAATGAGGGGTGAGCACCCAAAACTGTTGAGGTGGTCCATCTCCCTACAGGGAATGGACTTTACGGTGGAACACCGCCCTGGTACACAACAACGCTGATGGTCTGTCCAGATTCTTCCACCTTAGTGTAGAGAGCTCCCAAGAGGGTGAGCAGTTCTCCCCATTTTCAGCCGGAGGGGACACATGTTAGACCTGGCAGCTTTGGCGTGGTTTCCCCTGACTTTTCTGCCTCTACCTCCTGTTTTTTTGACACTGTGCTGGATTTCGTTTTTGCTGGTTAAGATGCTTGGGGCACTTTGCCACTGCTGATCAGTGTCAAAGTGCAAGTGCTCCCTGAGTAAATTGTAAGTGTGATTGGTTATCCATGATTGGCATATTTGTAATATCAAGAAGTCCCTAGTAAAGTGCACTGAGTGTGCTAGGGCTGGTGATTCAAATGCTACCAGTGGGCCTGCAGCACTGATTGTGCCACCCACATGAGTAGCCATAAAATGGTGTCTCAGACCTGCTACCGCAGTGCCTGTGTGCAGTTTGTGAACTGCCATTTCAATCTGGCCAGTGTACCCACTGACCAGGCCTAACCCTTCCCTTTCTTTACACATTGGACACCCTTATGGAAGGCCAAAGGTACCCCCCTGGACAGGGTGCAGTGTATGTGAAAGGTAGAGCATGTACTAGTGCAGGTGACATGCTCTGGTAGTGAATTACAGACATTTTTGTTTTTCAGTATTGAAGGCTATCTTGCCCATAGGCTATCATGGGGAATACTGTGTACAGTGGTTACCTGCATATATTCCCATAGGAGCAAGATAGGACATAAAAGTCTGATATCCCTGAACTCAGAATTTAATAACACATCTTTTAGGAAAGGTGTTTTTTAAGTCCAGTGTTTGAGAACAGCACTTTTAGATAGTGGCTGTTCTTTTGTCTGACCTTTCTATGTGCCTAGGCTGAGAGGGCCATCCCTGGGCTGAATAGCTCCATCTGCATCTAGAGTGGTGGGAGGGGGTAACACCTGGGCCTGAATATGGCTGTGCCTACCTTCCACAATGCTGGCTCCACCTCCTGCTGGGCGACTGAAGACCCTGCCCCTCTCTCTGAAAGGAAAGGAGAAGCTAGGAAATCAAAGTGCTCAAGGAACACCCAGTACTGGTTCAGACCAGGCTCAGAGCCCTCCTGCACAAAGATAAAGACGTTTAGGGGTATAAGTCTAGGTCCCCAGACTAGAGAAAATTAGATCATCCCAGAATCAAGAAGGAACCTCTGCCAAGGAGAAAGCTGGAGGACTGAAGAGGAAGGACTGTCCTGCTGTGTGTTTGTGGGCTGACCTGCAGTTGCTTTGCTGCCAAGGAGAGGGGAAGGACGTTGCTTTGTGCTGTGTCCCCTTGCTTGAAGAGATCTCCAAGGGCCTGAGTTGAGCTGGCTCCCTGTTAAGAAGTCCCAGGAACTAAATGACTTCACCTCCAGCTTCCCCCTGAACTCCACAGAGAGAGTTCTGTCCTTCCTAGATTCCTTGGGCCAGTTGTGGTGCCTCTGGAAGTTGTACCTGTTGTTTTGGAAGATGGACAAGGAGAAACTAAGACAATCTGCAAAGTTTCACGCTGCAGCGACAGGGTAGTTTGTACCATTTGGACTGGTGGTGACCATTGTCCACCGCCATCTCAGTATATGATGACTGGTCCTTCATTTCTGACTGTATTCTACCTATTTGCAGGGTTTGCCTATTGGCTTTGGCATGATTCTATGTATCTTTTGCCTCTTTTCGGGCCTGTAGGCCTAAACTAGAGAGCAGCCATATTGTCTTCTTGCCTCAGTTGTCCGAGGTGCTTGTAGGTTAAAGGCAATGTTTAGTTTCAGCTTGTTATTCACTCGTTAGGAACCAGTGAGGACTGGCCCTTATCGAAGGAATGTGCTTACTTCCCGGGCTCTAGACGCAACTACAGCTGGCCACTGTGGGAGCACAGGGAGGAATTCGATGGGAGGCAGGGTGCTTGCTGGAAATTTCCATGAGCAGAGAGCCTTCCATATTATCAGAGAGCAGTGGAGCAGAGTGTTCAGTTGGTTTTGGAGAATTGGAAAGGCTAGATGGTTCTTGGAACGATTGGAGAAGTTAGTTAGTCACCAAGATGGAATACTATTAAACAGCCAGACTTGGGAGCAGATTGAAGTCAGCAGCTGTGGCTGTCGGAGTGCTATTATAGAGTGATGCAGATGAAGAGACCAAAGAGGGTGCAAGCAGTGAGAAGGTGTAGCAGCTTTGACGAGGCATAGCGGTGCAGACGTGTACCAGCGAGTGCAGAGCAGAGTCCTGGAGGAATCGAAGCGAGAGAAAGAGGGACCAGCTCAGCTGCTGAGACCAGAATGCGTGAGACTATGGTGAGGCGTTCCTAGATAGGTTGCATTATATAATCATTCACTCCTTTTTGCTTTCTAGGTTATGTTTAGGTTCCCCCTTGCAGTAATAATTCTTTACTTCAAATATAGATATACTGCTATCACAAATGTCTTCTTTGTCTTGTCATTCTATTATTGTTTAATAAAGAGACCCCAATGGTTAGAGATTACTACTGCATGTTGTTTTCTTTGACAGGATTAACCTTTCTTTTTAGCCAGGTGCTGACGTATAGAAGGATGGGCGATTCCCTTCTTACAGGTAACTGATGACGGAAGGAAATGTTTGTTTTGAATAGTAAATGACTTCCAGCGGGGATGATTGGCACTAATGGTTTCTGTTTGGGAAGGTCAGGCCCCTATTCCATGTGTTAGGGAAATTGGCTCTCATCAGATACCCAAATGGTAGATGTCCAATAGATCGTCCGTGGTCGGGCGTTAATGAGCTCATCCGTGGTCGGGCGTTAATGAGATCGTCCGTGGTCGGGCGTTAATGAGATCACCTGTGACCGGGTGTTAGTGAGATCATCCGTGGTCGGGCGTTAATGAGATCGTCCGTGGTCAGGCGTTAGTGAGATAGTCCGTGGTCGGGCGTTAATGAGATCACCCGTGGTCGGGTGTTAGTGAGATCCTCTGTGGTCGGGCGCTAATGAGATCGTCGAGAGACGTTATAGCAATTGCAGAATCAAAGATGTGGCCAGTTCTATGAGGTAAATATAGGATATAGTGTGGATTCCACATTCCCAGGTGAGTAATTTAGATATAGTGCTTGTAGGTACTGAGAAGGGTGGTGGTACGGGGCGGCTGGGTGTGCTATAATCGATAAGCTGATAACTTGGTCTAAAAATCCGGACGCTACACACGTATCGCTCTCTTGCGGAGCGCATCCCCGACAGTGTGAGAAAATTCCCGCCGCCGCATAGATCAAGATCATTGCAGCGCCTGTTGCCGCTGCAAGAGCCGACGCATCCTTCGCTTGCAGAACACATTGCTCCGGGGTGAGAAGATTACCATTGCTGTGAGTATCGACGCAGAGCCTGTCATAAATGGGTGAGATCGTTGCCCCGCTTGCTTGCCGACCACATTACATCGCTGCAAGAGTCCTCGCAGAGCCATCCCATTGAGGGGCCGCGAGAGGAGAAGATCGACACTGCACTGCGCATCGCCGCCGCACCTGAGGTCGCCCCTGTTCCAAAGATCAGCGCATCGTGCCTTTGTGAGACGCTTCCTACGAAATCTGCGCACCGGAATCCATACAAAGTATTGCATTCCTCCCCATACAGACCAGTCACCACAACATGTCCAATGCGTCCAGCGGGGTTGTTGCATCGTCTCCCCAAGGTCTCAGGAGTGACGCATCGCTTGTTTTTCAACGCAGCTTTCCCTTGGAACTTTTGTCGCATCTGAAGGTACTGTTGGCTAAAACGTGACGCAACTGTGGATTATTTTAACGCAACCTTAAAAACTCTTTTTAAATTATATCCTTGAACTGTGTATGTTGGATATTTGTCATTTTGGTCTTGTCTAGTTTAGATTAAATAATTCTATTTTTCTAAACTGGTATGGAGTCCATTTGTGGTGTTTTCACTGTGTACTTTGAGTGTTGGTGCAAATACTTTACACATTGCCTTTGATATGCCTGTCTGCTCGTGCTAAGCTACCAAGGGGGTGGGCAGGGGTTATCTAAAGAGTGTATCCCCCTTACCCTGACTAGAAGTCAGGGTCCCTATTTGTCACCAGTACCTACCTGTGCCAACTAGAGACCCTGAATTCTAACATCGATCCACGCATTAAAAATATATAGACCCTTCATTAACATGTAATCTTACAGAGACCCGGCCGAGGGCTGTTTGTAGTCGGTAAATAAGCCTCGGCGCAGCCAGCCCTCTCATCTCCATTTAGACTACAAAGCTGTTAGATGTTGTGGCAGAGGGGCAGTGTGGATTTGTGCAGGCTCTAAACGCTTGTTGTGAACAGCTCTTCACATTGCTCCAGTGACACTGGGGCAGTCCCTCTCCCCCTGCCCTTTGGACTCTCATTCCCTGTTCTGTGGGTTCCATCTGAGCTTCTGTCATATGTCAGGAGACCAAGGGTCCTTGAGGCTGCAGCGCTCACGTGTTTGCTGTAGATAAGTATTTTTTAAAATTTGTTTTGACAATGCTATATTTAATTAATGTCGAGAAGAGTGTTTAGGCACAGGGGTGATCTGTGCTCACCCCTGCCAACATTCCCCACATAGTTTTGATGAGTTGTTGTGTATAGCTTGCAATAAAGTGTGCCTTTACGGTGAGCTCCCACCAGCCTTTCCCAGGCAACTGAGATACCGGGGTGCACTAGCAATGAGCTCCCTGGCCCAGCTCTGGCAGTCTTCATATACCAGCTTGTCCTCATACTGAGTTCTCGAGCAGCCTTAAAATACGCCTTTGCACTGAGCTCCCACCAACCCATCTCAGCATATTTCACATACCGGGAAACTCTCGCACTGAGCTCCCCTGTAGCCTCCAGAGACCGGGGTTCCCTCATACTGACCTCCCACCAGCCTTCACATTCAAGGGTGCCCTCGCATACTGGGTTGCCCTCGCAGCTAGCACTGAGCTCCCCAGCAGTCTTCAAATCCCAGTGTGCCCTCGTACTGAGCTCCCGAGCAGCCTTCAGATACCGGGGTGCCCATGCACTAAGCAGCCCGCCCCAGCAACCTCCCCCTTCTTTGCCTCCCCTTGTTTTCCTTCCTGGCCTCGGCTGACTGCAGCTAGCCAACTGGAATGGGGCTCAGTTCAGGGTGACAGGAAGGTCGGGAAAAAATAAAAACAAAGGAAAGAATGGGCTAAAGAACGGTGATGGATTAAACCCAGATCAGTTGACTGGGGGTGAGTGCTTGTATTGTCAACGCTCCGTCCATCATTTCCTTTGGTTATTCTTTGTTCGCCATAAGTTGGCAGGGTAAGCTCAGACGTGAGTCCCTTGCTCACTTTGCCACTGGATTCAAGCAAGCCGGGCTGAAGAAGGCTGAAATGCCAGAAACCGGTCCTCGGTAGCTTGTTTCCGGTCCAGGGAAGGCATGGCTTGGCAGTTCGGACTGGACTGTGCCCATGAGGCACAGGGTCAGACTGATTTGCATATGGCCATGTCTGAACTGGGGTGGCAGAGTGGGCTAAAGAACAGTGATGGATTAAACCCAGATCAGTTGACTGGGGGTGAGTGCTTGTATTGTCAACGCTCCGTCCATCATTTCCTTTGGTTTTTCTTTGTTCGCCATAAGTTGACAGGGTATGCTCAGACGTGAGTCCCTTGCTCACTTTGCCACTGGATTCAAGCAAGCCGGGCTGAAGAAGGCTGTAATGCCAGAAACCGGTCCTCTGTAGCTTGTTTCCAGTCCAGGGAAGGCATGGCTTGGCAGTTCGGGCTGGACTGTTCCCGTGAGGCACAGGGTCAGACTGATTTGCATATGGCCATGTCTGAACTGGGGTGGCAGAGTGGGCTAAAGAACGGTGATGGATTAAACCCAGATCAGTTGACTGGGGGTGAGTGCTTGTATTGTCAACGCTCCGTCCATCATTTCCTTTGTTTTTTTTTTAGGAAGGTCGGGAGGCTGCAGCCAGGGACTTGATTCCTTTGCCTTTAGAAGAGAAAACACGTCAAAAAACCTAATCCCTCGTGAGGCCCCTCACAAAATAACGAGTTCCTCCTGAAATGCACGGAAGTGACCTTTCATTCACATGCGCCGCTCATGTCATGAGTGGGGCCTTTTATAGAATGGCGGGTTGGGGGGCAGTCAGACTGTTGCCAATGAACCCTCAGCTCAACCGAGAACTAGGGGCGTGCTGGTCTGTAGGGCAGCGAGGAATGTTGGTGACATGTTTCTGCGACCGGCAGGGCTGGGGCAGTGAGTTGCATGCCGGGCTCCGTCTAACCACATTTTACTATGTGGTGTATGCTGCACTTCATAAATGTTGGGTAACGTTAGAGGAGGGGTGAGAAGTTTATCTTTTTCAATAACGCATGCTGTGTAAGAATGTACCTGGCGTTAAATCTGATCGCTAGGGGACAACCTCGCCTTGCAGACACCAACCAGGAGACTGGCTTAAGGAGAAAGTGTCTCTATTGTCTAATTTCGATTGTCCAGGCAACACTGTCTCCTCAAACAAGGAAAAAGAAAATATGTAAAATTGCCTGCGCACACATTTTGAGAGGTTTTGCCTTTGGTGATCCCGTAGTCTGCAGGTGACTCACAGGTCTCGGGTGCAGAACACTGACTTTCACACTGAATGCATTTTCTGCTGGAGTACAGCATTTAACTCTCACAAACAACCTCGTGCAGCTTAAAAGGATGTTAATTGACGTTGGGCCCATTTTCCATACCAAGCCTTGAAGTCCGGCTGATTGACATCTAAGCTCCGGCTTGGAATGCTTTCCCGTGCATTTAACCCAGGCTGGAATCTGTGTCAGCCATAAAGAAGCATCTTGTTAAGCTTAGGCCTGGTGGGAGAACCTCCATTTTCCTTAGGTGCAATTTGATACGCATCACCGGCTCTGAGGAGGAGGGACGTTTTTCTTTTAATTTCCTCTACACAACAGGTATTGGCATAGCCAATAGGCCTCGCCTTTGGGACCTTATAAGTATTTAAACATGCAGCACAATATCCTTGGTGCAACATCAACTGTTGCATGGCTAAACACTTATAATGTCCAAAGGAGAGACCTATTGGCTATGCCAATGCTTGTTTTTATTATTATCAAATAAAAGGCCCAGGAGCTGCACCCTTCTACTGGGTAGCTTTCTTCTACCTCAATGTGCAGGATGCACATACTTTATATTTTCATTTTACCGCTATGGGATGGCCGTCCACCATCTCCGAACATTACGTTAAAAATAAAGTAAAAAGATGGCTGCTGCATATGGGTGCATATGACTGCATATGAAAGGTGGCTTTCTTAAATGCTTTTTCTTTAGGTTTAACAAAAAACATTGAAAGATTGTCTCCTGCCTTGTGTGCACACAGATGGGACCCGTTAGGAAGTGAATACCACCTGCATGGTATGCAAAAGTGTTCCCCTGCCCTGAGTGCGCAATTGTGTGTGTATATCTTACATTCTGACTTTTATATTGGCCCTGGCATCATACTAATGTACTATACAGAAGCCTAGGCCTGGCACTACATATGTGAATTGTAGGACATGTTCTCTGATCTGGAGCGGCGCACCAAGATTACTGTTCTTTTTCTGAGAATAGGTTGTAAATACAGCTCCCTGTTTTCCGTTTTTATTGATTTTTGTAGATACAGACAAAAAACATTGTGTTTCATGTCTATTTATTTTTATAAGCGGAAAATAAAGATAACGTGGCTTCTTCTGAGTGACTCTCCATGCTGAGATTAATGAGTTTCGCCAATAGATGTACTTATTGGCAGCATGGTCAACAGCTGTACATATTGACTACATGGGGAGTAGCAAAGCTGTATGAGATTTGCTTAAATGACAGTATATCTCAACATGTATTTGCGCTATTATGCTATTTTTTTATGGGGGTTCATTATTTTATTCTTTTTGACTCTGTAATGTGCCAAAACCTGACAGACATCAAAGTATGAGTGCAGATTTATCTGTTAAATAAATGCAGAAATATACAAGTTATCACATCATCTGTTCACAAAATAAAATGTGGCTAGATACCAAGAAGATGGCCCAAAAATAAATATGGGTAAATAGAGATGAAAATGTTAAAAAAATAAATACCATAAAACTAGGAGCCCTACTTATAAAGCAGTGGCACATTATGTTTTGAGATTCATAGTGTGACAGGACCATTTTATCTGAGTCAGACAGAGTGGCCTACTGTCTCCCTCGTGTAAGTTTAGCCTGTTATGTGAATACCCAGAACCTTGCTTCATATCATATGTCCATATAGTATGTGTGTGGCACAGTACAGGTGCAATAGTAAGACTTGTATGAGTATGGGTACTGACACAAGTAGAATCAGTTTTCGATGCACATTGGTTTAGCATGGAACAAGATGGAGGATGAGGACAACTTATCCAGACAGTGAAAGTGTTTTGCCTGCATTCCTGTGGCTCGAAGGTGGAAATTCAGACAATGAACTGAGGAGTATAAAGATGGACCAGGCTTTAGAAATTCATTGAAGACTTTGTTAGCAAGGAGCAGCTGTTTTATTCTTCTTTTGCACTATCACTTTGTGTTTGATAGGGGTGGAGAATGGAACAGCAGTTTCTGTGGTTCAAGGTGAGGACATTTTTAGGTCAGACCTGCCTTTTTGTCAATCTGTGATTACAGCTTTAGACAAGCTAAAGAAAAGCAAGTGTAGAAATATCACACATTGTTTTGCCCATGTTGGGGGTGTTCCAGTTTGGAGAGAACTACACTGCTACCTACTGCGAGAACACTCATTTCCACAGAAGAGGGGTCTGGAGAGCAGCCAGAGAAGGCTATTTTAATGAAAAGCAGCCTAAACTAGTCCTAAAGTTTGAAACAGTGGCTCTATGTCCACTGTCTAGAACATGTTTATAAAAATGGCACCCAAATGACTAGCCTTTCCTCCAGTTCCAAAGTCTTCATGATCAATGAAGAGAGAGCTCTTAAGAATACATGAAGGCCTGCTGTGTGACCAGGACATGTTTATATCTGATGAGCACGGGACTCATGGTTGGGCAAGCCTGTCCCACTTGGGGTGACAAATGCAAAAATACCTTTTTATGGATAGACTGCTGAACAATGTGAAACACTCATTCCAGTCAGAGATCTGGGCCTAAAACCATAATTTATTTGCTCACCAAGCTATTCTAGTTTGGACCAAGCCATATGCAAGTCAGTCTTGACACTGATCTCCATGGGATCAGTCCGCCCAAACTGCCAGGCCAGGTCCTCCCTGGACCGGAAACAAGCATCCTAGGACCAGTTTCTGGGTATCACCCCTATCAGCCAGGATAGCCTAATTCCAATGGCATGGTGAGCACAGGACCCAAGTCTGCTGGATATACCCATCCCACTCAGGTGACAAATGCAAAAAAGAACAATTAATGGACGTAATGATGAACAATATCAAACACTAATCCCTTGTCAGAGAACAGGGCCTAAATCCATCATTTTATTTGCTCACCACGCCATTCTAGTTTGGACCCAGCCATATGGAAATCAGTCTTGATCCTGGTCCCCATAAGAACAGTCCAGCCCGAACTATCAGGAAGGTCCTGCCTGCAATGGAATCAAGCATCCTAGGACTGGTTCATCACCCAAGATAGCCAGATTCAATTGGCATGGCCTACTAACTTTAAACTTTTTTTCATTACACCTAAATAATTTAACATTAGAAAACTACCACAACTATATTAATAAACTATTTGAACAACTGTAAAACAAACAAACAACCAACTTCATTAATGTATAATGTCTTCATCAGATTATGATGAGCAAGCTAGTGTACTTCCAGCACCTCAGTAATCCCCGCCTGCAAAAGAATCTTACGTTTAGGATTTTTTTGTCTTGATGCCAGCTGACAATAAAGTCTCAGCAAAGCACCTTATGCGTACAGTTTTTAAAAAAGCAGTTCACAAAGGATAGCTCAGGAGAGTTAGCTTGTGCTGCTAAACTGGAGAACTGTTCAGGTGGTTCCACCTCCTTTGAACCCAATTGCACTGTGACTCATCAGCTGTTTTTTGCTGAACAACACAATAATCCTGCTTGTCTTAACAAGGCTCTTTTTGCTACTTGTGTAAGAAGATAATTATTTCCTCAGACACAAGTAGATCTAAACAAGACAAGCGTTAGCAAGATCACAAATGCCCCCTATGCAATATGAAAATGATCACTTCTGCAATTAGTTTTTTCCTCACTTTTCACCAAAGTATTATTTCCTGTTTCCTGTGAACGAGGCTTCTTTTTCTCTTCCATATATTTTCTCACATGGTAGGTTTATAGTTCCTAATTTCTGTTTTCCATTTTCACCTACAAAAAGAGAAAATAACAAAATAATTAAAATTACATAATAGCCACTAAATTATAAGTAATTCTTCACTATATTCTGTAATCTTTTCTACATCTTTCACCCACAATCACATATTTATATCTAGTGCACCACTAAAAATTCTACACCCTCACCCACTGCATTTTTTCACAAATAAATTATAACATGCCAGCAAATCTGATTTAACAAAAGCTTATACAGTAATACATTCCTCTTAAGACACCTTTGCTAACGCTGAGCACGTTTTGCTGTAGAAATAATATCACAATAGCAATACTGCCACTCAAACTCTCACCTCATAGGACTACAGAATATTTACAGTGAGGTTCATAAAACATTTGGGCTTGTATTAACAAATTCCACATTCTTTGTTTTAAGGCTTTTTTTATAGTTTGCGAAACACTGTTTCTTTTACTTACAAGTACATATAGTTTGAATATTTCATTTTTGTAACACAACCTGCAATAATTGCTGATATCTCTCAACATTATAATGTCTACCTTTCAAGAAATATATAGAGAAATCTACACTTCTACAAACAGCACTCAGTAAATCTTGTGTAGGATACCAACATTAGCGTACTTACTGACATTTCTCAGCAAACCTCATAAACTATACTATTAAATACCTTAACTAGGAGCTCTTTCTTAAAAGCAGCTAAAGACACCAAATCTCTTTCAGTTCCAAAATATATCACATCTCCTGAGCACAACTCAAAGAGACTTCCTTCTCCATGATGGGGTCTGGAGAGGGACTGGCTTCTCTTTTCAGACCTCACTCTCAGATGATGATTATGAGAAGTACTGAGTGGGGAGGGACTGGACTTTCCTATCAGATTTCTCTCTCAGATGACGGGTGTGCTTACTAGTGTGTAGGGAGAAACAGGCCTCTCCGTTCAGACCTCTCTCTCAGAAGACGGGTGTGCGCAGTGGGGTGTATAGGGAGTGACAAACCTCTCCTGTCAGACCTATCTCTCAGATGATGGATGTGCACAGTAGCGTGTGTGCATGGACTGGCCTCTCTCTCAGATTATTCTCTCAGACTTCTCTTTCAGATTACGGGTGTGCATAGTAGGGTGTGTCAAAGGACTGCCCTCTGCTGTCAGACCTCTCTTTCAGATGATGGGTGTGCATAGTAAGTAAGGTGTTTGGATGGACTGCCTTCTCTCTTCAGACCCTTCTCTCAGGTGACAAGTGTGCATAGTAGTGTCTAAAGAAGGACTGCCCTCTCTTGTAAGACCTCTCTCTTAGAAGACAGGTGTTATTAGTAGAGTGTGTGAATGGACTGACCTTTCCTTTCAGACCTGTATCTCAGATGACTGGTGTACGTAGTAGTGTGTGTGGATCGACTTGTCTCTCCTTTCAGACCTCTTGCTCAGATAACTGGTCTGTATAGTGGGGTGCGTAGATGGACTGGCCTCTTCTTTCAGCCCTCTCTCTCAGATGACGGGTGTGTGTAGTAGGGTGTGTGGATGGATTGGCCACTCCTTTCATATCTCTTTCAGAAAGGTATCCATAGTAGGGTGTATGGGGAGCAACAGACCTCTCCTGTCAGAACTCTCTCTCAGATGATGGGTGTGCATAATAGGGTGTGTGTGGGAAGAGCCTTAACTCTACTCACAACTCTTCCCAAACAAATGGGCGTAAATAGTGGACTCTGATCAACATGATCTGAAGTAAGACTACTTCCTACACTAACAAGGGTGCATACCAAAGTGCATTCAGAGATCACATATTCCTTCATAATTTTCACAATCCCATAAGAGTCTCACAAGATCATACATTTTTCATTAAATAAGAACAACCTTCTACTCATCACAGTACTTATGGCTTACACACTTCCTCTCAATAACAAGCACTCAATATGTATTTCTACTATTAGAGTGGATTGAGACATTTCCTACTTCTTTTTACTATCCACAAACACTTTATGTTATTTCGTGTAAATCCCTTCAGTAGTTTTTGACTTATTTAAAAAGAATCAAATTTATGTATATTGAGATGCAGATCTCTGAGAATCCGACAGTTCCCATGCTGAAATGTGATTGGCTGCCAACACTTCAACCAGGAAGTGTTGGCAGCCATCTTGGGACTTGGCTTCAGCCGATTCCCACAAAAAACTTTTTGAGAAAAGAAAAGAGGGCAGGGTAGGAATACCTTGACCCCTTAGCTCTGGTCATGGAGTCCCAGAAGGTCCCCACCAGCGCAAAAAAAGCATTAAAAAAGTGCCGGGGAAACGCAAAGGAGCCACGGCAAAAAAAAAAACAAGCATGGACTCCTGCACTTGTTTTCAATAGAGCCCTGGAGTGGGCCAGATTTGGGGACTTTTTTAAAGACTAATTGAGCCCATAGGACCACCACCTCCCTCGGGCTCAAATTAGAAAAAAAGAGGGGGGCACACTGGGCCCCCTCCCAAGGCTTTATAAGCACTGGCGACCACCACCTGCTTAGGGCTAAAGAAGCATTAATGGGGAGGCAAGCTGCCCCCCCGGACCCTGGGGCCAACACCTCCCCGGGCCCAAGACTGGAAAATCAGCTGCACGGCTCCCCTCTTGACCACATAGGGCCACAGGGATTACCACTTCCTCGGGCATCCCCTGAAAAAGAAAGGAGAAGAGCCCGTGGCCCCCATCCTGGAGCCATACTTGGCCATGGGACAGAAAAACCCACGGCCGGCTCCTGATATGTCCTGGTGTGCCCAACCTGGTACATTGCTGTTTGCTTTTGGTTGGTGGGTGCTGGCAGCTCCCGCCAAGCAAAAGCAAGCACTATGGGTCCAACGGACATGAGCTGTCAAAGTGTTCCCACCCACTGGAAGCAGGGGTTTCATTTCTTTCCCTTCCCTCTGACATGTTGGCAGAGAAAGAGATTAAACGTTTGCTCTTGCACACAGGGAGTTACATTTGCAGCAGCTCTCTGTGTGTAATAGCAATGCCAGCTCCCACAGGAGGTGGGGAGCCGGCTGGGACAGAGGGGACCTTGAGGCTACCGCCGTGATACCAAAGGATGGGGTCCATGGGGCCAATATAGGCCTGGGGAGGAGGGCAGCATGGCCCTCCTTACCCATTTGTTTGTGATGGGCTCTGGGGATAGTATCCCCAGGGCGGAAATATGCCCATGGATGGGGGGCGCACAGCTCCCAATTCCCTTCAGATTAAAAATATTTTTAAAAAGCCAGACCCGGGGAACGGGCCCCTAGCGCTGAAATCGGCCTGGGGAGAGTGGCCCGCAATACCCATCCCCCATGCAATGAAGGCCAGGCCTCAGGCGATTGGGCCTCCATTTCGAAAAGAGAAAGAAGCAAAAAAAGACAGAACAAAACAAAACAGAGGGCAGAAAATGGGCAGAAGAGGCAAAAGAGAAAGCAGAAAAACAACCAGAAAAAGCAATACAGAGGACAGAAAAAAAGCAAAATAGGGAAAACAGAAGGCAGGAAAGGCGTAATAGAAGCAGAAAAATAAGCAGGATAGGCAAAACAGAGGGCAGAAAAACTAGAAGACACTCACACACCCATACAGTCACTCACTCACCAATACACCCACTTATACACCCAGTCACTCACCCATACAGTCACTCACATAGCCACTCACCTGCATATACAGACACTACCCCACCCATACAGCCACTCACACAGCCACTTACACACCAATACTGATCCTTAACAGGCTTACAGAAAAATTTGATAAACATCTATAGTGACCCATTTGTCATTTAAAGGATACCACTAAGTGCAGCAAATGTACCAACTGTCCCACCAGAGCCTTATACTCTTTAGAGCAGTCTGCTGAATGCCATCTCATTCAGACTAGATTCATGAAGCCGTTTTCTTTCTGCCCATGCTGCTGATGTCTGAAATACTTTTGTGCTACTTTTGAGACAATGTCCCAATCTATCACTGTATCACAATCAAGTAAACTATTCTTCTAGTGTTGGTCAATGTGAAAACTAATAATGAAATGACATGATAAAGACGCTTATGTCTACTAGCTGCATTTTACACAAGGGGAATACAGAAACCCCTGAAGCTCCTGCACAAAAGGAGGCCCCCAACATGTCATGGGACCCCAACCTATCAGGGGGCTCCCATTTAGACCAAGTCCAATGAATATTTGTGATATATGGTATACTCAGGGGCCCTTCTTAATCTTCTGCAGCAGGGGTTCCATCACTTTGTGCTAAACCCCCGCCTTGTGTAATTATTGGCTCACTCATTCACTCACAGCCCTTTCCCCTGAACACACACACGTTGGGGCAGATTTATCATAGTGTTGCATTGCTCTTGCGTCACTCAAGGGCAACGCAACACTAAAGTCAGCAAGCCCATCTTGCGTGGTCCTGCTGTGTTGGTTAAATCTTCAGTAACGCAAGGCAGCTCAAGTCGATGCCTTGCATTAGTCTGAGCCAGGGAGGCGTTCCATGGGTGGAGCGTGGGTGATCCCATGCATCCACCCATAGATGTGGCAGCTTTCACTCTGACACCTTCCCAGTTTACCGGGGAATATGGCAGGGATGCCCTTTCACCCCTATGCTCTTCCTCCTCACCATGCAGCCCTAGGCGGTGGCCTTACGTCAGTCGGCTCAGATTGTGGGCATCCATACCCCTGGTGGACCCTCTAATCTATACTTGTACGCAGACAATATTCAGCTTAGCAAACACAAGGAGATGATGGATGGAGCGCTGAAACTTTTCAGACACTCACCCCCAGTCTCAGATCTGGGTTGAATCCATCATCATTCTTTAGCTCACTTCACCACCTCAGGTCAGACCCATCTATATGCAAATCAGTCTGGACCTGTGGCTCATGGCAACAGTCCAGCCCGAACTGCCAAGCCAGGTCTTCCCTGAACCGGAAACAAGCATCCTGAGACCGGTTTCTGGGTAACACCCTTCATCAACCAGGCTAGCTGTTCTGCTTACTCTCTCGGCACTGCCCTCTGCCATCCCTGTGGTTTTGGAGACAGTTAAAACGTTTGCAGCCATATCTGGTTACAAAGTAAACTGGGGTAAGAGTGAGGCCCTCCCACTTTGGAGAGTCACCACCTGTGCTGTTGTTACCAGATTCCAATTTCAATGGAAGGATGCACACCTAAAATATCTTGGTGTCTATGTCAATATGGGTTTGGAGTTAATGAAAGAGGGCATCCACGACCCACTCATGAAGCGCGGGCAGCACTACTTTGATAAGTGGTCACACCTGAACCTGTTCCTCTGGGGCTGCACATAAGCAGTGAAAATGGTGACCCTCCCCCGCTTCACCTACGTACTGGACATGCTCCTCCTGCTAACGTCTCTCTCAAAACTTTGACAAGTAGGCAAGGCCATCAAGATCTTTGTATGGGGTATTGAGACCCCATTTAGCCATTAAGAAACTTAATAGCCCACAGATCCATAGGGGTTGTGGGCCTCCCTTCTGTGGCACACTACTGTATGGCTCTCCATCTTGCACAGTTGGCATTCATGCATACCCGGGTTGCGGATCTCCCATTATGTGAGACAATAAAAAATTGGCTTGTCCATGGCTTGCTGGGGTTGCTTCCCCTCTACCTTCATGTACCCGCTGGCTGGCACTGAGGCCCTAACCCCTATTGTTCAGGCAATGTACAGAACCTGGGCGTGAGCCCACAAGCTCTTCTTAGTTGATGTCTGCCTTCATGACAAAGCACACATATGGTGTAATCATGGCTTCTGCATTAGCAAGGACATGCTTGATTAGACTCCCTGGCGTGCGGCGGGCACAGATACTTTGTCGCACCTGCTCTCACAAGGTGAACTCTAGTTCTTTGAGGCGTTACAGGAAGTATTTGGCCATCAACAAACCCAGTACTGGTGCTATATGCAACTGCGCTACTGTCTAGTAAGTAGTTTAGGACCGCGACCCTGGTCTGTCCCCCCATCCGCAGTGCTCACATACCTTGATACATTGGGACAGTTTAAGGTTGTGATGCCCGGGCTATATAACCTTCTGATTTGCCATCTATACTTACAGCCACAAGTCGAGTGGCTCAGAGAGGTCTGGCAGACACATGTTCAGGTGTAATACAAGGATGAGGACTGGGTGAAGATATTGGAGTCCCTGGGAAGGGGGACTCGAGAGGCCCAGATTAAGTGCAGTCTGTTTAATATTCAGGAGGGCTGGCATTGGACGCTGGCACAGCTAGGTGCCATACATATACCTGTCAAAGGTTTTACCCTCAGACCTAGAACTACATTTCTGAAACATACATTCAACAAAAGTTGATTTACTGCATTGCATGAAAGGAAGAGAGCAGAAAGGTGCCTCTCTCTAGGCTGCCATGCCCAAACGCACACATCCTTGTACCATAGTGCAAAAGTGTGTGCATTCTGTAAGGTATAGTGTTTGTACTGGAAGGGGATCCTTCCAATACAAAAACTATCTTTTAACACTTTCCAGGCTTTGTATGTATGCTGTACAAGCAAAGTGGGAAAAACTAGGAGAAATTACAACATTTCTCCTCTTTATGCCTGCCGTAAGGTGGTCTAAGATTTTGGAGCAAATCCATGTCTAAGAATGTTTGTAGGTAAGGATATGCATCAAAACTCCTGGGTGGTTGTATGGAACGTCAATGTACCAACCATGGAATGCCACCTTGATGCAAAATAATGAAATACAGAACATATTGCAACTTTACATTTTTTAAATTCTCCAAAGCAAATCCTAATTTGTGTTGGAAAGTAATTCTGAGCATAAGACTTTGCATCAGATTTGTATTATGAAAGCAACACAAACTCAGCGCAAAGAATTAGTCAATTTAGGCCTTGGTCTTCAACTGCTCAGAAAGCTTCTTTTGGGAAGGCTTCTCATGGCAGATTTATGGGCCCAAGGTCACACTGCAGTCAAGTCTCCTTTACGGGTGGTTTCTCTGCCAAGGCGGTGGAGCGTCACCCCACTGTTCTCAGAGAAGAAAAAAAAGAACATGATAATTACCTTGGTATTATCATTTTATTTTTCTTTGCTACGAGGCTTGGTTAGGGCGGGGCGAGGCTGGTGGCACAGGGGGAGGAGTGGTTTGCAAACACAAAGTGTGCATGACTGCTTGGCCGGCCGTCTTGGCCTGGCCAAATAGTAATGCACACTTTGCATGTTCCCCACCAGACTGTAAAACACAGCCTGGTGAGGAACAAGCACAGACTCCCTGTTCCCGGCTGAGCACCAAACTATAACGCTCAAACCAATCAAAATGCTGCATTGCAGCATTGTGATTTGCTTAGGGAAGAGGGCCTGGGTGCTTCCTGGTTCTGAGACTCTCAGGAAGTGAAGCAACAACAGTGAGACAGAGGCATTGAAAAGGCAAGTGTTTTTTTTTTTCTTTTTTGTTCAACATCGCACCTTGTCACCCCCGTTCTCTGCCATCCTCCATCGGTCTCCGTAAGGGACTAATCTTCTTAAGTCATTTGGGGCCGGTTGGAGTCAGATGTTCCTCAGTACTTTGTGTCCCTGAACAGGCTTGTTTCTGTCTCTTGTCCTCCTTGTCCTCTTAGTCCTAATGCTGGTCCTTCTAGTGTTGGTTCCATGGTCTTTGTGTTCTTGGCCCTGTCCTCTTAAACATACTCCTTTTGGCACTGTAACTAGCTCGCCTGGACTTCCTTGTACTTGTCCCCTTTATCCTTATCCTAGGCAGAACTCGCGGAGCTGCCAAAAAATCTGCCAAAGTCCACGGACTTTCGTGAGTGGGTGGAGAATTGCTCGGCCACACCATAGGAAGTCCCCCGGAATGCTGAAAGTAGTTGGGGGCCAAGATCCCCTATTGTTACCACAAGTAAGTCTCCCAGCGTGGGATTGCTGAGATGTCGTCAGAGGCCCTGCCCCCTTTCTCAACCACTCGGCAAAGGGGCCTCCTGTTGCATTGCTGGTTGGGGGATGAAGTCCCCTTGGCTACTAAAGACCGTTGGAGGCCACAAACCCCTTTTGTCGCCACAAGGAAATACCCCACAGTGGGAATGCTGAGACATTGTCAGAGGCCCCGTCCCCTTTCTCAACCTCTCTCCAAAGGGGCCTCCCGGTGCACTACTGGTTGGTGGATGAAGTCACCCTGGCTGCTTGGGCAGGTGGGTAACAAGAACCCCTATTGTTGCCACAAATAAGTCCCCCACAGCGGGATTGCTTTGACGTTGTCGAAGGCCCCGCCCCCTTTCTCAACCACTCCACAAAGGGGCCTCCTGGCGCACTACTGGTTGGAGGATGAGGTCCCCTTGGCTCCTGGGGGTCATTGCGGTCCAAGATCCCCTATTTTTGCCCCAAGTAAGCACCTACAACGAAATTGCTGAGACGTTGTTGGAGGCCCTGCCTCCTTTCTCTACCACTCAGCAAAGAGGCCTCCTGGCACATTACTGGTTGGGGGATGAAGTCCTGTTAGCTGCTGAGGGTCGTTGGGGGCCAAGAACCCCTATTGTTGCCATAAGTAAGTCCCCCACAGCGGGATTGCTGAGATGTTGTCGGAGGCCCGGCCCCCTTTTTTCAGCCACTCTGCAAAGGGATCTCCAGGTGCACTACTGGTTGGGGGATGAAGTCCCCTTGTCTGCTGAGGGTTGTTGCGGTCCAAGAACCCCAATTGTCGACACAAATAATACGCCTAATCTTAGTCTTTTTTCTCTTAATACTTTTGAACATTCTGGTCTTCCTGCAACAACTCCTATTACTCCTCCTGCCCCTACTTGCTCTTCTGATGTTGGTGCTGGACCTCCTGCCCCCCCTCACCCTCCTTGTGCTCCTAGTCCTGCTGTGATATTGCTACTCCTGATGGCCCTTTTCACCGTCTCTTTCTACCCTTTCCAAGGCTCAGCCATGTACTCCCTCCAGGACTCTTCTGTTGTTTTTCTTCCTCCAGCTTCTATGGGGGAGTTGGGAAAATCAAAGAGTGCCTACTAGGTCTCAACATCGAATTTTCACCTTTCCCACTGCGGAGCACCTGCAGGACCTGATCAATAAAAATACAGGGTTTAAGACACAAGTTTCAAGGTATACAAGTGATAAGTTAACTCTGCTGGTTAATGTATTTACTGAAGAGCTATGAGTGCCATCTCTGGTTGCAGGTTCGAAGCACCATAATATAGCACAGAGTATGAATTTCACTGCTTCAGAACATATAGTGTAACCGGTAGGTTGCAGACATGTGTTTTATGTAAGCAGTAGGTTAAGGATCACGTCGCAGAGATCCTTGTGTTACCTGCACGTAACAAGGTGCAATCATGGCGAAACAGCTCAATAAGTTATGCGTATCCAGCAAGGCACAGACTGAAACTTTGCAGATTTTAACTCGATTTTTTTATCAATAAAATGGGTCTATTGTGGGAAATTAAAAATTACGTGCCACAATTTTCAGTTTGTAAAGCGTACTAAACGTATGAAGTACTAACACATAGACAAACGTGAAATTGTCACGGGGCATGCATAGACCTGCATACTGAGTAGTAAGCCACACAACTTTTTTAGGTCTCAGTTTTCCTCTTGAAATTTCTGCAATGGCATGGTAAGTGTCTTAGCTTCCCCTGATGGCAAAGCATTAGGCTCCAGCTTAGCTTCATATGAGCTCTAGGTGCTCCCAGGTAGGATGTAGCTCGGACAAAAGGAGGCACCTGCATCCACCAAGCAGGTTACATTAACACGAACAGTGAATGTACGCAGGCGCCACCCTGTGTTTCGGTATTTGCACACTGCATCAGGACACTTACATACGGCACAGAAATAGCTCCTGGGTCTGACTTACATCAACCGCACTCTCTTCCACTGGCTGTAGAATATCCCTTTTCAACAGAATTTTGCAGGCTCTTCATTTATGTTATAAAAGTTAGTTTGGAAAAAGTGCACAGTGCACAGCATTCAGTGACATATTGGGCAGAATTCAGAATTGAGTAACCTTACTTCCAGTAGCTTAAAATGTCTCATTGGCACTTAGTGATTACGACTGGTGTTCTTGTCACACTCTGTTGCCCTCTCCATAGACAGCTACTTACGCAAATCTATCCAGATCAGTTATTTACTTTTGTCAGAGGAATGACGGATGCTATGAAAGCCATGTCTTTATGCTTGACTTGAATCCCTGGTATGGTTACAGCATATTCATAATCTGGCTGACTTTTTAATTTCCAATTCGAGTGGATTCTAGCTGCATCCATTGCCAGGATTTCTTCATTGAGTGCCTGGTAGTTGAGCAATCGTCCCCTAAATAAGTGTAACCAAACAAGTGTGGTGAACATTGTGGTGAATAAATCCTAAGTACATAAAACATGAGCATGTATTTTTAGGTCTGGGTTGAAGGCACAGCTGTCCGACAGAGCTTTTGTTACTACTCTTTTACATATATACATACAAAGGGCTGCAGAGGACTAAACATTTTTTACCTCATGCTTTTGGCTATTTGGTTTACCATGCCACCTCCCAGAAAGTGCTTTATTGCAATGCATAAGTAGCATTGTTTTCAGCAGTTTGCGGGATCTATTTGGTGAATGCAGAAATCACCTTGATAAGGCTTTGCCCTCTAAAAGCAACCCATTCTACATTGTATACAAAGTCTGATAAACATGATAAATAGCTTTCATTATGACTAATGAGTCGCATATATTTTGTGTGAAAAAACACTACATAAAACAAACTGATTTTCTTAAACATAACACCTAACAAATATTACACAGAATTTGTAAACCTTTCTTGATAGGTTGTCTCATTACTGCGCTCAGATTCTCGCTTCATCCCCAGGTCAGCTTGGTTGGTTTATTTTCACAGGTTGTATGTGCCATTGTGGACCTTCTTCTACATCACTGGTTGCATCTGTAATTGAAATCCTTAATCAGTGTAGCGCATTGTCAGTGCTACTGTATTTCTATTCCTGTGTTAAAGGTTGGATGTGCCACTGTGGTATTTCCTGTACTTTTATAAAAAAATAGAGTTTTGCTAATTTAAGTAATGCAGCATTTCTTAAATACTATTGAAACTATATCACGGTTAGTTATTTGGCAGTTTCATTTCACTAAATTTTATCTGCAGTTTTTCTTAATTTGAGGACACCTTTTACCAGTCTGTGATCCTACAAGCTTATGGTGTTCATTCTAGAGACACCAAGTAATAATCTTTGTTACTGTAGTCTTGTGCTGGTCATTCTTGGAACCCCTAGCTTTCACAATGTCAATAGGGCTGTCTTTAAGGTGCCAATGCATGTACACAGCATTTGTGCATGCCCATGTTTGCCAGCATTATAACATCAAAGCCAGGACTATTGGTTTTGCCAATGGTTGTTTAATTTGAAGATATCACAAGATAAGCTGCACTGGTACCTAAGATACACTAATGCCTAGATGCATCAACCTTTTTAGGAAGTGCAAACGGTGCGAATCGCAAAAATCGGCCGTTTGCACTTCCTAAATTGGTTTTTGGGATGCATCAAGCATTTTTGGAAAATCGCTATTTGTAGCGAATTCCAAAAATGCGATTGCTTTTAAGGAATCGCAAATTTGCGATTCTTTAAAAGCAATGCATCATTGACAAAACATTTGCGATTTTCAAAATTGCATTTGCAAATTACCACGAAGTTGAACTTCGTGGTAATTTGCAAAATTGTTTAAAAATGCACTAAAATGCATTTTTAAAACTGTTAAGTTACAGACACACATGTCCTTAGGACATGTGTGTATGTAACTTACATGTAAAAGTGCATTTCATGGGTGCAGGGGGGGGTCCTTTGGACCCCCCTCTCCACCCTTGAAAGGCTTTGTTGAATTCCGATTTCAAATTGCGAATTCGCAATTCCCATTCATTCCTATGGGCATTTCAGCCCATAGGAATGAATGGGAATTGCGAATTCGCTATTTGAAACTCGCAATTTTATTGCGATTTTTACCGAATCTCAATAAAATAGCAAAATTAATGATGCATTGCCATTTGCGATTCCTTATTTGCGATTCCTTATTTTTCGCAAATAAGGAATCGCAAATGACAACGTTGATGCATCTAGGGGTAAGTGTTGATGGAGGAAGCGTGGATGTCAATCATCTGTTCCCAGGGGTCAAAGCTCCTGCAAGTGGCTTGCCTTGAGGTGGAGTGGTGCTGCTCCTGCTGCCCCTGGTATCAAGAGTCATGATGGCTGTGGCAGGAACAGAGCACAAGTTAAATAAGGATTTAGGAATACTGTTTAGGCCAAATTGTTTCCACACTTTTCTCTGTTCCCTAGACAGTCAACTGCAAATTAGAGGCTCTTTGAGGGGTTATGGGTAGCACAACATGGCAAACCATTGATCTCACTGCAGTCAAACTGTGTGATATCACTTTGCTACCCCTGGATTTAAGGGGCGTTGCCATCCATGTAAGGGTCCATGAAAGGGAGCAGTCCCAGAGTGGGGGAAATGATCCTGGCACAGGACCTTCACTGGTTTTCTTACATCTGTTGGATATATGTCTGTCTTGCTAGGTGGGACATGTACTGTAATTAAGACTTAAAACCCACGAGGTCACAAAACTCTTCTAACTTTTAATATTTCCGTGCATACCTGTATGTTTGGAGTATCAGCAACCAAACAGTGAAGTGCCAAAGATCCCAGCCTGTTAAATTACTTTTCTCCTTAGATAATTACTCTAGTCATTTGATTTCAGATTACATTTTCCGATTTGTGAATCTGTGCTGTGTCTGGGATGACAGTGTCATCCCAGGCTTCGAATTGCCAAATTTCATGTGCCTCTGCACCTACATTATATGAAACCTAGGGGCATATTTGTGAGCCCCTAGCACCACTGGACCATCAATTTTTTTGAGGCTCCAGTGGCGCCCTGTTCAGGCCCATATTTACAAGTCCACGCATGGCTTTTCATGGCCTTGTAAATATGACCCCCTTTCACATTTACTCTGCGCAAAAGGTGCATTCCATGGGTGTTGCTGTAGGTGTTCCCAAACAAGACCCATGGATTCGGACGCATTCCCAGATATACAAGGTTCCATAAACCTGGGAATGCTCCAGATTCTAAAGCCTCCCCAAGGGAGGCGTTAAAGTGGCATACCGAGGAAAAATACCTTTATTTCTCCTCACTGTTTGCACTATGTGCGCTACAGAGGAAAACGCCATTAGTGATTGTTTTTATGCAGGACAGTTTCCCTTCCTGCACAAAAACAATCACCCCTGCAATGCAGGCACCTTTGTACTCTGGTGCAAGGGTGCTTGCGTTGGTGCTAGACAGCCAATTGCGCACCAGCGCAGAGGAAAGCACATGGTTGTGTCGTATTGCTGTGAATACAGCGCATCCCTGCACTTTCCTAATGACGCAACTCGGTGAGGTAAGATGGCTTGCAGCACCACACTGCGTCATTTTCTTGTAAATATGCCCTGTACATTCTCCTTCCACCAAATCTCAGTATGACACACATATAGCCTGTACTGGGCATTCTTGCCTTTCACTGAACACAGGAGAGGCCACATGAATAAAAAAGTGTTGGAGTTCACAGCCTGATGAACGCTAGGAAGATCAAAAAGAACTTTATAAAGATCTTTGATAATTCCTTTTCAGATATCAAGATGGGAATCCTTGTTGTTTCCTAAACCGAATGCTCCCTCAGAATATTATGGTAAAACAATTTCCAAGGACATTTAGAACACCATAACTCATTGAGGAGCTGACCCTGATAAAACTCTGGCTTCAGAGGATGATTGACTTTTACCAAATACGTTTGGTTTGGCTAGGGCCATACAATCAAATATAAATTCGTATTTCAGAAGTACTAAATGTCATGTTAGGTTTCAATACGTCTTAAAGGGTGCTCCACTTTGGACAGCTTCCATCCTCTGTGAACCAAGGCTGTCAGTGGGGATGGTGATGTTACCTAGCCAAATACCACTTTGGAATATTTTGTTATTCTTCAGCCATTCTCTAAATTGCCCTTAAACCCAGAGCGTTTTGAAGTCCTGTACACCTTGATGAGGGGCAGCTCATAGAAGACCATGGCTCTGGTAGATCACAGAAGATCTAGGTTTCTTTTCCCAGATGAGGCTAAAAACCAACAATAGAGACACTGTGGATATGCATTGTAATAAACTCTCAAAATTCACAAGTAGGTTGCGTTACCACTATTAACGTTTGATTTCCATTCAGATTCATTAGATATTACTACAATTCCCTTAGTAGCAATCGCCCTATGTTTCTTCCTGTTTAAAGGGATGCTACCCCACTCCTCCCTCTTTTGATTGAGGATGCCCTGCCCCCATCGCCACAGAGGACTTACTGTTGTGGGAGCCAATTCCAGGCCCCATAACTTGTGCTGTTGCCCCACCCCTATCACCACACATCAGTTACTTACTTCCCTAGTTTTGCTAACGCCAATCCTGCAGCCATCTAGGTGTCCAGTAGCAGCAAAGCCCCTCTGTACCACAACTGTGAGGGATGAGGAATCAATTGCTTCCCCATGCTGCCGAGGCTTGACCATGGACAAGACCACCGTCGTGACACATCTGACTGTTTCCCCAGGCTGCTCAGGTTTGGCCATAAACAAGACTGCAGCTGCAGAAAAAGCAACTGTGCCTTAATATTGCCAGGTTCTGTCAGACCAGGCCCTAGTCTTCACATGGCCGTCACATCTCAGATAAGTCCTCACATGTACACATGTTCACAAGCACTGAATATAAATATGGAGCAGTCCCACACCTCCACTCCCACCCCTCTAACTGCACTTGGTTGCTATCCAGAGTCCAAAATAAAGTATCCTAAAAACAATGCCCCTTTTACCATATGATCTTACCTAAAGGATGCAGTTTGTCAAATGTTTACAAAAATTCCTGGTTCCTATCATGGAATGCCCCAGGTATCTAATAGGCTAATAGGCTTCTAATAGGGTCTTTGCAAATTAGCCAATGTCTTGAACTTAGAGAGGCCCACTGAGTCCTGTTCCCTTTCTTTGATCCATTTTAGAACTTCCATCTGGCTAAGATATTGTGAGGACAATATATAAGTGGGCAAACCTTCTCAGTAAATCACAGCTAGAGGATTTCAGACCTAATTACCTCATAAGTGTTTATTGAGAACCAGGATCGGCCTTCTAAACCCAAAGCTGACCTATTCAATGACCATTTTCACAAGCTGGCACTTCACTTCGCATAAGCATGGCAATACTTGACAACCTAAATTTCACACTGATCACCTGGCTTCTATGATCACTAGGCTGTCCCTATCCTAGACTTATAATTTATTACATTTAAGAAACGTGTTTACGGTGTTGTTCCTTAGAAAGCCATTAGAAACCTGACTAGTTTGGGAAATTATTTTCACAAAGCCATTCATCCACTGATTAATGTGAGTCAGCATGAGGTAACTTCACAATGGAAGGACCGTGTCCAAAAATATCAAGTCCAAGATCATTTCAAATCTGGATTCCAGTTTGAGCATAGGATAGTAATAGCCCGTCTTGATGTTGAGTGGGACCCATCAAGCTACAGAGAAAAGGAAACCACTCCTTCGTCTGCCTTGTTGATCACCTGCTATATTTAACTGAGTGTATTATTACCTTTTGTTATCAACGCTATATGCATGGGTGGAAGGAAACTCCTATCAACCCTTAAGAGAGGGACCCTGACCGTCTGGGACTCACCCTGACAGGAAGGGCAGTATTAACATAATCAAACAGTAGCAAGACTATGCATCCTGGTGGCTGGGAGAGACCTGCAGCCAATCAGAAGTCATGACAACAATCCCATAAAAATTAGCCCTTGAAACAACCAATCTGAGACAGATTAACTCTTTGTCGAACCCAAGCAACTCTTGCATCCACAATGTCATAGAATATGCCCACCAGAAGAAAGGAACAAGCAATTAATGCTCCCCTGTTAAGTGAGTAATATTCAAGGCATCCCCTTGCCTGGTTTCTGCACATAAGATCAGATGAAGCTAAGTGTTCCAACTTAATGCCTGCTAGAGATAAGTCGGGGATAGGGCCCACCCTCCTAAGTAATCCATCCTCATCATGTGTCTCATACACCATGCACCATACATATATTCACAAGAGTGAGCATTCAGACACACCAGACCAGCACAGTAGAGATCAACAACCTTATCCACATCCCTATCACTAACACGTGCACACCACCAACAAACCAAACAGTCCAATTCCGACTCAATAACACACACGCTGCAGTCCTCATGCACTTGGCATCAGACATCAACACACAAAGCCTTATGTGTCCACTCTTCATACCCAACCCCATATCTATCCTATATGTCCTTATCACTGCAGGTTACAACATCCAACACAGACCCCACAAATAAAACAGAAGAGATAAACACTGCCATCCACAGGTCCTTCTCGCCAAATACCCTAACTGAATTGGTTCACCTTAGTCACCTACCACATCAGGCTTTCACCATTCCATACAGCTTGGCGTTTTTAATCTTGCCAAAGTTATCCAGAATAAAAGTAATATACTAAAGTAATTTGGAAAACCTGCTGGCAATTTTAACTTTTTATCCCTAATAAGGGCTCTGCTAATCAACAGCCTTAAGCCCACCTATACACATTAGGAGTATCGGGTGAGGACCAAAGGATGAAGCATGCTACTGGTGGTACTACTGGGTAAGGGTCCTTTTATAAAACTAAATAGTTTTTTTAGTCTTTTTCTGACCCCTAGTTGGTTTTGAAATGAGGTATTAGAGAAGTGTAAACACAAGAGTTCTCTCCCCTATGGTAAGGTTCATGTGACACTGGAAGCTGTGTTGACTCCCTCTTCTTGCTTTTGGGTCCCACTTAAAGTAACAACCACATCACCATCCACTACTACTTACTTCAATCCAGATCAAAATCAAGTCAAGGCCAGCTAAACAAGAAAACAATATTTTCCTTCATTCAATTACTTCCTCATAGACTCTCTCCCTGATGAATGAATCAGGACCCATCAGCTAGCAACAGACAACGTACACAACACCACTCTTATTAAACATGTGAATGCTCACACACCATTGAAAACTTGCTATTCTAAACCTAAATGCTCGGCACCCAGAAGGTTAATAAGAACAAGCGCATCATACGCAGACAGGAAAAGAAATGGAGACAAAGCGAACCCTATGATGACCACAGCCAACTTCAAACACTATACTCTACACACAGGCTCCTCATCACCTCAGACAGAGAGGAAAAGAAATGGGAACAAGCAAAACCCTTTGATAACTACAGCAAACTTCAAACAATATACTCGACACACAGGCTCCTTATCACTTCAGACAAAATTACCTTTTGTCAAACCATCATCAATGGTGCCTGCAACAAAAGCAACTCAGTTTCAAGCACAAGGGAAACCCTGTTATCTACCGGGAACTGGAGTAATAAGCAACTTCTGAAGAACAACAGGCCCTATGGTCACAGTTCACCATTATCAAAATATATATATATAACCAAACAATGGTTTAATACAACATCATATAAAAAGAGTTATATATAAATATGACAGTGGGGTTGTTGTTCTTTAGATGTTGCAATAGAGGCAAAGCATTTTTGAAGGTAGTCAAACACTGTCATACCCTCCAGTCCCGCACTCTATCGACAAGTGAAATGCCATTGATAATTTCTTCTCAAACAAGACCAGAACTTGCATTAGTAGCATCAAAGAGACACACACACTGGCTTCCAGCCACACATGAACCACCCTTACATGGACAGCTTTCAATATACTGGGCCGAGCTGCAGATAGCTGTGGAAATAGCTTTGGAGGAGCTTACAGCCAGGAGAAGGCTGTGTGAGTGGTGGGAGCCGTGGCAGAATATTTTCACAGTAAGTGTGAAAATAAGGGGGGTTGGGGACTACTAAGGCACCTGTGGCTTCTAGGCACCATCACTGAGAAACTAATGGTGAGATATGGAGCAGTCATCCTGGGCAGTAGTGTTTCTGGGTTTTGTCTACTATGATGCATGCTCCTTGGGGTAACACAGCAGCTTCCTGACAATCATTGCGTAGTTAACAGTACGGCTGCAGAATGTTCCTCTGGAACCATTGGCCTATAGGTACTGTGTAGAGGATCTGTCTAATAGCAGGTTTCTCTGGGACTGCAAAGAATTGTGGGACTCACTGGTTCTTTAGAAGGCCAAAAAGCCATTGAGTGTAGTATATGAAAACATTTATTACAGGTCCATTAGGGTTGAGGGGTTGTGTACAGAGATCAACCAATCCATCAAAAGATTGACGTCTGTCTGCAGTTCCACCCTTCACCACTATCATCTATTAAATGCCAGTGCTCCAGAAGAAATAATCAGTAGACCCTTACCAACAATGAATTCATGGAATTTGTAAAGGTAGCTGTGTCTTCATCCATCTCACTTTAGTGGCTGGATCACCTCCCTCCAGCCACAGCAATGCATGTAATACCACTATCTAGAGAAGCTGTTGTCATCCTCAGTCTTGAGCCATGCTAACACCAGGGACATCCAAGGTGGAGCTCACTGGCTTCAGTACTCAAATTCGCTCACACGTGGGGTCCTACTACTACACAAGTGCTACACACATACTGCACATGAAAATGCATTCCACATACACACATGATGTTCACACAAAGTTTTGTTTTTACACATAACGGAGGAACTTTACAAGAGGAAGGTCAGTAGGCCACACTCTCGCTGGCACTGTTAAAAAGGTCCAGTCACCTGTATGATATCAAGAAACATAATATCTACCACCCCCACCTTCTCTGTTAAATCCAAGACAGGAAAGGTCGTTATCGGCCTATGCTAAGGGTATGCTTGATGCATGACTCCAGGTCACAAGACTTCAGTTGGGCATTCCATTGTCTGTAATAGGCCTGCTCCTCATCGTACGTGCTAGATTAATGATGCCAGAGCCAAAAATAAAAGCCAGCCTACCAGAGATACATGCAGTTGGACACTCAGGGCAGGGTGGTTGCCCATAGACCACTCAATGTATATTCCTGCCCCAAAAGGAATCAATCCTACCAGCAAAAAGATAGTTTACCTTTTTCTAGTACTATCTCACAGTACATTTTCAATTTGCTTTCTATCCCAAACAGCTTCTTCCCACTGAATTCTAAAACCCTACATGAAAAGCGGACCTCAAACTTTCCATGTTCCCTCCTTTCTTTCGAATAAGCCCCTCCTTCCCTCCTTCCTCTGTACTCCTCCTCTCTTTGAGTATTGCCAACTCTAAGTTCTGTGCTTATCTACATTAATTTCATTTATTGTATTTCTGCAAATTGTCTACTACCTACTTCATTGATAACAACCTCTCCTCTTTGAAACTACATCCATGAAGCGTAACAGTACCTAATATCCTCTACCTATATATGCATCACGCCAACCATTTACAAGAACTTTCATAGCACCAGCTAATGGTCAGCGAACTCCTAAAAATCTAATCTACCAGAACCAATGTTGTGCAAATGCATGCAACATTTATTTGAGAGTGCAGGACTCATCCCAATAACTAACATTAATCAATAACCATAGAATTACAAATAACCTGGTGTTCCCGGAATAGTACACATCGTCAATTCCTTCATCACCCAAGGTACCTTTCCAGATGAACTGAAAACAGAAAAGATCAACACTATGCTGGAAAAACCCACATTGACCCAAGATGATCTAGGCTGCTACTGACCCATCAAACACATTTAATTAATTAGAAAAATCATGGCAAAAGTAGTCTCCGTTACACTCCGAAATATTATCAGTGAAGACAAGTCACTCCAGGACTACCTGTCTACCTTCACACCGTGCTGCAGCACAGCGACAGCTATCCTCGAATTAGAGAATTATGACCTCCTGATTGTCAACAAGAACTACAGCTGCCATCTGATCCTAGTGAGCCTCTCCAAAGTCTTTGGAACAGTCGACCATCAAGTACTGGTTCACAAACTGGAAAGAAGCCAGTGCTTTTCCAAGACCGTCCTACAGTGGGTCACCTCCTTCCCAGCTAACTGCCACCAATTCACCCAAATGAGAACCTCAAGATCTCAGAAGCTCCCCATCCCCTGTAGAGTACCTCATCCTGTTATAGTCAACCTCTGCATGGAACACCATGGAACCCTGCTCAGTGACAGCACCATTAAAATCCATCAATGTGCTGACAATATGAAACTCTTAGTGAAAATCTCCATTACCCACAAAATTCAGTGACTGAAAACCAGCCTTGATCTCATTCAGAATTGGATGTCTAGCACCAACAGCCACAAACAATCACAAAGCAATCACTAGGATTCCCACTCAATACCAACCCCACCAAGAAAAGCAAACCAGGATTGTACCAGCTGCATCTCTTAAAGAAAGTAAACCCTTTTCCCCAACACCAGCATCATAACTGTCAAAGCCTTACTCCTCTCACACATGAACGCACAGTGTGAATGCTCTGCTATGCCTCTCCCACACACCACATTGGCACCCCTAAAATGTATCCTGCATATTGCAACACCAAGCTGTTCGATCGTGTCATCTGAACCATGAAAGCACCTCACTGGCTCCCCTTGTAAGTCAGAATCATATTCAAAACAGACCCATTACATTTAAGAGCACTAGATGTTGAGGCCCATGCATATCTGATTAAGAAACTAATCACCTCATTTGGAAAGCACTACACAGTATTTAGAGCATATCCAGGCTGGAAGCAAAAACTACAAAAAAGAGAAAACTACAAGGCAGGCCTTCTCCATCTATATCCCATGGTTCTGAAACAAAACCCCTATGATCATCAGAATTGACCTACCCCTCCAGCAATTCAGAAAGGGTCTGAAACTCACCTCCCTATTCAAAAGCCCCTACATTTTTATACGATACGTATCGACACCTGAGAACAATGTGCCTCATTGTTAATAATTCTAAATCATACCTCAGGAGCCTCAACCATGGTCATTGCTCTGTTGCACTATGGGTCTGTTTCTTCTCCCTAAACACTGATATACACATATAAAAACATACACAAGTGCATATAAGCGTACAAGAGAATCCCACAAATCTCTTTGGCCAGGTATTAGGCTGAGCCTTGGTTACTTCGTTTCAATGATAGTTATCTATGTAGCTGTATTTCCAAGATGCACATACCTACAGGATCATTTAAGCATAGCTTCTGCTGTGAAACTCGTGATAAATTCTTGCTCTCTTCATTAAAACGAATTCCAATAGAACTAAGTGAAGATTGGTGTATTTTTAGAAACATGTTGTTTCTTCAGAAATCTTCATAACTTCAAGCTGGAGTATTCAACTTTCACTCTGTTGAATCAAATCTCTCATGTCCAGTTTGTGAGTTAAAATTAGTCCAAGGTGCTGATGCTTAAGTCGTAGACTGCCAACCTCCCATTTACACTCATGGTTTGAAATCTGTCTAAATAAGATGAAAACCTGGGTAAGGAATATAGTAGAGTACTCTTTTTCCATGGTTACCCCCCACTGTTTTGCCTGTCTCTGATGCATCGTTGACTGAATGTGCACTGGGTTCCTGCTAACTAGGTTCCAAGTGCCAGTGTTCTTCCCCAAAACTGTACCTTTGTTTCCAAAATGGGCACACCGCTGTTCCACATATAAGTCCCTTGTAAAAGGTACTAAGGGCATTGTGACCAGAGAGGGTCGACCTGGCACACATCCCTGTGTATCAAACACACAAAGACCTGCTCATCCAAGGCTCTCTATTCATATAAGTGGAGGTGGAAGTTTTCATTACTTTTCTTCACCTATCACTCCTCACTTTCTTAAGAGGTAGTGTCCTTCCACTTTATTCACCCAAAATTTAAAAAAAATAGTTTTTTTAATCAAATGACAGTCATATATCCCATATATGGAAAAACCTAAATGGTGTATCTACCCAAAAAAATAAAACACCTATTGGTGTGTTAGTTTTATAAACAAAAAAGGTGAAAAAGTAAAATGGCTTATTAATATGATTTCCTCATTGTCTTTAAGTTTGGCCAGACTGTCTCTTTCTTCTGTACTGACATTAAAAGAAGTGAATCGGTAATCCATTTGAAGTTTGGCCAGGTCTCAGTACAAGATGATCAAATGTGATAACCTATGGGGACATAGTGCCACTCGCTGGGTTGACTGTAGACAATGGACGAAGTCCTGTGGTATCATTTCTGGGAGGAGTGTCGCGGTCTTGGAAGAAGACCTGCAGTCTCACTTTTCTGAAGAATTACAATAACTCTGCATGAATGGCAAACCAATTGGGCTCCTCTGTAATCACAAAGGACAAACCTCTGCTCAGTAGAGCTTTGTCTGTTGAGTTTAGCTGGTGACTGGAGAGATTAAAGAATTAAAGAGCGAAGTTAGCTGCCAATTTATGCTATTGCCATAGTATTACCACTGAGTTTGTAATGGGCCATTATTATATACATTATTCTTATTCCTCCTAGACCAAGCTTCCACGCATGCTGTTTCAATCTTCCCTATACTAAACTTCGACATACGCATGGATTCAGACTCTAGATGTTAAGATTGACTCCACAAAGAGAGAAGTAAGACACCAACACTTCCTTATACCTAATCAGATTAGTGTGGCAGTGTCCCAGTAGGCTTAACTCCTATTCTGTTCACCCCAGATCTCCTCCAAAAAGACTACGTAGAGATCCCTTTCCAAACTAGACCAAGACACGAGACAATCCCTTGACCCTTTAATCAGTAAGTAAGCGCCGCTAGCACCCCCGCGTGTCCTAGCTCCCGTTCTGGAAGATAGCTACCCTGACTTATGTGTTATAACTTAATAACTGGTTTTGATTTATCACGGTTAGCACGTTGGCACCATGTTAGAATTTACGAATGTTACATACCCTCATATCATTGAACTCCTACTACAGCTAGTAGAGGCTCGTAGCACTGTGCAAGCGCCCCCGCATGCGTTAACTGCTCTCCCAGCCAGTCGCATGGGATGACTACTGAAACCAACATTAATTGGTATATGACTAAGCACTGGGAGCTCATTGGCACTGTATGAAACTAATAACTGTCCAGTAGGGCACAGCGCTAATACATGCTCATCTCTCAAATTAGTTTCAGAACGCTCACTCTGTCCTGATGACTCACTAAAGATCGAAACATCGTCGACCTCCTGTTGAAAATCCCCCCCATTTGTACATATTGTTCTGGATTTCTTTTTCTAGCCGTGTGATATTTCGTATACTGCCACTTTCACTAAGTTACGTTACGCACCCTTGTCACTTTTGTGAGCACCTGAACGTACTTGTGTAAATACTAATCTGCATATTGCTATGATTAAATATATACATGTTGCCCTATGAAGCCTGCTCCCCAATTAATTTATTCATTAGACAAAATAATATTTAACCTTGTGTTACTGGACCTAGTCAGGCCTCCCCTGAACCATTGTCCTTTTCATAAATGTGCTGGTGAAGGCCCTGCCCTTCTGGTTATTGCTGGCTCAGCCACAACAAACAATTTTTACATCTCTGTTTTCTACCTATTTAGTAATGTTGATACTAAAACTGTGGTTTCTTTTATTTTCCCATTGTTGTTTATACCCTGGGTTACAGCCTGTAAGTATAAACTCTTCCTTGTTTTGACAGGTACTCAGGGCAAAATAAGCTGAAAAAAGACAGTATAACGTACTCTTGTACATTATGCTGCCCCTGATCATGTTTAGAATTCTATGTAAATGCAAAGACTTCTCACACACGAGCTAAAGTAAGACTATTATTGTTACTAGATTATCGTTCTTGCTGGAAAGAACAAATATTTAAGAACCTCTTGCTCAGTAGGCAAGTCACCTGGTACTTATTTACATGTTTCCTTGTAGTAAGCTGGCTCTGTATATACAATACCAAAGTAATGTATAGTGTGCACAGAGTTCAGGGGATCCCCAGAGGGTTTACAGAGGCTAAAGTAGATAATACTGATGCTCTCTTTTGTGGTAGTGTAGTCGAACAGTTAGGCTTATCAGAGGGAAGTGCTAAGCATTTGTTGTACACAAACAGTCAAAAAATGATTACACACACGCTCAATGACTTAAACTGAGACCAATTGTTTGTAAAAATATTACTTTTAGTATATTTATGTTATAGAACCAATGATACTTAGTTGCAGTAAAATTGTTTTTTCAATAACACTGCATTACAATGTAAAAAGTGGCACGTTGCTTTTTTCCTTTAATACGTTATCCTAAGGGGAGGAAACTAGATCAGCAATATGCAGGTAAGTAAACGATCTGCAATGTTAAGTTCCTGCATAAAGGATCAGTAGCAGGTAAGGTTCAGATTAGTGAAGAAACTGCACCACCAGCGGCACTGTAGCGGCTGGGTGCAGAGGTCAAGAGGAAGACCTGATGCCAATGTTATCCAGTGAAGAAAAGGGGCAATCAAAGTGGTACTACTTGCAGGTGAGTAGCATGGTTTTGGAACACAGTCTCCAGGGATTAAGGTAAGCACAAGGGAAGGGGTCACAAGGCAGTGCCAAACTTACACCCTCAGCGGCACATTAGCGGCCTTGTGCAGAGTGCCAACACAGCGTTGAGCGTTCAATGCAAACAAATGGAGAATCTTGGAATCAGAAAAGGGCTGCAGGCTCAGGCCAGGAGGCTGGACAAAAAGAAATGTACAGCTGCACAGGTAAATTGAGATGTGCTGGAATGTCAGGACACCATCAGTAGATCCTCCTAAGGCCCAGGGGCTCTGGGGGTAGGGGTGGCCATTGGCATCAGAAGTCAGCATACTGGTGCAGGTTGCGGTTGGAGGAGTCATCTTGCAGAGGGTGCAGATGTCGACTTGGGGTCGGGCAGGTGTCAACCCTTGAGGGACTCTTGCTCAGGATTGCTGGGGAACCCTTTCTGGACCAGTGAGCCTCTTGAACTGGGGCTGTGGGCATCGGGTGCAGAGGGGGTCATCTTTGCGATTTAGCACTAGGTCTTTAAAGTTATTCTTCTTCTGGACAGGTCTGCTGCCCTCAGGAGATTAGGAATCTTTTTAGAAGGCAGGCAATCCTCCCAGGGTTCTGGAGGTTGCTGGGCTGTTGGACAAGCCACTCTTCTGTAGCAGGGTCTCTGAGGGCTGCAGACAGGCTGGTAGTGCTAGGGCCAGGTCAGTTGGTGTTTTCAGTCTTTGCAGCTGCACAGCTCTTCTTTGTCCTCTTCTTCGTAGGTCATCGGTAATCTGAGGATTAAGGTTCAAAAGTGCCCCTAAATACTCAATTTAGTTAGAAGGTACTAACCAATGGTCTGCATACATTTAGGGTGCCTACACCCTTTTTATCTCCACTCCTTCTCGGCAAGGGGAAAATTCCTAACCCTATTGGCTAGAAACCTTCAAAACAATATGAAGGATTTTCAGAGGGGATCACTTCAGCTCAGGGCACCTTAGGAGTGGTCCTGGCTGAGAAGGGGCACACCTCTCTTGCTTACTATTTTTTTCAGATGACCTTGCCACAAAAAGTAGAGGTTCTGGTCAGTATAACAAAGGGCAAGAAGCCTTTGAGCGTCACTGCCATTCTTTGCTTTTCCTGCTAAAGGGTAGGTGTGAAGCACCTCCACCCAGAGCAGGCTTTGGTTCTGACCCGCGAGAGTGAAAGGCTCCCACTTCAGGGGGTCAGAAACATGTCTATAGAAGGCAGGCTGATACAGACCAGTCAGGCACACACTAGTACTTTGGTAGGTTTGCTCGGGGCACCTCTGAGGTGCCTTCTGAGTGCATTTATTAATGAATCCAACACGTGCATCAGTGTGGGCTCATTGATCTGATGTTTGGTACCAAACATCTTGGAATTCGGTGAAGCCATCATGGAGCTGTGGAACTCGCAGTGATAAGCTCCCAGCCCATGTACTCAGTATAGCTTCATTGTGCACTTATAATGTCCAAGAATGGACTTAGACACCTCAGGGGAATATCTGCTAATGCAGTGATGCCCTCATATGAGGTATAGGGCACCCTGCGATATGGGTGTAAGTCCTGCTGTAGGGGTGACTTACCTATGCCTCTTGCAGTGCTTGTAGACATGGTACACAGGGATGTGTTCTAACAATAAGGAGCTGCAGAGATAAATATGAAAGGTCACCCTCCTCTCAATGTACATCAAACACACTTCCCTAGCAAAAGTACTACGCACCCCCAAGATCTCCTAACATGTATGCCTACGACACACAGATCTACATCAAAATCTCTTCTCCTAAGGCTATTCTTTCCCTGAATGAGGTCCTGAAGCTGACAATCCAATGGCTCACCTCTAACCAGCTCAAATATAATGCAAAAAAAAACAGAATTCCTTCTAATCTCCCCACCCAAATCCAACCCTGACATTCAGAAATGGACTATGGCGATCACAGCTTTAAACTGCCAACCGACCATAGTGGACTCCCTTGGAATAACCCTAAACTGCAGCTTGAATATGCATGACATCATCAATTCGATGGCCAAAACCACAAGATTTCACCTGAGCTATCTAAGAAAACTGAAACCTTTCCTTGACACCCCCGACCTAAAAATGGCAGTCCAGGCACTAGTCATCTCCAGACTTGAATATGGATGCTCTACCCTCTTGGGTCTACCCAAGATCTCCCTGGCCCCCTTAAAATCCTGCCTCAACGCTGCCGCCAGACTCCTAACAGGTTCCAAGAAATTTGATCACATCTCAGCACATCTGAAAGCTCTGAACTGGCTTCCCCTTGAGGCTAGAATCCAACTTAAACTGGCTTGTATCACTCACAAGGTTGTATACACAAAATCCCCTACATTTCTATCCCTGAAACTCATGGTATCCGGAGGAGCCAGAAACTACCGGTCCACCAGAGATCTCTTGCTCCAGCTTCCGCGCCTGAGAAAGAAAAAAAATGTACAATCTGGCTTTCTCTGGGGCCACACCAAGAATGTGGAACCCACTCCCGCCCACCACTAGAAGAATTCCATCTCTGGCACGCTTTAAAAAAGAGGCCAAATCCTTCCTAATGGGCAAATTCCTCTCCTAATTCATGCATTGCATTCACCTCAGCGACTTAGTTTTATATCCTACTACTGCAACACCTTGGGTTAACTGGATGCTATCCACCCAGCACCTCCAGGCATCCTACCCTTAGGCTCTTGAACTTCTTGCTCTTGTAAAATGTATGTATTGTTTTTATCCCAAATGTCTCCACTCCCCCTCCTAAGTCTTTTGTATACAACTTGATAATTCTGTAAAGCGTTCTGATACCCTAACGGGTCAAGTTCGCGCTCTATAAGACACAAAATAAATAAAAAAATAAAATCCATGCCAGCATGGTATTTGAGAGGGGTTGATGAAGCCAGAAGGGTTCCAAAACTGGATTGACCAACATGGAGGACAACCAAAGGAACATTATTTGTCAGATTCTGAAAGTGCCTGTGCTTACCTCGAACCCAGCAAAACCTTTTATACCATAAGGGGATGTAAGGGACCTGCAAACAGAAGGCCTCCTTGCAAACCCATGCAGTATATGTCAAAGTGAGTGACATTAATCCAATGGGTGTTTGCGCTGTTTCCATCTTGTTGTACGTCCATTGGATTCATTTTTCAGGGCGTTGCTTCTACCCGCCACAAAGCCATTTGGCGTTGTGCTCATGTGAACTTTTCAGCAGAAAAAAATATATATTTTCCCAGGTTAAATGTATTGACCTTGTATTTATGCACTTAGTATCATGCACAAAAGAGGATCGTGCTGCATTGCGCTACATTTCTAAGTGGGAGGGGTTCCATAGGTGGATTAAGGGCATTTCCGTGCATACACCCAAGGATTTCACACAATTCCAGATTTACTAAGCTATGTAAAGCTGGAATAGCGCAAAATTGCTATACCTATGTTAATTTCCTCTTTCTTTGCGTGGTGCATTCTGCATCGTGCTTAAGAGGAAAATGCTTCTCTGGATTATTTTTATTCAAGAAGGTATCCCTTAAAATTCCTGTAATGCCTATAGCCTGCCTGTGATGCAGGCACCCTTTCGGCATGGCATAAGGGTGTATGCGTTGGAGCTAGGCAGCCACAAGTGTGCTAACACTGGGAACAAGCTGAAGAGCACCATATCTGTGTCTTACTGCACTGCGTTGCACGAATTCTTTGTAAATATGCCCCCAGCTGTATTATGAGCCCTGGAATAATCAGATTCTGCTATTATCATAGTTCTTATATAATGAAAATATTGACGTATTATGGGCCCAAGTGATACCACATAAGACAAATAGATTATTTTACAGGAAAACGTAATGTCTGTAACATCTTGTCAGATGATAAAGTCATAAATAGCCACCCGCCTAAATGGAAATGAAAAGAAACAACAGGAAAAACAGAACTAAATAAAAAAGGCAGGGAAATGAAAGAAAATAGAAAAGGAAATTAAAAAAAAAAATAAACAGCAGAGAGCACAAATGTAGGAAGCTGCCTCTGTATATACTTTACCAAAGTAAGGAACAGAATGCAGAGAGTCCAGTGGGTTCCCATAAGCTTTACAGAGTCTAAAGTAAATATTACTAAATGCTCTCTTTTGTGGCAGTGTGGTCGAGCAGTTAGGCTTCGCAGAGGGCAGTGTTAAGCATGTGTTGTACACAATCAGGCAAGAAATGATTACACACGCTCAATTACATAATCTGAGACCTATTGTTCGTAAAAATATTCTTTTGAATGTTTATTACTTAGAATAAAGATACTTTATTGCAGTAAAATACGTTTTGAGAAATCGCAGTTTTTAAGTATAAAAAGTGAACACTGCATTTTTCAAACAGTTCAATGTTAACCTATTGAAGGAAAAAATCATGCAATTTAACAGGTAAGCACACGACTCACAAATCCAGTCTTTGGGTTCAGGATCAACACTGGGCGAGGATCAGGTAAATGTAAAGACTGCACCACCAGTCGCACTGGGGCGGCTGGACAGAGGTCAAATTCGGTCACTGGGACAAATTTTAGTAAATGGAGACTGGGAGCACGGAAAGAAGTGCTGGGTACAGGTAGGTAAATCGGAGTTGGGGGTAAATGTTTGTGGGTTAGGACCAGCACTGTGGGGGGGGGGGGCACAAGGCAGCACCAAACACACACCCTCAGCAGCACAGAGGCAGCCAGGTGCAGAGTACCAACACAGCTGCAGGCACCCACTGGAAAACACATGAGATGGAAAATTGTGAACAAAGGCTGCAGCTTCGGACCAGGAGGCGGATGAAGGGAACCAGTGGCTCTGGAGGTAAGTTGGGATGTTGAAGGTTACCTGAGCACCGTCGGTCAGGATCTCCAAGTCCCGGGGGCTGCAGGTGCAGGGGTGTCCTCTGATATCAGAGCAGGTCGCGATTAGGGGGTCCTTCATGTTGAGACTGCATGCGTCGTTGTGGAGAACAGGGGAGGTCTCTCTGGGGTGGACACGAGTTCAGGACTGCTGGGAAACCTTCTTAGAACCAGTGGGCCACTAGGACTTGGGCCAGAGGAATTGGGTGCAGAGGTAGGTCCAGAGGCCTGGTTGGGCAGTTCAGCAGGGCACTGGAGCTCTTCTTGAGGGTTTCTTTGTGGACAGGGCCGATGTCCTTGGGAGTTCTTGGTCTTTAGGGAAGGAAAGCAGTTCTCCCAATGTTGTGGAGATCACTGGGCCTGCAGGACAAGTCTCTTTATGGAGCAGGTTTCTACGAAGGGCTGCAGACATGCTGACAGGGCTGGGGCCAAGTCAGTTTTTTTCAGGAGTCTTCACTGCTGCACAGCTCTTTGGTTCATCTTTTTCTTTAGGTCACCAGGAATCTGAGGATCAAGGTTCAGGGGTGCCTCTAAATAATCAATTGTTACAGGTACTGGCAGGTAGTAGCCAATGGGCTACTTACCTTTAGGGTGACTACACCTTTTGTATGTTCACTCCCTTTGGAGAGGGGGCATACCCCTAATCCTATTGGTTAAAATCCTTACAACAAATATGGAGGATTTTCAAAAGACGGGGTCATTTCAGCTCAGGACATCTTAGGGTTGATCTTGGCAGCGGGATGACCCACCTCTCCTGATTAGTAATTTTCCCGCCTACCTTGCTACCAAAATTGGGACTTGGTCAGGGGGGTGGGCATCTCCATTAGCTGCAGAGGCCCTGTTAGAAATGGGAGTCTCTAGTTGGCAAAGGTAGGTACCATTGTCGAATTAGGGGGCCTTGCTTCTAGTCAGGGTAAGGGGGATACACACTTTAGATAACCCCTTCTCACCCCCTTGTAGCTTGGCATGAGCAGACAGGCTTATTCCAAGGGCAATAGTGTAAAGTATTTGTAATCCAAACCCTTAGTAATACAGTGATAACACAACAAATGGACACCACACCAGTTTAGAAAAAATAAAGTATCTTTAAATAAACTCAACAAGACTAAAATAACAAACATCTAACAGACAGGTAGTAAAATTGTACTTAAAAGCAGTAAGTTCCAAAATAAAGCTTGTAGAACACAAATATCTCCACCTGGGGTTATTACGATGTCGTGACAGCAATAAATCCAAAGTACGACGCCGACCGCGAGGTGTGCGTCATCGGGCAAACAGTACCTTTAGGTAACAAAGTCTATGACGGTGCAAGGCATTGTGGAGGTGAGGCTTCGGTGCCAAGGACAGCTATCTGGCTGCCACGGGGGAGGCAAGGCGTAATGTCAGCGAGGAGGCGATGTGTCAAATCTTGGACAGGGGTAGTCGGTTGCGTAGGGGGTGAGGCATCGGTTCCGGTGACAGGGCAAGTTTATGGAGTCACCCTCTGCGATTATCGGCACTGCTATAACACGATGCAGGCACTAGCAATGATGGAGTTGGTGCGAGCTCTGGCGTCAGGAAATCCTGATAACTGCAGGTGTCGAAGGGCATCGAAGCCGGGATGCAGGCCGGGCACTGTGTCGTGCACTTCATGAGTAGTGCCCCTGGCCTCGGTGCAGGTCGCGATGTCACAGCTGCGTAACTGCCGGCATTAGTGACGGGTCTTCTTGCTTTTTTTAGGTTGCTTCCAGCTCCCAACAGCAGGAACAACCTCCAGGGGCCTAAAACTGGAATAGGCACCTCCTGGCAGTTCCCAACTCTCAGCAATAGAGTTCAGGAACGCTGAGGATGTAGTCTTTGTGTCCCTGAAACTTCAGAAAAGGAGGCCAGCACAAAAAGTCCATTGGAGATTCTTCTTCAAGCAGGTTCACAGCAAAGTTCTAGTCTTTCTCTTTTCCTTAGTAGAAGCAACAACTGCAGGCCAACCCCGCACAGCAAAGTGGCAGTTCTCCTTCTCGCACCTCTCCAGCTCTTCCCTTGGCAAAGGTTCCTCTTCAGTCCAAAAGTGATCTAAGGTTCTGGGGTTTAAGGTCCACTACTTATACCCCATTTTGCCTGTGTTCTTCTTTGTGCAAGGGTCTCTGAGCCCAGTCCAAACCAGTTCTGTCCTCACTAGTGCAGTATGATCACTGGGGGTGGAGACAGTATTGTGCAAGGGAGACGGGCCCCATTCAGGTGCAAGAACAACTCGTCCCACTACTCTAATTGCAGCCAAGGACTAATCAGCTCAGCTCGGAGTCATGCAGGAAGGGCCAGGCACACCACAACCCCCCAGTGGCTGTCTACAGTGAATGCACATCCCCGGCACCTGTCACTCCAAAACCAGACAGTCAATCCACAAACAGGCAGAGGCACACAAAATGGTTGCACAAGAAAATGCCTACTTTCTAAGAGCGGCATTTTCCAACACACAATTTTAAAAAAATCTTTACTAAAAATGTGTTATTAAGAGAGTTTAAACTTTATTTCTCCAACTTGTCCCACTATGAAGTTATACTTGTAAGTTATTACAAAGTATCCCCCTAGCTATCCTATGGTACAGATAGTCTTTCAATAGTGACAAACGAAATTGGCAGTATTTCACTATCAGGACCTGTCACACACACCAATATTAGTCCTACCTTCCACATAAACTGCACCCTGCCCCTGGGGTTATCCTGGGCCTACCTGAGGGGTATCTCACATGTAAGAAAAGGAAAGGTTAGGGCCTGGCAAGTGGGTGCACTTGCCAGGTCGACATGGCAGTTCAGAACTGTGCACAGACACTGCTGTGGCAAGTCTGAGATACCTTTTCAGGGCTACTCGTGTGGGTAGCACAATCAGTATGACAGGCCCACTAGTAGCATTTGATTCACAGGCCCTGACACACTCAGTGCACTTTACTAGGGACTTACCAGTAAATCAAATATGCCAATCAGGAAAAACCAATTGTAAGAACAATTTACACAAAGAGCATATGCACTTTAGTACTGACTAGCAGTGGTAAAGTGCCCAGAGCCCAAAAGCCAACAACAACAGGTTATAAAAAATAGGAGGATGAAGCAAAATATTTGGAGATAACCCTGCAAAGGTTATCCCCAAACCTTTTGGCCAACAGGCCCTTGCTAGCATAACAAAAGGAAGGAAGCCTTTGAGGTTCACCGCCCTTGAATTCTGTTCCTGCTTGGGGTAGGTTTGAAGTACCTCCACCCAGAGAAGGCGTTGTTTCTGACCCACAAGAGCACAAGGCTCCTACCTCTTGGGGCAGAAACATGTCTGGAAGTGGCAGGCTGGTGCAGACCAGTCAGCTACACACTAGCGGTTAGTTAGGTTTTCAGGGAGCACCTCTGAGGTGCTGTCTGGGTGCATTTAATAATTAATCTAACACTGGCATCAGAGTGGGCTCATTAATCTGAGGTTTTTGGTACCAAACATTTTGGGATTCAGTGAAGCCATCATGGAGCTGTGGAACACGTATTGACAAGCTCCCAGCCCATGTACTCGGTATGGCTTCACCATGCACATGTAATGGCTATGAATAGACTTAGACACTATATGGGGATATCTGTTCATGCAGTTATGCCCTCACCAGAGGTATAGGGCACCAGAACACAGGCACTGGGAACCTGATTAGCAGGGACCCAGTGCACATTCAGTCAAAGTTGCATTGAGAGTCAGGCAAAAAATGGGGGGTAACCATGCCAAAAGGAGCACTTCCCTACAACAAACTAGAGATCAAAAGAACTAAAGAGATAAACAATACAGAGAATTGGAACAGATCTAGACTTGATGAACACAAACTGGGATAAACTGGGATAAAAAGTAAAAGAATGAAAAAATAAGGAAATCAGAGGAAAAATAAGCAATGGCAAAGCTAATTGTTCTGGCGCTGGCTGTCAGCCTTCTGGCTTTGTCGAATTTTCTTTTGTTTTATTCTGGATTTTGTATTGTTATTGGAGCTGCAACCCCTCAATCATATATTAAAAAATTGGTTAAAAGGAAAACAATATTTTGGGTTTGTTTTTATCTAAAAAAAGCACCCACTGCCATAATAGTCCATGGCTATAAAGAGAACTACTGTTTGCACAGATGTGCTCCTTGTCAAGGAGCAAAATATCTCACTCATTACTGATTACAGCTTCTGGCTCTGATGGGTTGACCCACTGTCCGAGCTGTTTGCAGTATTGGGCAGGAGGAAAGTGTGAATGACACGGTAACAGATCAATGGATGGAGAAGGCTGGATGTAAGTACCTATAAGAAGTAGGCATATTATTTATATAATTTTAGTAAAAACAAAAAATCTTGGCTAATGCCACACCCAAAAATGAAAGGGGATCAACTGGGAGAATATAAGCAAAGACGATCACAGATTTAAAAGTTTTGAATTTAAGGGGGAAAAAGTGATTGAAAAATAAACATTTTGCATGTTACACGTTAAAATAGAAGTGCAATACAGTCCCCTGCAGACATCCATATTTAATGTGCAGTACTTGGGTGTCCGACACCTATAAATAATCTGCAGAATACCAATTTCAAGACTAGCGCATAGCTCATTGATTTATTTTATCTACCTCAGGCACTGTTTTGTCTTCTGCAGTCACAGGTTTTACTCACAGTGAGAAAGCTGAAGGGATTGCTCCACCTACTGCTGAATTCTGTGTATCACACATGGTTCCCATGTTTTAATCTTACTGAGACAAGCCAGTTCTGAAGCTACACTGTTTGTAAGAAAGTTGGTTGCTGGTTGACTGTGGTGTGAGCCTTGATCAAGTAACAGCCACAATCCAGGGTGAACCATAAAAAGTCACTAAATTAACCTGTGTTTAACCATGCGTAGCTTGCGCCAAAAAGCAATCAGGCTTAACTTGGAGGCAATGTATAAAGTATTTATGCAGCACACAAACATTATTAAAGTGAAAACACAAGAATAATCGCAAACAAATTTAGTAAAATTGAATAAATGTTAATAAATTATTTGACACCAAATTGACAAACATTCAATCAGTAGAACCGGAGTACGGATTTTTTAACGTTTTTAGTAAAAAGTAGTTCCTAAAAGATCAAAGCGCCAACAGCAGACATCTAGTCACATAAGATTGGTCAAAGTAAAAAAAGATGGCCCACTGCAATGGAGCGCGGTTCGGATACAAGAAGTGGATTGGGCTCTGTCAGCTAAAAGGTGTCTGAGAAGGCAAAGTTCAGTGGGTCAAGGTTGCAGGAGTTATCCGCATAGGACGGTCTTCGGTCAAAGCCGCAGTGAAGATTTCTATGTTCTGACTTAGTCGCCGTGATGGAATTAGAAAATCTCCAGCAGGAGGTGGCAGAAGGGTAGCCAAAGACAGATCCATGAAGTCAGATACCACTCTGGGGAAGGACTACTGGGAAGTTTATTGCTGCAGAGAAGAACGTAGCGGGAGAAACAGCAAAGTCAATCCGACCAGCAATGCATCTCGGGCAGATAGGCGAGCAGGTTGGTCCCGGTCTACTCCTAGTTCTCATAGCAGTTTTTAGCCACACTTTTTGGCAATTGGCCATCTGGGCATCTTTAGCACCACAACCAAGGGCCCAAGGCTGGTGAGTCAGGACTCACTCAGTCTGGGTCAAGGTACGGGTTCAAGATGGTAGGAGCCTTTTATGTCCCTATGGCTTGAACAGGAGTTCAGCAAACTAGCCTTTGGAATCACTTCTGGTAGTCCTAGGTGCAGGTGAAGTTGTAGGGCTCAATAGCAAGGCAGGCCTCTGAGGGTTCAAGGCAGGCTCCAGGAAGCAAAGCAGTACTTCCTGGTACAGCAGCAGCCTGGCAGAGTGCATGGCAGGCCACAGCAGCAGGCAGTCCTCTGAGAGTCCTTCCGCATGTCCAGTAGTGAAATGAAGAGTGGGTCTGAAAGTCCTATTTTTATACACTGGTGCCCTTCTTCTGGAAGATGGGAGAAGCTTCTGGAAAGGTTATTTGAAGTACATTGAATTTCCTGGCTTCCCTGAACTGACTACAAGCAGTCTGCAGTGACAATGCAGTGTCTTTAATTAAGGTAGAGCACAGGCTATTCAGATGTAAGCGGGCTGTGGTCAGCGCCACCTCCCCACCCCCATCCTGCAAGTAGATGGCCCATTGAGGCACATCTCACAAAGTCTGTCAGCAACATCCAGTAATGTGACCCAAGACAGGCTGCAAGCACAAAGGGCCAAGTATGGGAAAATGGCAACTATCTAAAAGTGGCATTTTCAAAATTGTAATGAAAAATTCGACTTTATCATGAAAGAGCGTTTATCATTACAATTTCATAGGTACCAAACATAACATATCCACCTGCTCCCAATAAGGAATAACAGCTTATTAAAAATAATACGGAATCCCCAATGCTATCCTATGTGAGGGGTAGGCCCCACAGTAATGAAAAACAAATGTATGAGTTTTTTACTACCAGGACATGTAAAACTTAAAGGTACATGTCCACCCTTTTAATTACACAGCACCCTGCCCTATGGGAGGCTGCCTAGGGCCTACGTTAGGGCTGATAAATGTAATAAAATGGAAGTTTAAGGCTTGGCAAGCGGGTTTAAATGCCAAGTCAACATGGCAGTCACTCAGGCTGCAAAGGCAGACGTGGGACATGTTTTAGAGTGCTACTTAATAGTGTGGCACAATAAGTGGTACAGTCCCTCTGGTAGCATTTAATTTACAGGCCCTGGGTATATGGTATACCACCCTACATGGGACTTATAAGCAAATTAAATATGCCAATTAGGTGTATGCCAATCTAACCATGTTTAGGGGAGTGAGCACAAACACTTACGCACTGGTTAGCAGTGGTAACATGCACAGATTCCTATGGTCAATAAAATAGAATTTTAGCAAAAACTGGAGGCAAGTAGGCAAACAATTTGGGAGAAGATCACCAAAAGTCTGACAATTTTAACACTGACAATGTGATCTTCTCGTCATGAGATATACCAAACATAAAAAATAAAAAACTTGAAGAGGAGACAAAATAAAATGTTTATCGCTATCGCTATTGCCAGGCACCAATATCGCACCATAGGCAACCCAATACTCTGGCCAAACAAAGCCCTGCAACTAGTCTTGCTCAGCCCAATTCTGGGGCCTATGTTCATTGGGCACAGTGGGTTAAATGTGTAACTGGCTTGGAGCTAATTTTATTGCAAGTTTGTAAATGGCTCACTCACTGGAGGGTGTTGTATAATGACATACAGTTAACAATATTGAAATGTATACACAGATAATAGCATTACTCTTTCACCTCATGCTGTTGGCGGTTTGTTGCATTATTCCACCTCCTATGCATTTTCTTCTTAGGAATTCTTAGGAATTCTTAAGGAACTATAATAAACGTACAAACAATAATTACACTTTGAATACTTTATCTCATCCACACACTGTATGCAGAAAGAAATCATTTTTGTTTTTTTGTTTTATCAGGATTGTCAATGTTTTATTAAAAACTTGTGACTTTAAAATGGCCTTCCTTATGTGTTGTCCAACATGAAAACTACATTACCCCAACATATAGCTTTCCAGAATAGGAATTTTGCATCTTCTGAACAGCCATCGATAAGAACGTGGACTCACAAGTGCTGTGCAGTGGCTCCTCTTTATTTATAGAATGGATTCTATCCGTAAACCAAGAAATGTTGAGTATATGTGATTCACTGCACTATAGTTAGACAAGCAAGAAATGCTTGTTGTAACCTGCTGCACAGTTGCTGAGACTGTGCAACAGGTTACACCCCACCGCCTTTTTCCCTTTTCAGATTAGATTTCTCAAATGCAGCCACTTCTTATGTGTTGGTTAGAGATTGTGTTAGCTATACTACTGGCCTCACACAAAAAAACAATAAATAAAAGAAACCTGCTTAAATATTTTCATACCTAGAAAGGCTTTGGGTCAGCCCTCTTCACCCATTGGTTTATTGAACTGTTATTCACATTTTGCTTTGGACCTAAAATGAGTGCCCTTCAGTGCCAAGCCTGGTCGACCCACACTTTATTTTGCTAATGTTTTTTTTCTTTCCATTCCTTATTTTTTAATTATGAATCGCACTTGCAAGTTTAAACTATACCTTCTGATTACAATAATTCAACACCAACAGTACATTTGTATGCCAATAAGAGTCCTATAATATGCATTTGAACTAAAAAGGGTTTCCACACCTGTTCTAAGTACACCCGCCTGTTAGAAAACATCCTTACTCGTCCATTACAATGATATGCAATGGTTATTGTTTATTACATCTGAAAGTTTTACTGTAAGCATGTGGCCACCATGCTTAGGTGCCATAACATTTTTACTTTATTCTTCTTTTACTTTTTTTTGCATATGCCTGCAATAAAAAATAAAAAAACAACTGCACTAGCGTGCCATAGCCAGACTCATTGGCTTTGAATATTCTTGTTTTAACTTAGAAAAAAAAACTTTTGACACACCTGTATCCTAGAATTGGGGCTACCTCATAACCATGATGTAGTCCATTGTACATAGTTCCTATCTAGCGCGTGCCATGTGTGATACCCAGGGCAGGCCTGGCCGTTGCGGGCACCGGGCATTTCCACAGAGGTTCCCCCAGTTTGGAGAGAAGGAGATGCAGCCGCTAATCCACCTATTCTGCCACATTTTCAGAGGGTATGGGTACATGTTCCGTGGAAGAGAGCTGAGGTTTTGCCTCTTAAACAGTCTTTACCTGATCCCCGTAAGAATCCAGCTGGCTATTACAAGGAATTGTCCCAGACAGTTGGTGCATGCATCATGAATTTAGCCGACATAGATATGCTGTTGGGTAATGTAGTTCCTCAACCTTTGTGGGCTAAGATTCGTCATGAGGATCATGCGATAGAATTAGGCGACTCATGGGACAATATTACTGCTGCAGATGCTAGACAAGTTGGTGGTTCTAAACCTGAGCCTTTAGTGGCAAATTTACCTGTCAGAATTATAGATCATATGAAAACGATGATGCCAGCGTTGCGAGTAAATTGGGACAAGTTGTCAGCATGTAAGCAGAAAAAGGACGAAAGCGTGTCTGATTTCTTCACTAGGTTTGAAGAAACATTTGTAGATCACAGTGGTCAGGATATGAGTACGGAAGGTGGCCAAAGATTGTTCGTGGATAAGTTTGTCTTTAACTTACTTCCTGAACCGTGTAATAACTTGAAAGATTCTGAGAGTTCTTGGGCTGTTTCTTCGTCGGCCCAGATACTAGCGACTGCTCAGTTCTACGAGAATAGGGATAAGGACGAGAAAGAGAGAGTAGAGAAAAAGACAAAAGATTTAAAGACTAAGGTTCTTTTACAGCAGGAGTATCCATCCCGCTCGACTCAGCAGGAGTCACAGCAACGTCCACGGCCTCCGTTAGGTTTGAATCAGTGTGCGTATTGTAGAGAGGAAGGTCATTACAAGAATGAGTGTCCTGCTTTGCGCCAACGTGCGAGTGGTATGTCGGTTCCGCGAGGTCGTGGTGGTTTCCAGCAAGTGTCTAGGGGTAGAGGACGTGGTGCGTTTCCTCAGAACGAACGTTCTTTTCCCCCACAGAATTCAATGAATTATTTTGATCAACAGAATGTACAGACTGGTAGATCTCCACAGTATTACGCTGATGATTACCATGTTGAGAGTGAGAGTATTGATTATAGTGATTACTAGCACAGCCAAGGACGAAGAGAGGGAGTAGTGTCAGTTCCAGTAGATCAGAGTGGACCTTATGTTGCAGTAGTTACATCGGGTGTGGTAGAGCCTTTTCTTTTGGATACTGGTGTAGCGAAGAGTTCTATCATGCACTCTAAACTCCCTGGCGCACCTTTTTCTGGCTTAACGAATGTTTCAGTAGGATTGTCTGGCGCCCCAGTTCGTAACCCAGTTTCTAGTCCCTTGTCTCTTTCTATTGGACCTTGTGAATTGGAAGCACCCCTCATTCTGACGACAGGTTGTGGTGAGAATTTTTTGGGTCTGGATTTGTTAAAGAGATTGCACGCGACATTGTATTGTTCTCCTTCGGGAGTACATCTTACATTGGGTAAGAAAGTGATCTCTCCGATGTATCTGTCTAAAGATCGGCTTCCACTGGAATTGCATTCTCTCCCTGATACTCTTTGGGCTACTGGTCCTAACGACGTGGGTCTTTTGGAGATTCCACCATATGTTGTGACGCTCAAATCGAATGTTAAATTGCCACGTATTCCCCAATATTGGATTTCGAGTGATGGTGAACAAGCGCTTCTAGCGATCATCTATGATCTGATTGAGAAAGGTGTGATTGAAGAAACGAGAGGTAACGTGTGTAACAGTCCCGTTCTGCCTGTCTTGAAGTGTACAGATTCTTCTCAGCCGCCTGTGTATAGGTTTGTGATCGATCTTCGAGAGGTTAATAAGATTGTCGTGCCACAGTTTCCTGTTGTTCCGGACATTACTGCTTTCTTGACTTTGATTCCTGCTTCAGCAGCCTGGTTTTCAGTTATAGACTTAAAGAATGCTTTCTTTAGCATTCCGATTGCCGAAGAAAGTAGAGACATTTTTGGCTTCTCTTTAGGAGGACGAAGCTTCCGATTTAAGCGCGCTCCTCAGGGGTACTGCGAAAGTCCCTCTATCTATAGTCAGGCTTTGAAAACTCAGCTTGATACTCTTGTGTTGCCAGCTGGTGCTGCTCTTATTCAGTATGTGGATGATCTGTTAGTTGCTGCTGATGATGAGGAAACTTGTAAAGAAGCTACTCTTTCTTAGTTGCGACATTTGTCTGACTTGCATCATAAAGTGTCACCTTCGAAGTTGCAGTATTGTCGCCAAGAAGTGACCTATTTAGGTCATCTCTTGTCGAAGGAGGGAAGAAGGTTGACTGCAGAACGAATTCGAGCGATTGCTCAAATGACTGTGCCAAGCACACAGAGAGAAGTGCGTGCTTTCTTGGGTATCACATCGCACTGTAGACAATGGATCCCAAATATTTCTCTGTGGGCGAAGCCTTTGTTGGCTTTGACATGTAAGGATACACCAAATCCTCTTCCTTGGTCTGACGATTGTCAGAAAAGTTTTTCTGAATTGCGTGATGCATAGTGTTCTGCTCCGGTGTTGGGTACTCCTGACTACAGTAAGCCATTTACACTCTGTGTTCACGAAAGAGAGGGTTGCGCATTGTCAGTTTTGACACAAACATTCGGCGAAAAGCAGCGTCCATGTGCTTATTTCTCGTCGACTTTGGATCCGGTAGCTAGAGCGTTGCAGAGTTGCTTGAGAGCTACAGCGGCAGCGGCTGTTTCTATCCGACAGTCTGCTGGTTTGGTGACGGATAATTAGCAGGTTGTAACGGTTCCACATGCAGTGGATATCTTATTGAATAGAACAAAGACTCAGCATCTTACTAGTGCGAGGTTGTCGGGTTATGAATTGACGCTTTTAGCTAGTCATGTGTATATAAAGCAGTGCAATGTATTGAATCCTGCGACATTGTTGCCGATTTCTGTAGATACAGATGGTCAGCAACAGCATGATTGCTTTCTTAGGACACTCCTCTTTCAGATCCGGATGGTACGCTATGGGTTGACGATTCATGCTATAAGCTTCCGAATGGTGATGTGACTGCAGCATATGCGGAGACGACATTGAGTACGATTGTGAAAACTGCACGAATTAGTCCCAATTCTGCGCAAGCAGCGGAATTGATTGCATTAACAAGAGCGTGTGTTTTGTCTGAGGGAAAAAGAGTAAATGTGTATACCGATAGTCAGTATGTGTTTGGTGTTGCCCATAGTTTTGGACACTTGTGGAAAGAAAGGGGATTCCTCACATCCCATGGCACTAAGATTCAGCATGGACAGTTGGTGAATGAGCTTCTTGAATCACTTACTTTGCCGAAGCAAGTTGGGATTGTGAAATGTAGTGCTCACCGGAAGGTTACGGATGATGCTGGCCGTGGTAATGCGTTTGCGGATGAAATTGCGAAAGAAACAGCGAGGAATGTGTTGGGTTGAATGTATATTGCAGGCCCTGCAAGATGGATTGGTGCAGCTGGAATGTGTGAGGATACGATCGAGAGTGTGAAATCAATTCAAGCTGAAGCTACTGAGAGGGAGAAGAATGTGTAGAGAGAGACTACGGGAAGATTGGATCCAAATGGTGTTTGGGTTGAGTTGTCGGAACACCAAAGATGGATGTTACCTGATGCGTATGTGCTTGCAGTGGTTACGATGGCACATGGAATGTCTCACATTAGTGTGAAAGGGATTTGTAAGTTGTTGGCTCCAGTGTGGGAGAATGATGGGATTCCTAAATGTGCGGAGAATGTGGTTAAGAATTGTATGGTTTGTTTGATGCATAATCCTGGCAAGGGAACCCCAACTCCAGCTGGTCATTTTGCACCTCCGACGTATCCGTTTGAGGTTTTGCAATTGGATTTTATCCACATGGAAAGGTGTAACAATTTGAAATACGTCCTTGTAGTTGTCTGTGCCTTTTCTAGATGGGTAGAGGCATATCCCCTAAAAGATAATACTGCCCTGTCCACAGCAAAAGTCTTGCTCAAGGAGTACTTCCTCAGATTTGGTTTGCCACGGATGGTGTGGAGTGATAACGGAAGTGAGTTTGTGGGGAAGATCATGAAGAGAGTGTGTGAGGGTTTGGGCATATGACAGAAATGTCATGCTGCTAATCATCCCCAATCAGCTGGTTTGGTGGAATGCTATAATGGCACCCTAAAGCTGAAGCTGGCTAAGATTCAGGCGAGTTCTGGTCTCCAATGGCCCGATGCTTTGCCGTTGGCACTTTTGTCAACTAGAACCATAGTGCATTCCCGAATTGGGCTTAGCCCATATGAAATTGTGTTCGGTCGCCCGGCAAATGTGTGGGGAGTGCCGAGACCAACAAAATTTAGTGACATTGAGTATCCTGTGTTGGCGGACTATCTGTATGACCTGACGGCTAAATTGCGTGTCTTACATCAACAGGTTCATGATAGCCTCCCACCCGCGTCTGTGGACCCAGGTCACACCATCAATCCAGGTGACTGGGTGTTAACGCGCAATTTTCAGCAGACCAAGAATGATCAGCCCCGTTGGACAGGCCCTCATCAAGTGCTTTTGTCCACGAGAACATCTGTGAAGGTCTTCGGTAAAAGAAACTGGATCCACGACGTACACTGTAAGAGGGTACCTTTACCTCTGCCGTACGACCAGTGGGTCCAGAAAGGAATTGGTGATTCAGAAACAGAGCGTGTGCCGAAGTTTATGCCTTTTAATGATGCACACTTGATATGGACGAGGTCTGAGAAAGAGGATAATGATGTCTTGCAAGCAGCTGTGTCTTCATCTTTGAGACTGGACACCACTGAGCCGGAAACTTTGTTCCGAGATCATACAGTACCTGGCAAAGATCGTTATAACTTGAGATAGAGAAAAATGGACAAGTAAATAAATAATCTTTCCTTTTTCCTTTTGATAACTGCACTCTCTCAGCCAAGAAACTGTTTTGACCTATTTTTATTTTTCGAACCGCCATCCGGGTTCAGCTGTAGGGTCGCGGTGTAAAGACTTGGGAGTGCCAGCCGAAGACACAAGGTCAAGGTTCTGGTTGGTCTTAGGGTGTTCCCTGGACTGACAGACGCATTCCTTAGCACGGAAGACCCAACCGCCGCGAACAGCACGGTTAGAGGATGGAGTTTTTTGAGATTGAGAGAGCTGTTGAGAATATGAACTTGAAAATGAAAATGCGTAGTATAATGCATAGCAAATGTTTCCTGATCACATGTATTCTGATGTGCCTTAGTATGGCGTTAGCTTTGGTGGGTGGGATTGTTTTTGCTACCCAATTGACTTCTGCACCCACTTCCCAACCTATGTATTTTCCTACTACTGCTTCTTTGCATTCTTTTCACCCTTTTCCTGAACATGAGCAGGTTAGAAGATCAGAATTCGTAAACAATTCTTTTGTACAGGTCCTGCATCAACACCAGTTGGTAGTGAACACCACTTATTGTTGGGTGTGTGGTCTTATGCCACATACTACGGATAGAGGTATTCCCTATCTGGTTCTGCCATAATCAGAATGGGTCTTTATGGGCTTTCCAGACAATGTCCATTTATGCCTTCGAATTCTATCCCCTGCGTTCCACGAGAGATAACTCAAGTAATAAAGCCTTGGTGAAGGGAATTACGAATATGAGTAGAGATATTAATACGTATAAGACCATTCCCAAGGATGAGTTGTTAGCTTATGTTGGTTGGAAAGCGACCGGATATAGTATTAGTCTGAGTGAGAAGCAGAGACGAAAGAGGTCACCTCCAATTTGGATCGTACCCCACCGAGGTCATTTTTGTCTGCAAGGTAATGGCAAGAATCCGAAAGCTCAGTTAGGGAAGAGTGTTTGTACTCAGAAGTACGTTTTTGTGTCTCAGTCTTCCCCGCCCTTTTTGGCAGCTAAGGGTACGTATTTTGTTTGCTACAACAGAGCATATACATGGTTGCCCCCTGATTTTTCGGGAACATGTTATGTTGGATATCTGTTGCCTCCTACGTATACTGCTGCAGCAGATTACCACAAGACGAGAGTTGTTAGAGGTGTCTTCGATCAGGAAGATACCGCTGGACAAGAAGTGGGAGACTTCTTTAAGGGTTTCCTACCGTTTTGGGGGCCTATGGTTAACAGTAGAAATCTGCGGCAATTGACAAGAGTGGTTGAGTCCACTGTAAACGAAACTGCCGGTGCCCTTAGTAATTTGACAGCTGAGCTTCAAGCGGATCGCCTTATGATATTACAGAATCGTATGGTTTTAGATGTCATACTTGCGGATCGAGGTGGAGTATGTAAAGTGATCCAATCAAGTTGCTGCATTTTCATTCCAGATAATGCTCCGACAGTGTACCAGGCCATTTACAGGTTACATAAGATCTCCGAGTCAATACATGTGGACAAAGGAGATTGGTCGTTAACTGGATGGTTTTGGGAACTGTTATCCGCGTGGGGATGAAAGACTCTGAAGGTCATTGGTGTGGCTTTAGCGATTCTTTTCTCGTGTTGTCTTTGTGTACAGTGTGGTCCCGCCATATGTGGCCTTTGTGCTACTACATGTGAAAGGAGACCGCCTGTCTCAAGAGAAGTACAGAGAGATAGGATGATGCTCCAACAACACCTTCATGACCTGATGAATATTGACATCGATTCAGATATAGACTGAGTGATTGCCTATGTAAGGGCAAAAGGAGGGTCTGAGGTTCCGTGAATTCTGAACCTGGGTCATAAAGGTCGTGGTTCTGTTACGATTTTGGTAACAGCGAACCGTAAACAGTGAGTTCAGCAAGTATGAGTGTTTTCGTCATGTTACACCAATGGATTCCCTGTGTATTTGAAGATTTCGTTCTGTACCCTCAGGTTCCATTTTGTGCATGGCAGCCATTTTGTGGTTGTCCTCACATAGGCTGATGACTGTGGCCAAACGCGTCTTTAGGACACGTACACCTTAGCTTGAGTTTGTGCTGACTTCTGTTTGACCTGAGTGAACTGACCCTGTTGCCTGAAGCTGACCTTGCCAAACCAGTTCTTGCCCTTTAGCTGATCAAGATTAAGGATCAGAGCACAGGACATTGTTAAGTTTTACCACACACTAACATGCCTTATCCTACTTCTATCTGTTTCTGTTTCTTTCCTTTATGGTCTATTTATGATGTGGGTTGTGGTCCTTTTTATTATGGGTTTGTCCGGCTCGTCTAAAGAAGAATGTTTATTATGGGTTTGTTTGATGATTAATTATGGGCTGGACAAACTGAAAAATGGGTTTGTCATCATGCAATGCTTTTTGTCGAGGAAACATGTGAGTGGTCAAACTGTAAATAAGGAATGTTTGCCTGAAGCACTTTTTTTGTATAAAAAGGGATGGCTTGCTTTGTAAAGTTGAGCAGTCTCCTGAGAACATACACCGTGTGGTACTTCTAGGACCTCTGTTACTGGCTGCAGCTAATAAATTTGATCTTTGACGCCACCAAGAAGTATCCCGTGTCTCTGTATTCTAAGACAGGTGAACCCGAAGACTTTGGGCGTGTCCCTGGCGCCGCTGGGTTTAAATCCCGTTTCTTCACATGCACTTGTCAAACAGCACGGATGCATGTGCCCCAAGTCTGTCTCTACAATGCTACCTGCTGTACCTGTTAGAGTGCAGAGGTAACACCTTTTGGTATCAAAAATTCCTGCAATCAACGGAAAACGTAGAAAGACAGTTTCTGGTACAGTGAAATAGATAGGCAGACTGCGCACTTTCACACGGGGGCTGTGGGGACATAAGCAACATGTAGGCAGCATAAACCAAGCAGGTAGAGCAAAAATAAAATCTTGAGCTTAATCCAGTGGTAGAAGATTAGTCACGCAGCATCACCACTTGGAAAAGGCAGACAATGTAGATTTGAGCCAGTAGCACTCCTCTTGCCCCAATTAGTACAAACGACGATACAGTCCCACGTAAGAATGAGGAAAAATTCAAGCTGTCAGACCACGACTCTCCCACACAGGTTGAGAAACTGAGAGAGGTTAATGTCAGGAGAGGTGCAGACAAAATGGCATGGCTAGCGCACACATATAATACCACACTTCTTTACCAGACAGTATAGGCGTTCTTGTGTGGTAATTGAAGGCACAGCACAAGACAAGTAGAGTGCAGAAGTTTGTGAATGGCAGGCTTACCCTCACTGAAGCACAGCACAAAACGTAGAAGTTGGCAAGCAGGCTCCTCACTGAAGGCACAGCACAGGATGCAGGCACAGCACAAGATGCGTAGAGTTAGTGGGGAGTAGACGCCCAAGCTTGAATGGGCAGCCCCTGTAGTGGCACTTCCCCAGACGCACAGGAACAGCTGGCATGCTGATGTGGGCGACCGATGGGAGGTCACTGGTGGGATCAAGGATGCCAGTTGAGATAGATGCTAGCTTTAGTTACTGTAGAGTCTGCACTTGGAGTTACTTGAGGTTTGAAGAGGTGACAGACGCAGGTTCGCTTCAGGATCGTCGCCAAAAGTTGTAGTGATCAAGTCCACACAGGTTCAGGTGTTTCAAAGAGGTTTATTCAAGATGGTACAAGATCACAGCGAGACCCCACCAGGAGCAGCCAGCATGCTGCTCAGCAAACCAACTGTGACTACTTGACTCCCAACATTCTGTAAGGTGACATCACATCAAGATTCCACAAAGAGGGCAAACATAACATGGGACTCAAGATACAACACAGTTCTTAAATTACAACCAAATGGACTTAGCCTGCTGTGATGTTGGATCCCCAAATCAAAATTTGAAAGTTAAAAATATGACTGTATTTAACAAAAAAGGGCTTGCTGGTGAAGTCACATAAGATATTGGTCCACTTAGCAGCTAAGATGTATGGCATTGTAAACATTTAGATATGGGGCATATTTACAAGCCCCTATCGCCACTGGAGCGTCACTTTTTTGACACTCCAGTGGCATAGTGCCATTTCCTATATTTACAAGGTGTCGCTAAGCCAAATCACGTGGCTTACCTCCACCTTGGAAATATGCCCCTTTCTGTTGCAGTCCTCTGTGGCAAAGGGGCGTGCAATGTGTGTTACTGTGGGCGTTCCACCGCAACACCCATTGATGCATATTTTCAAGCCCCTTTCGCCACCGGGACATCAGTTTTTTTGACATTCCGTTGGCATAGCGCCATTGCCCATATTTACAAGGTGGCACTAAGTCACTTACTGCGGCTCAGTGCCACCTTGTAAATGTGCCCTTTTCCACTGCAGTCCTCTGTAGCAAATGGGTGTGCAATGGGTGTTATTGTGGGTGTTCCACCGCAACACCCATTGCATTTTGACACTGCCCCAGATTTACAAGACAGAGGCAGCGCCAAAAACAGCACCATTCTAACACCATGGATTACCAGGCTTTAGAATGGTGATGCAAGGAGATATTATTAATTTCTCCTCGTTTTTTGCTCTTTCCATGTATGCTGCATTCTGCAGCACAAATAGAAACTTGCCATTATTGATTGTTTATGTGTAGGGCGGAGTCCTTTCCTGCACATAAACAATCGCCCCAGCAGCACAGCACTGAGCTTTGAAGTGTGTGTTTTTATTGGACAGTTTAAAAAAATATCAATTTGTACAATATGGGGTATAACTACTAAAATCTATATTTTTTCGGAAGCACTTTCTATTCAACCTTTTTGCACATTTGGTATCAGCCTATCCTATATTGTGGGATGCATGTTTTAAATAATGAAACATATTCCTACTGCATTTCGTCACAGACTTGTACGTAGCACTAAACATATGCAAGTCTCTATTCTCCACTCGATCAACCATGATTCAAGTATGAGGTTTTCTTGTTTCAGACGGCTCTCTGCAATGCATTATCTAACAGAGGTTCATAATGTACGATAGTACATTTATCAATGTTTAAATTAACGTGCATTTGTTTTAATGTAATCTCTGCCTTATTTTATATATATTTACGTGAAGGTGAAATACCAAAAAAGTAATAGAATGTTTTGTTAGCCACTCCTTGACTCCGCCCCCACGCTCACTAACCCCGCCTCCATTTCGTGCAGCATCACAGTTCCAATCCCATACTGTTTTTTAATGAACTTCGACCACAGAATATGCTTGAGTTTCTCCAAGTCAGTCCCAATTTAACGCTAAATCTGCTTTAACTTTATTACTGATTTGCAGTATATTACCGCTAAATTTTCTGAGCTAAATCCAAAGGAGGGCCTTAGAGCCCCAAAACACGTGATGAATTCGCATATATTGTTTTCTGCCTAAACATAAAAATGTGACAATTCCACAGTGAGTACAGCTATACTGTGCTGATTAGTTCTTACTAAAGATTTATGTAAACTCCTCTACACACTAATTCAAATAACGCACGGTTTACGGACGTTCATTCGAAGGAAGAGTCTGCAGGATCAGGAAGTAAACAACGGCACCACCGTGTCCGGGGAAACAAACTCCAGCATTCATATTTATTCTTATAATTTTTTTACATACATTATTTTAGTGTGTCAGCCGCATAAAATAGCATTTATTTTTAAAAAGAGGCCAGGATCCACTCCCGCGGTTTGTAGGCACGGACGGGGTTCGAACCCGCGATCTTCGGTTTACGAGACCGACGCCTTACCACTTGGCCACCGCGCCTGACGGGCTAGCAGGAGGCTGGGTTAGTCACTGGAAGTGCACTGCGTCCGTGTCACAGCTCAGATGTGGTACACAGATGGAAATAAAATAGCACACACATAAAAGCGAAAACAAAAAGTAAAAATACCTCATGAAAAAGTACGGTACAGAAAATACAGAGAAGAGCATATTCGCAACCAAAAAGAAAACGTCAGCATGCAGTAGCGCGGACTTTAAAACAGAAAGGAGTAACATCAACAGCAGGCTGCGTAGAACGCCACACAATGGTTCAATAAACAAATTACCTGCTTGCGCCATCGATATTAGGTTTTTTCCCGTTTAGGATTTACGGAGTGCGTCGGAATCTGTTGTTTTTCGACGGATTATGTTTTTTCTCCGAATTTCTTGCTGCCGTGACGTACATGTTTTGTTAAGTATAAAAGGACGAGTTTCCTTTTTCCACGAGGTGGCGCCAAAAGATCATTGCTTGTTGGAGGAGCTGGAAATTGGAGGCGGGGAGTTAAATTAAAAGAGGCAAGTTGTAATTTACTTCAAAAGGCTTTCTTAAATTAACATTTTTCATTAGTTTTAACTTAAAATAAGTTTTATAATTAACAACGTGACTTCTAGGCTTTCCCTCGGTTTTTTTTCTTTTCAGCAAAACGTCAAAACAAATGGTTTGCTGTATATTAGGGTCACCATTTTCCCAGCTTACAGAAACAAGTAGAGCTGCATCCCAAAACTAATTATTAACAATATTTTTGATTATTTTTTTAGGAGGTAGTCCATTTGCCGTGCGTTTTGTGGTTTCACCTACTTGCAGTTTCAGTTTGTAGTCTGAACTCGTGTGAACCACATTTGTGATTCCGGAAAACCAGCGACAACTGGCACAGGTAAACGCTGTGGGGTGGGCGGGGAAGCTGACATATAATGCAATGGAATAGGTATAATTAAATAAATAAATAATACCTATTCCGCTGCTGTAGTCCTGACAAATACCACACGGGTGCCAGGTGAACATTCATTATCACCTCTCGGTGGCAGCCTGCTGATGCTGAAGAAGACATTCGCCCAAAATAAACAGACCCAGACACTTGTTTCAAATAGCAAAAAAGGCCACCTTTCTTTTAGATCAGGTAAACTCAAATTCAGGCAATTCATCAAAAATTTAGTAAAATTGGGCCAAAACCTTTAAAATTCTCATACTTTTAAAACTTTAGCATTTCTGACTGAAACCATCAACCATAAATTGTAACCATTCCTTCAAACCATTATAATAGGAGTCGGTACTTGTGTGTGGCTCCTGGGGTGAACAGTCTGTACATAACTGATGAAATCCGACCATGCCTGTCTGTATGTCCTCTTAGTGGTGTCGGCCAAGGAGTTTTCTATCAGCTGAGTAATTCTCAATACCCTAAGGCCCAAATTTCGTCTGGAATTGGTGTTTTGCTTGCCTCTGCCCCTGGCGCCAAAGCATGAAATCGCTGCCAATTAAAACGAGACAGGGCATCAGCAATGCAGTTATTAACTCCCGGGATGTATTTTGCCTTCAAAACAATGTTGCATCGCAGACTAAATAACATGAACTCCCTAAGCAGGCGCAAAACCCTTAAGTCTTTAGCTTTTTGATGGTTGACTTGATTCACTACTGCCATGTTATCAACGTGGAAAAGTACCGACCTATTCTGAAATTCCCTGCCCCAAACTATGAGTGCCACAATTAAAAACTCTAAAAAGGCGATACTCCTCCCTTGTATGTTCCAATTCTCAGGCCAACGTTCGGCGCACCACCGCCCGTCCCAAAAAATGCCAAAACCTTTGGAACCTGCTGCATCAGAATACAGCTGCCCCTACCACACAAACTGCTTGTCTATGAAATGCATTGGAACTCCATTAAACTCATGAAGAAAAAGCAACCAAACCTTCAAATCCTCCCTCACTTGCCAGAAATGCGAATCCTGTGGTGTGGCAGGTAAGTACCTGACCTAGCCATGCCTAATGTTGTACAAAAAGTACATCCTGCTCTAATGACTCGGCATGCAAAATTTAAGTAACCCAACAATTGTTGCACCTGTCTCAGCTCAAGTACCCAAAGCACTAGCTACACAAGCTGCAATCTCCTGCCGCTTGTCCTGTGGCAAACGGGCTATAATTTCAACTGTGTCTATTTCGATGCCCAAGAAGGTTAACATCGTACCAGGGCCCACAGTTTTTTCCGTCGCTAGTGGTACACCCAACTCGCTAGTCAATTCTTGAAATTTTTGCAATGTCTTCTGACAATCTTGTGTCCGTGCTTTTCCCATGAAAAGAAAATCATCTAAGTAGTGACAAGTAGCCCCTTGTTGCCATATCTGAGAAAACACCCAGTGTAGAAAGGTGCCGAATAACTCAAATAGTGCACACGACACCGCACAACCCATGGGGAGCATTTTATCCACATAATAGGCCTCATCAAAAAACATTCCTAGCAATTCAAAATCTGCCGGGTGGATTGGCAACAACCTAAAAGCTGATTTAACATCGCACTTGGCTAACTCTGTGCCTTTTCCTAAATCATTGAACCATTTTTAAAGCCTCGTCAACAGACGCATACGAGACCATGGTATCGACAGGAGAAATAAAATCATTGACTGACTGTCCATCTGGCCAAGACAAGTTTTGGATAAGTCTAAAATCACCAGGCGTTTTCTTTGGGATAACGCCCAACGGAGAGACAATCAAATTAGGCAATGGACACTGCTGGAAAGGGCCCGTAACTCTGCCCAACGCTACTTCCTCAGTCAATTTCTCTCGAACTATTTCTGGAAATTCCTTAGTTGACTTTACGTTATCCGCCCAACGTCTAACCCTAGGTCCCTGATAACTAATCCTACCAGAAATCCCCAATACAATTTATTTGCTGCTTGCCAGTCGGGGTACCATCGCTTCTAACTTAATTGGTGTATCCGCCCTTTTAAACCATTGGAAATGTGGCTCACCTAGCTCTAGTGGCGAAGCTGGAGTCCTGCAATCTTTGCCCTCCCGCCGCTGACTGATTTGTGAAGCATTGGGTAATGGCATGACGGCCCCCGCATTGGGAACATGTGTGTTTGAAACGGCAAACTGGTCTATTGCAGTATCCTCTATTAAAATTCCAGCATGTTCCAAATCCCGCCATCTGACCTCTACCTGTGGCACCCGCCCCTGCTTGGGCGGGACGCGGCAGAAAGGGCCGATATGTAACCGGTAAACCAATAGCAGTATGGGTTGTTGCCAGTGGATGTGAAGAGGACATCCATTGCAGCCACAACTCTGCATCAATGACCCCCAAGGTTTTTCCTTACATAAACCCATTCTGGCCCGAAATTCCTCCTCGTAATTGAGCCATGAAAAGCCTCCAAAGTGCATCTGGGCTTTACGAACTATATCCATGTAATTAAAAAGAGACACTGCCCTCTCAGGATATTTTTCTGAGTAAATACTCGCAAAAATAAGGAATGCCGATGTCCAATTCTAAATATTACGAGGGACTCTGGGACGTCGCGCTAACTCCCACTCTTCTTCTTTTGACCCTTCCTTAGCTTGCACCTCCCTATGCAACAGCTTAAAAACATCAACGTATTCATGGTCCCAAATTCTCTGTTTCGTCCTCAAAGATAAATGGGTTCCCTGCGGCATATCCAAACCCATGTATGGAAGCCCTTTGTGAATAGACACTTCTGACTTGGGTGTACTAGTTAGTGGCTGCAACTCAGCTTGCTTGCCCACCACATCACCCCCTTCTCCAACAGTGGCAATGGACACTACATCTTTGTCATTACCCAAATTACCAATTTTCTTAGCACCTGACCTTACCTGCTCGTCTCAACCCTCTAACAGCTCACTATTTGGTGTGCCTACAGATTGAAAATTTCATTTTAAGGAGTTAGGTCGTGGGACGTGCAGTTGGATGACCATTATTGAATACTTATACAAAAAATTACCATCTGCACATTTCTTTTATGTCTCGAATTTGAGCACTACAAACCAATATCCATTTAAGTTTGTAAGGTACGCTTTATTCATACCTATTTTATTTCATTATTTTTCATTGTTTCCTTTTTTTCATATCTAAGAAAAACACAATACATATTTATTTACAAATGTACAAAACAAATCAACATATATTTTCAAAAACATTCAACAATATATAGAGACAATTTCATCACATAGAAACAATTTCATCAACAGACATCAATTACTAGGAGGTGCCCTATAGTGACACCAAATAACAAAGCTGCGTCACATTTCATTAGATATTTCATCCATAACAAAGTAATGCAGGAAAAAAGTAAGAAATACTCAAAGCAAAATTATTCTGAAAGACCAAACATGAATTGATTAGTCTATTGGACTTCCAAGTCAATTGCTTCTAAATGTGCCGACGCGTTTCAAACCCTATAATGTCACTTTTCGGGTTCTCACCAGGGCTCTGTTTTTTCTACTTGTCTGTGAAATGTACATAAAAACGACATTGTTTTAGTTTACTACTCTTACTAATAGTGTCCCATATATTTGCTTTTCACATTATAGTTTATCCTGTTTTCCCAGCTAATAGCGGTCCACAGAGTCGCTTTATTTTCTATGAGGGAGAGGTGTCCTTCTACTCTGCTATCTACAATAAAAGTGTGAGTTATCATCGCTATATGTAGGGGCCAGCAGCTAAGTGTCTTAGATGCCGAAGCTTTTTCTTGGACGTACCTGCCTTCGGTGTCTTTTGCACAGGCAGGCCTCTTAGTGCATGTGCATGTGCTTACACCTTTTATTTCTTTTTCTGGAATTTTCTTCCTGGAAGCAACAAATTATGTTTTGAGTGTCTTATCCGAATTTTGCGTTCCTAACACGGTCACGCTGGTCAAAGCATACCTGTTTATTCTTTAATCGGATGCTCAATGATCCTCTCGTAGTTGTTCGGCCCGTTTAAACAATCTTTTCGACAAATGGTGACTAGTTTTAACAACTCCTGGATTAAAAAACAACAAGGCGAAGTAATTTTTAGAGGAACTAATCTGTTTTTAGACAAATTACATTTTACTCGCACTTGCCCGGATTACGGTGCATACCTGGAGGTGGGTTCGCGGAAGCCGCCCAATCTTCGTGTTGCTCAACGCTCGCTTGTCCGCGTCTTATTCAGGGGGCCATTGTCACTACTGTATCTCTACAAAGAGGGTGTTCTTTTTAGAAAACGGGTCTACGCGCTACGTATTTTCAATAGATTTAGACAAATCTGGCAGCAGTTTACCTATTTCTTCAGCTAACCGGGACTCTCTGAATCTGTCTCTGGGAACGGCGGCCATCTTTTAGTGTCTATTTATACTCTCAGATTTACTGTCATGTGTGTCGGCCATCTTTGAACGTGCTCCGTTTTACATGATTAATGCAAAAGGGGTTTTACCTGTACCTCAAATGGACACAGTCTGCGCTTACAGTCGTGAAATTTCAGACAGGGTATTGAGGCCACTCATTGCACTGTCGAACTTCAGGATTAGATACGCTTCTTTTTTTAAAAGTGTTTTTTCGACATCGGCAGAGCTTTGTTGGTGATTTATTGTGAACAATACTGTCCACTTAAACTCATTATCTCCATGCTGTTGACCATTTTAGGGAAAAACAGCATGGAGATAATGAGTTTAAGTGGACAGTATTGTTCACAATAAATCACCAACAAAGCTCTGCCGATGTCGAAAAAACACTTTTAAAAAAAGAAGCGTATCTAATCCTGAAGTTCGACAGTGCAATGAGTGGCCTCAATGCCCTGTCTGAAATTTCACGACTGTAAGCGCAGACTGTGTCCATTTGAGGTACGGGTAAACCCCCCTTTTGCATTAATCATGTAAAACGGACCACGTTCAAAGATGGCCGACACACATGACAGTAAATCTGAGAGTATAAATAGACACTAAAAGATGGCCGCCGTGCCCAGAGACAGATTCAGAGAGTTCCGGTTAGCTGAAGAAATAGGTAAGCTGCTGCCAGATTTGTCTAAATCTATTGAAAATACGTAGCGCGTTGACCCGTTTTCTAAAAAGAACACCCTCTTTGTAGAGATACAGTAGTGACAATGGCCCCCTGAATAAGACGCGGACAAGCGAGCGTTGAGCAACACGAAGATTGGGCGGCTTCCGCGAGCCCACCGCCAAGTATGCACCGTAATCCGGGCAAGTGCGAGTAAAATGTAATTTGTCTAAAAACAGATTAGTTCCTCTAAAAATTACTTCACCTTGTTGTTTTTTAATCCAGGAGTTGGTAAAACTAGTGGCCAATTGTCGAAAAGATTGTCTAAACGGGCCGAACAACTACGAGAGGATCATTGAGCATCCGATTAAAGAATAAACAGGTATGCTTTGACCAGCGTGACCGTGTTAGGAACGCAAATTCTGATAAGACACTCAAAACATAATTTGTTATTTCCAGGAAGAAAATTCCTGAAAAAGAAATAAAAGGTGTAAGCACATGCACATGCACTAAGAGGCCTGCCTGTGCAAAAGACACCAAAGGCAGGTACGTCCAAGAAAAAGCTTCGGCATCTAAGACACTTAGCTGCTGGCCCCTACATATAGTAATGATAACTAACACTTTTATTGTAGGTAGCAGAGTAGAAGGACACCTCTCCCTCATAGAAAATAAAGTGACTCTGTGGACCGCTTTTAGCTGGAAAAACAGGTAAAACTATAATGTGAAAAGCACATATATTTGACACTATTAGGAAGAGTAGTGAACTAAAACAATGTCGTTTTTATGTATCTTTCACAGACAAGTAGAAAAAACAGAGCCCTGATGAGAACCCGAAAATTGACGTTATAGGGTTCGAAACGCGTCGGCACATTTAGAAGCAATTGACTTGGAAGTCCAATAGACTAATCAATTCATGTGTGGTCTTTCAGAATAATTTAGCTTTGAGTATTTCTTACTTTTTTCCTGCATTAGTTTGTTATGGATGAAATAGCTAGTGAAATGTGACGTAGCTTTGTTATTTGGTGTCACTATAGGGCACCTCCCAGTAATTGATGTCTGTTGATGAAATTGTTTCTATGTGATGAAATTGTCTCTATATATTGTTGAATGTTTTTGAATATATATGTTGATTTGTTTTGTACATTTGTAAATAAATATGTATAGTGTTTTTCTTAGATATGAAAAAAACGGAAACAATGAAAAATAATGAAATAAAATAGGTATGAATAAAGTGTACCTTACAAACTTAAATGGATATCGGTTTGTAGTGCTCAAATTCGAGACATAAAAGAAATGTGCAGATGGTAATTTTTTGTATAAGTACAGATTGAAAATTAGCATACCAAGCCGCCCACCATTGCTGCCTACCTTTAGGAATTTGATCCGCTCTTTCCTGAAATTCTCGCAGGACATTCCGCTCTTGTCGTAGTTGAGGCAGCTGGTCTATGATTGACAGGTCCGCTCTTGACTTTTGCAATGAATGAGAAGAACAGGATGCCCCCTCCAAAACCCACACAAATCTCTCCCTTCAACAACCCACTCAACATCACCAGATAAATCACACAATTCCCCTTCCTCCTGAAGAACTGGGCTTTTTAGAACCCAGTGGCGCCAGGGGCACGCCCAAAGTCTTCGGATTCACCTGTCTTGGTTTACAGAGACACGGAATACTTCTGGGTGGCGTCAGAGACCAAGTTTATTAGCTGCAGCCAGTAACAGTGATCCTAGAAATACAGCATGGGGGTATTTCCGGAGACTGCTCAAATTCGTAGAGCAAGACATCTCCTTTTATACACAATATTCACATTTAGAACATACACCCACTGCGCAAAATTCCAACCAATGGGGTACATTCTCAAACAAAGTATCACAAGACGAAAAGCTCAGTTTGCAATATCCCAACCCAAAGTTAATCATTGGGAATGTCCCAAATCCAATCTTCACAAGCAGGACAAACCCATAATTGAAAAGCACAATGCATGTAATGAAGAGCATAGAAAAGGAAACAATGTCTGATAGTGAGCAAGATAAGGCATGTGTAAGGAGACTAAAAGTTAACGATGTCCTGAACAGTGTTTGACAATCTCAGACAACGATCAAACCAGGGAAATTGACTCGGCAGGGTCAGCTTTAGGTGAAGGAATCAGATCCTTGCAATTCACCTCGGAATCAAGAAAGACCCTGTTAATGTATACCAATACATGAAGGCCAGGCCGCTTCGTTCATTCGACCACACTTGTCGGCCTGCGTGATGGCAAGACAAAATGGAGGCTCAAACAAAATGGAACCCATGTTCGGGACGAAATTTCCAAATACGTAATGTACTCGCTAGCTAAGGTGACGAATTCACTACACATTAGCCGCACTCACTAAATACGGTTCGACATCACCAAAATCCTGACTGAACCATAACCTTACGTAACGAGGCCCGTTTTCACAGAACCACACTCCATAGCATTGTCTTCTACGCCAAACATGACGTCCTCGTTACACCAAGTAAACTGTTGATTACTACTACCAGGGCAAGCACCGTCGCCTATACCACCGTCAAAATGGCGCCAATCCATAACAGACCTCCGCTCCTTAGGTCTGCCCGCTTCAAGAGAATCCGCACTTGACCCGCCAACCACCAAGTGATGTTTGTTGGCAACCGTACAATGTGCCGTTTGAGGAAGAGCAGAAACTCCGTGGCCCGCCTTCTGGGCCAGCCCAAAATTATTCTTCTGCACACTATTAACAGAAAAATGCTGTTGCGTAAGATTTGAGGTCTTCTCCTGATTCAATCCAAAACTACCCCTCACCCCCTCCGAATTGGGCTTCTGAATATGAGGCAACCAGACCCACTGACCGTCAGTCTTGTTCCCTGTGCGGACATATTGATGTGTCCTTGTTTGCTGAATTAAGCAGCACACATAGAAGTTACTAAACAGTATTTAAAGATTGTTTATGTGCAGGGAGGGAGACCCTTCTGCATTTAAACAATCTTCCCCTCAACGCAGACACCCTTGCACTAGGTCTGAGGTATTTATTGTGAAAAGTACTTCCAAAACCAATAAACATTTAGGTGTGAATTATTTCTATATAGTAAAGCCTACAGATAGGTATTTTGTTGCATGGAATCTCAAAGATACAGTAGTAGGCAAGGATTTTGACATTGACCACCAATTATGCAGATCATGGTGGGTTTCACTGTTATGATTCGTTGGGGGCCCTGTTAAGAGGAGTTCTATATTGTTTTGCAAGCTGTATTTTTCTACATATTTATAGTTTTATAACTATACGCATGATGGTTGGCAATTTATGTGCACTTGAACAGGCCTGTGTTGGGTAAAGTGTAAAGCCAAAGCCAAAGGGGTAAAAACTTCAACATGTCATTGAGAAAATTATGCCAGATTTCATAGGTTTGATCTGTTTTTTTATGGAAGAGTGTTATAAATCTAGCAGGCCTGACTTATTTATTGTGAAAAGCATGCATTCATGTCAATATACTTTTATACATTGATTGGTATAACACTGTGTGAAAGCATATAGGCAGGGACATTGCTACCCTTAATTTTCACAGTTTACTCTAATAGGTATGGGTTTTTGGTGATGGTGATCTACCCAAAGAAAATGTGGGTAAAGAAAATACACACTGCAATAATCCTTACTAGGATCTCTTGGAAGAGATAATATTTTGTTTTCCCAAATATATTTTTATATACATTTGTACTGTTATGACTGAATGCCAGATGGTTGCATTGTGGAAAGCTTATGCTCAGTACAATTGGCTTAAGATGGTTATGGTGACACTAGATGTTGTGTTATGTGAATATGTAGTGCATGGTTAATCATCCAGGAGCGCGTCCAGGTGCTGAAAAGGGCAGGCCTCAGGGGGGAGGAGATCATGCCTGTTTTGTCTGGAAGAGCCATTTCTTGAAGTTCCTTTCAGAAGTCCATGAGGGAGGGGGAGGTTCTGAGGTGTTTTGGGAGGTTGGTCAAGGTCTTGGCTGCAAGGTTTGAGAATGAGCATTCTCTGCTTCTGGTCTTCTTGATGCGAGCAGGTGTGCTTTTTCCTGGGACTCAGACTGAAAGTGTTGGGTGGGTTGGTAGAAGTTGAGGCAGTGGTTGAGGTAAGCTGGACTGGTGTTGAGGAGAGTTTTGCAGGCGTGGGTGAGTACCTTGAACTTACCTCTTTTGGTTGTGGTTATAGTTGAATGTTCAGGATGGGTCTGGTGGTGGCGTTCTGGATGGTTTGGAGTTGGCGTAGGACTGTATGATAAAGGCAACATGCCTAATTGTTTTTTATGAAAAGTTTCACTAAAGGCAGTAGGCCAACCATTGATTGTGAAAAGCATATATTAAAATCAATAGGCATTTAAAGGTTGTTGTTAGCATTTTCAAGACTGCATATAGGGTTTTTGTAACATGGAATCTCATAGATTACCTTAGAGGGCAAGGGTTATGGTGTTGGGAACCGACTCTGACAAATCAAACCCTGGGAGTAGAATTTCCCTGTGAGAATTCTTGTTGGGCCTTATTGAGAGGGGATGTATATTGCTTTGCAAACTGTATTTCTGTACATATTTATAATGTTGGAAATGTATGCTTTATGTTTGCTAGCTTCTGTGTGCTTCTGTAGGCCTGAGTTTTATATCGTTTCTAGCCATTGCTGAATGTTAGAGGCATTATCAGTTAATTGTGAAGAGTGATGTCAGATACTTTTGGAGTGATCTGTTTATTATACAAGTTATAAGAAAGCTAATAGGCCTTATTTACATATTGTTAAAAGCTTGTGTTAAAGATAAATAGATGTTACAGGTGGATAGTTACATTTCGTTAAAACCTGTGGGCAGGCAGTTTGTTACATGGACTCTTCCAGATTACTTCATAGGGGCGGATTTTGATGTTGGTGACCCACCTGAAGAAACCATTGCGCTAAAATATTAGCAACATTGTAAACCATATCAGGCTCTTATTAGCAGGGATTTTGAATTCTTTGGAGAACTGTATTTTGTACATATTTGTAGTTTTAGTATGGTGTACCTGATGGTTGCATTCTGGAAAGGATTGCAAAACTACACAGTTGGTCTGAGTTATGCATAACAACAAGCCAGTGATAACAGCTAGAGGCTTTATTGGTTCACTAGAAAAAATATTTCCAGTGCCATAGGTCTGATCTGTTTATTATGGAAAGTTATAATAAATGCAGTAGGCTTGGCATATTTATTGTGAATAGCATATGTTAAAGTTAATAGGCATTTATGTGTAGATTGATATTTCTTTGTATTAAAGCCTACAGCTAGGTATTTTGTCATGCAAAATTTCTATTACCAAGTCGAATTGGCAGTTTAAAACGGCATTCAGACTAAAATGGTAGACCTGGGGCATCTTTTAAGGAGCTATTTAAATGGGTGTCCCAATAAGGGATGCAGGTCTATCAGTAGCATTTAATTTACAGACCCCTGTTATATGGCATTCCACTCTACAAGAGACTTATAAATAAATTAAATATGCCAATCAGGTGTAAGCCAGGTTTACCATGTTTAAAGGCGAGAGCACAAACACTTTAACACTGGTTATCAGCGGTAAAGTGCACGGAGTACTAGAGCCAACAAAAATTAAATAAATGCAAAGAACGTGGGGGAAGAGCACCTTACAGTTTTAACAGAACTGCATGGAGTAATGGTTCCTTTTGCATCAGTCAGTAGCTTTTTTTCCTGTTAATGATTGCATTTTCTGATCTCGTGTGTACAGCCACCAGAAAATGAATGTACTTCAGCATCAAGTCTGATGGGCCAGACCTTTAGTTTAGATTTTACTCCTTTTATAGTTCCCATTTCATTTCTTTGCTTCTCTTTTTATCTTAATGTTTTTTAAGAGGATACTACAGTATGCCAGGCTGTTCTAACAGATTGCAGCGCATTTCATCTGCAGTTTGCCACATTCCATGTGGCCACGTCCTCTAAACCAGGAGATGACTGTGGAATGCTGTTGTTCAGAGTGTATCATTGTATTACTATTACAAAATGGCCAACACCTTGTTTCTAAATGTTGGGGCCATGCTTGAACTTTAAAACAGGGATAAATTATGTACAATACCTTATGCACCTGCTGCTATATTTAGTTTTGTTATTTAAAAAATAGGCCCACTGTGTTTAGAAAGCAGCATGTTTTTCCTTTTTTTTTCTACTTTTGTTCTCTTAATTTATTGGGCGAATGTTGTTGAGTTTCTATGTTTTTTTTATGGTTCTGTCAGAGGGTGAATGGATTGATGAGTCAGATTTTTTTTAAAAAGTTTGTAGCTGAAATTAATAAAACGTTACTTAATATATGGCTGCACGATTTGCAGTGCAGTGGTAGGCTCTTCATAAAGGTTGACTGGTCACCTTTCTGTTAATTATTTCTGTATTGTGGTGTCAAGCCGGTACTATTAAGTTGAAACTGTTGCCCACAGAGGGTTGAAAGGTGAAAAAATTGCAAAATAATAAGGTAGTACTATCACAAAATGTGCCACATTATGCTGTATAATGTGCCTTTTTTGCTGCATAGTTTGATTGCACTGCAGCATAATTTGGTCCTCCCCTGTCACATAATTACAGTGGCTGCGGATAGGTTATACCCCCTCTGAATGAGTCATGGGAGGTGGCGCCATAAGCCTATTGGCTTTCCTGCAAAATTCCCAGCACAAGCTCTGAGATCACTTCATCCACACATAGTGACTGCTTTGCCTGAAAATGAGCTCGTGGTAGACTCAGGGGTGAGAACTGCACACTTGGTACCGTTCACACATGCTTCAGAACAAGTTGCCCCCTGGCTAGTGAGATGAATAGGACCCAGCACTATGTATGCCTTCTCAGCTTCATATATTGGGTAAAAACAATCCCAGTACAATGTCAGTCAGCAGTTTGCCCAATGTCTGACCGGCTACCACCCTGTACCAATGACACTTCCTCACAACCCTCACCAGATGTGCCTTGTGGTACGGTCACCAAAATCCTGGAGGCTCCCATGTGCTTCTGGGACTTTTAAACAGCCCAGATGCCATGGAGAGGTAGCAAGTATTCACTGTGACGTTGTAGAAACGGTTGGCCGAGTTAGCAGATGCATTTGTATGGTCTGGCTTGACAGTGCAGCTGTCACCAGACAGGTATGAGAGCTTCACTAGAAAGGGGCTTTGGCTCCTCCTACATGTTAGGAGCCAGGCGTGCATTCTATTGGGTCACATGCGTCAAAAAAAGTGCTTGCCCTTCACACAGCTGTGTTTTGTTTATTTATCCTGCTGCCTGAGATTGAATTTTCAGGGGCTAATGCATAACACTGTGATGCTATTAGGTGTCTTATATAACAGGATAATTGATGGTGTTTCTCTCTGGCAGCAGATATATGAGGAGGGCAGTCATTAACCCACAGTGATTTTTAGGTCTGGCTTGACAGTGCATTGATAAGTCTGACCTATTGGCTTTGCCTATTTCTTGTTGTTTGTTACTTTTGTGCACCATGACACTCATCAGATAAACAAATGCTGTGCAGTGTGGCACCCAGCCTCAAATGTACTCATGTTGACAAATCCAGCAGCCTGGCTCCCTGAATCTCTGGGTGTGCCCAGAGGGCGCAGCTGTGATAGTGAGGCTATGGGAAATAACGATCAGGGAAAATAACACTGAACTTTTCAATGTGCTTCAATTGAAATGTGTTGCCTTGTCACTTGGAACTAAGCAAAGCTGGACAAATGAAAGGATGATTGTAAAAAGAGCTGTCACTCCTTACCCATAACAAACTAACAAAGCTATGAGCATGAAACAAATGTAATGTAGAAATTCAAGTTTGGTACACATTCAGTGGAAATACATATGAAGGAGTGTGAGAGAATTGCCCCAGTCCTTCGGAAACCGAATTCCAGGAACTTCGCACATCTGGTTATAACATATATGCTTTACATCAGATGTCAAGCAATACTAAATTGAAAGATCAGGACAAGAAACTGAAAATAGACGTGGCACGTTTTAATACTTGGTCAAAACTCCTAGAAAAAAGTGTGTTTGATTTTCAAATTGACACAAAGTAACAATGCATTTCTTATATTGGATATCATACCACACCTGCCATTCCTAAGCAGTATATGGAAGAGGCGTTACTATTACCTAATTTAATAGTGCTCAGTTTATAAGGCGAGCATTCAGCTCACTGAACTATCCTTCCAGCCTACAGATGGATGCGATTCTACAGAAAATTTGTGTTTTTGGGTACTATGGCAGCGCAGGTAGTGTTGGAATATTTTAGGAACTCCAGTGCAGAACACCTTCTAAAAACAGTGTTTTTAAACTAACACATTTAGAAAATAGTGTGATGTGCTCCCCATTTGTAGCAGTTTTTTGGGGGATGACCCACTGTTATTGTAAGCATTACATTAATTTTCTCCCACAACACCCTGCACAACTGTTAGAGGATCAAACTCTATGAATGTTTGCAATGTAGGCAGGTCTGCTTCAATCTTTCTTACTCTCAAACTCAATGGGGTTTCTTTGAGCCCCCTACACAGGACACAGGCCAGGACTCGCACCTGCATCCTGAGGTCTAAGATCAGCCATTATGGCCATTAGGTCACATATCCTCCCTTGCATTTACTCAAGGTCAAAAATGAGCTCCCTTTAGTGGGTAGATAGTAATACCATATGTGCCTATTGAAGTAATGTGTAAAAAAGAAAATTATGGTAAACGTGGAAACATGCTTGGTATTCTGTAATTCAGAAAAGCGGAAAGGGGGTGCATTTATCAGAACAGCTAACTATACATTTATCTCCAATATTCATCTCTCAGATGTGTGAATGAATGTCATGTCGGAGTCTGAGCTCTTCTCTTACCTGTTGGTCTGCGGAGGCTATGGCTGCATGCGGCTAGTCTGTTAATCATTTCCTGCACAAATGCTTCTGACACAACTTTCCATTCTTGTGGCGCATATACAACTGTAGGACTGCCAAAATAAACTCACCCTTGCACTCATCTCCCAAAAAGTCAGTGACAGAGGCTTGTGCCTATTCCTGAGTGTTTTGTGCACATACCTCTTGAAGTACATAGTGCACATGCACATCCAATACTCCTCCTTTTTCAACTCAGCATTCAATCGTCCCACTTTCCCTGCACTTTGAGGCCTGTAAGGAATGTGGTCTCTCTGATAAATGCCTAAATGTTGGTACATGTATCTGTTTATGTCCACCACAAATGTTGGATATTGTCGATATAAATAGAATGCGGTTTTGTAAAATGAAAGAAAGTGGCGGCCTGTGACTTTTGGAAGTGGCGAGGCGTAAATGTAATGTGTGACACTCCCACATTCAAACTACCTTTACATTAACCATTGCGGAATGACACATTTGACCCTGTGTGCTGCTGTAATGTTGTATTCGCCCCAAACACGTAACCTGCACCAGGCTTCATCACAGGGTGAATTTTGTGTGCCTGGATAGCTCACTGTCGCCTAAATGGGCCATGGTTGGTTTATTTGTACATATAGAATATGGCAAGCAGGAAGACTCAGCACGTTTTTTATAATTGATAGCAGCCCGATCTCCAATTCAGCTCTCGGTAACTAGAAAAAACAAACCTGCTGTGTGCTCGTTTGTTACCACGGCTGCAGGTGCCTTTCTTTTCCCAACAACTGGTATGTGTAGTGTCCCGGAAATAGGAGCTGCCAAACTCATGCATACCACACTCCCCCAGCTTGCATTATCCAATTAGGAAGCCTAATTCATGGAGCCGAAAGGAGTGCTGCAATTGTTACCACCCCCTGCACTTTGTGTCAGCCCTGCACCTTCCCATTGACACTCTACTGACCACTCGCTGGGCCATTTCCTAAGCACCTCATTTGAAATCCATGCACTGCCGCTTTATGTAGCCACTCCCACAAGGCTGATGTCACCCTCCTGGCTTGTGCCTCGAGGGCGAGGAATGGTCCTCGCCCAGCCAGAACATGCGCAGGAGGACTTCGAGCACAAAAGAAGATTTTAAATCGTTTCACGGGGAAGCATCAAGCAGTGAGCACTTCTTTTAAAGTGTCTCCATGGTGTTCATTCTTCACCCTTTTGGCTCCTGCCCGATTGGGGGCGTAACAAACGCCCCCACAGCCACCGTGGTGGGGGAGCCCCACTCTCTTCAGTAAATGAAGGGGGCCCCGGTCCCCTCAGCTCTTCTGTGAGAGAGGCTTGCGCTGAAGCAAGCCTCTCTCCCTCCAAAGCCGTGCAGGCTGTCTGCAGCCTGCTCTGAGCCCCTCGCCCCCTCCCTCTGACTGAAGAGAAACAATGTTTCAACTGACATTGTTTCTCTTCAGTCAGAGCCAGGCCCGAACAAGGGTGGGGTGGGGGCCCCAGAGACAGTATTCCCCACAGGGCTCTGCTCCTCTGAGACGTATCAGCTACTCCCACTTCCCACCAGTGCCAATCTCACACTGTCACCAGTGCCAGCTCCTCCCACTTCTCACTAGTGCCAGCCTCTCACTCTGCCACCAGTGCCAGCCTCTCACTCTGCCACCAGTGCCAGCCTCTCACTCTGCCACCAGTGCCTGCCGCTCACTCTGCCACCAGTGCCAGCCTCTCACACTGCCACCAGTGCCTACCGCTCACTCTGCCACCAGTGCCAACCTCTCAGTCTGCCACCAGTGCCAGCCTCTCACACTGCCAACAGTGCCAGCTTCAGCCACTGCCCACCCATGCCAGCTTCTCACACTGCCACCAGTGCCAGCCTCTCACACTCCCACCATTGGCAGCCACTCACTCTGCCACTCACACTGCCACCAGTGCCAGCCTCTCACACTCCCACCATTGGCAGCCACTCACTCTGCCACCAGTGTCAGCTTCTCACACTGCCACTAGTATCAGCTACTCCCACTTCCCACCAGTGCCAGCCTCGCACACTCCCACCATTGGCAGTCTCTCACTCTACCACCAGTGCCAGCCTCTCACACTTCCCACCAGTGCCAACCTCTCACTCTGCCACCAGTGCCAGCCTCTCATACTGCCACCAGTGTCAGACCCTCCCACTTCCCACCAGTGCCAGCCGCTCACTCTGCACCAGTGCCAGCCTCTCACACTCCCACAAGTGACAGCCTCTTACTCTGCCACCAGTGCCAGCCTCTCATACTGCTACCAGTGCCTGCCGCTCAGTCTGCCACCAGTGCCAGCCTCTCACTCTGCCACCAGTGCCAGCCCCTCACACTGCCACCAGTGCCAGCTGCTCACTCTGCACCAGTGCCAGCCTCTCACTCTACCACCAGTGCTAACCTCTCGCTCTGCCACCAGTGCCAGCCTCTCGCTCTGCCACCAGTGCCAGCCTCTCACACTGCCACCAGTGCCTGCCGCTTACTCTGCCACTAGTGCCAGCCTCTCACTCTGCCACCAGTGCCACCCTCTCACACTATCACCAGTGCCAGCCTCTCACTCTGTCACCAGTGCCAGCCTCTCACACTACAACCAGTGCCAGCTTCAGCCACTACCCACCAGTGCCAGCCTCTCACACTGCCACCTGTGGCAGCTGAGCTCCTCCGACTACCCACCAGTGCCAGCTTCAGTCACTACCCACTTGTGCCAGCCTCACACTCTGCCACCAGTGACAGCCTCTTACACCACCAGTGACAGCTGCTCACACTGCCCATGTTTGCTACACTCCTGCCCAGTGCCAGTTCCTGTACAGTGATGCCACCTATACCACACGGTGCACCAATGCCCAGCAGTGCCAGCTCCGTGCACTGCCCTCGTGTGTACGTCTGTCCCCCTCAAGTAGTTGATGGAAAGGTTCAGACTCCTTGGCCAGCACTAATATTTATTCACTGTCTCGCAGCTTATCTTTTTAGCCTACGTTTTCACATGAAATCCCCTTAACTCCGTGCCCAGAATGTATTTGAAAAGGTACAGTCAAAGCGCTATAACTTAAGATGCCTACTTCATTCCATAAACTTCTCACTACACAAAAGCCAAAGCAATTATCTCCATTAAGTAGGCACAATTAGGCACACGGTGTGAAATTCATTGGGGCCTCTTCGCAAAGGTAAGTTTACACATGTACATTTACTCAGGGCACAAGTCCTAAAAAAAGAAGTGGAGGGTGCTGTCGTCACGACACGAAAGTGACATCACGAAAGGTGGCTTGCACAATCAGACTCATTGCCTCCCCTCGCTCACCCCTTAGATGCGATTGCATCAGAGAAGCCAGCGCGTGAGCAGCGTTCTGAATGATCTCCGATCTCGCCCCAGAGAGGCCAAAAAGTGAATGTGTGGCTCCATTTGCTCCAGTTATCGAGATCCCGGTAAAATAAGTGGGGGGACACCGTCCACCCGCATGGTACCCCGACTCGAACTCTGCATTTAATCCTGTAAACCCCTGCACCTAGGTGTAAATCTAAACCTTTTTGCCGTCCAGGATTTCCTACTGTAGATTTACACCGAAGTGTAAACTTACATGTTTACACCCACTAGTGAACTTTCCTTCAATAGGATTTATGAGTCTAACTACTAGTAACTTTTCACTCGTAGGTAGTGATTTCCACCACTGTAGTGGAGATGTTCCTATGAGGAAGTATAGGGAAATTATTAAAGCTTATTTTTAATTAAAAAAAATGAAAATATTGAAATATAAAATATAAATATAAATTCATTTAGGATATTTATAATAAATCTAGATGTGATGAAATAAAATGCTGCAGCTGGAGTGACAGTGGGGAGAGAGTGGAGAGAGAGAGAGTAGAGAGTGGAGAGAGAGACAGTGGAGAGAGAGTAGAGAGAGTGGAGGGAGACAGTGCTGAGAGCGTGGAGAGAGAGAGAGAGTGGAGAGAGAGAGAGTAGAGAGAGAGAGAGTAGAGAGAGAGAGAGTGGAGAGAGAGAGTGGAGAGAGAGAGTGGAGAGAGAGAGTGGAGAGAGAGAGTGGGGAGAGAGAGTGGGGAGAGCGAGTAGAGAGAGAGAGTGGAGAGAGGGAGTGGAGAGAGAGTAGAGAGAGAGAGAGTAGAGAGTGGAGAGAGAGACAGTGGAGAGAGAGTGGAGAGATAGAAAGTGGAGAGAGAGTAGAGGGAGAGAGAGGAGATAGACAGTGAAGAGAGAGACAGTGGAGAGAGAGACAGTGGAGAGAGAGAAAGTGGAGAGAGAGTAGAGAGAGAGAGAGTGGAGATAGACAGTGGAGAGAGAGACAGTGGAGAGAGCGTGGAGAGACAGTGGAGAGAGTGAGTGCGAGAGAGTGGAGAGAGAGAGAGAGTAGAGAGAGAGAGAGAGAGAGAGAGAGAGAGAGAGAGAGTAGAGAGAGAGAGTAGAGAGAGAGAGAGTAGAGAGAGAGAGTGGAGAGAGAGTGAGCGAGAGAGAGTGGAGAGAGAGATAGAGAGTGGAGAGAGAGTGGAGAGAGAGTGGAGAGAGAGAGTGGAGAGAGAGAGTGGAGAGAGAGAGTGGAGAGAGAGAGAGATAGTGGAGAGAGAGTGGAGGGAGAGAGTGGAGGGAGAGAGTGGAGGGAGAGAGTGGAGAGAGAGAGTGGAGAGAGAGAGTGGAGAGAGAGAGTGGAGAGAGAGAGTGGAGATAGAGAGAGTGGAGAGAGAGTGGAGAGAGAGAGAGTGGAGAGAGAAAGAGTGGAGAGAGAAAGAGTGGAGAGAGAAAGAGTGGAGAGAGAAAGAGTGGAGAGAGAAAGAGTGGAGAGAGAGTGGACAGAGAAAGAGAGAGTGGAGAGAGAGTGGACAGAGAAAGAGAGAGTGGAGAGAGAGTGGACAGAGAAAGAGAGAGTGGAGAGAGAGTAGAGAGGGAGAGAAGGGAGAGAGGGTGGAGACAGTGGAGGAGGACAGTGGAGGGAGGCAGTGGAGAGAGAGTGGAGAGTGAGAGAGAGAGTGAGAGAGTAGAGAAAGAGTAGAGAGAGAGAAAGTGGCGAGAGAGACCGTGGAGACACAGTGGAGACACAGTGGAGAGAGAGTAGAGACTGACTGACTCAGAGACTGAATACTGACTGACCGAGAGACTGACTGGCTGAGAAACTGACAGAGAGAGAGAGACTGGCTGACTGATAGAGTGACTTACTGACTGACAGAGAGAGAGAGAATGATTGAGAGTGAGACTGACTGACAGTTCGAGAGAGGCTGACTGACTGACAGAGACCGACTGACTGAGGTAGAGAGATACTGACTGACCGAGAGAGACTGAGAGAGAGAGAGGCAGAGACTGACTGACTGAGAGAAATAGACTGATTGACTGCGTGAGAGACTGACTGAGAGAGAGATTGACAGAGAGAGAGATTGACAGGGAGAGAGACTGACAGAGAGAGAGAGAGAGACTGATTGATGTAGAGAGAGACTGACTGACTAAGAGAGACTGACTGACTGGGAGAGAGAGAGACTGACTGACTGACAGAGAGAGAGACTAAGAGTGAGAGCGAGAGAGACTGAGAGACTGACTGGCTGAGAGAGAGACTGACAGAGAGAGAGACTGACAGAGAGACAGAGAGACTGACTGACAGAGAGAGACTGAGAGACTGACTGACAGAGAGAGACTGAGAGACTGACAGAGAAAGAGAGACTGACTGACCGACAGAGAGAGAGACTGACTGAGAGAGACTCACAGAGGAGAGACTGACTGACAGAGAGAGAGACTGACTGACAGAGAGAGAGACTGACTGACAGAGAGCGAGACTGACAGAGAGAGTCACTGACTGAGATAGAGAGAGACTGACTGAGAGAGACTGGCTGACCGAGAGAGAGAGAGAATGACTGACTGAGAGAGACTGACAGAGGGAGAGTGAGACTGTCTGGAAGACTGACTGACTGAGAGAGAGAGACTGAGAGAGAGAGAGACTGAGAGAGAGAGAGACTGACAGAGAGAGAGACTGACAGAGAGAGGTACTGACTGAGAGAGAGAGACTGACTGAGAGAGAGACTAAGAGAGAGATACTGACTGACTGAGACTGACTGACTGAGAGTGACTGATTGAGAGAGACTGATTGAGAGAGAGATTGACAGAGAGAGAGACTGACAGAGAGAGAGAGAGAGACTGGGACTCTGACAGAGAGAGAGACTGGCTGAATGAGAGACAGAGACTGGCTGACTGAGAGAGAGAGACTGGCTAACTGAGAGAAACTGACAGAGAGAGACTGTGAAAAACTGACTGACAGAAAGGGAGAGACTGACTGACAGAAAGAGAGAGACTGACTAAGAGAGAAACTGACTGACTGAGAGAGACTGACAGAAAAAGAGAGATAGAGAGACTGACAGACAGAGGGACTGACAGGGAGAGAGACTGACAGAGAGACTGACAGAGAGAGACCGACTGAATGACAGACTCACAGAGAGAGAGAGAGAGAGAGACTGATTGACTGACTGTCTGAGAGAGACTGACTGACTGAGAGAGACTGAATGACAGAGAGAGACTGAATGACAGAGAGAGACTGAATGACAGAGAGAGATAGACTGACTGACTGAGAGAGAGAGACTGACTGACTAAGAGAGAGAGACTGACAGAGAGAGAGAGAGTGAGAGAGAGAGAGAGAGAGAGAGAGAGAGAGAGAGAGAGAGAGAGACTGTGATGGAATTGGGGTCAAAGTGTGTATGAAGCTATGCAATGCCTCTTAAGATTGCTATTGTCTACTAATAAAAATGTATTATCAAAATGTGCTCTTTGTAGTTACATCTGCTTTTGAAATACTGCATTGTCGCATTGTCTAATGTTTTAAAACGGAAAGGAGAAGGAGCAGTGGATGCACTTTTGTCGATGTTGTATATCATGACAGGAGTCTGCTTCAGGAAACCCACCTAAAATTGAGCAAACTTCCCCGGCCTACTGATGGCAGGGACCCTGTAATGATTGGACCACCACCTATGATAGCCTGCGGACAGACTAAGCCCAACCTTTAACTCCACCATCCAGTGTTACTTATCACGGCTGTATTGGTGACAGTGGCGTAACAATAGCCCGCATCCCCTGCAGTATGGCGGGTCGCTGGCCTGAGAGCTCTAGACTGGCACGGAGAATGGGGGGGGGCCTCCATGTAGTTTGCAGGGGGCCCCCCTCAAGTTTTGTTACGCCACTGTGCCCAATGCTGGTAGTGCAACGCCCCCTTCTCTTGTTAATACTAGCCGCCAGTCAAAGGAAATATCGCACACCTACATTTTGCATGTTGTGAGCGCTGTAGTCTTCCATGTTGGAAAGGCTTCTGGCTATTGTGAAAATGAGTCCACAGCCACGAGAATATATTTATTCCCTTCCTTTTTTCCTGAGTCGGTGTCTCACATTGTCTATGTAGATTGTGCTCCATGGAGCGGGTTTATTCAAAATTCTTCTGTCTTCAATTTTAACTGTTTGTAATGTCCATGGCAATGCATGCATCAGTCAATAAATATGTGCATGCACATTTTTTCCTTTATGATTGTCACCAACCAAGTGGCAGTAGTGCATCTTCGGTGGCGTTGCTTTTAAAATGTGCCAACTGTCCATAAGTCCAATGTAGAAATAGGGTTTTCAGTTTATTAGGTACCATATTTTGCACATCTTTCACTTTCCATTAGACATCTTCCTTAGCTGCACGTTCCTCGTTTACAGCATCAGGAAATCGTTGTCTTTGTCATATTATGCAATTTGCCCAAAAAAAATGCAAGAACCATACCCGTAAATTGTCTTTATCTCTTGTGTACGTGGTTGGTCTAACATGAGTCTCAGGACTGAATCGTGTTCTTATGCAATCCTGAGGTGTTGATAGTTGGCATTTATCATCCATGCCTTGGCATGTGACACAGGTGCCACAGGTGCCATTATTCCCAAAGGTAGAGGTTGTTTTTCTGTGTATATAAAGGCCTGTTTACGTGCATGCTCTGAATTTTACCATATTTACTTGTGTAAGAGAACAAACCCAGTTAATAATTTTCTACCATAAATTTGAAAATGTCACAATAGAAGCAGCCATTTCCCTAAACTTGTTGTTCTCACCATTTCAGGTAAAACACGCCCCCTGGGAATACAAAATCAGAATCAACAGTGATGGAACACACGCTGGTAAATGCTGGTTGGCAGGTTCTTGGGCGAGTAACATTGCTACCACTTCTGCACTTGAACTGATCCGTTACCAGTTTCTCTCTGTATGGTGTGTGTGTGATTTCAGTTCCATTGAGGGTGCTGGGATATTGAACCTATAATCCGAAACCTCCTTGGTATTGAATGAGTCAGGCAAACATGGGAGGCCTGGAGTTCCTTTGTCTTCGGGGTAGCTTTTAAACACCGGTATCTTTTAAACACTTTGCTTCAACGACAGACTTCTCTCTGGCTCAACATACGTATTCCTGGGGTGCCACTATCTAGAAAATGTTCTATCTAATGGTGTTATTACTAAGGGTGACTATCTATTTGGCTATACACACACTCAGTAGCGGCCCATCCCTCAGGCAAAGATGCGTGGCGGACAGAGGAGCTAGGTGGGGATGGAAATTGGGTGGCGGGGTTTTATGGACAAAAACAAATAAAAAATTATAAAAACCTACCTGAACACCGCCATCGCCCACGCATTATTCTCTTCCTGCATCTGGGGCACAGGCTTCCAACTACACTGCAGCCAATCCTACCGCTGCTTTCTGACGCTGCATGAAAGCAGCATCACGATTGGCCTGAGCACAGGCAACTTGCGCACCCAGGTAGACTGGCAGCCTGTGCCTGCTCTCTCCAGCTGGAGCAACACAGCTGTGGCTGGAGAGAGCTTCACTGCGCATGAGGGTTTGGCCAGCCGGAGACGGCCGGCCAAACCCTCATGTGCAGAGAAGGGAGTGCACTACCAGTCCTCCACCAGCAGTGTCATTGCCCCTGGACCCACCCCCAAAACTTGTCGGAGCCCTGGGGGTGGGTCCTCCAGGGAATTAAAATAAAACAATGATAAAATCAGATTAAAACCAGTTGTATTATAGTTTTATTTGAGGGTTGTGTCGGGGGGGGGGGGGGGGGGGGGGGGAGGGACGCTCCTCTACCTTAAAAGAAGGTGCCGCCGCTGCACACACTTCTAACATTTCCCAAAGGAATAGCGCAATTAAACAACACTTTGAGTGGCATATAGTGTGTTTTGATGATAATGTCTGATCCAGCAATCAAGTATTAGAATTTCTGGATTTCCCAGTAAAGACACAACACAGTTTTTTCACCGAAGAGTATTTCAGTTCAACCATTTTGAGCAACTGTGAGGCAAAGACTACATTAATGCTTTGTTTCCAAACATCTGGAACAGAATGTATGCAATTGAATTTTCTGTGATCATAAACGAAACATAGACTGGCAATGTGACTTCTGGGCTTGCCACTGTAGGGCGCTTCAACAAGGGCTTTGTGCAATTGTTAGGCTGCTTATCATACATTCATCTGTCCAGTTCCACTCTTGGGATCCCAGGAAGTCATATAAAGGGGGTACTTGTTAACCAACAGTCCGGCCCTCTCACTCAGTATTTTGTTATACTCATACTTTTTCCTGGTGATGTCTGTTAGGAAGCTAGAGGCCTGTATTGCACTGGCGAGTGCAGATTCTAGCCTTTTGATGTCCTGTTCGAGTTGGGTCAGTCGCTGGTTTGCGCTTTTGTGGATTTTGGACTTGATGTTGATCATTGTGCCCCTGACTGTCGCCTTGAGTGCATCCCATAATGTAGTGGGGTCCATCTCTTGTATGTCATTGTATCTAAAGTACTCTTTTATGGCCTCCTCTATCTTTGCTTTGTTTACTGGGTCGGTCAAGACGTCTCTGTTTAAGCGCCAACTTCTGGGGATGTCTTCATTGTGGCACCCGCTCAACTTTGGGCTGATGCACGAGTGGTCTGAGAGTAGCCTCGGGGCTATGTCTGTGTGTTCAATTAAATGTGTGTGTGGTCCCGTGATAAGTATGCAGTCTATCCTGCTGTACGAGTTGTGCGGGTTGGAGTAAAAGGTGTAATCTCTAGTGTCCGGGTGTTGAAGTCGCCATGGGTCTTTGAGGTTGAATCTGGCACAGATGTGCTTTAGTGTGGCATGTGCGCTTGGGGGTTGGGAGTGGCAGTGTGATTGTCTGTTGAGTATGTGGTCAAGAGCTATGTTGAAGTCTCCCGCCACCACAGTGAGGTCGTTCTGCAGTATATCGTCTAGCCTGTGTGATACCCCCTCCCAAAACGTGGTGTTGTCTGTGTTAGGGCTGTACATGTTTACAACGTGGATTAGCTCCTCCCCCTTCTAAAGTGTGTTATTAGTAATCTGCCTGTCTCATCATGGTACAGTTAGATTGGAGCTCTTATTTATCAACGTAATTACCCCTTGCTTTTTCCCTTCTGCTGGTGTGCACGCCGCCTGGGATTTCCAGTTGGCTTTCACTAGTTTGATATCCTCTAGGGATAATTTGGTTTCTTGTAGCAATACCACATCCCCTTTACTTTTAGCTAAATAGTCAACTATCTTTTTCCTCTTTACTGGGTGGTTGAGGCCCGCCCTTTACATTCAGGGAGACTATCTTTAGGTCAGATAACCGGTTAAGCTTGTTGGTGGGAGTCATTGACTGTCGTGGGTAGGCGCTGTTATGTCTATTCTGTGTCTCCAGCTCTTGTGTAATGCGCACTAGCCCCTCCCACTATGCTTTATTGCCTGGTGTATTGCTGGTGCCTGTCCTTTTCCTGTCCCAGAGTTAGGCCTACCGCTTTCCATTCCTGCATTGGTCATAGTGTAGCTTCTTGTGCAGAGATATATAAGTAAAAAGGTACAAAAAGAATGGTAGCTAGAGGAAAGGTAAAAGAAGACAAGACAGTTGAACCACTCACCCCCCTCCCCACCCCCTGCTTAAAAACATTGTATGCTAAACGTGCGACGACAGGATCGCCTTTCCATCTCCCCGGGAGTTTGCTATTACTGTTCTATGATTTGTCCTTCTCTTGAGTACTCCTCTACAGTCCTTAGGAATATATATATATATATATATATATATATATATATATATATATATATATATATATACATATATATATGTATATATATAGGCACTTTGATAACACTTTACGTACAGTAATAAGCGACTGTGTACGCCTCCTCCCCACCCCGCCACCCTGTGTAAATCCAGCTGGGTAAGGAAAAAGGGATATGGCATTCTTCTCCTTCGTGATGAGCGCTGAGTGGGACCAGTGCAGCCGCGTAGGGCTATGTACAAGCACACCTACACCTAGCTTGTGAGGTAGTTATGAGGTCATTATGGTTATGAGGTAGTTATGGTTGTTATAGTACGTTATCAACGTTGTCCTGCAAGGGTCTTGCAGTTCGCTCATTCCACCCTCAGTTCCGGTGATGCACTTCTCTTGCTGGCGCCTGTTTGTGAGGTCTCCATTTCTTGTTGTGCTGGGCCATCCAGGTATCTGCTTAGTTCTCTTAGGTCTTCGAAGATTTGTGTTCGTCCATTGTCACTTATCCGAAATCTTGTCGGGCCGGTGAAAGAGAAGAGGATGTTTTTCTTCCTCATCTTGACGCGTAGGGCCAGGAAGCCCTTTCTGACGTCCACTGTTGGCTTTGAGTAGTCCTGCGTTAGTATTATCCTTTGGCCATTCCACGTGATGAGCTGGTTTTTCCACGCATAGGTAAAGATTTCATCTGTGTGTTGTGATCTTAGTGGTTTGCATATTATTAGACGAGCCCCAGACTTTGTAGCTGACCTGAATGTGGGGACTCTATAGGGTCTGTCTAGCTTGAAGGGCTGGTCAAATTTGAGGTTTGGGATTTTAGGTATCATGTCCTCGATGAAGGACAGGCAGGACCCTGCTTTATCTTATGCTCCCTCCTGCATGCCTAGGATTCTTATGTTGCCCCTTCTGTTCCGGTCGTCCAACTCCGCTGTTTGTTTTTGGAGTGCTGCTATAGCTTTGGTTAGAGCTTTTAGGACTTTGCTTAACTGCAGCTATAAGTCTGCTATAAGTCTGTTGTTTGCAGCGTGCATATCAGCTGTTACTGCCGCTAGTTCTAGCTGAATTGCATCAGTAGTCTGTTTTGTAGTTTTGACCAGGTCGTGAACATCTGCTAGCTTTTTTAGGATCGTCTCTAGTGTGCTATTCATGCCCGGCTTCTGTTTGATTAGTGAGTCTGTTAGTGCGGGTTCACCCTTGTTCTTTTTTAATTGCTGTTAGTGACGTTTCGCTCCTCGCCATGTTTGTTTGTCCTCTCTTCTCCTGTTGCAGCTCAAATCTTCCCTCTCTTCTTGGTGATGCGGGCAATCCTTAAGGATCGTGAGTTATCCCCTGTTGTGGATGGAGGGTCTGTCTGATCCACATTGTTGGTTCTGCTGGCTGTTGTCTTTCGGGGAGGGGGGATCTGTATCCATACTTTTTTGCTCACCAGGTGGCAGTGGCAATTCTTCCTCCTTGGCTCACAGCTCTGTTAGGCTTTTCCTTCTCTACTCTCGCCACTGTTCTTTGGCGCTGTGTAGGTGCTCTGCACTGTTGTGGTATATCCCTCCCCCTTCTTATGTCGCATTTGTGGAGTGCGCTCCCCTCCATCACCAACTTGTGTAGTTGGTTCGAAATCTGGCTGTGCTTCCGTGGTGCCCCTCTCCGCGATTCTCTCCATGATACTGTGGTGCGCTGTACCGGGGGAGGGTAGGTCGCATGGGCTGTAATCTGGCGGTTTTACTCTCTGGTCTCCGTTTTCTCAATGTTGTGTCTGCTCTTCAGGCACTCTTGCTCCTTTACAAGCTGGTGTTCCTACGTGTGGCCCGGACCTTTTGTTCATGTGAAGGGACCTCGCCAGCTTATGGGTGCTTTGTGGGTGCTCTCAAGGGAAGATTTGGCGGAAGGTAAGTTCAATGAGCGCTGTGCCTGGCCTGTCCAGCTCACCACGCCAGCTCCGTTCTGAGATCTCCTCAGCTCTCACCATTTGTGTGGGGGCAAAACTTGGGCGGAGGGGTTGCCTCCTCGCAGCGATACACTCCCTCTGCTGCGTGGGTGTCACACACCACCTGGTTTCTCAGCTACGAAGGAGTCTGTTCCCTCTGATCTAACACACCCACCTAAGACGGCAGCCGTCGATCCGAATGCCCTTTCCGGGTTTCAGTTTCATTTACACCCCCATTAACCACCAGAACAACGCAGTTAGTTTGTTGTTTTTTTCATGCATAGGCTGATTTTTATCTCTTTTTGCTCATGACACCATCGCTTTCAGTGCCTTCCCCCTTGTCCTGGCAGTTCCTTGATGGTCGTTTGCTTGGGATGAATCAGCGTGCAGCGCTCTCTTTTTTGTTTCTCTCGCTGGCTCATCTATATCTTCACCGCCCGCTCGATCTAGCACTGACTGATTTGCATATAGCCATGTCTGAACTGGGGTGGCAGAGTGGGCTAAAGAACGGTGATGGATTAAACCCAGATCTTTTGACTGGGTGTGAGTGTTTGATTGATTCAGATGCTCCGTCCATCACCAGCCCCTTTTGTACCGCTTTTGGCCGCCATAAATGTGGCAGGGTATGCTCAGACGTGAGTCCCTTGCTCACTTTGCCACTGGATTCAAGCAAGCCGGGCTGAAGACGGCTGGAATGCCAGAAACCGGTCCCCGGAAGCTTGTTTCCGGTCCAGGGAAGACATGGCTTGGCAGTTCGGGCTGGACTGTTCCCATGAGGCACAGGGTCAGACTGATTTGCATATAGCCATGTCTGAACTGGGGTGGCAGAGTGGGCTAAAGAACGGTGATGGATTAAACCCAGATCTTTTGACTGGGTGTGAGTGTTTGATTGATTCAGATGCTCCGTCCATCACCACCCCCTTTTGTAACGCTTTTGGCCGCCATAAGTGTGGCAGGGTATGCTCAGACGTGAGTCCCTTGCTCACTTTGCCACTGGATTCAAGCAAGCCAGGCTGAAGACCGCTGGAATGCCAGAAACCGGTCCCCGGAAGCTTGTTTCCGGTCCAGGGAAGACATGGCTTGGCAGTTCGGGCTGGACTGTTCCCATGAGGCACAGGGTCAGACTGATTTGCATATAGCCATGTCTGAACTGGGGTGGCAGAGTGGGCTAAAGAACGGTGATGGATTAAACCCAGATCTTTTGACTGGGTGTGAGTGTTTGATTGATTCAGATGCTCCGTCCATCACCACCCCCTTTTGTACCGCTTTTGGCCGCCATAAGTGTGGCAGGGTATGCTCAGACGTGAGTCCCTTGCTCACTTTGCCACTGGATTCAAGCAAGCCCGGCTGAAAATGGCTGGAATGCCAGAAACCGGTCCCCGGAAGCTTGTTTCCGGTCCAGGGAAGACATGGCTTGGCAGTTCGGGCTGGACTGTTCCCATGAGGCACAGGGTCAGACTGATTTGCATATAGCCATGTCTGAACTGGGGTGGCAGAGTGGGCTAAAGAACGGTGATGGATTAAACCCAGATCTTTTGACTGGGTGTGAGTGTTTGATTGATTCAGATGCTCCGTCCATCACCACCCCCTTTTGTACCGCTTTTGGCCGCCATAAGTGTGGCAGGGTATGCTCAGACGTGAGTCCCTTGCTCACTTTGCCACTGGATTCAAGCAAGCCGGGCTGAAGACGGCTGGAGTGCCAGAAACCGGTCCCCGGAAGCTTGTTTCCGGTCCAGGGAAGACATGGCTTGGCAGTTTGGGCTGGACTGTTCCCATGAGGCACAGGGTCAGACTGATTTGCATATAGCCATGTCTGAACTGGGGTGGCAGAGTGGGCTAAAGAACAGTGATTGATTAAACCCAGATCTTTTGACTGGGTGTGAGTGTTTGATTGATTCAGATGCTCCATCCATCACCACCCCCTTTTGTACCGCTTTTGGCCGCCATAAGTGTGGCAGGGTATGCTCAGACGTGAGTCCCTTGCTCACTTTGCCACTGGATTCAAGCAAGCCGGGCTGAAGACGGCTGGAATGCCAGAAACCGGTCCCCGGAAGCTTGTTTCCGGTCCAGGGAAGACATGGCTTGGCAGTTCGGGCTGGACTGTTCCCATGAGGCACAGGGTCAGACTGATTTGCATATAGCCATGTCTGAACTGGGGTGGCAGAGTGGGCTAAAGAACGGTGATGGATTAAACCCAGATCTTTTGACTGGGTGTGAGTGTTTGATTGATTCAGATGCTCCGTCCATCACCACCCCCTTTTGTACCGCTTTTGGCCGCCATAAGTGTGGCAGGGTATGCTCATACGTGAGTCCCTTGCTCACTTTGCCACTGGATTCAAGCAAGCCGGGCTGAAGACGGCTGGAGTGCCAGAAACCGGTCCCCGGAAGCTTGTTTCCGGTCCAGGGAAGACATGGCTTGGCAGTTCGGGCTGGACTGTTCCCATGAGGCACAGGGTCAGACTGATTTGCATATAGCCATGTCTGAACTGGGGTGGCAGAGTGGGCTAAAGAACGGTGATGGATTAAACCCAGATCTTTTGACTGGGTGTGAGTGTTTGATTGATTCAGATGCTCCGTCCATCACCACCCCCTTTTGTACCGCTTTTGGCCGCCATAAGTGTGGCAGGGTATGCTCAGACGTGAGTCCCTTGCTCACTTTGCCACTGGATTCAAGCAAGCCGGGCTGAAAATGGCTGGAATGCCAGAAACCGGTCCCCGGAAGCTTGTTTCCGGTCCAGGGAAGACATGGCTTGGCAGTTCGGGCTGGACTGTTCCCATGAGGCACAGGGTCAGACTGATTTGCATATAGCCATGTCTGAACTGGGGTGGCAGAGTGGGCTAAAGAACGGTGATGGATTAAACCCAGATCTTTTGACTGGGTGTGAGTGTTTGATTGATTCAGATGCTCCGTCCATCACCACCCCCTTTTGTACCGCTTTTGGCCGCCATAAGTGTGGCAGGGTATGCTCATACGTGAGTCCCTTGCTCACTTTGCCACTGGATTCAAGCAAGCCGGGCTGAAGACGGCTGGAGTGCCAGAAACCGGTCCCCGGAAGCTTGTTTCCGGTCCAGGGAAGACATGGCTTGGCAGTTTGGGCTGGACTGTTCCCATGAGGCACAGGGTCAGACTGATTTGCATATAGCCATGTCTGAACTGGGGTGGCAGAGTGGGCTAAAGAACAGTGATTGATTAAACCCAGATCTTTTGACTGGGTGTGAGTGTTTGATTGATTCAGATGCTCCATCCATCACCACCCCCTTTTGTACCGCTTTTGGCCGCCATAAGTGTGGCAGGGTATGCTCAGACGTGAGTCCCTTGCTCACTTTGCCACTAGATTAAAGCAAGCCGGGCTGAAGACGGCTGGAATGCCAGAAACCGGTCCCCGGAAGCTTGTTTCCGGTCCAAGGAAGACATGGCTTGGCAGTTCGGGCTGGACTGTTCCCATGAGGCACAGGGTCAGACTGATTTGCATATAGCCATGTCTGAACTGGGGTGGCAGAGTGGGCTAAAGAACGGCGATGGATTAAACCCAGATCTTTTGACTGGGTGTGAGTGTTTGATTGATTCAGATGCTCCGTCCATCACCACCCCCTTTTGTACCGCTTTTGGCCGCCATAAGTGTGGCAGGGTATGCTCAGACGTGATTCCCTTGCTCACTTTGCAACTGGATTCAAGCAAGCCGGGCTGAAGATGGCTGGAATGCCAGAAACCGGTCCCCGGAAGCTTGTTTCCGGTCCAGGGAAGACATGGCTTGGCAGTTCGGGCTGGACAGTTCCCATGAGGCACAGGGTCAGACTGATTTGCATATAGCCATGTCTGAACTGGGGTGGCAGAGTGGGCTAAAGAACAGTGATTGATTAAACCCAGATCTTTTGACTGGGTGTGAGTGTTTGATTGATTCAGATGCTCCATCCATCACCACCCCCTTTTGTACCGCTTTTGGCCGCCATAAGTGTGGCAGGGTATGCTCAGACGTGAGTCCCTTGCTCACTTTGCCACTAGATTAAAGCAAGCCGGGCTGAAGACGGCTGGAATGCCAGAAACCGGTCCCCGGAAGCTTGTTTCCGGTCCAAGGAAGACATGGCTTGGCAGTTCGGGCTGGACTGTTCCCATGAGGCACAGGGTCAGACTGATTTGCATATAGCCATGTCTGAACTGGGGTGGCAGAGTGGGCTAAAGAACGGCGATGGATTAAACCCAGATCTTTTGACTGGGTGTGAGTGTTTGATTGATTCAGATGCTCCGTCCATCACCACCCCCTTTTGTACCGCTTTTGGCCGCCATAAGTGTGGCAGGGTATGCTCAGACGTGATTCCCTTGCTCACTTTGCAACTGGATTCAAGCAAGCCGGGCTGAAGATGGCTGGAATGCCAGAAACCGGTCCCCGGAAGCTTGTTTCCGGTCCAGGGAAGACATGGCTTGGCAGTTCGGGCTGGACAGTTCCCATGAGGCACAGGGTGAGACGGATTTGCATATAGCCATGTCTGAACTGGGGTGGCAGAGTGGGCTAAAGAACAGTGATGGATTAAACCCAGATCTTTTGACTGGGTGTGAGTGTTTGATTGATTCAGATGCTCCGTCCATCACCACCCCCTTTTGTACCGATCTAGCATGACAGCGGCTACTCTAGGGTCTGTCCTCATGTTGACCTTCCACTCGCCACGTTTCGCCCGTCCATATTTTCTTCGCTCGCTGGGTTTTGCCCCTCTTAGCTCTGCCAGCTTTTTTTGTCAAAAATGCTGCTGCGGTATTAACAGGTCTGGTAGCAATCTGGCGGTACCTGGTGGGGTAAGGTTCCACTACGTCTCTCCGGCTCTGCTCCGGTCCCCAGCTCCACTTGGTAGAGTTTCACTTTGTTGAGTTTCACTTTGTGGCGGCATTTTCCTTTCTTCCCTGCCGCACCAGGTTCTGACGATTTCGGCCAGTTTCTCCTTTATTTTTTATGAGGGCCTCACAAAATTGATCTCAGCGTCTGCGGCCGACTTTCCGATGTCTTTAAAAGCTCTTCTCGCTCCAACTCGTCCGGAGTATACTCTTGCGGTTGATGTTGTTCCTCCCGGTATGACGGAGCGGCCGTTTCCCCTTGCCGTCCTAGGACTTATTCCTAACCCTGAGATTTTTTACATGTGTCTGCACAATCATTGCCTTTGTTGGTGTTCACCTTTAAATATCCATCTGGATAGTCTGAAGGACTTACAGATAGGGTCTTCCTTCCTTCAGCCCCCATTTTTCTGACACTTCTTAGAAGGCGATTGCTATTTAGCAGCTACTTTCACAATATATTTTTTTAGAAAGTATCTTTTGTGGGTTTCTATATTGATATTGATATCACTCCCTATCAATATAGAAAACCACAAAAGATACGTTCTCTCTAAAAAAAAATATTGTGAAAGTAGCTGTTAAATAGTAACCGCCTTCTAAGAAATGTCAGAAAATGAGGGATGAAGGAAGGAAGACCTTATCTTTAGGGACGAGAACCCTCACTCACCCAAGGGTGACATGCTTCATCATAGGGCTCCCTCCTTACACCAGGGCTACAAGGTCCCAGGTGTGGGCTATAACTCTTCAAAAAATGTCTGTGAAGAGGAGCTAAGGTGTTTTCAATAGGGGAGACTGAAGAAGGCGGTGAGTGTGGGGCAGCGTGCGAATGAAGTGAAAGGATGTTAAAACTTTCTTAAGGGGACCCAATAACTTTATTCAATGGTACCCTAATACAGGATTCAAAACAAAGAGGACTGGAGTTAACAACAAATATACCCCTACTAGAGGTCAACATGTTTCTGCCATAGCTTGACTCCAGCCGGAGTTCATGGGCATTCCTCAGGACCAAAACGAAAACTAGTCACTCTGCAAAAGTGAAAGTGATCAAACAAAAACATACATAGCTCTTCACAGATGATTATACTGGCTGTCAAAGGTTTGTAGTCCGTTCATATGGTGGGTGATGAATACACCATCTCATCTGTAATATAAACAAAAATCATAAACCACTTATTATCTTGTCACCATTTGTGTGCAATATAGACTCATCCCCCAACAGAGCACGACATACATATCGCAGAAGAACAATTATATTCAAATGGTGATTACCTGGTAGGAGGAATTCTATTACCTCTCTTCAGCTAAAAGGTACCCCATATCAAGCTCAGCTACAAAAAGACTCCTTCAATCCTTGTGTTGACATTGAGTCAAGGGGCCATATTACAGTAAGTACTACAGAAATGTAAGTGATGTTTGTGCCCGCCTTCTGCACACCCAGGAAACTTGGGTATTACAGAAGAGGTCGCAGATGTTTGCTGGCTCCTTTTGTAATACATATTTCGCCAGCACTAGATATGCACTGGTGTGATCTGAAAGAGGTGCTCCCTCATTTGAATGAGGATGTGACCACATGCAAAAGAGGAACCATTTTGGCTTTTAGCCCACACCATTTTGCAGGCACAGATGCAAAGGAGCGGTCAGAGTGCACATTGAAGCTCATAATCAGTGAGCCCATCCCTCCTAGGGCACCCCATTAAAGGACGGAATGTAAGTACAATCAACCCACCATCCCCTTAGACACCCCTCTTTATAATGTATGCCAAGTTGCTGCCTGCACAGTGGTACTGTGACTGAAGGCTTCAAACAGCCATACCTTCTTTCAACAATGTGTACTCCCAAGGACACGCACAAATTTGCAGATGCACTGCGGAGAGCACATGGATTGTATTAGGGCCACACTGACCAGTCTACGCCCACCAAACCCAGTTGAAGGTGCTCAATAGCACAGACAGGGCAATACATTCTATTATTAATATAGGGTAGTTTGGGTGGGCGTGAGTGTTTTCTGGATTAGCCTTCAAATGGAGTGCTTTTGTCAGGACAGCTGACCACAAGACAGGAAAAAGAAAGAGATGGGCTTCATTCATTCAGTATTAACCTGTAATAAGAGATGAGCGATTACCTATTCACTCACCAGGTGCACCAGCTTCATATAGGGGCAAAGTTAAGTGTGTACGTTTGCACATAAGCAGAACAGCACAAAGGAGACTACCATCTTGTGCAGGCTACATAATGTACTGTCTCAAGGACCTCAGTACTCACCAGTCCAGTAATACACAGATACGTCACAGTTTACAGCCTATCTTCATCTATGTCCTGGATATGATGAAGGCGAAGGATCCCCGTCATGGCAGACTGCACAGACCTTCACCATCGAAGAGTTTGTAGGCAGTTTCCTTACAGGTGCAAGTGTAGAAATGCCCAAGCCCATAAATAACCCGTAAAGCCACCATCAGTTATAGTATAGTATGGGTAGTAGCCGCCCTCATGCAATAAGGGCACAGTTTGGGGAAAGATAAAAATGTACATGAAAGGAGAACTACCAGTGGCTTTGATGACTGTCAAGATCACTGGAGGAAAACACAGTCTGTCCAAAATCATAAAACAGCAGGGTGATATTGTTTCACAAAGCTATAGAGAGAACTTTATTCCTGACATCCTTGTGCATGATGCGCCTGTATGAAAGCCCATAAGGTCTGAGTGACAATTATCTCTGCAAAAGAGAGCCCCCTTACCAATGATGAATATTATCCATGTTCACCCTGCACTTCACCACAATAGTCTGTTCTGGTGCTCAATCAGAAAGGTAAGTAAGCCTTGCAGTTATTGCTTGGATTGACAGGTTCTTTTTTCTAAAACATGGCCCAGAGAGCTCGGGGGTGTGGCACAGGACCATGTTCAAAGGAATAGTAGTGAACAGAGCAATACTCCCAATACCCCTAAGGCAACCCCACAGAAATTTCGGGGCCATGTGTGTTACATTCCCCTTTGAAAATTTCAACAGTATCTGACGCAATTGATCAGGCCTCACCACTGGCCAAAAGAAGCAAACACACTGCACCGGTAAAGACTTGCCCTAAGAAAAATAAATTTAAAAAAGGGAAAAGCACAAATCATGATGGAAGGAGCATAGGGACTGGAGACGGGGATTTACCGTTAAACATGCCTGCTATTGATATCCTCTTTAAGAAACTTCATGGAAAAATTGACACTATTGAAATGTGTATCATGTCTGAAATAAAATCTGTACAAAAAGATATCTGCCAATTGACAGAACTGATTACAGACTTGAGGCAACAAAATACCCCCAGATCATGTACAGAAACCCTCCCAAAGAGAGACACTGTTAAGCGAACCCTACCTAACAAAAGTAAAGTAATTGACATTGAAATAGGGAAGGTGGCCCCTGAGAAGCACTCTGTGAATCATGAGGTGGGGTAATCTGGTTCATCTGTTTTGAGTACTACTGATACAGGGATAAATGGAAGCTTACAAAACGCTCTATCAATGAGATTGGTTTTGAAATCTATCGACAGCCTAAGAAGTATCATGGTGTCTCCTTAAACTTGCCCCCACAGGCCACCCCCTATGTCATTGTTTTAAAAAATGTTCCCAAATTGCCTGAAAACCGCACAGAAACATGGGAATCACTGAAAAATCGTGTGGTTCTTTAGTTTGCTGTCAATACTCATTGCAACACTGGGCTCCTGACTCATGAAATAATAATGCTAAGGAGAGTGAGCTGGGTGGGTAGCATGGATAAAAGTTGTGAGAGGGACTGTATTTTTGTAAACGTTCGACATCAAGATCTGGTGGCTCGCTTATTAGATGAGGTTTTAACAAAACAAGGATGGTCAACATGAATATGTTGCCATTACTTGGGTACGTTTATAGACCTGAAATTGAGCAACATATTAAATCCAGCAGAGTACGATATAGCACTACTAATAAAACAATTCCACCCATGCTAAACAGTTTTGAACTTTTGAGAAGTTGTAGCAAGGTGAATTGACTGAACATAAAAACAACACTAATGGATGACTGTCAGCCAATTAGAAGACCTTTGAGTAGCCCTATAGAAACAACCTATCCAGATGTACCCTATTCGGATGAAGCAATCTGTCTTCTTCCCAATGATATTAAGATTATATCAGCCAAATGCAACTCTCCCCCTCATTCTATTAGCTTTGAAGTTATGCCAGTAACAGAAGGCATACCGTTTTGCACCAATTATGAACCCATCTCTTTTAGCAACTGCTCTGGTATCGATTCAGTAGGTAGTCAGCCAGTCGGATCACAGCAATTTCTTTCGTGGAATGTTGCAGGGGTTAAAACAAACTGTCTGACCCATCATGGCTTGACTGCATACAGAACCGTAATTTGATTTTAATGCAGGAAACCTGGCTTGTAGAACCTTTCTATGTAAATGGCTCAAAACCATTTTTACTAAAGCAATTCGATCCAAGGCTGGAAGAGGGAGTGGAGGCCTGGCTCTATTACTCACTGTAACTTCCCCGCTGATCCTAAAGAAAACTTTTACTAATTCACAGCCCTTTCAGTTCTTACTACTCAGTGTTAACAGAAAGCTAATCATATTTTTAATAACACAAGTTAAGGAGTAATCACTACGTTGGAGGAGGAACTTAATACCTTTCTGAAAAGGCTGGGAGATGAGTACATAGTTATATGGGGTGGTGATTTTACCATTGAATTGTATAAGTCAACGACAACGGATAAATGTGGCCACATAGATGATTTTGGGGACCATATTACTCTCTTTTTACATAATGCTTATGGTGAATCACTTAACTGTGTCATGTATAAATATGGCCTGTAAGTAATGAAGTTGGGTGCCAACAATGGGGCTGTTAACTTATATACCTATGAGGGGGCTAGATATTCTTCATGTATCGACCACTTCCTGATGTCAAGTAATGGTAGGCCTTTTGTGAATGACTATATTATACCGCATAGCTTACTTAGTGATCACCATCCTCTTCTGTTGACGTTAAAATCCAGCTTATATTCTATTGAAAAAATATGTGTTTCATCAGCTAATATAAGAACCCAAGGAGAAAATTGGATATTTATAAGTGCTCTGGTGTTAATCCCGTTAATTTTATGGAAAATTTAATTGCAAGTATATAGAAATCTGCCTAGATGGATCCTCTGAGGCTGTTACTGCTTTTAATAATATCTCTATAGGTATAGATAAGGATCTGAGATAAAAAATAAGAACCATAAAAATAAAAGGGATTATTGCCCACGATGGTTTAACCAAGAATGCTCGAAACTGAATAGAGATTTGAAGGACGCGTTGAAAGTAAACCCAGAAATTGGGACAAAATTAGAAACCTTAGAAGATAATATAAACAAGCAAGGAAAATAGAGATTAGAGAGATCGCTTGGGAAAACCTGGTTCAGGCAGCCTAGGCTAAGAACTCCACTCTCTTCTGGAAAACTATAGACCAACCCCTGTTTAAGGATGCAGCAGGGGTTGACACTGTAGTAACACCAGAAGATTGGCTACTGCATTTTGAGGAAATCTTTAATCCCACTTAATGTTGTAATAAAAAGGATAACAATGGCAATATCATCTTATTAAAAATTAGCAAAATCAATACTATTACTGCAGATGAGATTGGAATTGCCTCACAAGATAGTGCCAGTGGGAAGGCTGCTGGCCCGGATGGGGTCCCGAAAGACATTTTTAAACATAATACTGATTTTTGGTCCCCCATTTTAGTAAATTTTTTAAACGCTGTTACTGATGGGGTGTCCCAACCTGGGTCGAAAGTGTGATCGTCCCGATTTTCAAAAAAGGTAATAGAGCTAGTGCCAAATGTACCATCTGATTTCCCTCCTTGACTCCACATTTAAACTCATGGGTAGAATTCTGCTAGCCAGATTGGAATCTTGGGTCAAGAATGGGAATATATTAACTGAAGCACAATAAGGCTTCAGAAAGGGAATCGGTACGGTTGAACAGTGTATTAATTTAGACTTGCTTATAGGGAAGTATACCCGTGCAAAGGTGGGCTTACTCCGCCTTTGCTTTGTTGACCTTTCCAGCGCGTTCGATCTAGAAAACCATACTATGTTATGGGAAACGCTGGAAGGGATGGGTGCCCCACATGACATCATTAGTCTCTTGTCCCAAATCTACGCCCATTTAATATCAAAGATACGATACGGACAGAATGGGGAATGCACAACGCACTTTAGAGTTACCCAAGGGATCAGACAAGGTTGAGTTCTTGCTCTACTTTTATATTCATTATACATTAATGGAGTTGATTTTTTACTGCAGGGTTTAAAGGCTGATGCCCCTACTGTAGGTGAACGTGCAACACCTGTCCTATTATATGCTGACGATGCAGTCCTGATTTCCAGGACTGCCAACGGTCTTCAACTCCTGATCGACAATTTTACAAAGTTTATGACTGATAAAGACCTAGCGATTAATTTGTCCAAAGCCCTGGTCATGACATTTGGGAAAAGTAAAACTAAAATCTGTACCCATTTCATTGATGGTGCACCAATTTAAAGGACTTCAACCTTTTCTTATTTAGGATTACTTTTTAACTGTAAAGGTACCTGGAATGCACATATTAACTTAAAATTTTTTAACGGCAAGTGAGGCTACTTTTAGATTTTCACAAAAAATAGGTAACAAGCCAGTGCGAGAGATTTTAAAATTATACGGGAGTAAATGTATATCAGGGGTATGCTATGGTGGAGTATTATGGGGGATGGCAGACACCTCTATATTACAAACATTGGAAAATAAATTCTTACGTAGAGTGAGATCAGTCCCTAATTCCACTGCTACCTATATTTTCCACAGAGAAACAGATGTTCCTTTTCTAAGTGACCTAATTAGCATATCTACTATAAGTTTATGGCATCGAATTTGGATAAAGGAAGAAACCCATTACACTAAGGAAATAATACGTGACTCTTTAACTCTTGATCACTCGAAGAAAATACCATGGTTAAAATATATACATGATTTCCTTATTGAGTGTGATGTCAAACCTGATTTTAGAGATCCAACGAGTATCGAGAATTTTAGTAAGGGGCAGCTGAAACCGAGACTCCTTAGATCTAGGAAAAAACAATAAGGGAAGCCAGGTTGTGTACTAAATCAAATGTTAGATTATACTGTGAAGGGCCTTTATCACTGGGCACCCAGCCTTATCTTATTCTTATTAGAAATACGCAACATAGATTTTGTTTGATTAGATTAAGGCTGAGAACGCTGCGTTATCAGATAGCATTCCCAAAGATGGGTAAATGGAACGTAAACCTTCCAATGTGCCTGTGTGAGGGTAAATCTGCCCAAAGCACATTCCACTTTGTACTATTCTGTAATTTTTATAGGGATTTAAGGAAATTAATTTTTACGTCCACCCTTTATTTCCAATAGTTTATACTCCTATAAAACCGCATTTTACTTTATTTGTAACCTAGAACATGTTTCGGTTTGTAACTCGGTAATTGCCTTCACCCGACTAGCCATCAAGCGAAGGAAAAAGCTCTCATATCTGTAATCACTTGTCTATGAATCTGAATAGTTTATAAAAATCACTAACCTCTCTAAACATATCATGTATTTTTAAGGTTTTTTTAAGTTTTATGTGCTCTATGAACAATTAATTGACTGCTACGGTGTTTATATATTATTGTTGAAATATGTACGTCTTTTAAAAAAAAATTATCAGGGGAGAAATTAGGTTATAGGAGAATGTACTTCAATGAAATAACCATTGACTGCTTTATAATTCCTGACAATTTGTTTTTACTATGTAGAATGTTTTTATGGATATTCTTTTATATACCAACTAAAGCTTGTTTTGACTTTGATTTGTGCTCTGATTTGTTTTTTCTCCTCAGGAGTCAGTTAACTTTGTGTGACAGTTCGAGGTAGTTGTTTTTTTTCTCTGAGGAAGGTAACATTTGTATCTTTGGGCTATTTTAGGCAGCGAGAAGGGTTTAACAATGTTGTTTCTTGTGTTTAGGCACTTTTAGATTTAGAAATATATTATTATTTTAATAATACCATTTTTATAAAAAGGAGAAAGATAGGATACTTGAGGGAGACGTTAAAGGGAGAGTCCAGGAATGTGTGGATAAGACTGTTTCTGTCCTGGCTTCTCAGTTAGGCAAGAAATTAGATAATTGTATGGATAGATTAGAGGGGACATTTGCAAGGAAGATTGATGAAGATTAGTCCTGGTCGTTGGAGGCGGTACCGCCTGTTAGTGGTAATGGTAAAAAGGCAACGCAGAAAAGGAATCACTTGAGTAATGACAAACTCAGCAAAGAAAAAGGGGCCTTTTCTTAGAAAAGCAAAGAAAGGCTTGCCTCAAAGAAGTTGTATGGAAAGGCTATAAAGGCCACAAAAGGAGATCACAGAGCGATTGCCTATGATGAGTCCTGTAGTAGTGGAGACATTGTTATCTCCTGCTCTTCTGAGTTGGACTCATTCGATGATGAGGTCATGGAGAGAAAGTATTAAGAAGGAGAGGCGAGAGAAAGAGAATGTAGATCAAGTAAAGGAACCTCTGGGTGAGCTTATGTTTGACCAAAGTACTATCCAACACCCTTTATCTCCCCAATGAGTTCAGATAAAGCATGTGGCAGAATATGTTGAATTCTGGATTAGGGGAGAAATGGCAAAAGAGATCTGTACTAGATTACTTTCAAAGTGCCCAAGGCCTTCATGGCGAATAAGGTGGCATTCACTCAAGAACTGGATGCAAACATATTGACTTTCCTGAACAAGTTGGGAAGCGACCCAAGAAGGGGTCTCGATAAAGGATTGAAGGGATATCAAGATCACCTTCTAGATGTTTTAGACCCCTAACCAAAATCTTTGACATCTGTGAGGAAGCATACCTTCAAGAGGGTTCAGTGGATGTCTTAGAATTAAGGCAATGGGTGCAGAGGGCGGTGTGTTTGTTGGGAAATGCAAACGCATCACTCTGCTGTGAGCGTACGAAGAGCCTACTGATCAAAATTGATCCAAAGCTGGCTGAGTTATCTCGAAAGGAGTTAGGCAAAGAGGCTAAGTGTCTCCTCTTTGGGGAAGAATTTGTAAAAGAAATATCCCATTATGCAGGAGCGTTTAAGTCAATTCAGAAGGTGCAGAAAGTTATTAAAAAGGTTTTTGGAACGGCCGGCAGAATGCGGGGTCGATTCCCCAGCCGAGGTTATGGTGTTACCATCGTGGATATAGACCCAAAGGTTTCCAATCCTCAGGGAGCTTCACCCCCAGCTTCTACCCACAGGGACAAAGAGGAAGAGGACAGTTCAGGGGAGATAGAGGATGAATACAAAGTATGGTTGGCAAAAGGTCTGTCATCTATTCCGGTAAAATTGGGTGGCAGACTCGCCCATCCTTTAGACAGGTGGAAGGAGATAACTTCCCATCCTTGGATGTTACAGACGGGAAGTGGTTGCAAGATAGATGCAGAGGAGAAGACCTCCCCCTTTGAGGTTCTTGAAAAAGGAAGAGGAGATGGTAGAAAAGGAGGTTCAAAAGTTAGCATAGAGAGGAGCAATAAAAAGGTCAGACGATTCATCTGCAGGATTTGTAAGCAACATATTTCTTGTACAAAAGAAAGACAAGGGTATGAGACCTGTCATAAATCTCAAGGAATTCAATGAGTGGGTGGAACGCTACAATTTCAAGATGGAGGGAATTCACATGTTATGAGACCTCCTAAGGAAAGGAAATTGGTTGACCCGTTTAGACTTGAAAGACTCTTACTTAACCGTTCCGGAATGCCAGAGTCAGAGGGATCTTCTAAAGTTCCAATGAAAGGGTTCCATTTGGAGATTCAAAAGCCTCCCTTTCGGTTTACTATCGGCACCATGGTGCTTTACAAAAGTAATGAGACCAATTGTAGCTTGGTTACGCAAAAGAGGAGTGAGACTCATAGTCTATTTAACCGATATTCTCATTATGGCAGAGAGCAAGGATCTAGCCCACGAACATACTAGTCTGGCTGTGCGAATGGTAGAGGATTTGAGATTTGTAGTGAACAAGAAGAAGTCATGTTTGCTTCCAAGTCAGGAGACTGTGTTTTTAGGTTTTCAAATTTGGACCTTGGATTATGTATTGAGGTTGCCGATGGACAAAGTAAAAAAGATACGCAGGGAGGTGTGAAGAGCCTTGGTAAACGAGTGGTTAACTCTGAGGCAGATTGTAAGGATCCTAGGACTCCTCTCTGCCTCAATTCAAGGTGTTTTCCCTACTCCCCTGCATTATCGTGCGTTGTAGAGGTTGAAGACGATTTATTTAAACAGAAGGTTGAGCTATTCAGACAGAGTTCAGACATATTCAGAGACAAGGGAGGAATTGAGGTGGTGGCAGGAGAATATAGAGGCTTGGAATGGAAGGGCCATTTTGGATAGTCTCCAGATTTGGTCATAGAGTAGGATTCATCCACACAAATAAGGGGAGAGGGCCAATATTCTTTAAACTCCAATACCCCAGGCCCCCAGATGCAAACTAATGATCCCACACAGGGGGTATATAGAGTACACAACAAAGGAAAATTTCCCAATTTGGAAAAACTGCCCTCACTCACATACCAAGGTATGTGACATGCTTCATCATAGGGCCAGCTACAAACGCCCTGGTGTAGCCAGATCCAGGATGGAGCATTAGGGAAGGGGAAAAAATAACAAATTCCCCACTACGAGACGTACAACCAAATAAATCAATAAGTACAACGAGTAACACACATAAGTAGTAGAACGTGCAGTGAACACCTTGTGGCTTAACTGATAGTGTGACAAAAAGTGCAGTAAGGATGTGATTAAAACTCATTAAGGGTGCCAATAGAAATAATTACTTTATTAGACACAATTTGATACCCCTATCAGGATTAAAAAATGAGAAAAGGATGGGAAAATGTCTTGTTGAGAAAATGAGGTTCCTCAAGACTTCCCTCCTACCACTGCTGGAGTCAACATGTTTCGACCGCTATAATTGTGCCTCAGGAGGTCACCCCGGTCTTCGTCAGGACTGTCGCGATCAGAGCCACTTATCGCCCTGCCGTAGAGTAGGATGCCAGTCTTTGAGGTTGGGGAGCAAGGTGTGGTTCAGTGATGACAGGGGGCAAATGGACAAGCCAGTAGAAAGAGATGCAGACTGGTATTTGACACAGCTGAGGAATTTCAGCAACTGGGGTTCGAACAGGGAGGTGTTCTCTATGATAGAGTCCTTTTGTGGTCCAAAGGAGGTAGACCTGTTTGCTAACAGGGTGAATGCTCAACTTCCCAGGTTCTTCAGTTGGAGGCCGGATCCACAAGCAGTGGCAGTAGATGCATTTTGGCAACACTGGGGGGATTTAAAAGCTTATGATTTCCCGCCTTTTGCGCTAATTCAAAGGGTTCTTCTGAAAGTGAGAAAGGAAGCAGCAGAGATTGTTTTGGTAACTCCTTTTTGAAGGTCCCAAGTTTGGTATCCGGATGTGATGGAGGTATTGGTTGCCGACCCTCTTCTTCTCCTGAACATCCCAGATATAATAACAGATGCGTCGGGGAGGAACCACGAGTTAGTTCTGCAGGGGCAGTTAAGGCTGATGGCATAGCTGATTTCGGGAGAATCTGGCAGGTGTCAGGATTATCCATGGAGGCTTTGAAGCTCATTAAGGAATTATGGTCTCCAAGAACATCCAAGGCGTACACACTGGCCTGGGGGACATGGTTGGTGTTCTTCGAGGGGTTTGGATCCCGTATCCGCTCCTCTGGTAGAAGTGTTGAGTTTTTTAACATAAATCTTCCTAGAGGGTAGATCTTATAGTACTGTGAATGTTGGCAGATCAGCTATTTCAGCAGGGCATGAGTTGATTGATAGTTTACCGGTTGGACAACATGATGTTGTGAAGAGACTTTTGAGAAGTATTAGAATTAATGTGCCCCCAGGTCCTCGGTATTCGTCTGTGTGGGATATAGATCTTGTTCTCAAGGAGTTAGCCAGGTGGGGTCTGAGAATTAATTCTGGAGTTTTAGGCAACTTTCTTTGAAGTTGGTTATGTTATTATGTCTTGTGTAGTTTGGAAGGGTTTCTGATGTCAGGGCACTTGATATTTCAGATCGAAGGTTTGTTCTGGAAGGGGTGTGTTTTTATATCAACAGGAGAACTAAAACTATGTCTAGAACTTATTTCTATCCAAATTTAGATGACTGTAGGAAGCTATGTGTTGTGAGGTGTATTCATGAATATGAAAGAAGGACTGAGAGTGTGGGGAGCATTTGGATTCTCAGTTGTTAATTTCTTATAGACACCCGCATAGAGCTGTTTCCACCCTAACTTTATCTCATTGGGTCTGAGAAGTTATGGGGAAAGCAGGAATTGATTTGAGTACATTTGGGCCCACTTTTCAAGAAGTGCAATTACCTCTAAAGCTCTTCTTCTTGGTGGTAGGCTCAATGGGATTATAGCTACAGCTGATTGGTGTTCAGATTCAGTTTTTAAAAAAATTCTATTTTAAGCCTGTGGAATCTTCTGTTAGGAATATTATGGCAAGGCTTTACACATGCATAGAATTGGCCTTTGTGCCTTGCCATAGAAATTCAGATTTTCCACAGCTAGGATGGGTAGAATATCATGATTCTATTAAAGACTATTATAGACACGGAGGCTGATAATATCCCTCCCTGGATTCCCGTAATATACTTTGTTTATGTTTTTTCTTTCAGGAGGAGACTATAAGAAGTGATCTGGAAGGAGTTTGCATATTCTTGGATTTTTCACGTCTGGAATACCTTGTTGGATTTTGATAAGTTCAGCGTGTTTTGTTATTTTGAAGTCGTTCACATCAACAAAGAAGGAAGGTGGCTGCCTCACAGGGGACTAAATAGCATTTAGAACTCTTATTCATTCCTATTCTAAGTTCTTACATTGTTTTGTAGTTGCTGCTGTGAGTTGGCAATTAAAGAGATATGCAGAATATTAGCCTCTGTGTCTTTAATAAAAGCAAGATTTTCTACCCACCCTAGCTGTGGAAAATATGAATTGTCCATTGTCCTTGGGACTTTCAAATTTCAGAATTATCTATCAACTCGTAGTTATAGCAGGTAAATTGAAAACCATTTATCAGTTCTGGTAATGATTTCATGTAGAATTTGAAAAGCATCCGTGAGATGATTCATCCTTGAGGGAGGGACTACTGTTTTAATGATGTATGGTTTTGAAGAGAATGGAGGAGTATGGATTGTATTTCGTCTATTGTGTAGGCACAATATGATCCAAGCAAAAGTGGTGCCCTCTGTTCTGGTTCCTCAAGCCTTTAGAATAATGTGTCATAATCAACTGGGTCAGAAACCGCTTAAAGGTCCAAGAGAAGAATGACAATAACCCTATGCAGGTCTACTGTGTTTTTAAGGTCATCTCAGATTGTGATTATGGCTGATTGAATGCCACTTCCTGGATGGAATCTAGTTTGGAAGTTGAAGAATAGGGAATTGTCTTCAATGAATTGTGACATCTTGGTGAAGACTGTGTTTATATAAGTCTGTCCATGGATGATCAATCAGTTTGCTATTGGTGTCTAGTTGTCAGAGTTTTGAGTATCCAGCTTAGTTTCATTTAGTATTAGCTATATGTATGCCTTTTTAAAAGTTTTCTGGGAATTCTTCTGTTGTTAAGGAGTTGTTGATGAGTGTTCTGACTGGGGTGAACGCTGAAGTTCTTGAAAGTATGTTTTTGAAGATGTGAGATGGACAAAGGTCTGAGGGGCAACCGGCAGGCTTGCTCACTTTGACAAGATCCAGATATTCAGTTAGTGATAGTCCTTTGATGGAACCTAGAGGTGGAGTGAGACTTCCCCTTGATGGGTGTGTTGTAAATGGATTGGGGCTGTTGTTTTTTTTGTCGGTTAAGTAGGTAATCAACATGTTTGCTTTAGTTGTGCAATGATTTGACAGTTTGTCACAAAAATCTTAAGAAATGAGATTTGTACCTTCTGAACTTTTTGGCTTACGGAATTCTGTGAGTATTTAATAAAATACTTTATTGGTGCATTTTGCATTGTGGAGTCAGAGGAAATAGGAAAGTGTTTTTAGCTTTCACTGCTGGAGCAAGGATTCGCACATGAAGCGACTTGCTTGAATTCATGAACCTCGAGTAACGTTAATAAAGTAACCAACATGTTTGTTTTACTAATTTTGCATATATCCATTTACATCGGGTGTCCGAGAAAAGCTTGCTTATGTGTTTACTAACCTTAATACGCTTGCATCTAAAATGGCTGCTGCTACGCGAGGGTTTCTACTGCGCATGCGTCTGTCATACTCACGTGACATGACGTATTCTCTGCTTTGGATGGAATCTGTCGCATCTGCACACTAGTGTTAATATGGCTGTTCTATGTTCTCACATGTGATAAGCTTGCACTGCTGCTTTTGCTAAGCTGTTCGTTCTGCCTAATCCTAATGCTATAGTTAAAATTAAGATAATGGGTATAGAGTAGAAGTTCATGGTATACAGTGTATTCATTTATTCAGTGTTCTAAAACTGTTTCCATTTACTTTTCATGTATCGCAATCTTTGGGCCTGGGAGGTGCTATTACTCTATTTTGAGAGTCCTTCTGCGCATGGCAAGCTGCAGAGAGGAGCAGAACTCGTTGTCATTGAAATTGAGCCAAAAGACAGTCACAGCCAAGATGTGCCTGGGAAGACGACTTCTGACCCTGCTAGAAGAAGCTAAATTGTATTCAATGTATTTGTCAATAGAACAACCATTGTTAGGTGAAATGAATATGTCATGTGAAAAATAAATTGATGGGCGGGAACGTAAAATTAATATTCAACACTGAAGTATCAGAATTTAGTGTGGTGTGACGACCTCTCCTCCTCTTTTGTCCAATCGAAATTGGGGAACCTTACTTTTGCAACATTGGGGGTTGGTCCACTGACCTGGAAAACAGTATAACTAGGGTAGGCTTAGTTAGTTAATTTGTCCGACTTGTCCGAATAGCTGACCTGTCACTGACCCAACGCACTCAATAGGTAACCAAGAGCAGAGGGCTGCGGAGCACTCTGCCGGAAGATTAGCTGACCCAATCGGGGTTCTGGGAAGCTGAAGTGCTGGCGAAGCACTTTGTTGGTGAATTTGATAACCCAATCGGGGTTCTGATTGATAGCCGAAGAGAGGGAGTAGCGCAGGCGTTGCAACTGAACTGCGGGTGCTGGTCTTAACCTTTGGTGGTCCTGTCCTGATACAAATCTGGTTTATCCTGTCCTGATTCTAATTTGCACCTGCTGGCCTACTGGCGACTTCATCCTTCTTTGTGGTTTTCTGTCCTTAAACTGACCCGTGGCCAGGGTTGGTCTTCACACCATTTTAGGTAAATATCAATTTGTGTGGGTTTGTCATTTTCGTTAAACACTTTGATGACATATGTTCCTTTTCTCCCACCTTTTCCTCATGGTAAATAATCAGTTTTGTTTCTCTGATTTAATAGAATGTTCCACCTTTCTTACCCTCCTTATAGTTGAATGCTAAAGGTTTTCATGATTGCGTAATGGGTTTCCATTTTACCCTCCCTTTAAAGTGCTTAAGTTTAGTTATTCGATATAATAGTGTGTTTCATTTTCTTACCTTCCCTATAGTTATATGGTCAAATTGGGCTTTCCGTGATTGTATGTTATGTTCCCTCTTCTTACCCACCCTTTGAAAATTACTTAAAGCTATATTTTTAGAATGTTCCTTTTCTTTACCCACCTTTAGGGAATTTGTGTTACTATGTTTTGATAAAATAGCATGTTCCTTATTTACCCTTCCCTTTAAGAATTACTAAATGATTGTCATAATATATCTTTTGCATAGTTATACATTATTTCTAATACTCGTTATTAACAGTCTTATTGCTTTCAATCTTTGGATCATGACTTTTAGATAAAGAATTTAAAACTTTCCCGAGTCTGTGGTTATTATATGAGTGCAAATGTTATTTTACCTATTATGCGAACTCCCTGATCCATTAGGTTTATAGGTACCAGCGACAAGGATTGGTAAGTCAATGGTATACGATTTAGTAAATAAAATAGACTGGTAGTAGAGCGAAGGTTACCTGGTTAAGTAAATGTGTAATTGATTATGGGCCCAGGTGAGTATGGTAAAATTATAGTCGGGTGACCTTTGCACTCTATCAGACTTGTGTAGGTGTATTCTGTCTTGAGGGCTGTTTGCTTTCAAGCAGTATTATTAAAGCTCAGCAATTTGTTTTTGATTGTTTTAATTTTACATTCATCGAAGGGAGTGTTTCAAGTTACTTCAATATCAGCTTGTTGCAAGGTCGACTTGTAGTTGCAGGTAAAATAAGCTTAGCTGTGGTGAGTTGTAGTGACTTGTATTGGAAAGCATTTTTGGAAGAAAGGGGCCCCTGCCTAATAGGATAAACCCTGGCAGGGAAACAGCACTTGAAGTAAAAGGGGAGCAAAATTGCACCGGGTTATGTGCCTGTTTATATAGGAGACAGAAAACTAACAAACTAATGACTGGAAACACACAATAATTGTGCTAATCTGTTGTGATATTTTATTTATATAACATCTTTTTGAGATTAATTTTTCATAGTTCATCATAGTTATAATTTACTACATGTAAAAAAACGATACATATACAAAACGTGAGAGAAAAAACAATTAAGTCAATTATTATAAAAAAATACAGAAGTGCATTCCCATTTCAACGCGTTTCGGCGTAAGCCTTCTTCAGGAAGTCTGTATTCATGCACCAATATCTTAACTGCTGACAGATGGAGCACGATCAAGATCTGTGGTCTGACGTCTAAACTGGGAGAGAAACTTCCGACTGAATTTATGGATACCGGATGTGTCCTCTGATAGTGGTTTTTGTATTCACAGTTGATAAATAATCCAGGAATGGAAGGCAACGTTATTTAAAGGTCTGATAGTGCCCACTCGAGAATGCTTGAATGGATAATATGTTGCCACCAGTCGGAGGGTGTGCCAGTATTGGAAGGGAGGATAGTAGATCGTCAAGATTCCAATGGAAACTCCATCGTCAATCATGGAGAAGAGTCCATAGCACGTGCAACCGTCTGCAGGTTCTGTGAATACAAAAGCCACTATCAGAGGACACATCCGGTATCCATAAATTCAGTCGGAAGTTTCTCTCCCAGTTTAGACGTCAGACCACAGATCTTGATCGTGCTCCATCTGTCAGCAGTTAAGATATTGGTGCATGAATACAGACTTCCTGAAGAAGGCTTACGCCGAAACGCGTTGAAATGGGAATGCACTTCTGTATTTTTTTATAATAATTGACAATTGTTTTTTCTCTCACGTTTTGTATATGTATCGTTTTTTTACATGTAGTAAATTATAACTATGATGAACTATGAAAAAATAATCTCCAAAAAAAAAAAAAAAGATGTTATATAAATAAAATATCACAACAGATTAGCACAATTATTGTGTTTTTCCAGTCATTAGCTTGTTAGTTTTCTGTTTCCTATATACCAGGCACATAACCCGGTGCAATTTTGCTCCCCTTTTACTTCAAGTTGTATTGGAAAGCAACCAGGTAGTGGTCTGACCACTTAACTGGAGTAATACTTCGGAGCGTGAGTATGTCTGGGTTGCTGAATATGATATCTAAGGTGTGTCCTGGAATGTGTGTGGGATTGGAAATGAGCTGTTGTAGTTATGTGTGTCTAAGCAAGTGAGGATGGTTCTGGGATGTAGCATATTAGGTTTGTCAACCCATATGTTCAGGTTACTAAGGATGCATAGGTTTGAATGTATTGTAAAATGGTTACATGAAAAGTTTGGGGTAGGTTACATCTGAAAAGAAGGGATTCTCCCTTGTAAATAAACATCCTCAGCTTGGGTGAGATATGTTGTTTCCTTCAATATGACAGTGAATCTGACTTTTCTTTTACCTATGTGCTTTTGTGTCACAGTTTGATAGCCTGGTGGAACTGCTTCATGTAATACTGGTAACAAAAACATGGAGTGAGAAGGACCACTACTCACAAAGATGTGCGCTCTATAGCATGAGGAACCTCTCGTTCCTTCAGGTTTCAAAATTATTTGTAGTAAAAAAATAATGCTCCACTTTTCCGATTTAAGTATTTATTTTCATTATTCACATGTTCATAATGTTCATCTTATCATTTTATGATTTTTTTCATCATTTATTTTTTCCCAATCTTTCATAAACCCAATGCATTTCGGGTCAAAATCAAAGGACCCTTCTTCAGGGGTCTGTAAAGGAAACATACAGGACCATGTTAATTACCCACATATGTAATGCTTAGTAATAAGTCACAGTGAAAGAAAAATAACAAAAGTCTAATCAAACTAGTTAATTGAGAATTCCTTGTATAAAGAATTCAATACGGGGAAAGCCAAACTCATTGTATCCCTCGTATGTGGACTAAACAGACCAACATTAAAACTGATAGCGGGCTAGCAGGAAACATGACAAATGGTTTATAATGAAATCAACAATTTATCAACAGCATGCGTCACAGGTTAATCACACGAGCGTCGTGCCCATTCTGAACCCAATGCGCTAAGAAAACGTTCAACCGTTTAAATTCCTTCTGTCACTTACTTAAAGACCGGGAACAAAGCGTCTCCATGAACGACTGAGGAGCCATGTTCGACGGCTTCTATAAGCTTTAAGCCAATCGTAAACCAAGACCTCACCATGTGACGATGGTCACGTGATATGAGTATGTCAGCTTCTATAACCTTCGAGTATGCGTGACAATAATCGCCTTATTTTAAATAGAGCAGGTCAATCCTTCAATTTAAGTATTCATCTTTATTGACAGTTAGGAAGGATAGAATAGAATGGTGCCAATATTCGCAACCAATCCCTATGGCATCTGTATTTGCTTGTTTATTTGCGGCGTGTCAGCTCAACCCCGGTAGTGGCTTCGAGTTTGTAGTTCAAACTCGAGTTCAAAATATTATATCCCTGAAACACATTTGACATAATCTCCATATCTTTCGCCCTGAAGAAGTCCTCTGGACGAAACGCGTTGGCTACGCTTTGTATGAAGATTTTGAATAAAAGAAAAAGAAAACTTTAAGTCCTACTGAACTGATTTTTTAAATCATTATTTTTGACTATCATTGTTACTGTGTATTGTGTGGAAGTGCTGAACCATTGTGTTTCATTGCACCACTTAAAATGTACTTGCATGTTTCACTAAACTAATTCAACACTAATCCTCTATGGGTCCCGGAGTAGCATGCTACTCGCCGAAAAAGCGATTCGAAGCCTCGTCAGGGGTAGTAAGCGCTAATTGAATGCAACTACAATACAATACAATATGATGGTCGATCTTCAACGTGTGTGGGCTAGCGATCACGTGATACAATTCAAAGAAAAAATAGGAGGATCCCTTTGGGTAAATTTCTAAACAGGGGGGAACCAGTCTGCAAGTAACATTCACCCTAATATTCTCTAACAATCCATCATCGCCATCCACACATTTTAAACTTGAACCATATGTAACAGGGAAAAACACGTAACATTCTATGTTGGAAAAATATATCACAATAATTTATTATTACAAAATTTTCGATAAAAACCCGGGAAAACCCGTCAATCAGCACATTTGATATCACAGAAATTCATAAAAAAACAATACATTTAAAATATTAGTCACAAAATTGCATGAAAATATGGAAAGAGTGAGAAAAACAGAGGATAAGCTGAAAAACGTAGTCTTAGCAGATTACAAATCCGTTATCATGTCATATTGTGGGCATGGAGATAAGCATTCTTTAATTGGCTTTTTCACCCCAATGTCCAATAGACGGATTGTGAGTCAAGAAATGGCGTTGATGCGTTTCAATGGAGAAAGCCTTATAAATCCAGCTTTATCAAGACTTGAGTATAAGCACTCTTTATTTTGTTTAATTAATTTTCATGCAGACACCAGTTTGACTAGGGGAGACTTCTTTGTTTGTAGTCTTTTCACATATTATCCTAGGGGATGTCAATAAAACTCTGTCTTTTCATAAAAACTTTCTACTTGACAGCACAGGGATCGCAGCTGATATGAAGACTGATTGTGTTAAAAGTGCAGACCTCTGCGTTTGTCCTTTTCACAGGAAATCATAAGCGTGGTTTTTCTTAAAAATCCGGCCTCAAGCTGGTTTCGCCCATAATGGGTGACGTTGTAATTATCTGTCCCTTTAATAATTAGGGATCCTTAATGGTATGATGTTACGGCGATACAATCCTTTATTCTGTGTCAGTTTGGAAATTTCACGTTATACTGGTTATATTCTTTTTTTATCGTTAATTAGCAGAGTAGTGCTAGCTCCTGAGGCGAAAAGCCGGGAGAAATTGCCAAGGTTTTTTTAACGTTTTGTGTAATACTGTGTATTTTAAACTCACTTGTCACTCTCTCGCGTGTGTTTTCCTGTGGAGCGGATTTTAGCGCTCATGAGGGGAATCTGTCTACACTTGCCGCCATCAGAGGGGAAGACTGCGGCCACGCCCACTACCCTCAGGCCACGCCCCCTACCCCCAGCACTTAAAGCGCGCTGAACTGCGAGCGCGAGCAGAGTAGTGCTAGCTCCTGAGGCGAAAAGCCGGGAGAAATTGCCAAGGTTTTTTAAAAGTTTTGTGTAATACTGTGTATTTTAAACTCACTTGTCTCTCTCCCGCGTGTGTTTTCCCGTGGAGCGGATTTTAGCGCTCACAAGGAGAATCTGTCTACACTTCCCACCATCAGAGGGGAAGACTGCGGCCACGCCCACTACCCTCAGACCACGCCCCCTACCCCCAGCACTTAAAGCGCGCTGAACTGTGAGCGCGAGCAGAGTAGTGCTAGCTCCAGAGGCGAAAAGCCGGGAGAAATTGCCAAGGTTTTTTTAACGTTTTGTGTAATACTGTGTATTTTAAACTCACTTGTCACTCTCTCGCGTGTGTTTTCCTGTGGAGCGGATTTTAGCGCTCATGAGGGGAATCTGTCTACACTTGCCGCCATCAGAGGGGAAGACTGCGGCCACGCCCACTACCCTCAGGCCACGCCCCCTACCGCCAGCACTTAAAGCGCGCTGAACTGCGAGCGCGAGCAGAGTAGTGCTAGTTCCTGAGGCGAAAAGCCGGGAGAAATTGCCAAGGTTTTTTTAAAGTTTTGTGTAATACTGTGTATTTTAAACTCACTTGTCTCTCTCCCGCGTGTGTTTTCCCGTGGAGCGGATTTTAGCGCTCACAAGGAGAATCTGTCTACACTTGCCACCATCAGAGGGGAAGACTGCGGCCACGCCCACTACCCACAGACCACGCCCCCTACCCCCAGCACTTAAAGCGTGCTGAACTGCGAGTGCAAGCAGAGTAGTGCTAGCTCCTGAGGCGAAAAGCGGGAGAAATTACCAAGGTTTTTTTAACGTTTTGTGTAATACTGTGTATTTTAAACTCACTTGTCACTCTCCCGCGTGTGTTTTCCCTTGGAGCGGATTTTAGCGCTCACAAGGGGAATCTGTCTACAATTGCCGCCATCAGAGGGGAAGACTGCGCCCACTACCCTCAGGCGATGCCCCTATACAGTATAAAACATGTGCGTCCCCCGGAAGCGCAGCGGGCGCGCTCAAGGCAAGCCCGTCTGCACCCGTACCCGACCGGACCGCGCCCAGCGCCAGCCACGCGGCCAATAAACGGCTGCACACAAAAAAGATTGTCTGGTTTAGCGCAGAACTATTGGCGCTGAACGCAGCCACTCCATGTCAGGCGTCTAAGCTCAATTTGGCGGATCTTGACTTACCTCCTTCATGCTTGCTCTGCGACAAATCACTCTGTGATGATTCACCTCAAATTAACACATATTCCAAAAACAGTAAGCCGACGGACAGTTAACACCTCAACCACTCACTTTAGGGCTGGACTACTGAACTGTAGGTCCCTCCTCAAACATGCTGATGATATCTGTCTGCTAATAGCGGATTCTGAGTGGGACGCCTTACTTCTCACAGAGACATGGCTTAATGAAGATAATATAGCTTCCATTTCTTTGGCTGTCCCACTGGGCTTTAAAATAAGCTGCTCAAATAGAAAGGAGGACAGAAGAGGTGGCGGAGTGGCCATTATCTATAAAGATAAATACACACTGGCGTCCTCTACACCTACCAACATTCCCGGTATAGAGGGGCTACACTACTGCCTTCAAGTTAACCCCCAATTGTCTCTAACAGGCCTAATCATTTACAGACCCCCGGATTGCCCCTCGACATACACATGTGAATTTATGGACTTTATAGTCCAAAGCTCTCTAGCCCACCCACACTATATTGTAGTTGGTGATTTCAATATCCATGCCGAGAAGCTCGATTGCCCCCAGGCCACTCATTTCTGGCCCTACACACCAGGCAGATCATACGCTGGACCTAATTTTTTCCAACATACTGGATACTACAGCTAAACTCCCACTGCCATTGCTATGGACGGATCACTTCTTAATTCCATTCTCAATTTCATTTCCATCCCATTGTCAGATAATAGGGAAACGCTCCTATGTGCGGAGAAAATGGGATAACATATCAGCTGACACCCTCTGTCCTGCTCTTGCAGTTGACCCCCCCACTACAGACTTCAGATGTAAACTCTGATGCAGTGATGCTGAATCGCTGGATAGGTAAATCAGTGGAATCCATTGTTCCTGCAAAAATCGCCACGTCACGCAGAGAATCCCCTTCCGCCCCCTGGTTCTCCCCCGAGCTGATGGCCGAAAAAAGCAAATGCAAAAGGCTGGAGTGCCTCTGGCGTGCAAACTATTGTGAATCAGCAAAAATCTGCTACAAAAAAATCCCTCCGCGGTCTTCACCTATCTATAAAAAAAGCCAAAAAAGTATTCTTTGCGACCTCCATCCAGCAGGCGGAGCAATCAAGCAAAGAAGTTTTTAAGATTGTTCAATCTTTTTTTAAACCAAGGGCTATCGAGACTGAAATTATCCCGTCAGTGAGACTCTGTGAAAACATCTCGGATTTTTTCGATACAAAAATAATGAAAGTCTATGACACCTTCACAGACCCCCGAGCCCACACTTATGGCGGACTCGGAAAATACTGAGCCGCCCTCCTCATCCTTAAATCAATTCTATCCTATCACCCTCGCTGAGGCACTGAGAGAAATACAAACATGCAAATCAGGGGCCCCTGATGATCCCTGTCCACCTAAGCTCTGGAAAATGATGTCGGTTGCAATTGTAGTACCTACATATATGGAAAACGTACATCAAAACCGGCACGTTCCCTGATTGCTGGAAACATGCCACACTTCTCCCTTTAAAAAAAAAGCCCAATGGTGCCTCGGACGACCTGAACAATCTCCGCCCCATTTACCTACTAGCAGCCCCAGGAAAAATGCTCGAAAAGCTGATTCAACGTCAGCTGAACAGCTTCATCGAGAAAAATGTGCTCTACACGAAACACAGTCAGGTTTCAGGACTGGTTTTAGCACCGAGACGGCCCTCATTGAGGTTGCTGAGTCAATCAGATGGTCCTTAGATTCTGGAGCATCAGCTATGCTGGTGCTCCTGGATCTATCGGCAGCATTTGATACGGTGGATCATGACAGATTGCTGTTACGGTTGAAGGACATAGGCTTGGAAGACAAGGCACTGAGCTGGCTCCACTCCTATCTCACAGATCGGTCCCAGAAAGTGGCGCTGGGCACCTTCTCCTCTAAGCCAAAACGCCTTTGGTGTGGTGTCCCTCAGGGATCGGCACTCAGCCCGCTGCTTTTTAATGTCTATCTAGCCCCACTTTTTACTTTGACCTATGCAGAGGTATCGGAGGCAGCTTTCAGTAAAATAAAGAGCTGTCTTTGAGATGTGGCTAGCTGGATGAATACAAATAAATTAAAATTGAATGCAAGTAAAACGGAGGTGCTATTTTTCGGAAAAAATACACATCCCCCCCACCCCCGATCTGTGGTGGCCTCCTGAAATGGGCCCAGTACCATCCCCCGGAACCCATGCAAAGAACTTAGGAGTAAGATGGGACGAGAATCTCTCTTTCTGCTCTCACATACAGCAGGTTACCACCGGCTGTCTTCACAAACTCAGAAACCTCCGAAAATTCCTTTCTTTTCTTCCAGTTGAGTGTCGCAAAACGGTAGTTCATCTAGACTAGACTATTCAAATGGCCTCTACCTTGGTCTGCCTAAATATCTCGTGCAACGCCTGCAGATCGTGCAGAATGCGGCTGCGAGACTGATAAAGTATATTCCCTTCAGACATCATGTCTCTACGCATCTGCACGAACTTCATTGGCTCCCAGTGGCGAACAGAATAAAATTCAAAGATCTCACCCTGGCGTTCAGAGCACTAAAAGGAACCTGCCCTAACTATTTAAAACTTAGACTTCCCCGTTACCATCAGGAGCGACACCTGCGATCTAACTCTTTGCTTCAGTTAATCGTCCCACGAGCTAGGAAAGCTAGACTTGGGGGCAGGTCCCTCTCTGCCGGCACGGCGAAACTCTGGAACGCCTTGCCCTCTGCCATTCAATCTGCTACGACAGAAGCCAGCTTTAAGAAGCTCCTAAAGACCTGGCTCTTTATGCAGAAAACCTAGAATTTCTCCATGGCTCCTGCTTACTGCTGTAGTACTCTTCAGCGCCGGGACACCTCCTCGAGAGGTAGCTGTTCGCGCTATACAAGCATCAGTATTATTATTATTATTATTACTAATTGAGCCCGGGCATCAAAAATGGACATGAGGAGACATTTTTCTCTAAAATATGCTGAACGAGAGATGTGCATTTAGCTTAATTTTGTCATGATTTTACAGAATTATGCAATAGCAAATTATGAGATCTTCGTAACTCCCCCTATGCTGAGTGCCTCCTCCAGACGCTCGCGTGACTTGCTGTGATGCGACGCGTGTCGGTGCTTCGGCCAATTGGAGAACGATAGTAAAGGGTGGTGGTGGCGGCGCCGTAGCGTCATTGGGAGCAGGAGAAGGAGGTAAGTGAACTAATTGAATATATTTTAAAGTGCTTTCTAAACGTCAGAACATTACTGCGTCCCCTGATAAGGCTGCCCAGAAATGCCTCCCCAAAAGGAATGAGGCATCAAGCCCCTGGTGACTATAAAAAGCAAAAACACCGGCAGAGTGATAGTTAATACACCTGAAATAAGAATCTCTTGGCCCTGAGATCGTCTATTGTTTTTGTCGGGATGAAGCGAGTCTTGTTGGACTACAATGCTTTCACTCATTGGGAAATGTGCACAGTTTTACTTAAGGGCTTTTTGGGAAATCACTTTAGGTCCATAACAGCACAGGATTATAAAAAATGGGACATGTCGCCTCTCTCTAATACTAGACAACCAGGAAAAGGAGGCTCTGGACTTGATTGGAAATACTGAAATGATTCACCCCGACTTTCCTCCTCCTCCCCATGTCTGTTTCATCCATCTGAATTCAGCTTTGTGAGTTCTGAAGAGTGGTCTGGGGCAGCGGGGGATTCAGGGTGGAATAAATGCAGTAGGGAGGTACCTGTTAATGGACTGTCCAGGGGAGTGTCGATCTGGGAGGGGTGTTATCCTAAGGGGACCAAGGGACTATGGCTACTTCTGCAGCAATTACTGACTCTTTATTGACTGGTCCTTCTCCAATGCTGGATATTCTTCTTTTGATGCAGAAAACATTGCATGGACTGTTTGAATCATCACTTGCCACAAATGAGTCCCTGGGAGCAGAGGCTGGTTTACTCAAGGAGATTCTCCATGAGTTAAAGTCAACTAACTCTTGTATGCCTACACTTGTAAGGCCGGTAGCCTCCCAAGCTCTGGGGCGTGGCGAGGAGGTGCAGGTGCAAGGGGGGACCAGGGAAGCTCCACCCTATATGTATCTAGAAGACCAATGTTGGTGAGAAGGTGGTATCACAGGTGGGCTGGCAACTAGCGATTATACCATTATATTGGTAGGAAAGGCATAAGTATGAGCAAAAACCTTGGAATCATTCCCCAGAAGTTTAGGTCAGCGAACGCCTTAAATAAACCACTGCACCCTAAAAAGAACCAAGCAAAAAATAGGAGAGCTTTTCAAGGAGAGAAGGGAATGATGAAAAGAGCCAATATCCTGGTAAAGGAGGCATGTGTCCTATCGCAGGCAGGTGCCAAGCCCTTTAGTAGAGACACTAGTAATTCACTTAACAAGAAGGGAAATAAGGGCCACGTAGTATCAGGGATATTGGATCAATGATCTGGGAGAAATGCCTCCCGGCACTCACGAAGGAGTCTTAAGATAATGAAGTGCAAAGATACTATAACAACTAGGCAACTCAGTCAAGAATCATATAAAGAGCAGGAACAGGTTTTTCACAGGATCCCAGAGTAAAATATTTGTATTTAGATGTGACAAGTAAGGGGAAAAAAGCAAGTAAACGGAAACTGCTGAATAGGTCGTCCTTGCTAAAGGTATTTTCAACCTGCAAGGCACTGGAGGTAGGTACAACGAGGGATATAGAACAAGCAGCCTTCTGAGAATCCTTAGCAGGGAGAGAAGTTATGAAAGTTAGTTTTAGTTCCTCAGTATTCTTTGGCCTGGTATTGGAAGGCTGAGATGAGCTCAGTAAACTCAGCCTAAGAATTGTGCCTTTAATAAAAAATAGAGTCATCTCGAGTAGAGCTGCCTTTATTGGCTAATCATGCTGGCCTCTACTTGGAACAACTAAATATGGTAATTGGAGCAGAGGTAATCCTGTCCTTCTCCCGCTTGGTGGGCTATAATCGTGGCACCCTTGAGTTAACCATTCCAGCCCGCCATAGAGAAAAAGGGATAGACCCAATCCCACTTTGCAATAGATTTGCACGTCTAAGCATTGATAGGGAGAGTGTCTCCTCATTGAGGGAGCAGGTGGATTAGGTAGTAGCCGCACCACCCAGCTCGGGAGTCTTGTCTTGGAATGTCTACGGGTTAGAAAATCTACATAGAACTATGGATCTTACCAAAAATCTGGGAGGAAGATGATATCATTTGTTTTCAGGAGACCTGGCTAGGGGGTAACCATATTTATCTGAGCGGGTTTATGCAATTTGTAAAAAGCGGAATAAAAGTGGATGTTTGAAAGGTAGGCTGATGACATTGGTATCAACAAAATGTAGTAAAGGAGCAAAAGTTATAGAGACAAACAGTAACTGGCTCCTGGCTTCCTTCCTGGACCTGTATGAAGGGACCAACCATCTCAATAGCCTAATAATTGCCAGTGTTCATGGAAATCAATGTGAGACCTGAAAGGAGATGTGGGTAGCATTTCAGAGGAACATGAAAACTTTGAAAGAGGGCCTGATTTAGATATTGGTGGACAGGTTACTCCATAACAACGGTGACGTATATCCCATCTGCCGAAATATGAATACCATTATATCCCTAATTCTCTTACAAGGGGATTTTAATCATGAGTTAGTCCCAGCTCAGGTAGAGGTCGGTGGCAGCGACATATCAGAAAGCTATGGAATTACTGACGCACTTTTCCTAGAGTGCAGCCAATCAAAGTTGGATTTGCAGCTAATAAAATCTCTCTCTGAGCTAGGATTTTTCTCAATGGCCAGTTTAGGGAGGATAAGTCGGCAGCCCAAACATTTGTGTATGGCAATCAGAACTGCCCAATTGATATGTTTATTCAAGTGTGGTAATTTGGCATCCTTACAAGTTTTGAGGTGTTAAGAATAAGGGGCAGCAATCATTGGGGCTTAAAGTAGCTTTACTTGCTGTTTCACACCAAAGGGAGGTGTCGATTCCAACAGAACTATATTTCCCAACACGATTGACTACAAGAATAGATGGAAGATGCAGGCCCTCAAGTAATGCAATACGAAGAGTCCAACGACTTGGGGCTCGTTGGGGATCGGGGCCCCAAAATATTGGACTGAGACCATTCCAGAGGTAGTCAAATGACTGACCCCGATAGCTAGCTTGTGCATTAATGAGGCCAAAAAGGATGGGCCCGGTTGGACCTCAAAACAGCTCTGGTTTGATAAGGAGTGTTTAATTGCTAGGAAGAAGCGGAGGAAAGTAGGACGGACAGGTTGCTCCTTGGAGGCTCTTATTGGAGGATAAGGTTACAACTGTATAAAAAAAGGAGTATGATGTCTTGATTAGTGCTAAGAAGCAGAATTATCATCAGTCAAAGTGGAACCTTATGATTAGCACCATCCAGGATAAGGATATGAAAGAATGTTAGAAGCTAGTTCAGAGAGTGTGCAGCAAGTCGGACTCACCTTTAAGGTGTATGGTACAAGAAAATGCCTGGGTTACCTATTTAAGCAATATTTATTAGGCCAGAAAGATAGCTGTGAGAGGAAACGTGCCTAAATTGAGGGCAGAGTCTTCGGATTCATTCTCTGTAAATCTTTAGTAAAACTGATATCCTCTCTAAATCTAACTAAGGCAGCGAGGCCGAATAATCTTTAAGCAATTATAATAAAGTCCAACCCTAAGTTGTGGGCAACTTTATTCTCAAAGGTTTTTACATCCATAACAAGGTCCGGTATATTTCCACCAAGCTGGAAGGGTTGATAAGCGTGGCTCAAATCCACCCGAGTGACTTACCGCACTCACCTATAGTCGCTATATAGGAAGTCAGCCGGACAGTGGAGAAGAATAAACAAAAGTCTTTATTAGGCCAAACAACACTCATATGAGAGGGCCCTGTCCGACCTCACTCCTAGGAGTGCGAACGAGAGGACTGACTCTCTGCATCACAGCGATACATTATAATGCAATACAGCGAAAAGGGGTACGCCCCCAATGGAAAGTTACCGAGCCTCAGACCAGTGTACAATGCTCTCATACAGTAGGCATCTGCACCTGCAAGGGATACATCATTATCTCTACTCAAGGCCATGGAGCTAGGCTTCGGCGTCTCTGGGCATGAGAACATTACTGATAAAGAGACTTTGTTAGTTTCGGCCACAGTAAGCCGAGAAACGAAAACTGCTGTCTTAGTGAATTTCTGTATTCCTGCGGGAGGGGCATATGAGTGAGCAGGGTCCGCAGGCACAGAGGAATACACAAAATGGTGGCACACAGGCTAAGCTAAGAAACTAATATGATCACACATACATTTGAATATATGTAAGGAGCAAATAAAAAGTAATTCAGCATAAGTGCATATACGAACTTCATCAGTTAGCCATATGATGCTAACTCATACATCAGCAATAGGTAATTAGGGTATCGAAAAGTGAATTCTATCAGACCCTCCTTTTAGCATCATTGGATAACTATGGCCTCATTTATTTGCCAAAAGGTAGTGCCGACATCCATTCTAGGGGCAAGACTTTTCCTCTAGTCTAGAACATCCTCTGCAATAAACATCAACCAACTTGCATCGGCAGGAATTTCAGTAATCATAGAAGTAGTATATTGACCAGGTGACTTCTTTTTCGGACTTAAATTTGTAGCACACATTGAGCAACATGGAGGGAGGCAATATATGCAAAGGCAGCAAGTCAGAATTACACTCACCACACCAACCAAACCCATCAATATTTTCCAACCCCAGGAAGAGAAGGCGCCCCAGAGCCACCCTTGTAAGGACAATGTCCCATTATCCTGATGCAGTTCAGTCGCTAATCTATGTAATTTCTGTACTGCCAAGTTAACAGTCGGGGCCGAGTCGGGTATATAAACGCAACAGGACGTCCCGATGACGCGACAGGCCCCGCCCCTATCAGCCAGTATGACGTCAAGCACCATCCTATTCTGGATCGTAAATAATCTCATAGCCTGAATCTCGACAGATATGTTAGTCGTAATGTCAGCTTTGGTGAGAACCACCTTCTCCATTACCCTAGACAGTCGTCGAATAGCTCTGCTGTTAAATATCGGACCCCAGAAAGGTAGCAAACCCTTACAAAAATCAGTCCATTGTTGGTACGAGGTGTCCGTCTGATCTACGTCATCTACCTGAAGTTCCCTCCTTTTACGCTGCTCTTGCGGCTGCTCCTGGGGACTGGGGAATCGACGATGAGTTTTGTGATAATCAGAAGGAGCCACATACACAGGAGGAATCATGTAGGCTAAGTAACACACCCCACCCCAACCCTCAGGCAACCATAAGTATCCATTATCACCGCAGACAAAATAGATACTGGGTGGGGCAATCAAAGAGGGGCTAAGAGGCAAGCGTATTGAAGCAGTCACATTACAGGAACTATTACCGACTTTGATGGGGCCCCTTCCCTCTATACAGAAGAACGGAGAAGGACCCACCACAACCAGGGGTATCAGAGACTTGGAACTGTTGTCACTCTTCGGGGGGTGTCTGTAGGACAAAGTAGCATTCAATTTCAGGAAACTTTCCCTAAGTTTGTCAGTATCATTTGGTGTCAGAAACCGACCCAACCTTTTCTCACACGTCTCTATAAAAGTCTGGTCAAAACGTCCATCAGTATATATTCGTCCAAGGGAAGATGGAGGCAGAGGGCGTACTCGCATTGTCATTGTCCACCCCCTATTCTGCAGTCGGGGAGTCAGGGAATCTGGCTGCTGGAAATATTTAACAAGACCTATAAGAGTATACCACCCCACACAACTATTCACTGGCGTCAAAGGAAGGGCAAGGAATCTGTCTTTTTTTATAGGCAGCAGAAGGCAAAAGCCCACAAACCCAACAATCTGTCAAGTTGGTAGTGGCGTGCGCATGGTGCAAAGTCTTAATAAAAACATTATCTTTATAACTTTTTCATAACATTCTTTCACCATAATCAACAGTAATCATATTGTGTTCAGGAACGGCAGTGGGTGTGGGTGCAAACACATGAACGGGGTAAGCTTTATCCAGGAAAAACAATATTCCAAGAGTCACTATAAAGGCAATCAGAATAATAATGATGACCACAATCTTTCCTTTTCGGGGAAGGGCCAACCAGGGGGAATCAGGCACAGGTCTCGGAGGAGCCGCAAAGGGCTGCTCCTCATCGGGAATGGGGCGTCCAAACGGATACATTCTTAATAATCGTTCAAAATATCAAAAATCAAAAAATGAAAAAAACACTTCTACTAAAAAAATAGTCCCAGACAATCCACAACCAGAGGGGTTCTTCAACCCTTAAAAAGGGATCTTCTCCCTGTGTCCTTCAAAGCCTCACAGGCAGGCTTTTACCGTCCATACCTAATTCCAACGTCGCTGTTCAACAATTTGAAAACAAGGGAAGCACTTAATTTGGGCTCAGCACCACTCTATAGTCTCATAGCACACAATCTTCGGCTAAACACCAGGGCTCTTACAAGTCCATCCCTACCACTAAATCTTCTTATTCAGAAAGTCCACTAAGCCCTTCTTCCAATGTTTAGTCCATCATATTTCAGCACTGTTACTTATTTTCTCCGGGGCCGCAAATTGTATCGAGTGCTCCCTGGCACTTCGGGGTCAGTGAACAAAACAGGTGTATCTGGGGCAGGTGCTGAACTCTCTGGTGTCTCTTCACTAGTAGCATCAGGAGTAGTAGAGCCCACTGAATTCTCTGTTCCTCTTCGCTCTTCTCCAATCAGTGAAGCATCCGAGAAAGGAGCATACCTCGGAATAGACTCATGCTCCTCGTCAGCAATGCCATCCTGTACCCATTTGTCATAGGGCAACGGGAGCGGGACCCTCTTCACATGTGAGGCATGTGTCCACGCCTTCCGTCCGTCGATCCGAAGTGCAGTACGGGTGGTGAGGAGCACCTGGCGCGGCTCCGACCACCTTGGCTCCAGACAAGACTTCCGCTGGTATCTTCTTACGACCACCCAGTCCCCTGGGTGGATGGAGTGTCCAGGCCCCTCCGGCAACGGCTTCAGAGTGTCTGCTACCTGCTGATGAATAGAACGAAGATCTTTAGTCAAAGCATACAGGTAATCTGTCAACAGACGGTATGGTACTTCAGTAAAACATTTAGGCCTGGGCACTCCCCAGATATTGGCCGGACGGCCGAATACCACTTCATGGGGGGAGACGCCCATTTTTGCATTCACAGTGACTCTCGTTGAAAGCAAAGCTAATGGAAGAGCGTCTGGCCAACGGAGACCTGTACTCTCACATATTTTGGCCATCTTTAACTTGAGCGTGCCGTTAAACCGCTCCACAAGTCCTGCTGCCTGAGGGTGTAAGGCTGAATGAAACTTTTGAGAAATCTGTAAGCCTTTACATATTTGCTTCACTAGTTCTGCATTAAAGGACGTGCCATTATCACTCCAGATCACCCTAGGTAATCCGAAGCGAGAGAAATACTCCTTTATCAACATTTTTGCGGTAGAAATGGCCGTACAGTCTTTCGTTGGATACGCCTCCACCCATCTACTAAAGGCGCATACGACTACAAGGACATACTTCAAGTTATTGACCCTTTCCATTTCGATGTAATCCATCTGAATCACCTCGAAAGGGAAAGAAGGGGGTGCAAAATTTCCAGTTGGGACAGGGGTACCCTTTCCAGCATTGTGTCTCAAACACACCATGCACTGACGAACCAAGTGAGTGGCCACTTTAGAGATATTCTTATTGCTCCACACTGGGTCTAACAATTTACAGATACCCTTTGCACTAACATGAGCAGGCCCGTGCGCCATTGTCACTACTGGAAGAACATATGCATTCGGGAGTAACCATCGTCTCTTGTCGGTCACATCTGTCCAACATTCATCCGCATCCAATCGTCCCTGCCCATCCTTCCATGCTCTCAATTCCTCCTCTGTCACTTTTCCCTGTATGTTCTTGACACTCTGTACAGTGTCTGAGAACATATGAACATCTGGGACCCATCTAGCTGGTCCTGCCACAAACATTCGTGGTAATTTTTCTCTAGCAGTCTCTTTTGCTGTTTCATCGGCGAAAGCATTGCCTCGTCCTACATCATCCACTATTGTCTTGTGTGCGCTACATTTTATCACAGCTAATCTTTTGGGTAGTGTCAGGGCCGTTAACAGTCGTAATATCAGTGGGCCATGTTGGATGCGTTGTCCGTGAGAGGTCAGGAATCCCCGTTCTGCCCAAAGTCGCCCATAATTATGAGCCACGCCAAAGGCGTATTGGCTGTCAGTATAAATGTTCACGTCTAGCCCCTCACTCAATTCACATGCTCTCAGTAAGGCTACAATCTCAGCAGCTTGGGCAGAATTGTAAGGTATCCTAGAAGTCTCCACTACCGTCTGTAATGTTGTTATTGCATATGCTGCTGTCGATGTACCGTCTGGCAATTTAAAACAGGACCCATCCACATACAACTCCCCGTCTGGTTCGTCCAAGGGCCTGTCTGTCAGATCCACCCTCCCCTTTGTCTCCTCTTCAGTCCTAAACAGACAGTCATGTGTGTCATCGTCCTTTGTATCTGTATCTGTGGGGATAGGTAACAAGGTGGCGGGATTCAGTGTAGCACACCTTTTGATCGTAACATGGGGTGCAAAAAGGGTCATCTCATAACCCGTAAGACGAGCACTAGTTAAGTGCTGCGTCTGTGTTCTATTCAACAAAATGTCCACAGCATGCGGTACCATGACTGTGAGATCTGATCCCAGTACGAGCCCTGCCGACTGTCTTATAGAAACCGCAGCAGCCGCCGTGGCTCTCAGACAACTCGGCAGCGCTCTTGCCACATTGTCCAGCATTGCAGAGAAATACGCACAGGGTCTCTGCTTCCCACCAAAACACTGAGTTAAGACAGACAACGCGCAACCTTCTGCCTCATGTACGTAAAGAACAAAAGGCTTCTGGTAATCAGGTGTCCCAAGAACTGGCGCAGAACATAAAGCCGTTTTTAGTGACTCAAACGCCTCTTGACATGCAGGGGTCCAGGGTAGGGGTTCGCGCACTTCCTTGGTAGTCAGATACAATAGGGGTTTTGTTAGTAACGCATAGTTAGGTATCCACTGGCGACAATACGATGTTATGCCCAAGAACGCGCGCACCTCTCGCTGCGTGTTAGGTACATTCATATTATTAATAGCTTTTATGCGCTCAGGCGTCAACCTTCTCCCCACTTTCGAAAGGAGGTGACTGAGGTAGGTGACCTCCGTTCGACAGTATTGAAATTTTGGAAGGGACACTTTATGTCCTCTTTTAGCCAAATGGTGGAGCAATTTCACGGTAGCATCCTGACAACCCTGCTCGTCGTCCGACGCTATCAGGATATCATCCACATACTGCAACATAACGTTGCCAGGTGGAAGTTCCAGTTCATCCAATTGTGCCTTCAATGCTTGACTATATATGCTCGGACTCTCAGTGTACCCCTGAGGAATTCTCTTAAAGCGGAAGCTTCGGCCAGCCAATGAGAATCTGAAGAGATACCTGCTCTCTTCATGTACTGGGATACTGAAGAAAGCATTTTTCAAGTCTAGGACAGAGAAATATTTAGCAGAAGGGAGAATCATTGTCAATATTGTAGTAATGTCCGAGACCACCGGGTACTGTGGCTCCACTACCCTATTTACGTGTCGCAAATCAATCACAAATCTATAAACATCAGGAGTATTATCAGTAGCTTCAGGTGACCGTCTTTTGAGGATAGGTAAAATAGGGCTGTTACATATATTCGAATCAGTCTCTTCCACTACACCAGACCGTATTAAATCCTGTATTATTTGTAACAGGGCCTTCTCCCCCTCCCTAGGAATCCTGTACTGTGGAACTCTGGGTAATTTCGCTCCCACCTTCACTCTTATGGTCACCGGGGCAATATCCATTTTACCTACATCTGTATCATTGACAGCCCACAAGCTGTCGGGTATGCCTTGGAATTCAGGTGGTAATGGGTCATCTTTCGAAAAACACTGCAATGGGCGGGCGACATTTGGGCCCAAAGTAAGGTACACACCGTCTGGAGAACAATAGATGGTGGCATGCAACCTTTTTAATAAATCTAGGCCCAACAAATTTTCCCCACAATTGGACGTCAATAGAAACGGTGAATCAACAGTGAAAGGGCCAATCGTCAACGTGAGAGGTTTAGAAATGGGGCTTATCACCGGAGTTCCTGCGAAACCCACGGAGATGTTATTTTTGCCAGACAGAGCCGCCCCTGGGACCCGAGAACGAGCCACTGAACTTTTCATTGCACCCGTATCCACTAGAAATTTTTGTTGAGACCCCAATAAGTCAGCTTCGACATAAGGTCCCCTCTGATCAACTTCCATAAGTACTTGTCCCATGCTCTGTCCTACGCTGTCCTAGTTGTGGGAGAACCCTGTCAAATCGTCCACTGAGTAATCATCGTTATAGGACTGACCACCGCCCCTCTGCAACTGTTGTCTGTCTGTACCATTGTCAAAGTAATTTCCTCCTGGTCTCCCGCCTCCTTCTGACCGTGTAGCCTGTCTCCCAAAATCACCACTACCTCGTCCTCGTCCTCGTCCTGGACCGGTGCCCGACTGAAGCAGTGGGCAATCCCGCCACCAATGCCCCTCCTGCTTGCACTTTGCGCACTGATTCGGTCCCAGTCTCTCCCTACTCTCACCTCTCCCGAAGCCGCCCCCACGACTCGGCGCTGCACCCCTTCCCCTGCCTCTAGCCACTTGCTGCAACAAAACTCTTGTCTTTAAATCCTTAGCCTTCTTTTCCTGCTTGTCCTTACTTTCATTTTCTCTATGCTCATAATATTGTGCCATACTGAGAATACCCGAAGGAGAGGACGTTGTCCACGTGCTCTCCGACGCTTGCAGTCTTGCTGAAATTTCAGGCAATAAGTTCGTGACAAACCTATTAACAAAAAGCCGTAACCCGCCACCTTGGGACACATCTTGCCCACTAAAATCCATAAACGTTTCCTCAAACCTCGTAAAGAAGTCAGAGACTGCCTCATCCTTTTTCTGCTTACAAGCCGTCAACTTGTCCCAATCTACCTTTTTCGGGGGAATGAGAGAATGCATATATTTTATTATGCGCCCTGGTAAAGCTAAGATCTCGGCCTTCGGCTTCTCCCCTGGCTTACGCTCCTTGTCCCAATCCTGCAACTCCTGCCACGTACCTCCTAACTCTTCCGTATGATCAGTACCTTTTACTTGCCGCCACACGTCAACCGGGACCAAAAGCCCGAAAAACAATTCAACATCAGCCAACGTCATTACAGTGGAAGACGCAGCTTCTGTCAGCTCTTTGTAGTAGGCAGTCGGGTTCTTTCTAGAATCCGGCAGCTGAGCTTTCAATGATAATACCTCACTTCTCTTCCATGGCGTATACACCCATTGCTCCTGGAAATGCGCATCGATCCTGTTCCTGGTAACAGCCTTCGTTACTGGATCTAACAACTCGGGGACCTCTGGATGGAAAATAGGGTGTACCTCGCGCATTGGGTGGAGACCTGGGAAATGGGGTGTGCCGGCAGAGGGTAATTCATTCCTGTATTGTAATACTGCACGTAAGCTGCTCATCACTTCTTTCACCCCTGTATTCGTTCTATAGGCTCCAGCCTGTATATCTCGTAAAACCGCTGGAGCTACACCTCCATACCCCTGCTCCCATAGCGGTATCAATACATTCGACATATGCCACAAAGCGTGCTGTTGCATCAAAGGCTCAAAATCTTTCATAGTGGACCAAATATCTTCGAACAAATAAATATTATTCCTGGCCCACTGACATGCCTGATTAGCCACCATACTCCTTTCATCTAAACCAACAGTAGAACGCGTAAGCAACTTCCGTACCTGCGAGAGTAGTCCGCTACCTGCGCCTCGACTCGGTGTTAGCATTTCCTGACCGGGGTAGTACTAGCTGAAACAGTAGGGAGTGCTAAAGAAAATTGGGAGGGTGCGGGTGAAGTGGTCTGGGGTAATGAAACAATGGGTGTCGAGGGCGAGTATTGTTGGGGGGCACTTGCTGAAGGACCCGGAGCTCCACTAACGGGGCTGGAATTGGCAAGGAGGGATACAAGGGCTGTGGGGCATAAGGGGGAGGGGGTCGGGTATTCAAAATGTCTTCCATCTCATCTGGGTCGTCCTCTCGTACTACATAACTTTTATTTTCTTTCAACCTACAAAGTCTATCTGAGCGCTCCATGCGTAGCGCATTCTCATTTCCCACCTGTTCTCTCGCCTTCTGCGCCATAGTCTGGGTGGACTTTTTATAAGCCTCTTTCTCGTCTCTCAGCTTGCGTTTCCTGGCCTCTTTCTGCCACACTCGCAAAGAATCGAACATACTCTGACGGCTACGCCTAGCAAACAGTTTGTCCTGCAAATAATCCAACTTAGCTTCATCGAAAGAACCCGTCAAGGGCCATTGTAAATCCACATTATCAGCAGTGTACCGGTGCCACAAAGTACCAAACAAAATCGGGACCAACCCATGCTTGACATACATATCAAAACTTGGAGTACCTTCAGGGGGTGCAGGTTGGCTCTCGGCCAGTCTAGTATCTGAGGGTCGACAACAACATCCAAAGCATCGTAACTTACTAAGACACGGCATCTTTACTTCGGTGTGAAAGAAACACTTCACCACAGGCTACGTTACCTTGAGTCGCTAGCTCGAGCTCGTTCATACACACATATAGACATACATTAGGAAACCACACACACACATATGCAATACCTCCAAACACGTGTTACCAAATGGGACAAGGCCCGTCGACCAAGTCCTGTGGAACCTGGACTCTACCGCAGACCGAACAGTACACTAACTGTTCTGAGGACGGGGAACAGATCCGCCACCCGTGCGGCACTATGGATCACTGCGCACTTTACCACGGGAAACCCAGATCTCACCTGCACTGAACCACCACTCTAGGAGTTCAGGGTAAGCACCGGAGTCTGCCCGCAATGAGCCACGCCTTCACCACAGTACCACCCGGTCGGATCGCTACAAACAATACATCTAGATATGTCCCCAACCTCGTCAAGTCTGTCAGAGCACTAACTCGTACTCTGAGTTCCCCGGAGCACACTAGCCCCAGGAGCACACTGGCTCCTCAAACCATTGGAGACACTCTAGTCTCCCGGAACACTCCCGTTCCTGCAACAATCACAGGTGGACCACTCACCTTCCGTAGGCGGCACCGACCTCTACCGTTCTCCATCTCCGGCTGCCAGGACCAACACGGTCAGCTTCAAGTTCCGCCTTCTGGACCCCGGCGTAAGATCCGAACCGGGACCTCTCCTGATCAGCAGGGTGGGGCAGCGCTGCGAGAACCAAGCTCGGCATCAGATGGGTACCCGGGCCCACCGTGCCGACCAGCGGGTCCCCGGTCTTCTGCTACCCACTTACGGGTGAGAAAGATCCTTATCGCGGTGTACCTGTTCGGGCGCCATCTGATAAGCGTGGCTCAAATCCACCCGAGTGACTTACCGCACTCACCTATAGTCGCTATATAGGAAGTCAGCCGGACAGTGGAGAAGAATAAACAAAAGTCTTTATTAGGCCAAACAACACTCATATGAGAGGGCCCTGTCCGACCTCACTCCTAGGAGTGCGAACGAGAGGACTGACTCTCTGCATCACAGCGATACATTATAATGCAATACAGCGAAAAGGGGTACGCCCCAATGGAAAGTTACCGAGCCTCAGACCAGTGTACAATGCTCTCATACAGTAGGCATCTGCACCTGCAAGGGATACATCATTATCTCTACTCAAGGCCATGGAGCTAGGCTTCGGCGTCTCTGGGCATGAGAACATTACTGATAAAGAGACTTTGTTAGTTTCGGCCACAGTAAGCCGAGAAACGAAAACTGCTGTCTTAGTGAATTTCTGTATTCCTGCGGGAGGGGCATATGAGTGAGCAGGGTCCGCAGGCACAGAGGAATACACAAAATGGTGGCACACAGGCTAAGCTAAGAAACTAATATGATCACACATACATTTGAATATATGTAAGGAGAAAATAAAAAGTAATTCAGCATAAGTGCATATACGAACTTCATCAGTTAGCCATATGATGCTAACTCATACATCAGCAATAGGTAATTAGGGTATCGAAAAGTGAATTCTATCAGGGTGCAGTAATAAAACCTATACAAGCAAAAAAAGAAACAGATGTCCTGGGCAATATTCCACTTGGGAAGCCTGCTTGATGTTGGGGCTAAAAAGTACTCAAATGTAATTCTTATCTCTCCCAAGAACTGGATCGAGTGCAATGATATTGTCCCAGTAGAACAAGGTGGCTTCAAGAAAGGGCATTTAACAGTTGATCACCGTTTCAGCTTGTGGGCTCTGGGACAGAAGGTGATGGAAATGACAGGGAATCTGTTCTGTAGTTACATGGACTTTAGCTCAGTCATTAATATTGTGGATTGTAGTATTCTGTGGGAAAAGCTGCAACGATTGGCAATTCCCACTAGCCTATTAGTAATACTCCAAAAACTTCATTCTGAGAATTGGGCCCAAGTCGAGCTTCACCTAAATGGGGCTTAGAAAATGAGGTGAGGCAGGGCTGCGTCCTGGCCCCTACATTGTTCTCTTTATTCCTCAAACATCTCCCCAGTGCCCCTGCTGCCAAAACATATTTTTTTTCCAGAAAATTGGGGGTAGGCACATATCGTTCTTACTCTATGCAGATGACTTTCCCATTTTAGATCCGAGTCAAGCAGACCTACAGATGAAATTCCATAGCTTTAATATCTACTGTGAGGCCAACAAACTCAAGGTTAATCTGGGAAAAAACAAAATGAATCGCTTTTGGGAAGAACTCAACAACATTTAAGTGGCTATTGGGAAATAGGAGGGTGGAGGTCGTAACCTCATATAAGTACCTAAGAATGATGTTCACAATTTGTTGTTACTGTTCTGTACATAAAGAAACTGTGGCGATATGTGCAGTCTCAATTATAGGAGGACTAGTACATTTTAAGAACTCCTTTGGTGGACCGTCTTGGACCCCGCTTCTATCAGCTTATAACACAAAGTTACCCTCTCAATGCCTTTATGGGGCAGAGTTATTGACCCTATGCACGGAGGCAAGCTGGGAGAAGTGTGAGAGTAAATACCTGAAAAAACTGTTAGGTCTTTCAAAAAGTGCGATGGGCCCGGCAATAAGACTGGAAGAGGGTCTGCAGGCTTGGAATTTCCTGTCCTACAAATCAACCCTGTGATTTTGGGATAAGGATGTAGTGTAGTTCCTAGTTTCCCACTAGGCCCTGCGCATTGGAATAACATAAACAGTAGTATCGACTTGGAACTGCTTATATTCCAGGCCTCCACTGACTATGCTAAACTTAATTGGGTTGTGTTACCAACTAGCTCAGAGGTCACTGGAAACTTTCTTCTCTGCATAGGAAGTGATCAGCTTCCTTGGCACAGACAAGAAGGGATTCAGTTTTCCAACAACCGTGCAACATGACAACTTTGCTCCTCAGATCAAGAGTCGATCTCTAGGGTCGTGTGAAACAATAGACCTGTATTTCACTCAGTCAGTCTAGTGCAGTTTACTTTCACGAGATGTAGAGAATAGAGAGACGGGCGTTTGTCAATAAAGGGTTAACATTTATTGCACAGTCTTTCTTCTCGTACAAGAGAAATGTATTGCCACAATTGCAATAATTGTTATTATAAAAAGTACGTACAGTAAGATAAGTATTGCGAAATAGAACTGTAAAAGCATTGATATGGTTTCTTAGCCATACAATGGTTTAAAAGTAATAAAACATATATACAGTCATATATACATTAGGCTAACATACTCAACTGGTGCTTCTAACTAAGCCTACCCCAGTGTGCCTGACCTAAGCCTAACACGTGAAAAGGGGAGTAAGTAAGTAGCTTAAGTTAAGTTGGTTTTGCCAAGGTTTGTTTCAAGAATTCTCGTCTAAGGGTTTAGTCAACACCATACCTCTGAATAGAATGATGGAGGATTGGTATCTCCTTCAGGGGTCTCTCTCGATATCCCAGTCACCCGCGAGGGTAAACCGGAAGCGCCGGGACTGGATTTCTCTGCACGAGAAAGGCAGCGGCTTCTCTTCAGCGCGTCGAGTAAGGAGGGGGGACAGCGTCCGCGGGCAGCTGGAATCTGCTGGATGTCTTCGCAGAGGGACGGCTGTTCAGCTCCTTAAGCGTACTGCACCATAGGTAGCGCTTTAGCGGCGATAATGGTATCAGCAGCTTCACCACCACAGGATAGCAGGCTGCAGCGACAGAGTGCTAGATTTACCAACACAGGGTCATGCAGGCAGCTGGCATCAGCAACAGGCAACGAACATTGCTTAAGGCAACGTTGGTAATATTTATACCTGACAGGTGCCGGGTTTGACGCAAGTTTGCTGGACATAAGACGTCAATTAAAGATGTCACTAGGAAGTGATAGTTATCAGTTGCTCATTAGAGTTCCATTACTAATCAAAACATAGCAAGCGGGGATTTCCAGGTTTGCTAAGTTTTTATCTTGTTGAAGAACTCGGAGTGTTATCTAGGAATATCAGATAGTGACTGCTGCTCTGTCATTGCACTAATTGGTCGCAAAGGAAGTAGCAGAGAGTCATGCTGGAATGTGGCTCTGTTCGTGTGAGGCCAGAGATGACTTTTCAGAAAATCGCACTTGAACGGTTATGCCAATATAGGGAATAAATGGATTTATAGCCGAATAGGGGCATAAGGTCACAGTATCGATCAGGAACCTAGATAAACACGCAACACCCACTCCACGGGTTAATGTCCATCAAAATTACTAAAACTAAGCAATTAGATGCATGTGTAACATTGCCCACCCCAAAATACATAAATGCATTTGAAATAGGCGTACTTGTAATACATGGAATATAGGTACTGTACGTTTTTTTTTTTTTTTAAGCATAGAAATCATTCAAAAATTATTGCATATGAAATCATTGAACGATTATGCATAAAGAATTACACATGAAGTATCTCTGACAGAAGAAAAGCGAGATAAATCATCACATAAAAATGCATTGTAATAACATGTGTGCTAGAGGCTGGTGTAGTATTGTTATGTCTCTAGATGTGTTTAGAAATGGAAGTGTGAAGCTTCTGTTCTCTAAGAATAGTACTTACGTTAAGCAAAGAATTGTTCGTGCCAAAAAGGGTCAATATTAAAAAAATTGTCCAATTCAAAGAAAATAGATCTCCAAAGCTCTTGGCAGTTATTGTTGATCAAAACTGAAGGCCGAATTCAGAGTTCATGGGAACACTGTGTGTCGGAAGATCTTCTAAAAGTTATTGTTTCTCTACGGGTGAGAACATCGTATCAGACAGGCTCTCAAAGAATTGGTCTACAAATTCAGGTGATAGTTCAACCAAATTAGATAGCGCTGTAACTTGGCAGGTGTGAGAATGATTGCTGTCATCATATTCGGGAGCAGCAATGCTCACAGCTCGCTGTACCTGGGTGATGTTGCTTTTGTCACTCGCTCCACTGTTACCACTTGGCTGTAGTACAGGAGTCTCCACAAATGCCGTCATCAGGATTGGTAGCCGCTGGGGACAACACAATGCGTGAGCCGTTGTTGGACTGAGCAAAGTATCGACGTCCATTGGTACTGCTGATGGAAGTGAAAGACAGATGTCCAACACGCATTCATCGCCGCAAAGCATACACCGTAGCACAGGTAAAATGCAATTTTGCCATATCGGTCTGAATGAAAGGAACCAGGTCATGTTTAGATCTCTCAGCCTGGCCAATCCGAGGACGTTAGTTATCCTGTCCCGGTAGCGCATTGCTAGGATTGTCTCTTCCATTCCCATGGGAGCTATGTCTGAGCCGAGGCTTGCCATAACGTAGCAGGAGGGTCAAAAATAGAATCCCTGCGATGAGTCCCAAAAATAATGGTATGCCGCCAAAAATGGAGTGCACAAAATTAGGAAAGATTCCCAAAATTGCCTGGAAGGGTGTTAGCAGTCCCGTAAAGACTGTCTTAAATATGCCTGGGATGCTTGTTGCACTAGACATGTTAAGGAGTTGGCTGAACATTTCTACGAAATGCACGGGGCAATTTGTTGATAAAAGGTCATGAACTTCAGTAGCCGTCCTTGCGACTAGAAGATCATACGTCTCTTTAGATGACGTTATAGGCACTGTTGTCTGTAAAAGTACAGATTTCATTTTGCTTAAAGTATCAATTCGTATAGAATAGAGATTCAGACGAGGCCAGAGGGGAGTCACTATGTCTGGAGGCCCGTTCGGGAACAATGCTTGCATACAGCATTTGACCATGGACGTTACTTGTACTAGATAACTTTTCCCTGGCGCGAGGCCACAACATCTGTGATCCGTTCTAAGAATGTAACTCCCGTTCGCGAGTTGCATAAAGAAGGGCTCTATCTGAGTTGCAGGTGTGACTAGCTGGTGGCATGAAAGGTTGTTTGAATTTCCATCACATGCTCCGTGTAAATTAATACCCTGACACAAAAGTATACCGCTTAGTGAATGTTTACAGTTCTCACCACTAAGAAATACATTTTTGTCACTGTCACTATAGCAAGAATGAGTGTATGGTAATTTCCATATAGATTTTACATATCCTTTACCCAATTGTTCATACTGGCCAGCAGGTATGTATTCAAGGCACTTTTTAAATCGGAAAGTTGTTATCGGAATTGTGATAATTCCGTGTATTATCCATTCAATGACAGGACTCTCTGACATTGTCAATGGTAATCTCTCGAGTTTTTCGATGCTCAGGATTGTATAGTCTGCTCCTTTCTGTGCCAAACTGATCTGTTTATCAGTAAGGTTAAAACTGGAAAATAATGACGTTGTGTTGATTAAACGCCAAGGCACATAGCCTGAACGAAGATTCTGCAGCGTCCAGCCTAATTCTATAATAGAACGCAATTGAGACTGGCCATGTTGTAACATTAGCAAATCTCTGTCTATCACATCAAAGGCAGAGGATACAATATTGTCCAACGAATATATTCTGGAAGACAGAGTCGTTAACCCATTGTCAACCACAGAAAGTGATTTCTCCAAATTAATACGATCAATTTCTCGTATTTTTTCAGCAGTTTCAATTTGCTTTACTTTCCAAGCCTCGTTGTAAGCAGCATAGATACTGGTCGCTATGAAACGCTTTTGACGCTGTTTGCGTGGTCCAAGAATGAAATCGCGCAAATCAGCACCATCTTTTAATAAAGACAAGTGTTGCTTAATTTCAGCCAGTGTGGATGATTTTAGCCATTCTAGGCAGAGTTTCCCTACACTGTATGTTGTTATAATCCCTGGATGTTGTCTCTGGGAATATCTAGAGTCTAATCTGGTCATTTTTAAACCCTGTGTTTTATTCAGGAATCTATCTTGACAGCTATTTGTGTCTGTAGGCCAGATTAACCATTTTTTCCAATCAGGATGTGTTCTGTTGAAATGTAAAATTTTTGACACGTCTAACTCAATATCTGTGGTTGTATTCTCAGCTATTGGCTTTGGAATAGACGGTGTTTTAAGGTCTTTGATCTTAGCTAGGCCAAGACAAGATGTTTGGTGTATAGTGTCATTTAAAAACAACATTTGTTCTGGTATCATGCAGGTTCTAAATAGTGCTTCAATGCCTTGCACCTGCCAATCTTTTGTACCCCAAATTGTTTTCGTTTCAATATTATTTTTCCAATAATCAAAACCAAATGTCATCATTTTGTCATAAAATGCTTCTGAATATATCAATTTAGAATTTGTCAGCATTGTTTTCATTCCTGTTTTATCTAACAGTTTATAATAAAACGTTTCTGCATCACTGGTGTTAAACCCTGAGAAGTATTTGAATTTCTCAAAAAATGCTTTAGAACTGCTTTTAGGTGGTGTAGAACAATGTTCCCATTGATTATACATAAAAACATTTCTAGGCTGTGCAGATTTATGCAAGTAATGATCCCCATAGTGGGTGTAACAGAATAATTGCTCATAACTAGATGAACCTTGTAAATAATCATGATCTGTGAATCTAGCTGACATTACTAAATCAGACATCATGTCATTAATACTGTTAAAGTCCCAATCATCAGAGAATGTACTAGGAGTCACAAAGTCACTTAAGGAAACCTTTAGTTGATGAGGATACTTCAGGATTTCGACCGGACCATAGATCTCATAGTCTGTTTTCTCCCAAACTACCCCACCAGGTATTGGAATTGCTGTGACATTTACTGTTGACAGTTCTCTTTTCTTCACGTGGGATGATCTGTGTGGTTTCAGGACTAAGTTGATGTTCTGACTTGCTGTGTCCATTCAATTGTAATAAACTTTCCTAAAATGTAAACTAAAGTTAGGCATAGTAGGAGTATGAATACCCCTGAGATAATCCAATGCTCAATCAACGGTGAATCCAGATATAGTTCTTTGATTTGTTGAAGGAGTCCTGTTGAATTTTCTTTAGAATACTTTTTTGTTTCTGGCATCACTTCGGGGTCGTTTAAATCTTCAGAGAAGTTGTCGAAGTTGATGAAATAACCAGAGGCAGTTCTGTCAATTGATGGGATTGTTCTTTCAATCTGTCTCTCGGTAGCACTTTCTGATGCCACATCATTGTAGACTGGTGTTGTTTCTTGACGAACTGTTTCAATCTGTGTTTCAAGAGGCACGAGTTCCATGGCATTATTGCATAGTCCTTCATTGTGCACTGCAGGCTGATCGAATGTGATTAGTCTTTCAGTTTGAACCTCTTGGATTGTTGCAAGTTTGGGTATTCTGTTATTTCTTGGGAGTCCACTGGGCCTACTGTTGATTATAGGCCACATGCTTGTGGTTTTACCAGATCGATGGACACGACTCTGTTCTCCTTTTTACCAGCAAGGGGCGGTAGCACAACTGATCTTGTTCCGGTGACTGCCAAGACAGGTACTGCTTTTCTGTAAGAAGGCCCAAATTCCTTCTTAACCGCGATCTTTTCTCTGACTAGATCCCCAATCTTTGGAATCCAGACAGGCCTTGCTGGGGCTGTTGCGGGTGGTGCCTCGTCAGTGGTACTTGGCTGTTGCTTTAACTTTATGTTGCTTAATGATTTTCTTGTTTCATTCAGTTCCTGTAAAACAGCCAAACGATCCTTTACATCAAAGTGCTTTGTTTCTTCTTGTACCACTGACATCTGACTATCGAGGTCCTGAACTCGCATTCTAATTCCGAACAATAGTTCGTATGGGCTGAAACCTTTTAGAGAATTTCTTGGCATGTTGTTAAGACTAGTCTGGACACTTATTAAATGTTTGACCCACCCAGCGCCTGAACCTAATACCTTCGCTGTTATAGATTGCTTTATGTCCCGGTTTTTTCTTTCTACCACACTATTCCCTTCGGGGTGCGACGGACAAGAATACCGCAACCCAATTCCCATGCTAGCCATGGCCTCCTTATAAGCTCGAGAGCTGAAAGCAGGACCCTGGTCAGAATGGAACGTGGTAATTGCGTATGTGCCGATATGGACTTGCAAATCTTTTATAACCGTTCTAGCGTCAGCCGAGCGCTGGAGGCCTCATTTTTTAAGTGCTTTTCGTCTTAATGGTGTACACTGGGATGCGCTTCTCTTCTTTGATTGCGCAGATAGACCGCCTTATGCTGTCTAGAAGGGATTCTGAAACTACCCTGGCCTGTTCATTACTGCGATCTCTGTTGCAGTCTTCACAATTTTGAGCAAAACATTGAATATCTATACTCATTCCTGGCCACCAGTACTCTGATTGCAATTCTTTCAGAGAGGCTTTGATTGTTTGGTGTTTCAGACCCAACCCCATGTGCGCTTCCAGTAAGAGGAAGCCCCTCCTGCTCCTGTTTGGAATTACTCTGTCCCCCACTCCAGGGATTCGAGCAAAAGGAACGGAGTTTGCATCGATTATGTATGCATAATTGAGTGGATAGTTCACGGGTAGTGCTGCACAGTCGCCTTTTACGGTCGTTTTTACTGCCAGCATGGTTTCCCCGTCTATGTATTTATCTGTACGCTTTTTTGTGGCTACGGAAGCCCGGTTAGTTGCTTCCGCGGTGGCTGTATTAGCCAATGAATTCCCTGCAACGTGAATGCCATCACGTTGAAGACTCTGTGCGTGAATCACGTGAGTCTTTTGTAGTTCTTTACTTAAAAGAGCTACCTCGTTCCAGAGCAATTTATGCTTTATTGTGGCACCTGTGTCATCTTTGTAGTCGTTTTTGATCCAACTCTGCAGTTTATTGTTGTAAGAGTTGACGCAAAAATGAGAATCGCACACTATAAGTGTCGGGAATTCGCGTTCTGCATTTTGGAGCGCCATCTTTAAACATCTAATTTCAGTTCTCTGAATCGAACACTTTCTTACAGATTCAGTTTTTGTTACTTTCGGTCTGATTTTACCGCACAGCCAACGACATTTAATGATCGCACATGCTGCGTCGTAGGATTTTCTCTCTACGTTGAAATGCTGTACAGAGCTATCTGTATAGATTATACAGGCATATTGTGGGAGAGGCAGAATTTCAATTGGCAGAGGATATTCTTCTTCATACTCTAAATCATTCAGTTCTTCGTATTGCGGGGCGAAATAGTATTTCACGTCTTCCGCTCCTAGAGAATCTATGCACTGTATCCATTTCGGATCCAATGACACTGTAGGCAGGTTTACTGGGCTGAATAGCGCTTCGAAGGCGGATTCCGCTGTGAGGATGTTAATCCTTTTGCCGTGTGCTAGTTCTCGTTCATTTGCTAATGCGATCTGCACTGCGTTCACAGTTCTTTCTGTGTGACTGAATGTTTTTTCTGCTTGTGTGTACAAATGAGATTTAATTGAAATTGGTACCTTTTCTCCCTCATTAGAGGTTAGGTATGTGAATCCGCATCTTCCTGGGATGACTCGGATTACAAGATCACGTGTGATGTCACGTGTGTCTAATTTCGTTTTTGCTAACATGTCTGTTTGCAGTGATCTCAAAATTTCTGTGTGTTTTTGAGTCCAATTGATTTGTTTTAAATCAGGTTTTATTAGTTCGTAGAGAGGTTTAACCCTCTCTGCGTAATTTAGGATGTAAGTTCTTCCGAAATTCAGAAAACCTAGAATGGATTGTAAATTCTTCAGCGTTTTTGGAGCTTGGAGTACAGCGCACTTCTCTAAGAAGTTGTCCGCTAGGCTTTTCCCTTCACTTGATAATTCGTACCCTAAAAATAGTACTGTCAGATGGGCAATTCGGGACTTTTTAAAGTTGAATTTGTGACCCTCTGCTGCGAACCCAAGTATAATGGTGTTCACTCTCTTCAAGTGAGTATCCAAGTCGTCATCTGTGAGATAAATATCATCTACGTAAGATAATGCCTCATCATCATAGATTTGTAGTAACTCTGTTACCCTAGCTGAGAATAGTCCTGGAATGTTCTTGAACCCCTGTGGGAGTCGACAGAATTTTTTCTGCGACCCAAATGCGGAGAAAGCGGTCAAATATCTGCTTTCTGGTGCAATGTTTTGACAAAAGAAACCATTAGAAATGTCTAATGTCGTTTTGTATTTTTTCCTAACTATATTATTCATTAGGGCTGCACTATGCGAGTTTTGTACTGCAAAAGTTTTGCAACATGTATTAAGATGTCTGTAGTCCAAAACTAGACGATATGAATTGTCTGGCTTGGAGACAGGAAACAAAGGATTGTTCATTTGAGAGGTGCATGTTTCAATCACCCCCTGGTACTCAAGTTGATCTAAGATCTCCCTGACCTGTTTTTTAGCTTCTTGCTTTATGGGATACTGCCGTTGGGCAGTTGGTTCACTTTTTAGTTGGATTTTGTGAGGAGGTGAATCCTCATCCCATCCTACATGATTTTTATACAATGCAGGTGCCTGTGCTATTGCCCATTTCCGTGCATATGTATATTTTTTGTGAATCGGAATGTGATTCGAGAAGGCAGGCATAATCACTTCTTCGCCACGAGGGCACTCCCTGACAAACTCTGGGGGCCAATCTTTTTCAGCTAACAGAATATCATAGCCTTTTGAGAGCTTATCCCAAAATAGACCCTTAATTTTCCTAGTCTTATCACCCTCCATACGCAATGTTATTTCGTATATTTTATGGGGCTCGCTAAGTCTGGCGTTGGCAGTTTCAACCTGAATGTACTCATTTGTGTCCACTGTCTCCAGATGACTCATCAAGTTCTTGCGCGCTATACTGATTTCTGCTGCACTGTCCAACATTGTCAATGCCCACTCCCCGTTTTTCAACTGTGTCCTCAGTATTCTCGGCATGGTTGATTACTCTAATACTGGCTACCTTCTTTTTAGGAAATTGAGATTTTTTACTCTGAGCAGGTTCCTTGTCTTTGGACTTGGTGTGCTCTCCTGGGTCTGACCGTCCTCTTCTTTCCGAATTCTGTGGAAAAGATCGAGAGGGACGTGTATCAATACTTTGATATCTATCAGGTTTTTTCAGATTATCCCTATTTCTAAGGTTATATCTTTTCTCAGAGGGCTCCCTCTGGGGAGACTGGCGTTCTCGAGTCGGAGTTCTTTCCCTCCGTCGAGGAGACCTTCCTCTGGACTGGAAAACTTTTTCCTTGGGAGTGGATTGTTTATTTCCATCCCAGCTCTTTTTAGGAGTGTTTAAATTATTTTTAATAAATAATTTTTCAGGATTTTCGAGCAGTTGGGGCTTTACTGGTTTCCCACCCAAGCTGTCTCTACCTAATTCTTCATAGCACTTTTCTATGATTTTTGCTAGCTCAACAGGATCTTTTATATCTGTTTCCTTCAACTTCTGGCGAATCGCCACAGATGCTGCTTCTCCTTTAATGTTGGCTAATAATATAGACGAGACCTGCTTGAAGTCTTTCAGTAATTTCATACCTAGATTTAAAGCGGGCTCTGGACCGAATTCATTTTGAATCTGTTTTAGCACTTCTGGTATTACCGCCATAGACGGAACACCGTGTGTTTTTGTGTAAATGGAAGCAAAGACTGTACCCCAAGTGTCACAGTCCTCCACGTGTGGTGCGATTCCCATAGGAAGGCAGATGGTCAAGATTCTGTGTTTCTCTATAGGGGTAGTATCAGGAAATACTGCCTCTATTTGAATGATTTTCTGTGCTAACCAGAAAGGAATTTGTTCTCGTTTTACGGGTGTTTTACCAAGACATGACTGTATGTTCTGTGGTGTAATTTTATTTGTGTTCCCCTGGTGAGGGGTCAGCTGGTGTGAATTAACAGCTGGCTGGACTGTTGCAGTCCGCATTACATATTGGACTAATTGCCTATGTATTTTTATTAATGTGTTTAGCTGTACTAACAGCTCTTCTCTTGACATTCTTGCAATGTCAGGATGTGGTGTGTAGCTGGCTAGAACCGGCCACGTTGCTCCTGGTCTCCCTAGAGGACCGAGCCTAGTTATGTGATTATTGTGTTTTAGGGCGCCATTAAACCAGAGCAGGTGCTCTTGAAATTTAAGTGGGATTTCAATCTCCTCGAAAGGAGCGTACTCTCCCGGAGGTTCCTCTATTTTGTAATAGTGAAACTCTTGTGTTCTAGCATTTGCCGCTGGAAAGTTTATCCATGAATAGAATACCTCTGTCTGCCGATACTCGTGAGCCTCTATCACGAAAATTACTGTACCACCTTGAGGTGTCAGTCCGTTCTCTATAAGTTTTAAAGTTATAGATCTTCTTAAGTGAACCGGGATGATAATAGCATCCGGGTCTGCTTGTTCGGGACCTTGCTGAGTCGCATCTGCTGCGCCCCCAGTGGTTCCGTTATTTTCTACTGACATTTTAAAAATGCAGGTTTGCAGAGTAGGTCTCCAAGGAGACAAAGATTAGGTGCACAATATTTTGGAACACTGTATCCTTCAACGTTGAATAAACCAGAGCTTTACATAGGAATCTTTTCCTACTAAGGTCTGGCGGATTTTAACCTTTCACCCACTCCAGACGTCTATTGGAGTATTTACGGGAGAAAGGGGTCTGTGTGAAATATGCACGACTGAGTTACTCTAACGTCTTGCGTTAGTTTATCGCCTTACCAAACGTTGGGCGCCATGTAGTGTAGTTCCTAGTTTCCCACTAGGCCCTGCGCATTGGAATAACATAAACAGTAGTATCGACTTGGAACTGCTTATATTCCAGGCCTCCACTGACTATGCTAAACTTAATTGGGTTGTGTTACCAACTAGCACAGAGGTCACTGGAAACTTTCTTCTCTGCATAGGAAGTGATCAGCTTCCTTGGCACAGACAAGAAGGGATTCAGTTTTCCAACAACCGTGCAACATGACAACTTTGCTCCTCAGATCAAGAGTCGATCTCTAGGGTCGTGTGAAACAATAGACCTGTATTTCACTCAGTCAGTCTAGTGTAGTTTACTTTCACGAGATGTAGAGAATAGAGAGACGGGCGTTTGTCAATAAAGGGTTAACATTTATTGCACAGTCTTTCTTCTCGTACAAGAGAAATGTATTGCCACAATTGCAATAATTGTTATTATAAAAAGTACGTACAGTAAGATAAGTATTGCGAAATAGAACTGTAAAAGCATTGATATGGTTTCTTAGCCATACAATGGTTTAAAAGTAATAAAACATATATACAGTCATATATACATTAGGCTAACATACTCAACTGGTGCTTCTAACTAAGCCTACCCCAGTGTGCCTGACCTAAGCCTAACACGTGAAAAGGGGAGTAAGTAAGTAGCTTAAGTTAAGTTGGTTTTGCCAAGGTTTGTTTCAAGAATTCTCGTCTAAGGGTTTAGTCAACACCATACCTCTGAATAGAATGATGGCGGATTGGTTCTCCTTCAGGGGTCTCTCTCGATATCCCAGTCACCCGCGAGGGTAAACCGGAAGCGCCGGGACTGGATTTCTCTGCACGAGAAAGGCAGCGGCTTCTCTTCAGCGCGTCGAGGAAGGAGGGGGGACAGCGTCCGCGGGCAGCTGGAACCTGCTGGATGTCTTCGCAGAGGGACGGCTGTTCAGCTCCTTAAGCGTACTGCACCATAGGTCGCGCTTTAGCTGCGATAATGGTATCAGCAGCTTCACCACCACAGGATAGTAGGCTGCAGCGACAGAGTGCTAGATTTACCAACACAGGGTCATGCAGGCAGCTGGCATCAGCAACAGGCAACGAACATTGCTTAAGGCAACGTTGGTAATATTTATACCTGACAGGTGCCGGGTTTGACGCAAGTTTGCTGGACATAAGACGTCAATTAAAGATGTCACTAGGAAGTGATAGTTATCAGTTGCTCATTAGAGTTCCATTAATAATCAAAACATAGCAAGCGGGGATTTCCAGGTTTGCTAAGTTTTTATCTTGTTGAAGAACTCGGAGTGTTATCTAGGAATATCAGATAGTGACTGCTGCTCTGTCATTGCACTAATTGGTCGCAAAGGAAGTAGCAGAGAGTCATGCTGGAATGTGGCTCTGTTCGTGTGAGGCCAGAGATGACTTTTCAGAAAATCGCACTTGAACGGTTATGCCAATATAGGGAATAAATGGATTTATAGCCGAATAGGGGCATAAGGTCACAGTATCGATCAGGAACCTAGATAAACACGCAACAAGGAGGTTCAAAAGTATCACTTCTCGTTGCAAACTAAATTGCAAGTAGTGTGGGTCAGGAATAGATTTTTTTTAAATTGGAGAAAAAAATGGAGAAAATCAAGATGATGGAGTCCTTCCACCTTTCGAAAGATGAATTGAGAGTGTCTGTCGAAGAGCGTCAAGGTGGTCTGATGTAGGGTTTGTAAAGAATAAAACCTCAGCAAATTACATGATGGAATCCTGGCATAATCAGAGGTTGTTCCCGCATATATCTGCATTGCTAACTGCCTAGCTGCTCCTAATATTATAAAAAGTCTGGGTTGCCTTACATTTGTGTGATTTGTGCGATACCTTAGGCTGGAGCATGTGTGGATTAATGTATCAAAATTTTTATGTTTATTTTTTATTAGATTGTCTACATTTCCAAAGGGTTCAATGTCTGATTTTAAAACTGCTTTCTATAAAATATAATATATTTCATCATAATGAAGCACTGGTACTTTTGGTGAATATGGAATTTTTAGATGTAGAATGTGCCTTAGCAAAACAATTTTTCAAATAATTTTGGGATAGCAATGCGGTATAGTAGATTTGAAACTTTTTTGATTAATTGATGTTGCATCTTATACACTGACAGAAATGAAATATAGTGATGAATGTGCACTCTATTCTTGCTGTTTATTTTGGACTTGTGGGGTCCTGGGAGTAGTCCGAGTTTTTGACGTCGGAATGGATTTAAGGGGTTGGGGGTGTTGGGATTAAATTTTAATGTATATTATATGTATTTTTTGTTTTAAATAAAATTGTCTAAACATTGTTAACTTGAACTGTAAAATTATGAGAATTTCACACATCTCTAATAATGCGCTGCATTCATATTATAACAATAATCTCCTTTACTACTGTAATCATGCACTGGAGAAGTGTGGCTCACTGGTTAGAGGAGGCAGATCTAGAAGCAGAGGTCAGCCCGGGACCAGGGTTCAATTCCTGGCTTGGCGGGTTCTTGAGTCCTAAAATGTCCATGGACTCTACAATTCTCGCTCCGGTGCCTACTCGATTCACGGGTTCACACTCTGCGACTCTGGGCAATAGCTTGCTTAATCTCCACAACGGCCCCTCGTGGTGGGATGCCTGGCTTTCACCTTGCGGATACCCTGCCGGGGTTATCTCACAGGGGAATACCAGGACGGGTTCCCTAAGCAAGCGCTTAGAAACCAGTGTGTAGTATGAATGAAGAGTCACAGGCGCAGCTTGCTGTGAATAGGTTTATTCGGCTCAAGAGCAGCACAGCGACAGCCTCAAGGTACAGCATCCAACTGACAAAGCAGTCAACATTCCACTCCGAACCTCGGAACTCCCAACACTCAGGGTTCCAACTACCAGTGCCATAAGGGCACAAACACAGAATACTACATTATCCTCATTTCTGCAAACAAAAGGAAGAAAAGAAAAGAGTGAAGAGATAGACAGAAAGAAACAGAAAACCAAAAGAAAGGCATGAAGGAAAGAAAAGGAGAGTAAGAGGAAAAGAAAGAAACCCTGACAAAACAGAGTAAGTACCTCACATAGCAGGACAGAGAAAAAACAGAACTATCTGAACCTGACGGGAATCCTGGGTACTCTCAAACTCCTGCGAAGTGCGGGAGACAAATCTTCATTACAAGATTTGTTGCCAGAATTGGTGGATTCAGAGGAGGCAACTTTAACTTTGACAACCTTACAGACATTCCACCAATGGTTGTTGTTAACTTGCACAGCATTGCCACAAACCTTGTTGACAACAAACGGTTCAGAGAATTTACTCCTGCCTTTGGTGACGTGAGCAGGATTCTTAATGCGAACGACATCACCAACACAGAAACCATGAGACACCACCCTTTTCCTCTCATCAAAATGGCTTTTCTGCCTAGCCTGGGCTTTGTCAACATTTTCTCTCACAAGACCATCAATGCCATCTATGACATTCATCTTGACCCACTTGGACATCCAACCTGGACAAATCTTAGTCGACGGTTTCCTCCCTCTTAGAAGCTCAAAAGGGGAGAAACCAGTGGAAGAATGTGCGGTAGTACGGTAAAACCATAGCATGGAGCGAACAGCGTTCTCCAACACACACTTACTGGCAATAGCCCATTGCACACAGTTATTTAACACACGGTTCATTCTCTCGACAAGGCCATTGGACTGGGGATGGTACAAGGAACTCTTCTTGTGAGAGACTCCACTTTGGGTAAGAAAAGACTCGAAATCAGAACTAACAAACTGTACCCCATTGTCGGTCATGATACATGAAGGAAAGCCCTCTCTAAGAAAGATATCCTTCAGGAACAGAATGGCATTTGCGGAGGAGGGCTCATTGATGAACCGAACCTCTGGCCACTTGGAATAGTAATCAATGGCCAGAATAGCATATCGTGAGGTGGGTGGTAAGAGGTTAAAGGGTCCGACTAGGTCAACTCCAATCTTTTCCCAAGCTCTTTCTGGAAGTTGAACCGGTTCCAGGGGGGGCGTCCTCACTTTTAGACTTTTGTCAGAATTGTTGCATATAACACAACCATCAATCATAGAATCAACACACGCATCCATTTGAGGCCACCAAAAAACATCTCGCAACCTGCGTTTGGTGAAAGTTTTCCCTAAGTGACCCTCATGTAATTTTCATATGGATCAACACAATCCGCAGGGTCACCAACAATGACCCCATCATCACGCACAGCTATGACCATGTCTTTGTCGACTTTGGTGGACACCTCAACGCAATTCTCACCCTCACGAACCACAACAACCATATCTCTAAGATCATCTTGGATGGTACTAATGTGATCTTCCCCCCTGTTGGTGTTATCATTGCATTCTGCAACACATCCTACCCCAGTAGTGTTAACCTGACTCTGAGACTTATTGCCAAAACTCATATTTCCCTGCCTAGGATTTTGGCAAATTTTGGCAAAATGACCAAATTTCCCACAGGTGCGGCAAGTAGCACTCCTAGCCGGACAGAACTTATTATCCTTATTGTGAGAGGGATTCCCACATCTGTAACAAATGTCACGTCTAGAAAACAGATTCCTATCATTGCGTTGTGGATAAGAGGGAAAGTTCCTCTCAAAAGATTGTTGACCAGGACCAGTTCTGGATTCTCTGTTCTCCTTGGACCTCACAATGGAGACTGTCTCTTCGTTCTTCTTTTCAAGTTCTTTAACCTCTTTCTTCGATAATTCAATGCTTTTGGCTGTGCGGATTACTTCTTCCAGAGTAGGATTCCCTAACGTGAGCAACTTCTGTTGTATCGACTTGTCTGTGCACTTGCAGATGTATTGATCCCTGATCAATTGTTCTCTGAATCCTTCGAACTCACACTCAGCACTCAATTGTCTCAGAATGGATACATAGGTTTCCACATCTTCGCCTGGGAGTTGGTCCCTTTTGAAAAACTTATGCCTGATCACAACGAGACTAGGTTTCACGTCAAACCTCAACTCCAATTTCATCCTTGTCTCAACATAGTCATCGATATCATCTTCATTGTTCCTTGGAATGGGAGGTAAGTGTTTAAAGATTTCCCTACCCTCGAAACCCAAAGAGTGCAACAGAAGACACTTCTTCCTTTCTGCGCGGTATCTAGACGCGCCTATTGCACCCAGGTATGTTTCGAAGGCGTCGAACCACTTCTTCCAAATTATCGGCGGATTCCCTGGTGTCTCCAGGAAAGGCGGTGGAGGCGAAACAGATTGCATCGCAAGACAAAATAAATTGGAATGAAAAACAAAAAGAAAACAAGTCTTCTGATGTCGCTGTGCCAACTGAAGGATAATTTTCCCTTTGAACGTTCAGAATGCAGACTTGTAAGGTAGCAAAACACGATGCAGAGGAGAAAACTAGTTTTGCTTTAATTGATTCCCTTTTGTGATTCATTGGATGCTGGTTTCCCTTGAATTAATTTTTATTTCAATAGACTGTAAATGTAGAAGTAGCGCGTTATGGAAGAGAACGTTGTTTAAGTTCGTTATGGAAGAGAACGTTGTTTGAGTTTTAAAAGTTCTTTGACCCACAGCGTGTAACGCACAACAGTAAGCTCTGTTTGAATCCGTTTGCGTTTTCACATTAAACTTGCCCCACACGTGTAGCACAACAGTTTGCAGATTGTTCGTGGTTTGCCAACCACGTAGATTTCATAAGGCAAAATGGCCGCTGCGTGCGTGGACCCGCGTTGCCAACCACAAACGTCGCCGTCAAAATGGCCGACGGGTCGTAAGCAGCGTGCCTTACGCTGCCAACCACACGCTCCACACAGCGCCAACCACGACCGTTGCGCTTCAGCTCTCCGCCCCCAGATGGACGCGCAAAGAAAGCAAGTCGGAGCACTTATCTGGAAGTGTCCGTCGTCGTGCGCTCCGCTCAGGACAGGTTCCTTCTGTGGGTTCCGCTCTTCTCCCTCAACGCGACTCCTCTTCTTCGCCGGCGCTGAGGCACACTGACCTTCACTCAGGATTCTCCAACATTCACGAGGTAAGACAGCAGGTCCGTTTCATGCTCTTGAGCATCGTCGCCAACATTTCTGTAGTATGAATGAAGAGTCACAGGCGCAGCTTGCTGTGAATAGGTTTATTCGGCTCAAGAGCAGCACAGCGACAGCCTCAAGGTACAGCATCCAACTGACAAAGCAGTCAACATTCCACTCCGAACCTCGGAACTCCCAACACTCAGGGTTCCAACTACCAGTGCCATAAGGGCACAAACACAGAATACTACACAGTGGTGATTTGCGCTATATAAATTCATGTACATTTACATTTAACCAAAGCTATGTTGTATATATGTTGTACTTGTGGTATACTAGTGCTGTACATCACTCCATTGGCCTGGAGAACTGATTGGCGTTTTACCAAATTATGTAAGTAAATGAACGCCTGCATAGTAGAGAGTGCTAACATCCATTTTGTACATCCCCAAATTCATGGAGTCACTGGACATTTAGCCATAGTCTCACCTTATAGTTTGTATTAAGTGATCAGCAGCAGCTGAACCAACATGTGACAAATGAAGGCAAGAGCCTTGATTTTATACAAGCCACAGAATACACATAAGGCCATCACTCGAGGTTCTCTAAAATTATGATGAGCAGTAAATCGGAATTTCCACCCCAAACAAGATTTCATACTATATATGTGGTAACACTGAACCTTCAGGGTTTACACTAGATACATTTCATCAGGTAAACCATGGTGGAATATGTTCAAAAGTGCCCGAAATGTGAGAAAACCAGGCATAAATCTGTGTGGAAACATTGATTTTAATTGTAATTCTTTATTTATCTGGGTGAAACCCATAATGGTGCGGTAATTATAACAAAGACAGATTTTAATATCAGAAGACGCAACAAGCAGCTGTCCATTGGCCTCAGGGCAAACACGTAAGAAATGTCAAGACCTAGTTAAGATTCCACTGAGGCATCACAAGCCTTTTTGGAGGAACCGTGTGTCAAATCTTTAATAAACCACATCACAACAGGCAATTTAAACAAGGATGGTTGGTTCAGTAAATTCAAAAAGGCTGAAACAGCAGGCAAACAGCCTTTACTAGTGCCCATTGTAAGAGTTTGCCAGGCTAAACACAAAAGGAAGAATAAAACTTCCAACAGTTTGTCTTGTAAAGGTTCTATCTTGGGTATCCATATCAGACCACAAATCTGTTTCAGTGCCTGTTGTAAATTGACTCAGTGGAAGGGGGCTTAGTGGCAAGGATGACATCCACAACTTCAGGTGGTAGATCATGTGCAGTCGACTTCAACCACGTAATCTCCATGCATGAAGGTGGAGACTGCAGGTTCGGGTGATCCAGCACTGCTGCCGCTGCGATGGAAGATCCTCCCGATGTAGTAGCCGGATTGGAAGGCAAATGCTCCTGTGTGGGATACCACACTCTCCTGACCCAATGCCAAGAGGCTAGGTTGACTTGGGCCAGGTCATTCCTGATCTTTTCCGGCACTTGAAACAGGAGAGGCAGCGGCAGGAAAGCGTAGAGGAGTCAAGTGTTCGATTCCAGCCCAATGCATCTCGTAGCGAGTCTCTAAGCTGAACAATCAATGCATAAAAGCTTTGAGACTGGTGTTTTTGACAGCGGTGAACGATCTAGCCAGGGTCCTCCCCACTGCTGGAAGATGCTGTATGTTACCTTTCGATGTAGACGCAATTCATGATCTGCCAGCCACCGCTCGCTGCGCTTGTTTGCCCTGGCAATCAAGGATCCCAAAAGGTGGCTCTTGATCAGGAAAATGCCGTGATGCTCCAGCCACCTCTCAAAGAGCAGAGCCTCTTGGCATAGGATCCAGGACCCCAGTCCGCCATGCTAGTTGAAGCACCACATGCTGTGAGTACCTGCACCAGCCTCCCTTTAATAGACGCTAGGAGCATCGTCAGAACCAGATCCTGTCAACAGAATGTCAACAGATTGGTATGGAGTCGAGTTTCCACTTGAGACCAGAGCCTTCTGATCTTCACCTCTTTTAGATAACCGTCCCAATCCTGCAGTGGCACATATCACACCACGGTCAGCTGTAAGCGGAGAAGGGAAAAGGGCCTGCCGCTGGTCCAACTGCAGTCTTGCAACCACCACTGAAGATTGTGTGAAGTTTTCTCTGAAATCTAAATGCCATCAGACAGGTTTCCTTCGTGCTAGGCCCATTGGAATTGGAACTTTGGATTCCATTGCAGAGCATGCATATGCCACCTGGATTAGTCAACAAAATGGATGGAAGAGGCTAAAAAGCCAAGAATCTTCAGAGCTGCTCTCACAAGATCCAGGATTGAGTCTGAAACATTGGGATCATAGCCCAAATGTCCTTGGCTTGTTGCAACTGAGGAAAGGTTCTGAACAGTACCATATCCAGGACAGCTCCAATGAAAGGTAGTCTTTGTGAAGGAGCTAGGTGAGACTGGCTCATTGATCAGGAACCCTAACAATGCCAGGAGGCGCAGCATCATTTGAAGGTTGTCTATGACTGACACAACAAGCCCACTTTCAACAACCAGTCATCGAGGTATGGGGAAACTGATATCCCAAACTCTGAAGATGGCTTGCCACCACTACCATCACTTTCATGAACACCTGTAGTGCACTGGTGAGGCTGAAGAGAAGCACAGGGAAACAGCGTTTAAACCACGGGCTCAAGCACGTGTGTCGCTTTCCCACAAGCTGAACTACGCTTGCCTTAACCTCGCATATTCCTAAACCACTCATTTGTGCAGTTAAGGCAGTTCTAGTTGTCCGAGTGGGTGGATGGGGAGGGGTACCAAAAGAATCGAGGCAGGAATAAGGACCAGGGTGCAGCTTGGTAAGTTGGGTTGCGGTTGGGCAGAAGTGGGAATAAGTGTTTGGGTGGGGGCTAGTTTTAGGGCTCAAGGCAGGGGGCTCGGGTAGTTTTTAGGGCAGGGGACGAATGTATGGGCTCAGGGTAAATAATAGGGCTGGGGAAGGTAGATTATAATGCAGGAGAGATGAATTTTAGGGCTCAGGGCACAGGGTCTGGAGTAAGATCTTTACCACACAAACACCTTTACCAATCATGCCTTTTCAACTAAATACGTTGTAAAGGCATACGTGGACCACATGATTAAGGTCATACAATTGAAGAAGAGCAAACTGAAACTGCTCCTACCCTGAACCGCAGATAACGTGTGGTACAGCAGGGTGGGTGTATGAAAATGCACATCCTGCAGGTCAAGGCCAGCACGAATCACGTATTTGGCTGCATTTTGACCATCCTGAATTGTTTGATCTAGTGAGGAGATTCGGTTTTCTGGGACTGCCTGCAATATCTCGCTGGTCATGTCCCAGAACGCATGCATATATCTGCCCCATAAACAAACTGCTTTGACCGATCTCAGTGCTAGGCTAGCCCAAGAAAACAGTTTTTAAAACACCTCTATCCTATTACACTCCTTGTTGGACAGGCCACATGAAGGGCTTGCTCCCTCCCCGCATGACAGGGCCCGAGCCCCGGCTCTCCAGGTGTTACCCACAGAAGCAACCCGCACCCAGTCTCATACGGGACTCCTGCCCCCGGATATCTCTGTATCATGGGGCCGAACCACTACCGGCTCCCTCGGCCGGCCCGGCCGCCATCTTGGACACTGCACCACGAGGCCGCGTGGCCTCAGCCCGACCCTAACACTGGGCCTGGCCAGGCCCCGACATCCCGGCACCACCATCCACCCAGGAGGTGAACGGACCACTTGGCAGGTCAATGGGAGAAAGAAGTGTCGATGGCTCTCCCCCGCCAGGTGCTGATCGCCACCCAGCTCCCCCGGGCGCTGAGTCCACCCCCCTGCTGGGTGTCTGGACTCCCTCATCCCAGACCTCCCGACCTCCAAGTGCGAGGGTCCGGACATCAAAAGGCGCCAGACCTATAACGGGGGCAGCTCCAGAGCAGGAAGGCAGTTGTATCCTGGAGTCGAGAGACACCGTGAAGAACTCATCCTTGACGGACTACTGGCGCTGCCGTAGCCCTGCCTTACGAACTATCGTCTTGCCTGCTGGCGCTGCCGCAACCTTCCGAATCCTTCATCCTCGTCGGGACCTGCTGGCCCTGCTGCGGACCGTTGTAACTACCACCTTCACCGGGACCTGCTGGCGCCGCCGCGGACCGTCGCTACCTACGATCACCTCGGGACCTGCCGGCGCCGCCGCGGCCCGTCCATCTAGAACGCCGAGCTCGAGGATTGTGAGCTATCCATCATATCATTACATCTACCAGATTGGTAACAAGACTGTCCCGCTACCCCCTTCCCATCCAAGAGACTAGAATCGAGGGGACCCCTGAGTCCAGACCTCCTTGTACCATTCTACCGTACTTAAAGATTGCTTATAAAGAACGTTAAATCTTATCTTTGTGTGATGTGCATCTGTGGGGGGGAAGTTACTCGTCTGTACGATCGCTGGAGACGGCTCTCCCCGGAGACCTCTCCTCTTGTCCTCGGCCGACCCTCCCGGTCCGTCTAACATTGGTGGCCAGCGGCGCGATCCGAATCAACGCGTAATCGTACAGAGAGTAGCTCACCCCACGACAAAACCACAATGACAACCAAAGAGAGCGGATCCACCAAGAAATTCCAGATGGAGAAATTGGAAGAGTACAGCCATCGTGAATTGAAACAATTCTGCATTGAACTAGGCATTGCTACCACCGGTCTGAGTACTAAAGACGATTTCAAGCACGCCATTGAGTCGTGGGCAGAAACCGGGGCCGTCAGACCCCCGGACCAAAACGTTGCAGCATCAGAGAGGAACACCACGGCTCCCGAGGAGCGAAGAACGGGTCTCTCGCAGGAAGAGATCCAAGAGAGAGAAAAAAGCAGACTACATGAGTTAGAAATGGCCCGGCTCAAAATGGACGGTGAACTCAAATTAGCCGAACAAAAACTGAACCTAGAACATCTGCGGCTCCGAGAAGAACGGGAAGAAAAACAGAGGCAGAGAGAGCTCGAAGAAAAGAGATTAGCGTACGAACTTGAACGCAAACTAGCAGAAATAGACCTACGGAAGCAGAACAAAGAACTGGGGGTGCCCGAGCAACCGCGCACCCCAGGAGCGACAGAAAAGAAAGTACACATCCCCAAGGATGTCGTTCAAGAGTATTTCCGAGATGACGACATACAACAGTGGTTCAAGGCCTACGAGATCGCCATGACCTCCCACCGGATCGATCGAAGTGACTGGGGAGCCGGTATATGGGGGAGGTTCGTCAATGAGGGCCGCAATGCCCTGTTACAGCTCCCAGACCATCTGATGACCTCCTATGACCACATGAAGGCTACCCTCCTCACCCGATATGGGCTCACACCCGAAATGTACCGCCAGAGGTTCCGAGACTGCACCCGGATCCCGGGTACAACTTGGGTGGAATATGTGAACTATTTCAGCCGAGCCTTTGAGGGTTGGATCAAGGGAAGCCATGTAACGACCTACGAGCAACTTTTTAATCTCATGGTGTGGGAGCACCTCTCCAACAACTGCTTCATTGAGCTCAGGCAGCACCTCCTCGACAGTAAATTGACTGATCCACGGCAGCTCGCCGCCGAGGCTGACCGGTGGGAAAGCACTCGAGCAGGCCGGAGTGGGCCGCACGAACAGAACCGGAACAACCAAGGTCAGCACCGTCCCCGAGGAGGAGGAGGAGGCCAGGGACGAGGAAGAGACACCGTCCCGGCCGCTCCCGCGGCCAGCACACCGCCCCCGGCCAACCGGGGCAACCCCCCGGTGCGCCCGGGGTTCCGAGCCAATGTCACGTGTCACCGATGCCAGCAAGTAGGCCACTACGCCAATGACCCGAACTGTCCACAGAATCAAACTCCGAGACCCCGCCAGGTAGCTGCCGCCGCCCTGGGGGGAGAGCAAATCTCCGAAGAACAGGAAGAATGCGAACAAGAACCACAAGAATGGGAACCGGCCGCCATGGTTCTAGCGTGCCTAGGGGCAAGAGACATGGTCCCGCGGGCTCCCCTACCCGCCAACACCAGAAAATATAGTCAGTGGGTGAACATTAATGGGCGCAGGGCCGAAGCACTATGTGACACAGGGGCCAGCGTGACGGCCGTCCGCTGTCACCTGGTGACCCCAGAACAGATCCTGCCGAACATTCTCTGCCCCGTCCGTTCGGCCGACAATTCGGAGAGTCTATGTCCGATGGCCTGTGTCCCCTTCGAATGGGGAGGAGTCTCTTGCATGTTGAAGGTGACGGTCCTAGATGATGCCCCCGTGGACTGTCTCCTGGGGAATGATCTTGAGAGTTCCCCGTGGGCCGCCGTAGAAAGAAGAGAGCACCTAGGGATGTTGGGCCTCCCGGACTGGGCGTGCGTAACCACCCGGTCCATGGCCGCCCGCACCATCCCCCGACCAGAAGAACCCGAATGGCCAGCACCTCCTCCCCCGGTCGCTCCAGTAGAGGACACCGACCATACCAACCCCCCAGAGCAAACTCCTGAAGGGCTCGCTCCACCCCAGGACCTTCCCGGCCTGGCTCAGTGGCGTCAAGAAGGGGGGCCCACCCAGGAACAGTTCCGCCAAGAGCAAAAGACCTGTCCCTCCCTCGAGGGACTCCGCCAGCAAGCCCTCGCCCAGAGCGCAGGGGACACCACCGGAGCCCATTGGATCTATTGGGACAACGACCTGTTGTACAGTGAGCAGAGAATCGCGGAGTTAGGGGCCAGTCGAGTGCTGGTGGTGCCCCTCCGTTTTAGAGACTTCTTGTTAAATTTGGCCCACGATGTCCCCCTGGCTGGACACCTGGGTCAGGACAAAACCTACAGCCGCCTGGTGACCCACTTTTTCTGGCCCAAGATGAGAAACGACGTCCTCAACCACTGCCGGTCCTGCCCCACGTGCCAGGCCAGCGGGAAGAGCAGCCGCAAACTTAAAGCACCTCTGCAACCCTTCCCAGTTGTCACCACCCCGTTCGAGAGGGTGGGAATAGACATTGTGGGGCCCCTGGACCCCCGTACCGCACAAGGACATCGGTTCATCCTGGTACTGGTGGACCACGCCACCTGCTACCCCGAGGCTGTTCCCCTGCGAACTGTAACAGCCCCGGTGGTCGGCCGGGCCTTAATGGGGATCTTCTCCCGGGTGGGCTTTCCCCGAGAAGTCGTCAGCGACCGAGGCACAAACTTTATTTCAAAATATATGAAGTCCCTCTGGCAACAGTGCGGGGTCACCTACCGATTCACGACCCCCTATCACCCTCAGGGAAACTGACTAGTCGAGCGGTTCAACCGCACGCTCAAAGGGATGATTGGGGGGTTGGAAGAGCCCCTCTGTCGCCAGTGGGATGTGTTACTGCCGTGCCTCCTCTTCGCATATCGAGAAGTCCCCCAGAAGTCCCTCGGCTTCAGCCCGTTCGAACTCTTGTACGGACACCCTGTGCGAGGGCCCCTCAGCCTAGTCAAGGAAGGTTGGGAGATGGCCCCCCTAAAGACCCCTCCAGATGTCTTCAAGTACCTCCTGACCCTACACAATCAGACCAGGCGATTCAGAGAAATGGCGAAAGCGAACCTTGAGGCCAGTCAGGAGGACATGAAAAAATGGTACGATCAAAATGCCTCCTCCATCGAATTCGAACCTGGCCAACAAGTGTGGGTGATGTCCCCCACCGAACCATGTGCCTTGCAGGACAAGTGGACGGGGCCCTTCAAGGTGGTCGAGCGCAAGAGCCCCGTCACCTATCTCATCGATATGGAATCTCCACGGAACCCCCTCCGGGTCCTCCACGCCAATAGACTCAAACCCCACTTTGTGCGCTCGGAGCTCAGCCTCCTGATGGCTACAGACAGCGGAGCAGAAGAAGACTCCGAGCCTCTCCCTGATCTCCTAAAGACCCGTGAGAAAGATGGTTCCGTGGACGGGGTCCGACTCTCAGATGCCCTCACCCCGGAACAGCGCCAAGGCTGCCGGGACCTCCTGCTGCAGTTTGCGACCCTGTTTTCCCTCACCCCAGGGGTCACCCCCTGGTGCTTGCACGACGTGGACACTGGGGACAGTCCCCCTATCAGACATCGGGCGTACCGCGTACCAGATCGGGTACGGGCCTGCATCCAAGAGGAGGTGTCCAAGATGCTCACGCTCGGGGTCATCGAGCCTTTGGACAGCCCCTGGGCCAGCCCGGTCGTGCTGGTCCGCAAAGCTGCTGCCCCCGGCACCACCCCTGAGCTCCGATTCTGCGTCGACTATCGGGGCCTGAACGCTGTCACCAGAACCGACGCTCATCCCATCCCCCGAGCAGATGAACTGATCGACCGCATGGGGGCTGCCCGCTACCTCAGCATCTTCGACCTGACAGCGGGCTACTGGCAGATCGGTCTCACACCCCGGGCTCAAGAACGATCCGCCTTTTCCACCCCCGATGGCCACTACCACTTCAAAGTCATGCCATTCGGCATGAAGAATGCTCCAGCTACTTTTCAGCGACTGGTGAACCAGGTCTTGGCGGGACTCGAGGAGTTCAGCGCCGCCTACCTGGACGATATCGCTGTGTACAGCCGCCACTGGTCCGACCACCTCCACCACCTCCGAGAGGTCCTGCAGGCCCTCCAACGGGCCGGCCTCACAATCAAGGCCAGCAAGTGCCAAATTGGTCAGGGGTCCGTGACCTATCTCGGACACCAGGTGGGAAGCGTTCTGGTGGCCCCTCTTCAACTCAAGATCGCTGCCATCCAGTCCTGGCAGCCTCCCGTCACACAGACCGAGGTCCGAGCCTTCTTGGGGCTCACCGGCTACTACCGGCGGTTCATGAGGGACTATGGCAGCATTGTGGGGCCCCTCACGGAACTCACATCCAAAAACCACCCGAAGAAGGTCAACTGGACCCCAGACTGTCAAGCGGCCTTCGAGAAGCTGAAGGCCGCCATGTGCACTGCCCCTTTGCTCCAGGCCCCCGACTACAGTCGGGAATTCATCGTACAAACGGATGCCTCCGACCATGGCATTGGGGCGGTCCTCTCCCAGTTGAACCCCGAAGGACTCGACCAACCAGTGGCCTTCATCAGCAGACGTCTCCTGGCCCGAGAACAGCGCTGGAGCACCATCGAGAGGGAGGCCTTCGCAGTGGTATGGGCCCTCAAAAAGCTCCGGCCCTATCTCTTCGGTACCCACTTCCGGGTGCAGACAGATCATCGGCCCCTGCAGTGGCTAATGCAGATGCGGGGGGAAAACCCCAAACTATTGCGCTGGTCCATCTCCCTGCAGGGGATGGACTTCACTGTGGAACATCGACCTGGCCAAGACCACGCCAACGCAGATGGCCTGTCACGCTTTTTCCGCCTCGACGAGGAGGGTCCCCAAGAGGATGGGTGACTCTCCCCGCCTTCAGCTGGGGGGGACGCATGTTGGACAGGCCACATGAAGGGCTTGCTCCCTCCCCGCATGACAGGGCCCGAGCCCCGGCTCTCCAGGTGTTACCCACAGAAGCAACCCGCACCCCGTCTCATACGGGACTCCTGCCCCCGGACATCTCTGTATCATGGGGCCGAACCACTACCGGCTCCCTCGGCCGGCCCGGCCGCCATCTTGGACACTGCACCACGAGGCCGCGTGGCCTCAGCCCGACCCTGACCCTGGGCCTGGCCAGGCCCCGACATCCCGGCACCACCATCCACCCAGGAGGTGAACGGACCACTTGGCAGGTCAATGGGAGAAAGAAGTGTCGATGGCTCTCCCCCGCCAGGTGCCGATCGCCCCCCAGCTCCCCCGGGCGCTGGCTCCACCCCCCTGCTGGGTGTCTGGACTCCCTCATCCCGGACCTCCCGACCTCCAAGTGCGAGGGTCCGGACATCAAAAGGCGCCAGACCTATAACGGGGGCAGCTCCAGAGCAGGAAGGCAGTTGTATCCTGGAGTCGAGAGACACCGTGAAGAACTCATCCTTGACGGACTACTGGCGCTGCCGTAGCCCTGCCTTGCGAACTATCGTCTTGCCTGCTGGCGCTGCCGCAACCTTCCGAATCCTTCATCCTCGTCGGGACCTGCTGGCGCTGCTGCGGACCGTTGTAACTACCACCTTCACCGGGACCTGCTGGCGCCGTCGCGCACCGTCGCTACCTACGATCACCTCGGGACCTGCCGGCGCCGCCGCGGCCCGTCCATCTAGAACGCCGAGCTCGAGGATTGTGAGCTATCCATCATATCATTACATCTACCAGATTGGTAACAAGACTGTCCCGCTACCCCCTTCCCATCCAAGAGACTAGAATCGAGGGGACCCCTGAGTCCAGACCTCCTTGTACCATTCTACCGTACTTAAAGATTGCTTATAAAGAACGTTAAATCTTATCTTTGTATGGTGTACATCTGTGGGAGGGAAGTTACTCGTCTGTACGATCGCTTGAGACGGCTCTCCCCGGAGACCTCTCCTCTTGTCCTCGGCCGACCCTCCCGGTCCGTCTAACACTCCTCATCTGGGGTGTCATGGTGAATGAATGGGAGTTAAACGTTCTCATTGAAGCTGAACAACCGAACTCTGGAGTAGGTTTTTTAGTGAGGCAATTGGGGTTTGATGTCTGATCAACTGCTTATTCACCTGTGGGCAAGAACAGGTCTTTGAACAAGTGCCCATTAAGGTGTCAGTGAAGGCTGAATTGAAGCAGAGCAAGGGCTCAGATGTGGCTGTTGCTGGGTGTAAGATTTGAATAAGGATGTTGAAGGCTCAAGATATCATCTGTTCATCAAATCCCCACTGCAAATGAAGCACACCATTGGAAGTCCAAATGGAGAGTTGAATCGGTTGTCAGGGGAAGAATCAAGCCCAATTGCCTCCTGAAAGTCCATATAAAATTGACATCATCATAACGAGGGGGTAAATCATTCCCATCCCTGCTATCAGCTGCATGGTGGCAACATTTTGTCAGAGTTGGAGAAAGGATTACAATCAGGCAATATGGTACCCATTGACCTTCAGTAATTTTGTAGCGCAACATCGGTCGGAACTGTGTTGCAGTTGGTTTGGGGTCATATATCTGAAGCAGCATTGGCCCCTCCTCTGTGGCACCAGTACAGAGCTTGTAATGAGTTGAATGGTTTCAGATGGTTCCAAATATGGATATGCCACTAAAGTATACAAAAAAGTAAGGGATGGAATGCTTAAATTGATCTCAGCCACAAAGTCCCTGTAGATGGATCTGCCAGCAGCAACCCACCTGAGGGCCTCTACGGATCCTTAGGGCCTGAATGTAAGCCAGGTGGAGCAGGAAGAGGCCCAATTATCAGCAATATGGCCTCCCTAAGGGTTTCAATCTTCTGTAGTGTCATTGATGGGCTAGGAAATTTGGGGTGCACCTGGACCAACTTTAGATTCAGCTCAGCAGCTGGAGATCTGGAGGAAGACCAATGTAAACCTAGACACCCTTGAACTTTCCCCTTAGTTAGAGAGTGGCAGGATGGGTTCAAGTCCCGCATCACCTACTTGTTTGCATTTGGGCTTCGAGTTTTATTTACGGGAGGACATAAACGGCAAAGTTGGCCTGCAACCTACTGGAGTGGGAGAAGTCCACAACCTCAACTTAGAAGAAAACTTACACAGCGCCTGAGACTTCTTGTGTTCAGACATATACAGCTTTGTATTTCAGTCCTAGAGGACCTTCTTGAGCATGAGTGCGCACTTGCAGCAGGACTTGAAATGTACCTTGAACCCAAACACCAGACACAAACCTCATCTGGGTTAATAACTGAAATATATTTTCTGTACTTGGGGCATGGTTTGAAACCTTTAGTCGTAGGAGAGACACCATTCCATAGTACACTGGATTTTTCTGTTTTAGGAGTCATCAGAAGGCTGATGAAACTGGGAGTGCAACTCCGAATCGACATTGGAAGGCGCAGAAGAAAGTAAATTGCCATTGGTGTGCAGGGGGGCACTTTAATGCAGCTCCGAGCCATCATTCTTGGGGCAGTTTGGAGCCACACGGGACCACCTATCGCACACAGGAGTACTGCTGAAAAAGTTTTCATATCGTGTCTGGTGCATGGGAAATATTCTAGTGGTAAAGAACCTGTGGTTAGAAGTATCCTACATAAAATACCTTTGGTCTAAATTCTACAATGTTGAATATATTACTGTAATCAAGAGATCTTTGCTATCTCTGACAAGCTTGTGGGTGATACAAAGGGTTGTGTCTAGTCCAAAATGGCCATACCTCTTGGGTCTTTCCCCCACATAAGATAAGGTTATGCAAGGTTTACCAGATCCAACTCAAAGTGAAACATTTGCTAAGAACGGGGAAACACTGTTGGTGTCTGGGACTTCTCTGCTGTTCATAACATGGTCACGAATATGTCAGCCTATATATACAGCAATAACAGGACTCACAGGCTTATTTTCAAGCCGCTTGCGCCACCTGTGTGTCACTTTTTCCCATGTTCAAAGTGATGCACTGGCGGCAGAAAGGGCTTGTAAATAAGCCCAATAGAGTGTGTCTCCTTTGAATTTTAGAGGCCACTTTTAAGTGCAAATTAACTTTCTTAATGCATTGTCTCTCAAATAGTGAAATGTACCTTTAGCTTGTAGCTCATTTTCTGGGGGAAAATCTAACCACCACACCGGAATGCTCACAGACTCAAATTGTGTTTGGGCAATACTTGTTTTATAGTAAATCAGATTACAAAATACTGTGGAGTATATCTCCTTTTCCCAATGCAATATTTCTCTGTGAGAGCAGTTTCTTAACCACTATCATCTATTTTTACATGACCTGGTTGTTAATGAAGCGAATGAGAACTGAAGAGCTGCAATTAAAAATCCTGCAATGTTCCCTCTAATAACCATCAGAACTACTGTAAAACGTGGGGTCAACCAATGTATCAGTACCTTATATGTTTCACAGGTTGGCAAAGCCTTAATAATCCTAAACTTAATGCAATTCTTATTGTGAGGTTCTCACTCGGCAGCACTATAAGCGATATCCGGAGGTTCGACTAATGGAACACAGCTACTATCCCAGTTGTATGATACAGTGTAGTTAAGCATGAAGGGTGAAGAAAGAAATGGGTAAGAAAAGAAAGGGATCTTCTTAGTAGTAATATTTCCTGAAGCTCATAATGTTACTGGTATTGCTAAAATATTAAATACCGGTAAAGGTCGACAACCCTCTGGGACATAGGCAGGCTAGATAGGCTGTGTAAGAGTAAAGGTTTCAAGCATTGGGACAACATAGGGATATTAAAAGTGGGAGATCTCTGGATCCCCTTTACGCAACTCCAAGACCAATATGAAATGGCACCCACGGAACAATTCCGCTATCATCAGATCAAACCCGCCCTAGAGGCGACAATCCCCCCTAACCCTAATCTCTCTGAGGCCACACCACTATAGATTGTTGACAGACTACATGGACATGAAAGCAATATTCATAACATATCATAAAATCGTCAATAACTTACCCGATCCCATGCAAAAGCAGCGAGATAAGTGGCAGGAGTAGGAGGGGGACCTAGATGATACCGGTAGGCAGGAGGCTTTACCCTCCCCTAAGTAGCGATCCCATCTAGATTACGCCTCGTACAGCTTAAGATCCTTCATATAACCTACTATACTAGAACTACTCTCTACAAGATGAGTAAGACTGTCAGCCAACTCTGCCTTCAACAGTGTGGGGAGCCCGGTAATTTCTTCCATATAATTTGGGATTGTACCGCAATAGTGCCATATTGGAAATCAGTTATGTCCATCATCACGAGATTGAGCGGGAGTCCAGTCCCACTAGAGCCCAAATGCTTCCTTCTGAATATCTGCAATACCAAAGGGGATGATGGACGGAGCGTTTGAGCAAATCAAACACTCAATCCCAGTCAACTGATATGGGTTTAATCCATCATCATTCTTTAGCTCACTCCACCACCCCAGTTCAGACATGGCCATATACAAATCAGTCTGACCCTGTGCCTCATGGGAACAGTCCAGCGCCGAACTGCCAAGCCATGTCTTCCCTGGACCGGAAACAAGCATCCTGGGACCGGTTTCGGGTTCATAACCCTCATCAGCCAGGCTATCTTGAATCCAGTGGCAAAGTGAATAAGGGACCCACGTCTGGGCATACCCTGCCAACTTAGGGCGAACAAAGCGATACCAAAGGGGATGATAGATGGAGCGTTTGAGCAAATCAAACACTCACCACCAGTCAACTGATCTGGGTTTAATCCATCATCATTCTTTAGCTCACTCCACCACCCCAGTTCAGACATGGCCATATGCAAATCAGTCTGACCCTGTGCCTCACGGGAACAGTCCAGCACCGAACTGCCAAGCCATGTCTTCCCTGGACCGGAAACAAGCATCCTGGGACCGGTTTTGGGTTCATAACCCTCATCAGCCAGGCTATCTTGAATCAATCAATCAATCAATCAATCAAGGACATTTGTAGAGCGCGCTACTCACCCGCAAGGGTCTCAAGGCGCTGAGGGTGGGGGGGGTGGGGGGAGGTGGGTTGACCGCTACTGCTCGAAAAGTCAGGCCTTGAGGTGCTGGAGAGTGAGCCTCCGTGCACAGTCTCTATATACTGGAAGTAACAGATTGAGTTACAGATTGATGCCAGCACACCAGCTCGTTGTTTTATCTGTGGCACACCAGCTTCTTACACGCTGAGTAAAGGACGTCATGTCACTGCACCATGGTGATGTCATGGATCGGCTGTAATGATTTATTACAAATGCCTAGGCAGGGGCGGTTTCTGATAAAGGGCGTCGGGGCTCCGCCCCCTTTATTTTCATCCCCCGTGCGTCGGCATTGCTAAAGTAAAAAAAAAACTCTGTAAATCTATTATTATAAAAAAAATGTACACATGTTTGTTTGGAGCAGGGCTGTCAATGTGCTGACACTGCCAGCGAGTCCGATACATCCGATACATTCCTTAACTTTCTGCCTTTGGGCGGGCATTGGTGCCTCAGTCTAATGTATTTGCCGGCGGAAGAGCTCACAGCCCTGAGGCCTGTGAAGTCATCAGCTCGGCAAATACATAGACTCGAGCTCCTGTAGCACCGGGGATCCACGTCAGTCAAGGAGTGGAGATGATGGTAACCCCACCCTTTCCCAATTCGTCACAGGGGGTAGTACCTGCCCTATGACGAGTTGAGAAGGGGTGGGGTATAGGCTGCAGGCAGGCGGGAAGCTTCGAACTTCCGAAGACACACTTTGCAGACTCAAGGAGATTGCTTTTCTCTGCGGAAGCAGCAATGACAGGAATGTATTTAGATCAGAGCCCGAGTCTGTGACTAATTACAGGCTGTTCCACCAAGAAATCCGACTCCGACCACTAACATAGCAACATAGAACCAAAGGTAGGAGGGGCAGGTATCCATGGGGAATGATCGATGCACCTACGTTTTTTTTTTCTTTGGCCAATATAGTTCCCATAGATTTTGCGGAAGAATAGCCATTCCACTACGGCTAATTGCGACCTTTCGTTTGTTTCCTGAGGGAATTTGCTGCACTAAAAATATTAGTTTAACTTTCCTTTGTTTGCACTTGTTTTAATTTCAGGTGTGTGCGTCATAATGCAGTTCTCTCTAAATGAAAGTCCAACAGCCTAGATACATATTATTTCGTACTTTTTAGTTATGTGCCTGACCCTGTCCCTCACGCATTAACCCCACTATCATTGCGCACAGGATCATACTTCCCCTACTTTTTTTTTTTTATACACTTTGATCGCTGCATAGGACAGGTCCAGGCCAAATGTATTAGTCAGCACAGGAAGGCGCCATCTCGTGCTACCAGTATTGACACTTGAGCTGACTGACGCACATCCAGAGGTGTTTATAATTAAGTAGTCTGTGTCTGTTCAGCGACATGTTATGTACTAGAGTGCAACAGAATACACATTACTCATCTGCAAGTGGAAACACAGTGGAGATTCCAACTCGGGATTTCAGTCAATTCTGGACTCCAGCACCCCAATCGTTTTAGCATTAAGTAATACACTGTAGGCTCAGGAAATAAAGGGTTGTAAGTCTCAGGTAATGAACACCTGTGAAAGAGCTGCACTGGTTTTAGGACATGCTGGGAAAGTGAAGTAAATAGCCTGTAATGTACCTCACAAGTAGAGAAATTGATGTAATGAGTGATGTCTTCCTGATGCTAAAGCGGGTCAGAGTGTTGTGAAGATATAACTCATATTAAACAGCCCAAGTCTAGCGATTTGGGTGCTTGTTTGAGGCTCTTAGGACTTTAGCAGTTCCTCATTTTCCAATAGTGGTAGCATGAAAGATAATAGCTTCAAGGTGGCAGTGAATGTGTGTCTTTCTGAAAAAAAATATGTTTTATATATGTGTACCTAAACGTCGATGGAAGAACAAACTGTTAAATGAGTGTCTAAATGGATGTTTTTTTAAATGTATTGTATAACTGACTTATTAAGTGTATCTTACTAAATACATGTATTCGCAATTATTGTTTAAATTTGTAAATATCTGTATCACTGTCTCCCTTTATCTATAGACGGCTGCTTGGGTTGGTGAGTAGCTACATGAGTGTCTATATGGGTTATTAGTTAGTTTTTTGAGTATTAGTATGAGTGTCTGTATGGTTTGGTGGGGGGTATTACTTTGTGCATATATGAATGAATGAGTGGTTTATTGTTTGTATATGTTTTGAAGACAGCATGTGTGCAGGACTTTATGGGTGGATGAGTGTGTGTATGGGTGTGTTAGTGAGTGAATGACTGTCTCAATCATATCTGTATGAGTAACTACATATGTTTTAAATTAGTATATGTGAGAATTGATGCATACAGGTAAGAATGTGTGAGCGTGAGAGATTGTAAGAGTTCCTGAATAAATACGTTTTTGTTCCTATAAGTGATTGTTTTAGAAAAAAGTATGTGTACGTTTCTGTAGAAGTAAGAGTAGTGGTGTATGTATAGCTGTATATGGCCGGGGGTTGGGCACTGGGTCTGATAAAGGCTTGGTGAAAGGGCATAATACTGCAACATCCTTCTTGATAATCAAATGCACCATTTGCCCACTCTTTTTTCAAAATGTTCGTGGGGGAGAACCCCCAAAGCCCCGTAGGTGGTTCAGGATCGCTCGCTACGCTCGCTCGCCGCAGTGCAGTACGGGAACTGTTTTACGGACCACCACTTTCAATTGTCACCAGCCGCCACTGCGCCTAGGTGTGCCATTGTCTTATAACAGGCATATTCATTCATCAGAATACTTGTATTAAGAAACCAAAACATTACTGTTTATAAGCTTATCATGCTCTTCCCCATTTCAAAATGTAGAATTTATAGTTGTGCAAAATAAATTTGTAAACTGTATTCGGCTATAAGAAAGGTCTGAAAGCACCGTTGAAATTCAGTTTTCTTCATGCCCTAGTCTTAAAGTTTCAGTCAAAAACCAGAGTCTGATTTCTATTGAGTTGGATCTGTATTATTTTGGGTGTGGTAAAACGCTGCATTTGATGGTTGGTCGTACACAAGCTATAAGGTGAATTGTCCATGCGATAAGATGAAAACATCTGTCTTTGTCCTATCATCCTCCCTCGGATTGAAAAGGAGGCCGCATTCTAACACCGAACCACCAGGGGTGAATGGTCACAAATTGTTATTTGTATGGACAATGCTTGTTTTTGACAATACTTGTTAGTGAGCTCACAAAAGACAAACAGTGACAGAATAAATAATCCATGACACTCGAAGCAACAGATTAAAGTGTCTTATTTCATTGTCAAGGAAATACACCAGAGATGCTGTTTTATCAAACACACTTCTAAAAATCAATACAGAACTTCTAATGTGAATCATCTGCTATGCTTTTTATGACATGTTGCTAATGTTTTGCAGAACAAAAAACGCACAATCTTAACATTTGTATAAAATGACAGCTTTTTACAGAGCATTGTGGCACATGGAATACAAATATCATCTATTTTATGTACATTATGTACAGCTCGTGAAAAACACAGTACATACTTTCAATGAAAATATACAAAAATGCACCCAAGTAGCAGATCACGTGAAAAGCTTCTGTACAATCATGACCTAGAGCATGAAAGGCACACACACCAGTAAACAGAATTCATGCAAAACATAGGTACAATCTGTGCAATGAAGCAAAACGACCCCACAACAATGTATAGTAGTTCTCTAAATACATTTTCAGTACTTAAACATACTGTAAGTGCAAACATGTACTGTTGCTACAGCTTGACATATAGAGGGGTCACACCAAGAGAAGTGAAGACAGTACGTGAAAACAAACTGTTCTGATGATGCAATCAATGACACTTATAAATATCAATAAACAACAAAAACTGTGCCCCCTCCCATGACCCCACACATAATTTCAATTTAGCAACTGATTTTAAGAAATCCAGTTTATCAACACTTATTTATATTATATTTCAAGTTTTCATTAAGGACCTTTTCAGGTTGGCCAGTTGATGTGAATGTTTGAAGTTTTGGCATTTCTGGAGTAATGAACATTTCTGAAGGTCTTTTGTATTTGCAACCAACTAAAAGCTCATCTCCTCCAGGAAGGATGTGACAATGCTGCTTTTGCAGCTCTGTGGCTTATTAATTAAAGGGTTTTCTCATGAATGATGTCCCAATAGGTCTGAAAACTCAGCTAGGCATCAAGAAACACGGCGTTATTCTGGAAACCGTGCGGTTTGAGATGGAGTATTGGGGAAAGGAACCCGAGTTGCTGTCGATTCAGAGGAAGGTTCCTTTAATTTGTGGGTCACTATGCTCTTTACAGGCTACCTAGGGGCACAACACAGGCCCCTGTAGAACAGGGGGACCCAAACCGTCAGGGGCCCCAAAACACTTCAGAGAGGCTCCATTTCACCCAAGGCCAATGAATATTTGTTAGATATGGTTAGACTTAGGGGCCCCTCTTCACATGCTGGAAGGAGGGCCCCAACATTTTATGTTATGGCACGGAGGGGAACCCTGCCTGCCTGGAGAAGCCAGGACAGGTCTTTTGCTGCTTTTCTGCTTGCCATTTCTTACTACCTCAGCCAGAAATGTAGATCTAAATCTGCACCCATTTCCTTTTAATTGCTGGCTTGCACTAGGATGCCACAAGCAGCTCTAGTGTACTGACCAAGATCAGCTCCTTTTTCTAACTCACCTTCTGCTGCAGCGCCATACTAGGGGGTCACACCAGTTGCCCAAACCCAGTCATTCTTAACAGAGAGAGTATTACAGCACAGTGTTAAAAGAAACCACAGGAAAAGTTGGATTAGGATCAAAAATAGGTCAGAGCACCAGGAGCGGCCAGTTCAGGTAAGGGCTGTGGGGCAGGGCAGGTGGGGAATCCACAGAAGACGGAATAGGTCAAATAAAAATAAACATATAATAAAACTACTTACCTTGCACTTGACGCATTGCCGAGTCAGCAGTGCGGCGAGGACAAGGTAAGTGGTTTTATTTGACCTATTCTGTCGACTCTCCCGCCCAACTGCTCCTACCTGAACCGACGCACCTGCTGTGCACCCTAAATAAAGTGGCCTACATTTGCGTTTTGCACCTTTTTGCAAAACACTACTTCAGTGTATTATGAAAAGAAGGAGATGGACAGGGGGTTCTCTAAAAGAGGCATGTTGTCTTAACTTCACTGAGATAAAAAAAGAATGCAAATTTTACCAGGACTCTTTGTCCACGGATTAATTCACAATGATGAAATTCACCTAAAGATGAGGAGACTTTTGCTCAGGCCCCCTACTCAATCAGCATACATTAAAGGGCTGGCCCAACGAGAGACTGGGAAGGACACCTCCTGACTGTTGGTAACAGAGAGGTAATTGAGGCCCATCTGCCTCCAGAAAGGCCGCTGAGGCTCCCACTTGGCTGCTGGCGGCACCTGAACAGCACAGACACAGCCCAATTCGACCACCATGCTGTCCAAAAACACGTCCCACAGCTGCAACTCAGATACCAACCGATTGCCCGAGTGTTCTCCTTACCAATACGACCCTGAGCACCAGGGCTTTTCGAGAAATATCAAAAGGTAGAGTGTGGCGCAAAGTTCACAGTGATGGATAAATATATACAGTATGACCGAAGGCAAACGTCATCTGATTTCTAAATCTCTTTTATGTCCTGGTTTGCTTATTCTGTGTGATGTGCACTCGCTGAACACTGTTGCACAAGCATGAATGCCAGTCCGAGACCTCAAGACATCACAACCTGCACTTCATAGCCTGTTCGTCTACTATGGTCCCTTCAATATTTGTGAGACTATTACGTTTTTTAATTAAACCCAATACTTTCAAATGTGAATTTATCATCATAAAGTGAGGGCAACATAATTCTTTTCCAAAGCAACTTTAGCTGGGTGGATGTGTGCTACAAAATGACGCAGGCGAAAAGAGCCGTCACAGATCAATACACCATCAACCATCCAGATGTTCAATACCCAGAAGCATCTGTCAAGATGGAGTCCATCGCAATGTCTTCATGTTGAAAATATTATTTGCCTTCATCATATACATAATACACAGCCCCAAAGTAATTTTTGCACGTCGCCCTGTCCTTGCATTCACTTTTCGGTGTGGAAAATCTCAAGAATATGTACTACAGCATTTACATCAGGTATTTCTGTTTTGCACCATAAAGGTAAACCTACTAGAGAGAGTTACTAGCAGTTCAAGCCACTAGGCAACTTGACAATGTCTTCTAAAAACGGCTTTACAAATGATCCACAGCATCCTGTGAAGTAGAAATAAATTGTTCTGTTCGGAAATTAGGACGGGCAGAGTATACATTTTATATGTATTAAAATTCAGATTTTCTGAAGGAAAATAAACGAAAAGGCAGCATGTTGCAAAATTTATGTTGGGCCTTTTCTCCATTAAAAACATGCATGCAAGAAAAGAACGCCCTCTTCTGCATGGATCTCTAGTCTTGAGGGGTGGATCAGCGATACTTTTGCTACCAGGGTAAGTTTCATCCGTCAGCCATGCTTGTGTTTGATTTACTTATCTTCATTTATGTCCCCTCGGTGCTGAACAGTTGAATGCATCCATCTCCACTGACTAGAACACTTCTGCTGATTTACTAATAAGATTACAGGCACAATCCCAATCTGCAAAACTGGCAGCAGGATATAGCTAATGGTTTCACAACACAGAAAGTCGAAATAAAATAAAGGCAGCACAGTAAGACAACTCATACAAAATAAAATATTTTCTCTTTTCTCTGCAGACGGAGGGCACAAGGAAAACTGGAACTCGCAGGTTTCGATGCCAGAAAGACAATACTGTGTGACATCCTTCTACCTTTAGTCATACGTTTTTGTGCTAATATTCAGGCACCTTAGAACAGTGTTCACATGGCAACGGTGATCAAAGAAAATGCATAGGTTGAACGGGATGGTTTAACTAAATATTGTATCTTGAGTACGTCTACATTATAAAGATTTTACACGGTTGGAAAAGTATACAATGATGGTGCACGTAATGTCCTAACTCAGCTCCCGGAGTGCGTCATTAAAATATATAATCTGCACTAGTGCACGTGTTCGTATTGAAGGCAATGTTTAAGGCAACTTTTTTAAAATAGCACATTGGAACACATCCTGGATTAAGGCCATTAAGGCCCTAAAGTCCAAAGTTTAGAGTACAGCTTGTGTTTTTAAAGCAATTTATTTGCTAAAGCTGCACATATCTATAGTCTTTTCCCTCAGCTTAAGTGAAATGTGCCTTTGGTATTCACCAACTATCGTAGTACATATTTTACCCATAAATGCAAACGGAGAGCTCCTCCTCAAAAAGATTGGAGTAAATGTAGAGTTAGGCTGGGGAAGTTCCCCAAAAACTCACATATTTTATGGGATAGAGACAAGAAAAGATTACACACTTTTGAAAATGCTTTCTAAGTGGAAAGAACAAGTGCAAATGTACATTTCCCCTCATTGTAACTGTGGCTTGTCATACTGGGGGCAGACCTCTGGAGTATGGCCGGGCGAATAAAAAGCGTGCCATGAATCTCTATAGTTGATAGGATTCTGAGCCTACAGCAGGGAATATTTGAGGATGCCAAAAACAAATACATCTCTGAAAATCTTGCGTGGAATTCTACACTATATGGACCGTCTTTTGAAAATCAGACCCGCTGTGTCTAATTATTAACATAAAGTGAAATCATAGCTTTTGATTAAATACATATATTTCACTAATAACTGCATTTGTGAGATGTCATCGAACATGCCATATGAAGACCAGCAGGTGCTCAATGCTTCAGTTAACTTTTATGGGGGATGTCAGACATACTCTGTGACTATAAAGATGGACGTCATTTAACTCACCCAACTTTAAAAAAAAGTCAATAACCAGATGAGGCTCTAGATGAAAAATTGCTAATTTGCATTTTTCAGTTCTTCCATCAAAGCTGAAGCCAAAGCAAACAATGGGAATCGTAGGAGTCTTGACCTGGGGACATAGTGAATGAGAAGAAAAGTAGGACTGCCAGTTTACATAACTTCTGATACTTCAAATCTGGAAATCATGAATTCTTGGTTAAAATTTCTAGAGGGTTTTTCTGGAATTACACATATTCATAAAAGGCTTAACAGGAGGATGGTGGCACTCAGCTGTGAGCATCTCTCGTATGAAACATTTACCAAAAACACTTCTGATCTGCATGAGGCTACCATGACAAACAAGGAGTATGTTCACATTAACACTGAGGATGTTAATGCCTTTTGTCCTCCGTGTTGCCTGGTCTTTTCATTCAAACACACACTTGACAAGGCTATTTTAAAACCTTTGATTCCACACATCTTTTTTTAGCTGTAAATCGAATGGATTTAAGAAAATCAATACCCACAATCCGGGATGCAACTTTAATTTTAAGGGCAGCGTGTGTATTCTAAGCACCATTTTATAGGAACTCAGAAGACAGGAATGTTTTTTATTGGAGTATTTTCCAATATTGTTTTTTTTTTTTACTTTTTCAACCAGAGGTAGTGATTTTTATCCAGTATTTAAAACATTATGTTCCAGTTATCCCCTCCTTATATATCTATATATATATTCTGGATACAGTAACGCATTGTTTTCACAGTCAATGAAAGTGCATGAGGACAGCTACTTGAAAGCAAAGTGTTTGGTCCACAGAAGGTTTCCTACCTATCTGCGTACAAATAACCTTACACATGGGCAGACCCTCCGATACACAGAGGTGCCCAGTCACATATACTATAGTATACAAATAATATTATTTTACAGTATTCGAGTGATTCCTAGAGCCAGCTGGATGTGCAGTTATCAGTCTGCTGTGACTGGCTTGGATGCCCTACAATGTTCATTCGGTGAGTGATTAAGTTTTAATCTCCAGGATAGATGGGTTGTGGTCCAGGATTGCCAGGATAATCTTGTCCATGTACTGTCTCAATCTGAGATTGATCTCCTCCTGCTCTTTTAGGGCTTCCATGAGCTGAGAATAGAGAAGGAAGATGAAAAGTGGTGTAATTATGGTGATCATATACAGAGTTCTTTCTTGTTTTGTCCACTGTTACCAATACCACCACGTAGAAAAAGCACATACACTGTACATAAATGCAAACAACTTTAAATGCTGAATAAAAGTCATATACCTCAGTTTTGGCACTAGCTAGTAAAATTGATTTCACACAAATGCAGGCTTGCTGTGTCAATATGTTCACCCTTCCAAGCATATGTTGACTGTAAGCATCTAGGGTACAATTCCAGTAAGACATTTCTGCTTAAATGAACAAGTCATGAGAAAATAGCACGTTTTCAGTGGGGGTTATAAGAAATGTCTCCTTTTACAGGTGGAGAAGGGAAAAGGATGATTGAAATCATTGTGTTTATAGTATGTTTCTACATACAAAGAAATGCATGACTACAGGGTGGAAAATGGAAAGGGATGCATACCTTCAGCGGTAAAACGTGTAAGACATACCTCCAGAAATAGGCAAAGACGTAGTATATGTGGTGAGGTAGGAAGGCAAAGGTGTGCCATCAAGGGTGGACAAAGAATGGCATGTCTTAATAAATGGATAAAGGCAGGCATGCATCCAGAGTCAGTAAAATATACAGCATGAATTCAGGTGGCTACAAGAAAACCCTAACCTATGGTAAAGTGACCAATGCCTAGCAAAGAAAAAACATGCCATAAATGGGTAAAAGACATGGCTCCAGAGGCAATTAGCACAAAGAAACGCCTCCAAAGGAAAACCAAGAAAAAACACAATGCCTCCTATGGAGATCAAAGGTAGCCTACACGTCATTCAGCATAGGTTTACTATAGATCTTTACTCTGCCCAAGGCAATTCGTCACAGTCAAGACTCTCTTATTCTCAAGAGCCTATACAAATACATTTATTTAGACATTGTTTTGCAGCAACCACTCTTGAATGGCCAAATTAATAATAAGTTAACTTATGAGTTTTCAAAAATGGCAGCACGTTATGCAAATGTGAAAAAAATGCACTATTTTTGTTTTAGACCATGTCTTTGAAGCCTGTGGAATTGCAGATGACCCAATAGGTGAAGCACCTTCAACATCACTGCAGGAATGGAATGTAGGCATTGACATCAGTGCAAAAGTATAATGACAGAGAAGAAAATGAGGGGTAGAATGGAAAGGGAAGGGAAGGAAAGTGGTTGCCAATCCTATTATTAAAAATACTAGTTTACTTTAGCAAAGAGCAAAAGGCGTATCAATGGTGAGGTTTGATCTACAAGGAAACAGCAAAGTTCACAACAGGGCTGTGCCTCTAAAAGTCTTGTTGAGATGATGTGCTTACCAAGCATTTGCTTGAGACACATCTAAGCCTCAATGACATGCAACTGCCTCTACCAGAGCCCTATACGCCTTTCAAATGCACTGGCATATCTGGAAACCTTGCCTTTCTGGCTACTTCCTTAGTACTTTCAGTACTAAATAGTTAATGCAGATGTAGCCAGAACCTTTGAAAGATATACCTCCCATGCGTATAAGAGATGCAGTAATACACCGTCTCTTCAAATCATAGTTCAGCTCTTCTTTGGGCTTCCAAGTATTGCATTGAAAATTCCTTATATTGGTCAACCCACGTTACGTGCGACTAAAATTACTGTGAGCATCATTCCATATCCTAATATTCTGCTGCTTGGCTCACATACACTTTTAATATATGCGTACAGCCCATACCTCATCCCTTGATGCAGAGTCAATTTCGGCAGCCAAAGACTGGGCTTTAGTTTGGGTGGAAAAGAGATTCTTCGCCTCATAGAGGCTCAGGCTCAAAATTTGTCCATTCAAGTCATCATTCTGATCCCGGAGCTTCTGGTTGTCCTGTTAAAACAAAAGAATGTTATCAAATTTGAGAAGTGATATTGTGTTATTGCAGTTTTATTTCTAATGGCACAATGCCTGTAACCAGAGTGATACGTTTTCAATAAGCAAAAAGAAAACCTCGTTTTCCTTCTTCTAATAGGTTTTCTAAAGTGAAGCTATCAGCATGAACCAGATATTGATGGCAACTTGTTTATGCTATTTCCACGCTGTAGGTCATTACAGAAAAGAAATATCTCAACAAAATCTAAGCCTGGCATTTTTTTATTCACCTTACATGACACTGCTAATATGTTTTGGAAAATATTATGAACTTATTTTAGCTGTGTTTCAAATTCGAAGTACATATTTTTTGTAATTCTTTTAATCTGCAATAAACATAAAAGAGAAAGACACTTAGACATGAGGTGGTTTTTATGAAATAAAAGAACGTCTGCCATACATTAAAAAGATATTGCAAGTCACCTTGTAATTCCATGATTTTATAAAGGAACTCTGTCTTCGGCCTCGTTCCCCTACATCTCACGGAACTCTTTGGTGCGCTCTCTCCCAGAACTACGACAAAAGCTCGTCAGCTTTCTAAGATAGGCTTTGGGCTTTAAGATGGAATTAAGTCCTGCCCTTGTTTCACAGTCTTTCTAAAGAAGAAGTGTCTTAAAAATACTGATATCTGCAGTAGATCGGCTAGTCCCACACTCAGAGAACAGGAGAAACCAGACATTACACGCTTGACAAGTAAACTCAACTGAACTGATGAAATAAAACGACTCTAGGAATAATGTGAAAAATGAAGTCCTGGTCAATATAAGGTCACTTCTGACCCAGTTACATAACCCAGCATCCCTTGTCATTAGTTTAGTTTGGAGTTCACCATGCCACTGCAATGATATTTGCTACCCTGGACAAAATGACATTAATCCCCCGGCTGCAAGGACACATTTCCTGCTAGTAGGGACAATCTCGATCTCCCCTCATGGTGATGCTCAGTCAGCCTGCAAATAAAAGCTTTCCCTACAACTGAACCTGTAACTTCTCTATTGTAAAGTAAATTCACGCCCCATTATTTTCCATGCGCAGAAGTCATAGAGAGTCGATTTTCCTGGTAAAGGATTTTTATCAGATTTGTTTAGCATCTTCCTCATCAAAAATAGAAAATGCAGTCTCTTTAGTAGTGCTGTAGCTGTCACTGTTGCGGTGTTTCTGCATGACCGGTTTGTTTTCTGGGAATAACACCAGTATACCCTCGATGATAGGCTGAATATCAAATGGTGGCACAGATGCTGTCCACCTTTGAGGACTTGAAGACACATGACGGAACTGGAGCACTTATTTAATACGGAAGGTCACTCAAGCCACCACAATCCCTCATGTACTAGTGAGTTTGGAAAACAATTATTGGTGTGAAAAATTTAGCAGACAGGAGTATGCCTCGGCCGCTGTGAGCTGGTCACGATTGCTTTATTTACTCATGTGTAGTCCGCTTCCATAACACAAGAAGACAACAGATGGAAGCAATAGACCTGACGGCGGCAAGACGAAGATATCAATAATTAATGTTTTACAAGAGGCATGGAATGCCACAACTTAATGTTTTAATTACAGATTTACATAATGTTAGCTTCTTCCTACACAGTCTCAGAACAGATGGAACCCAAATATGCTGCAGGAAAATGGAGAGTTCTTCCTTGTGTACAGTTAGCCAAGTGCTGCCCCCGAGTGTTTCTGACAGAGCATAACATGTCTGTACTAATCAGCATCAAGCATGTTATGTTAGGTGGATTTGAACAGAGCAGCAGATCACCCGTGAGGGTATCAAGGCCCTGAGTAGGGCAGGCCTGAGGGGGGAGGAGGAGAAAATGCCTGTTTTACCCGGAAAAGACATGCATTTAGATTCCTTCGAAAGTCCATTAAGGAGGGGGGAGGGTTCTTAGGTGTTTCAGGAGGTCGTTCCAGGTATTGGCTGCAAAGTATGATAAGGAGCATCTTCCGCTTCTGTTCTTCTTGGTGTGAGGGAGATGTGCTCTATCCTGGGACGCTGATTTAAGGTGTGTGGTGGGTTGGTGGAAATAGAGATGGTGGTTGAGGTAAGCTGGATCAGGGTTGTGAAGAACATTGTAGTTGCAAAGTTTCATACATACATGCAAAGAAACATTCCTAAAGACACACACTGTGTGAGGCACAAACATGTCCTAGAGTCTTCAAATTCTGTCATGCGAATGTCTACTTGTAAGCTTTTTAACATTCCAAACAAATCTCAGAACTATGTAAAAAATGTTATTGCTTGGTCACTCAATAAATAACTGTCAGCTAAAGATAGATATCTCTCAAACATGGTGATTCTCCCTCTGTGTGTTGGAACATAGATGACATCTTTGAGGCTGATGACACTAGAGCTAAATCATATCCAAAACAATTGCAAAGTTACTGAGAGTAAAGCATGGATAATGAATCACTCTTATCCCTCTACTAGTGTAAGGTATTGTGTAGATTGACAGGGGGAACCTTCCTCTTATAATGAAGTTTTAGCCAACTTTCTTTATTTGTCCATCACTGAGGCAGACGTAAACATATCATGCAGTGTTAAAAGAGGTAAAACATTAAGCAATCTCAGTGAAATCAAACAAGCTTATAATTGTTCACAAATAAATCAAAATATTTCACAAAATCTTAACTGTGGATGTGCTGTAAAGTAATCACTATTCAGAAAAGGGGGTGGTGATGGACAGAGTATCTGAATTAAGCAGAACACTCCTACCCAGCCAACAGATCAGAACTTGATCCATCACCGTTTTTTAGCTCACTGCACCATCCCAGCTCAGAACCTGGCTACATGCAAATTAGTCTGTCCCTGGCCCAGTGCATCATGGGAACAGGGCAGACCAAACTACCAAGCCAATTCTTTTCTGGAAAGGAAACAAGCTTCAAGGGGACCGGTTTCTGGCATTACAGCCGTCTTCGGCCCGGCTTGCTTGAATCCTGATGGTGCAGTGAGCAAGGGACTCATGTCTGAGCATACCCTTCCACGCTTATGGTGGACAAAACGATTCAGAAAAGGGGATGGTGATGGACAGAGTATCTGAATTAAGCAGAACACTCCTACCCAGTCAACAGATCAGGGCTTGATCCATCACCGTTTTTTAGCTCACTGCACCATCCCAGCTCAGTTCCCATCATGCACTGGGACAGGAACAGACTAATTTGCATGTAGCCAGGTTCTGAGCTGGGATGGTGCAGTGAGCTAAAAAACGGTGATGGATCAAGCCCTGATCTTTGGACTGGGTAAGAGTGGTCTGCTTAATTCAGACACTCTGTTCATCACCACCCCCTTTTCTGAATCGTAAAGTAATCACTGACACACGAGAATTGGAAGAAGTTTTTTTTTATGGAAACAGAGCGATCCGCAATTTTCGATCAATTTCGCTGAGGGCCTTGCGTGTTATTTTCCAAAGAATCTTACACGTACTCATAATTTCACCTGTCTCAGGGGCTTTTACAATGGCTAGTACAGTTTTGCTGTAGCAATAATTCATGTTATTTTTCATCAATTCTCATGCGCACATAAATAACTTGTGGCTTTCTTCGCTTTGTAGTTTTCAACTATCTCTATTTAATGCACAATGAAGCAAATAGCCACAGTGTTTCCAGTTATGTTGCACTTTACAAATAAAGTAAATAAAAAACAATGGGAGTAAACTCACTGTACATTCTACACATCTCTCTACAAAGGCCGCACTGAAAGTAAATTTGAGTTCAGTAGCTGCTGGTTGAACACAAATGGGTGCAAATGTTTACAGCGCCTGTTTTAGTGCTACTGCCACCCTCGAATGTACACTCAGCTCTCTCTAGATCTGTTCGCACTTAAAGGACGAAACAGGAAAATGCATATACAAGACACACAAAATGGGCATGCACACTGTGCGCCTTATTCTGCCCAGTTGCTGTGCAAGGACAGCACATTATGGCCATCGTTTCCTATTCTCCTTCTTTCACTATGAGGTATGGACGGCTTCATTCTGCTTCAGGGATCAGCAGGGCGAAGGAGAGTGGTAAACATGTTAAACAAGGTATACATACACAAAAAGCACAATATTAAAGTCTTATTGTTTTACAAAATCACCAGTTGCACATATAAAAGGATGAGAGGCGGTATGTAAAACCCGGCCAATGAAAAACCTACAAAATTCACATTGATTAAGACAGTAATCAGATTTTAATTGGAAGCATTAGTGTGAATAAATAAGAGTGCAAGCTCTGCAGATTATGGGGACAGTAAAAATACACACTGCTTAACATGGTGGACTCTGGTTGAATTATGAAACTTACTGTGCACTATTCACTAAATGTGCCTTATAACGGATCTGAGAGTCTGGGCCGGTGAGATCAAATGATGCCAAAGACTGTCATTTAATTTTCAATTAATGTATTTTAAATTAAAATGTAATCAGAGCTACTGATGAAAAGTTAATTATAAAGGTTAGACCACTTTCACTAATATTACAAAAATATTCATGTGTAGAAAGGCCATAAATATCTCATTCACAAACTGTACCAGAAAAATAGATCTATAGTGAACACTTATTTCTCTCATGTTATGTATCTCAATTTGGACTAAGCAGGAAACAAGTTATAATTGGTTGGTTCCGTCAGATTTCTTGAAATTATGACATTGTCTGTAAGATTCTACAGTTAGTTTATATTAAAATGTTTTTACCAGCCTATGAATACCAGAACTGTATTATAACCTAGGAATTCTTTTGATCTCTAGTAATGCTACTGTCAAAAGCTTGTTTTCTTTCTTGGTGTTATAGAGATAGAGTTTGCACAGAATATTGCATATCAATTGTATTGGATTACTTGCGGACTTTGACAACGACAGCTATGGAACCTTTTCTTACTTGGGTTACTTTTACACAGCATACATACTTTCTCATGCCTCTCAGGTTAAAGACATTTCTTGATCACATTCCCTGAAGCCGGCTTTTTTACTCATAAACTCCCACCATGTCTTTGCAACCCCTGTTCAGTTCAGACCAATATTTAGGTCTTTTTCGTAAATGTTATGATTCATTAGAAAATGATTTTTGTTACGGATTTGGGGTTGGTTAATCTCATAGTGGAGACTGGCTACGCTTTATCTCCAATGTTTAGCTTCTATCTATGTTTGCATGGCAATGGCCAAATAACCCGCCTTCTATCAAACGTAGAAGTATTCTTTTGTTGTGATAACATGTTTTATTCTTGGATTGACTTATGTTTTTAGGGGACTTTTAGATCATTCATTTTATTAATTCGATATGGGCCCTGAATATTGTACTTGATTGAGTTTTGCAAATTGTTGATGTTTTATGCATCTTTTCTGGTTATATTTTGACTAAATAAAGAATTGATTGAACACTGTCCTAGCAAGACACCCTCTGACCTAGGCCAGACTACTCCACGACCAAATGAAGAGCAAACCGATGTTTACTTCATTCATCTCATGTCCAACAAACCATTACCTCCATTTTGTACACAATTCTCACATTCCAAGTAGACTACAATAAAGAGCGAAGTTGATTCTAAACTGAATATATGTTGCTTACTATGGATGCATAAATTATTACAAGAGGCAATAAAAGTAAAAAAACAAAAAACAAGTAAAATGTGTTTTAAAAAGAGTTGCAGAAAGGAATATATATTGTCTTCTACTAAAAAACCAAGTAACTGCCCTGACCTAGAACGGCTATCACAGGCTCTCGATTATTCCGGCACTGCTGCCTTTGCTCCCTTCAATCAACTCTGGCTATGTTTAGCATGGGCACCACATTGGACGCATCTTTTTTTGAATAAAACATCACTAATACAGGCAGTACATAAGCCTCTCTTACCATTTTTAGACGCTTAATTTCATGCTCCATTTCCACTTCCCTCGTTTTTGCGTTGAACTCACTGATACTGGAAGAGGAGCTCCTACCCTTCCCGGGTCGCTCACAGTCTAATTTATACAACTGTAAATGCTCCAACTCCTTCCTCAAGTCTTCAATGAGCTATAAAGAAAAAGAGAGAACATGTTATGCCAATGGTGCTTCGACCTGTCAGTATGTTATAATCACTGATGGAAAATGGCATACAGATATCATCGGCCAAGACCTGTTCAATTTGTAGACTGGAAATTCATATTTAATCAAGGAAGTTATTCAACTACAGGATGAACAATATAATCTACTTTTTGAAAATGCAACATTCTTAGAAAATGAAGCCCTGAAAGCAGTTACTTTACTTTTTAGACTCTCAGTGGTGGCTCCTCCGCTATGGTGGAGGGGCGTCGCCCCAATGCTTTTGAGCAGTGTCAAGAAAAGGAAATATAAAATGATAATAACTTTGAGTTAGCAGGGCATTTAAGGAGTGGTTTTCCCACTCCTAAGTGTGCAATGACTGTTTGGTCGTCCCTCTCAGGTCGCCCAAACCAGTCATGCACACTTTCCCTGTTCCCCATGCAGGCTGCATTACAACCTGCATGGAGAACAGGATGCTCAAAACTAATCCGATTGGTCAGGTAAGCCAGGGTGCTTACCAATTGTCAGAGGAGAGCAGAAGCAAGGAGCAAAAACGCGGCGGCGGGACCTGGCGGCAAGGTAACTGTATAATAATTTATTTTTAACTGTGATTTATATTTCACTACCTCACTCCCTGCGCCCGCCCCCCACTCCCACCCATCCTCCCTCTCCACAACCTGAGAGTTATGCCTGCCGCCAATTGTGAATCTTAACATATAATTTACACACATGTACCGTACTGATTTGGAAGTAAAATATTGTTGATCTTATGACTACTAATTACGTTCAGAGATACATATGGTTTCCATCATTAGGGACTCACCATATCATAAGGAACCAGAAATCAACTGGTGGGAAACTATTGTGAATTGTTATTTTGATAAATTGTGGAGTAATGATAGTTTATACTCATATTGGATGAAAACATCGAAATCCACAGAGATAAATGGTTATCATTACTGATAACCATTACAGTAAGATAGTGCCAATACCTAAATATTGGAAATCTCAAGTCATTTAATGACACTTATGCGATCTGAAAGAGAAAGCCAGCTTCCCTGCTAAACAGACAAAATTTGCGAAGCAGCTGGAAGCAGAACTCCAGTTACCCGCAGAAGATCATAGACTACTACTAACTATATGAGATTAACTGAACCCAGTTTCTATTGCATTTTTCCTGAGCTGTTAGAATAGTGGGAAAAAACATATAGTATGATCTTCCTATGATTTTAAGACGTAAGAAGTCATAATGTAAGGTGGAAATACGTTTCATGTTTGATAAATAAGCCTGCTCTAGTTAAGATTAGAATCCCAGATCACTAACTGAAAGCAATATTATCTAAAACGTAACAAATTATAGGGGAATCACGGGCGCCAGAGACAAGAAGGAACAGGCTGTTCAGGGACCTCTATTCTCGGTACTTCTTCTTCAATAACACTCTATGGGTATGCGGCGCATTATTGTATTCTTAACCATTTAACTAGAGTAGGATATGGCCTAGACTAGATATCTCCAAGAGTAGGAATCAGAACAAATGGACGGAGCTGCACCTTTCCCAGGTTGATCCCTTACACTGGTGTGTAGGCACTAGGCAAAGAACCCCAGCCTTGGAACTTCCAAGCGCAAAGTGTAAGCATGTTGAAAATGTTGAGAAGTGAAAAGCGGTGTTCAAAGTCAAAGTGGGAAGTGAAATTCAACATTATAGTGAAACTTTTTTGCCAACTTGATTTAAGGATTTATAGTGAATTGTAAGTCGTCCATTAGTGTGATATTTACTTCAGTCATTGGCAATATACCTTATTTAAATATTATACAGGATTTACACTGTAAGGCTTTAAATCGGATTTTGAAATTCCAGGTCCTTATTAAATATCAGTAGGAAGACATGCAATGAAACATTCCTCATAAATTCTCACCTCATGGGTCGCATCCCTCTCTTTTTGGAAATGTAGCCGGTTCTGCCTCAATTTGTCCATCATCTTTTTGTACAAATCCATCTCATCCTTTAGCCGTAAGTTAGTATCTTCAAGTTTATCTGACATTCTTTGTCGCTCCTAATACAAGAGGGAACATGAACATGTTCAACATAGTCACAAAATGAAGTTGCCATGATTATAATATTACTGTTTTTTGGGACACGTTTATGTGTCTTTACCACCAGTTTTCTTCTCAGGTTTGCTGCTCAGTTGTGCCCAACAAGACCCACAGCTTCCTTTAGCTATTCTCCACGATACAGTGTGATTTATCTTTGAACGGGCAGAGCCAGCAATAAAGCTAGAGACCTCTTGTTATGGTGGCATTCTGTTTATCTTTATTCCTCATCATGAAAACCGCCCCCCTGTTGTACTTCCTTTGACCAACAGGACAGTGTCAGCTCCTCATAGGGCGTCCACAACTCACTCTTTATACTATAGCAAAAATGCAAAGAGAAGGCATGCCTTATGTTCCCAACAGGTGACATGAAACCAGTAATTATATTCCTAAAGTGCAGCATAGCTTTACACACTAAGGGCCAGATGTATCAACATTGTATTTTGCGAGTCCTTAAGAGCGAATTATACCGATTCGCTATTATGGATTCGCAAAATGCAATGTATGTAAGATTTGCAAGTAAAATTGCGGTTCCTAAGCATTCTTTATTTGCGACTCGCAAATAGTGAGTCACTAATAAGGAATGGCTTTCCATTAATTACTATGGGCCAAGAGGCCCAAGAGAATGAATGGTGATTGCATGCACAATTTGCGAGTACCCAATAGGAACTCGCAAAATGCGATTGCAATTTCAAGGGTGCAAGGGGACCAAATGGACACAATGTTGCACACCTGAAATATGCATGTGTGAACATGTGGCGCACATACATGCCCTTAGGGCATGTATGGGCACCACATGTTTCTTAGATAAATGCAAAAAAGCACATTTTTCTAGGAATTTGCAAATAACCACTAACTACAAGTTGAAAGAAATATGTGATTCCTCAATGCTAAATCGCAATTTGCGATAGCTATGAGAATTGCATTTAGGAAATTGTATTTAGGGAATCGCCAATTGCGATTCCCTAACTGCATTAGCAATTTAGGTAATCACAAATAATTGTGATTACCCATATTGTGAATTAAAAAATGTTGATACATTGTTAAATACATTTTTGCATTCGCAAACGGGGCAATTCTACAAATCGGCACGTTTGCAAACGCAAAAAGCGTTGATACATCTGGCCCTAACTCTCCAAAGGTGCAAGAATGAGGCAGAGCAAGGGGTTCTGCAGCACCACCAATCTGACAGTAGATTCAGTTGATACTGATGGTTTGCATTTTAAAATCATCATAACAACAGCGCTACGACGGTAACAGTACCAGCACCAGCACCACTGGGTTTAGCTGCTAGGAGTAGACCTCCACAGACAGGCTTTTGATTGGATCCCAAGGGTTAACCTCATTGTTTATGTCCCATGATTAGGTGGATAACAAGTGGAGAGCCGATGACGGATCTACTCTTCACCTGTCTTTGCTACAGCACTCCATGAAACATTTTATGAGCAAAGGCTCGTGCATGAATGGAGACTTATGCGAGCACTTTCTTGGCAACTCATGCCCAGGTCCGGACTGGGAACCCAAAGCAGCCCTGGCACTTTTTGCCTGACCATCCCTAGGGCATGGGTGGGCTGTGCAAGTGTGAAGCACTTCTGCTTTTGTTACTGGTGACCGATAATGTAGTACAGCTGCAAAAGCAACCCCTGGTAATAAAACCAGCCCCCACCATGACAAAACTGGCCCCCACCCTTCCAGCCTCCCGGGAAAATGCCTGATGCCCGCCAAGGCCAATCCGGCCCTGGTTTGACCCCTAAAAATATTTATTGCTGCCACAGAGTATAAATGTGTATATTGGGTCTTGCTCTCTTTAAAGTCTAGAAATAGACCATGAAACTTTCTATTATCACTGACTGAAAGGGCATTTTAGTAAACTGGAATCTTGGCATTCAAACTGTTGTCCAGTAGCAGTAAAGCTGGCAGTGCCAATAGTGTTTTTAAACAAGTATTGCATTGTGAAAAAACCTGCAACTTGAACAACGATTGACTATCAACCTGATGCTATTGTGTTATAAAAATGTTTAAAAGGTGATCTGTGGGGTGATGAGAAACTTAAGGGTGATGTAAACAGGAAAAAGGAGCTCCATGTGCTACTTGCGATTTTTTAGAGCAATGCAGCGGGTGCAGGCCATTACCTCGTCCAGCTTCTCAGATTGTGTCTTCAGCCTGGCTACAGTAGTCAGCAGTTCACTGTTCTCTTCCTCCAGTTGCTGGACTCTGTGGATGTATTTCATAATCATTTAATGTAAAGCCTTGCCCAAAGCATAGTTCTTTATCATTCCGGGATACATGAATAAACGAGAATAAAAGGATTAAAATGGTCAGACCTTTGCAAGCTCAACTGATAAGATAAAGCAATCAAACACACAGCCAGATGTGTGTTATGCTCCCAAGAGGTACAAATGGTTTACGGTAAGAACAGAAATCAATTTTCTCCCTTCATTTGTCTCAAAGGGGATGCCAGTTTAATTAACTACACCTGTGCACCATACAGTGAGATCTGATAGCCGTTTTGTCATAAACAGTAAAGCACACTATCAACTTTGAAAATGCAACTTTTAAATACTCCATTTGCAGCGCTGATTTACATTCAACAAAATAGCGACACACTCTGTTTGTAGGATCATTCACCCTTCAAAATATAAGGGCATAGCACCCTGGAAGTGTGTTTTAGCATTTTTAAAGAGGATCAACCACAGAACTTATTCAGCCTTCTTGGGTAGTGCCACTTTTTTCTGCGCCACAGAAATTAGCACATTGCCACAACAGTGATGTTTGAACCCCCAGTGGACTAATTTTCAATCTCGGTGATGTTGCTTATTTGATACTAAAATACTGGTAAGAATCGGTTGAGCTTTTGCTAGTTTTTAGTAGGTGCGTGTTTACACCCGTTACAAGTGGTAGTTTATGAACATGATGTATCTAGGAGTGATCAGTACAGATAGTTGTAGAGGCAGCCACGGTCTTTCTAAAATTTACACTGTTTGAATTAATTCCTTTTACAGTGTAATTTCCTATTTAGGACTAACTTATTCTTTTACACATCCACTAAAGATTGAATTTCTAAACCTGTGCATTACAGAGGAAATGCTGGAACAGAAATCAACATATTCACACAAGTACTTTTGCTTCCACTAATAGTACACTGCATGCCCACAGCTCCCACCAAACCAAACTACTGCATGGAACACCATATGCTGGATTGATCTGATCAGGGCTAGAGGGGATTCCTCTACCAAAATAACTTTGAAAAAAGATGGAAATTGATGGGTACATGACCTAAGACTAGAGGTATTCTCAATGGTTTATGTCGCAAGAATCAAACAGCTACAACTCCAAAACACACTATCCCAAAGGCAACCAATAAAACTGACCTTACAACTTAAACTTCTGATTCAATAAAGCAAACCAAAATTTAAGTAAAAATCTTTTATACCAGGATGAGGAGCTTAAGAATGGTTACTGTTTACCTTCAATCATATTTAAGAAGCTTCTACCTTCGTCTCATTAAGTACCTGCAGCTTTTTAAAATATCTGCAGCAACAGAAGCAGTGATTTTTTCTGTGTCAACCTTCTATATGTGTTCTTGTTGTCCACAGGGTAATTTAGAGAACAATATGTATCAGTGATTCGGTTCAGGGCAATATTTGGATCAAATATAGGCCTGAATGCCAACAAAACGTGGCCCTCATCCACAGATTTCAACCAATTGCCAAACATTACCTAGTTCAAATCTCAATTTTGGAAAACGTTATGGTAAAATGAGTGTTTTAACGCCTTTTAGTAGTGCCCAACATTGCTAAGTAATGTTCTCCTGGACAATCACAGAAGCAAGAAGAGAGGACTCCATGTGTGCACACACAGAGAAGGGACCTTGGGCACCACTGAACAAGGATTAATTCGCGATAAAGAACGGGGGCTGTAACGCAGATAAAATCCTAATGCCTCAATTTCTCCGTGGCACTGGATTGGTCTTGAATAGGTATGGGAGAAGTTTAAATGACGTAGGCATAATCTGTTTATCTTTGGGAGTTACACTTGTTACGCAAATGTTCCAACAATATGCGTAATTACATGCCATTCACAGTCACTAGACAAGTATATGAATAGAAGAAGGATAAGAGGAACCAGATTGGTGAAGCAAATTATGGAGAAATTTATCAAATTTTACCCAATGAATGGAGAAAATCCTCAGAGTAGTGCTTGAACTTTCAGTGTTGCAGCAAGAATGGCAGTTGTAAAGGGAAATTTATATCTGACTGCAAATGCTTGTATTTCCTTCAGTCCTAATTTGTTGGTCATACACCTAAAGTGTGTTCTATCGTGGGGAGGACAACTCCATTGAGCAAGCTTCTTCCCAATTCCCTCTGTTGTGTATCCACCTTTTGTGTGCCGGTCTCTCTTTCCTATTACCCCTGATTCCTTCAGCTGCTTTCAAGACTTTACAGTTGCTTAAAGAGCTATACAAATAAGCAAAATAACATAGTTTAAAACAGCCACAACCAACAACCAAAGTCCCTTTGCACTGAAATTCGAAGAAATTTGCATTACTTTAAAGATATGCTAGTTTTCTCTTATTCGTTTTCTCTCTCGGCTTCACACTTTTGTCTGAAAAAAATCTATCTGGAGCTTTCACTCTCAATCTCTCTTTCTGAAATACTTTCCATCTTTCTCTCCATGGACTTCCCTCGCTCTACGCCCCTCTCTTGGCCCCATGGTGGCCGTGCAACAATGGGTTCAGTCACTGAAGACAATGAAAAGGAATATGTACTACCTACACAGTCCTTTGTTCTCCTTACTCTCTTATTAGATATTTCTGGTTCACTCCATCATTCTTCATCAGTTCTAAGCCACACAGTGTATCCTACCCTTGTACTACACCACTCAGTCTTGCCTCCTCGGTCTGTCATCTATCTCTTAGTCCCTCTTCTGCCCTTCGTCCTACACCCATATAGATGTTCCTCACTTCATCTATCTCATTAATCAATTCCCCTTGATATTCTTCTCACTTCACAACTTCCTCTCATTGCAATCTACCACCACACAAGCCTTCTTCCTCACCCTAAATTAGCCCTCATCCACCGCACTTCAACCCTTCTACTCTTTTCTTCTGTAAGCACTTCCTCTATTCATCTCATATCTTATTCCATTCAGCCTTTCTCCCATCTTCTACTACACTGCCTAGCCTTCTAAACTTAATGTCCTGCAACCCTATGTTCCTTCTTCGTAAAGTGGCACTTCCAGGCCATTTGCAATTTCTTTCTTCAGATTTTCCTGGGAAAGCAGATCTTTCAAGTGAACCGCCAGTGCATTTTGCATTTGACTCGTCCGAAGGTTGTCTGCCACTTTGTTTTCTTTGTGTTGACATATTTGCCAGGCATATTCTTGGTTTTATGTATAATGAAAGGATGTTAATTGTCGCCCAACTCAATGATTCTTATGGCATCAGCTTCTGAAGGATGAAAGGATGAGGGTGCATGCCAGGATTTCAACTTGTCACCATGGCATCAAACACAGATTTCTGAAGTGGACACATTAGCCTGCTGTGGCTGTTTTGGTAACTCTAGTAATTTTAGTGTTTTTTTACAATATTATAAATATATAATGACGTACTATGTGCAGCACTTACTCGCAGCACTGTGAATGGCAATTATTTGTTAGTGAACTTAGTTATATCCATTTTATTAACCCCTTCGAAGCTAATGACGAGCTGGGCTCGTCATGGCGCTTACCTGCCGTGTGCGGATGACAAGGCCAGCTCGTCATGAATAATGGTCATTTTGGATCTTCAGCGCAGGACGGGAAAACGCCTAGCAGCCATGTGGTTAATAAGAGAGGGATGAAAGGCTAAAATGCCCATACTGGGTTACGGACCCATGTCCCGCATGTTATATATAGATCACTGCTGTACGTACAATACTGGTACATATATCCAAAATAGACACACACATATCATATGCATTAATCAGAGTGATAGAAATTGATGCCAGAATATAAAATGTTGTGCTTTGTGTTGTAAATAGCCTGAGCAGAAAGAATGTAAAACAAACCACTATACATATGTTTGTTCTAATTTCATAGATTTTCCTTTCTTTTGAGATGCAAAATCGCTCTCAGGTTACATCTGCCTTCTTACTCTCCTAAGTACATTCAAATGAGAGCTGGTATCTCTTGTTCTAGTTACAGTCTCCAGGCCCCCCTACTGTGTGTTGGTCTGTCATCTTTGATTTAAGTCCCTTGTGTACGGTTACTTTCCAAGGGGACTGATTTAGAGGTAAGAGTGGCCATTAAAGGAAAATAAACCGAGCCTCCTCAAGAAGTAAATGGCCTTAGATGAGGCTGAACTCCAGAATGGCATCACCAGCCCAATGGTTCTGACTTGGGGAGGAGAAAGGGAATTAAAGCCTTCGTACCCCAATGGTTGTTTTGTCTGGCACAGAGCACACTCCTGTTGTGCTTGCTTAGGCCGACCTATTGTCAATCTGGGCATGAAAAAGGTCTGCAAGGGTAGGTAAGCAGAGTGAACTACTGTAAACTTCTGTCCGTAAAAGCAACGAGTATGCCAGGGAAAAAGGGGGCATATGATGGAAAAGGCCTGAGAGAGCTACAAAACATAGCAGCCTTTCAGGGTGAGTGCCAGCCCAAGTCAGCGGCAACGCACTGCAAGGGGCTAGTATTTGTGGGTCACTTAAGACCCACCAACATGAAGGCCATATCACTTCTCCCCACAGAGGACATGTCACTCCTCATGACAGCATATAATTGTATAATGATGTATATGATGTTGCAATTCATTGTATGGAATATACATGAACTCTCTTTAAAGTACAAGTCAAGCTGTCAATGATTACATAACATTAGAGACTGTATCTGTGGGGGTGGAGTATTGATGCAGAGATTATTCTGCCTGCAGCAGACTCTCATTAACCATGTTTCACTACCCACACGATGTGGCAACCTGCCATTTTCAAATTATAGAAACATGTATCCAACAATGAATGCTACAGGGCAACAATCTCGCTGTTGATTTTTCATTATCCCACAACATATCTGCATTGACCATTTTTTATATGATAATCCAAAGCTATTTAATTGAGATAACCTTCTGGGCCAGGGGTTCCATATAAATCTGGCAACTGATTACACCTTTAGGTCTAAAGTACCTAGACATGTCTTTATCACACACCTCGGATACATGGCTTAAGGTCTGACAAAAAACAAAATCAAATGAACACAAAAGGCGAAGCGGGTTGGGGATTCTTTACTGGCTTCAATCATCATGCCCACGTATTTCACTTTTTGGTGACTTACATTCTAAGCATTTTTTGCAACTACCAAGGGAGTAGCTTCAGTGGAGGCTATTTGGGGTGGTACACCGCCCTTAAAATCTTTTCTGTAGTAAATAGTTGAGTATAGGGTATGCGGAGGTATCTGTCGAATATCACCCTTGATTTTTATATGCACACACTAACAAAAACACACACACATCTCTCTCTCTTGCCACTGCCTTAAAACTTGGGTAGTTTGAAAACCATTGTTTTTTTTAAGTATCCCTAACAATCTGCACTCCTCTCTCTTTCCATTGCCTCTTAAGCCCCCTCGTGTGCTGCTCCTCATAATGTATTTTAACAAGATATTCCAGAGGAGGAGCTACGCGGGCATCCAAGATGGTCGCGTGAGCAGAGAGCTCCCGAGACCCGCGCCGTCCTCCTTTATCTATCCTTCACCTATCCTGGTCATTTTGACGGGCTTTTGCAGCACTATCATCGCTGATGCTACTGATCCTTTTCCGGTCGAAATCGGACCTTGGGGACCATTTTTCTGCAACTTGGAACTTTCTGGCCTGCCCGCTGGCGCGACCGGGGACTCGGCTGCCCACTGTGGCCGACATGTAATTGAACAACAACGGCTGCCTGGCATCTGGCCCGCCGGAGGTGTATTGCTTTCACTTTCGGTTTCCTTCCCTTTGTTCCTGTCTCCTCCTACTCTGCCTCGCCTGCTGCCCTCTCGATCTGAACGATCCTCCGTTGGACTGGCAAGGAGGCCGCTACACCTCTGCCTCACTGGCGCATCGGAGTTTCGAGACTTTTCTACCTGCTCGTCACCTCCTTTGGCTAACCGCCCAACTCTGAAGGCGAGATGGCGACGAAAGTGGAGGCCGAAAGACGCCGGAAGGCTGCGACCCGGGGGGGATCGATCCAGACGAACATGATCGAACGCTATACCCAGCCGAGAGGCTCCCCCGGGGCCGTATGCATGGGTGCTGAAGGACTTCAAACGGACACATCGTCTACGTCGGAAGTATCGCTCCAAGACCTTATGGCTGCCATCACTGGACTCAAGGCCGACATGGGCCAACAATTTGAGGCCGTAGTGACCAAAATTGACACGGTGGCGGTGGATGTGACTCTGATCCGAGCCGACCTGGCCAAAACGAATGAGCGGGTGAAGGCACTGGATCTTAAAACGTCGAGCCTGGTGAACGACATGGCTGAGGCGCAGTCCGAAATTGGCAATCTGCGTGCATCGCACGACTTGCTGCTCAAGCGGATGGAGGACTATGATAATCGGGCCAGGCGGAACAACATACGCCTTGTCGGAGTTCCGGAAGGCGATGGTTCGGTAGCGACCGATCTTCTGGTCGAGGAACTAATAGTCGCCCACCTGGCTCCGGCAGGACTTAGTAAGTTCTTCGCCGTTGAGCGCGCCTATCGTTTCCCCGGAGGTCAAGTGAAGCTGGGGAACCCGCCGAGGCCTATCATTGCCAAGCTTTTTCATTACCGGGACAGGGATGCTATCCTCCAGGCCGCCCGTAAGCATGGTCCCCTGAAGTATGACAATAACTCTGTCTCCATATATCCCGACTTCACTCCTCAAGTGCAGCGGCAAAGATCTGGTTTCCTCGGAGTGAAGCGTCGCCTAAGGGACCGGGGACTGAAATACGCCATGCTGTTTCCGGCCCGGCTCCGGATTGAATATCGGGAACGTGCCTATTTCTTTGATCAACCTGAACGTGCTGCCGACTGGTTGGACTCGTTGCCGGCAGATGACTTTGGGAGCGGAGGCCCTGGTGGTGCGGAAGGTGGTGCAGAGGCCCAGGAGTAACAGATGCCCTGGAGGTTCCGATTGAGACTATGCAACGTACTGTACATATTGACTTATTCTCTAATGACTCTGCCCGTGGCGGTGCGGTAACGGGTGATTTCTCCCTTCCTCCTCGGGGGGTTCTTTGTGTAGAAGTATGGGGCGACAGGCACACTGCAGTTGGGGGTGGCTTTTTAGTCAGCAGGGGTGCAGGGAGGGGGGTGTTGTAACGGGTTTGGGTTCTGGGGTCGGTGTTTGGGGACTGGTTTGTGTTTCGTTTAATTTGTTCTGTTCTCTGTTTCATGGTATTTCATATCTTGCAATGATTGTTCATAGTGGGTCCTGCTGGGGGGTGGGTGTGGAATGTTTCTGCCGTAATGGGGGGGGGGTGAACTGCGGATTCTTTCCTGGAACGTGAATGGTCTGGGTGACAGAATTAAGCGGGGCATTGTACTGCAATTTTTGAGGCGCCACGCCCCTGATGTTGTGTTCCTTCAAGAGACCCACTTGATTGGTAACGCTTGCAAGGCCTTAGACCGCCGGGGTTATCGACTGGTTGCACATGCGGGTTTCACTTCGGGTTCCCGGGGTGTGGGTATTATGGTAAAGTCTTCCCTTGCTCTTGCTATTGATGATGTTATCCTTGATGAGCGTGGGCGGTATGCTGCTGTTTCGGGGAGGTGGGAGGGTAAACAGGTCGTGTTTGTTGTTGTCTATATCCCCCCGGGACTGCAGGCTACCACTTATGCTGATTTAGGTAGGACTCTTCTTGGGCTGCCAGACGGCTTGTTGGTCCTGGGCGGGGACTTCAATTCTGTCATGTCCGGCGACTGCGACCGACTACCCCCTAGAGTATTACCACAGTCCCAGATGTGGCTCAGTGAAATGGCTGACACTTTTGGCTTAGTAGATGTCTGGCGCTCACTACATCCCACGCTCCAACAATACACTTTTCATTCTGGCGCGCACGGCAGCCTCTCCCGTATTGACTATTTTCTTATGTTAGCCTCCACTTTGTCCACTGTTCGTGAGATTCGACACCTCCCCCGGGGTATCTCGGACCACTCCCCCCTGTTGATCACGATTTCTGTGGGTGGTCTGCATGGTAACAGAGTTCCCCCGATTCCCCCCTGGCATTTTAAAAACCCCCGGCTCCGCTCGGACTTGATTAAGGCAATAGATTGCTATTTTTCTGAGAATCTGGGCTCTGTCACTTCCCCCACTGTTCTCTGGGAAGCCTTCAAGACGGTTATTCGGGGTTCCGCCCTGTCACTCATTGCTACTGAGCGTAGGGTGAAGAGGGAGGCTGTTGTGGCTCTTGAAACTGAAATCACTGCGCTTGAAAGTGAGTTGGGTGGGAATGACACGCCTGCACTGTTACATGAATTGGAATTGAAACAAGCAGACTATAAGGCCTGTGTCACGGATGCTGCTAAATTGATGCGGTCAAATCAACTTGGTCGACTGTATGATGTGGGTGACAAGGCTAGCAAGCTTCTTGCATGGCTGGATAAGACTGAGCGTGCGAGTCGTGTTGTTCCCTCCATTGTTCGTGATTCTGGTGTTACTGTCTCGGATCCGGGTGAGGTTGTTGAGTGTTTTGTTGACCACTTTCGTATGGTTTATGCGCCTGTTAGTGATCGAGATGAGGCCGACTCCAGGTTCCGCCTGCGTGACATTGCTCTGCCTACCGTGTCTGATGAGGACTGCCTCGCTTTGGAGGCCCCCTTTACTGTCGACGAGATTGCCCTCGCAATCCGTTCCCTTCGCTCGGGTAAGGCAATGGGCCCTAACGGACTCCCCATTGAACTCTACAAACTTTGCCCTGACAAGATGGCCGCCCATCTACGTCACATGTTTCTTGAGGCGGTTGAGGCCGGATGCCTCCCCCTTGAGCAGCGCCTTGCTACCATAGTGGTCATTTATAAGGATGGCAAACCTCGTGACCGTTGTGCCTCGTACCGCCCCATCTCCCTCCTTAATGCGGAACCCAAAATCCTTGCTAAGGTGCTGGCCAATCGGATGCTTGCAGTCATCTGCGACTTGATCCATCCGGATCAATCCGGGTTCATCCCTCACAGGAACACTGCTCTTAATTTACGTAGGCTCCACAGTGTCCTCGCGAGAGCTTCTACTCTCGCCGAGCCAGCAGTGATCGCCTCCCTTGACGCCACGATGGCATTTGACACCATTGAATGGCCTTATCTATGGGCAGTCCTCGCCAAATTTGGCTTTGGCCCCAACTTCATCGCATGGGTCAAGCTTCTTTATGAACAGCCGCTAGCTCAGGTCGCTGTGAACGGGAGATGCTCAGACCCCTTTCCTTTGGGCCGTGGCACACGTCAAGGATGTCCCCTTTCTCCGCTTTTGTTCGCTTTGGCACTCGAACCTCTTGCCGCGTGGCTCCGGTGGGAACCCTCGATTAAAGGGATCCGATGGTCCCCTGACCTCGAGGATCGTGTTTCCTTGTATGCGGATGACATCCTCCTTTATCTTACTTCCCCTCAGAAGTCACTCAATGTCTTTTTCGACGTCCTCACGTCCTTCGGTAAGAACTCGGGGCTGGTCATTAACTGGACCAAGTCCTGTGTCAACACCATAGCTGGTACTCTACCGCCTCTCCCCCGTAGATTTCCCATCCTGGTAGCGACTGACGGTTTTAAGTATCTGGGGGTCCATGTATCCATGATCTCTTCGGTCCGCTACGAGCGGAACTTGTACGCTCCGCTCCGCAGGCTGAAGCAGGATGTTCGGCGATGGCGCGATCTGCCCTTATCTCCATTGGGCCGGGCGGCGCTCTTTAAGATGATGTCGCTTCCCCGCTTCCTCTATGCCCTGCAAAATTTCTTCGACCCCATTCCGGCCCGCTATTTCCATGAAGTCGAAAGTTTACAGCGGCAACTTATCTGGGATGGCCGTGCCCGAATTGCCTTATCTAAGCTCACGCTCTCCTGGTACGATGGAGGTATTGCGCTACCGGATATTAGACGGTACTACTGGGCCTCGCACCTGAGCGCCATCAACCATGCGACATATTCTCCGGAGCCAGCCCCTGCCTTTGCTTTGGATAAACTGTTGTTGCCCGGCGGCAACTTTAATAGGGCGCTATACTCTAAAGCCCCCTTTCGACTCCTTACGGGCCCAACGAAATGTGCAGTGCGGGCATGGCGAGATGCTACGGTGGCCACGGGCTGGGGTGGTAGACTGACACGTATGACGCCACTGTACGACTCGGAGCGGCTGGGCAACCTGTGGAAGACGAAAGGGTTTGAGAAATGGGACATGATTGGGATTAGTACTGTGGGGGACCTTTGGACACGTGGCGCGGTTAAGTCCTTTGAATCACTAAAGCTGGAATACCGGCTCGACGATAGGGAGCACTTCCGTTATATGCAGGTTAGACATGCCTTGTCTTCTGTCTTCCCCTCCGGTACTGACGTTCCGCAGTCCTCCCCTCTGGAGGATCGAGTTCTAGATGGCCATGTCCCAGACAGTACCATCTCCTTAATTTATAAGAAGCTCATTCATAACAGAGCTGACCAGCTCGAGAAGCTCCGGGCTGCCTGGACTGCTGACGGACTTGAATTGGACGACGAGGACTGGCAGTCCGACGTGTCCTCCCCTAAGGAGGTGGCTATTCCGGCACGACTTCGCTTTGTCCAATTGAAAATCCTTCATCGCGTGTATCTTACTGGAATGAGTCTGGTGCGAATGGGTCTGGTTGCTGACGGACGCTGTAAGCGTGGGTGTGGGATGGATGGTACTTTTCTTCATGTTCTGTGGGAATGTCCAGTGATTGTAGCGTATTGGTCGAGGGTGCATGAAGTTATGAGTCGTGTCACGGGGGTCCCATTGCTTCCTGAGGCGCGTCGTTGTCTGTTGAATGTGTGGGAACCGTCTGACTGCACTGCTGCCCAGACACTTTGGGTCACCCTGGGCAATATGATCGCGAAGAGGGATATCGCACAGCTCTGGGGCTCCCCTAGACCGCCAGTGCTCAGTGCCTGGAAAGAAAACATGGACTGGTCCATGTTTCGAGAGAAGACGGTATATGAGGCCCGGGGGCGCCCAGGGAAGTGGTCCAGAGTTTGGACTCCCTGGAATACTTATCGTGGAGACATCTGTTCCCCTCCACTTGACTACGAAGTCCCTCTCCCCTCCTCTCCGTGATTTCCGTTCCTCTCCTCCACTCACCGCATGCTTTGCTCTCTTATGCGCGCCACCCCCCCCTTACACTCGTTTTTTCTCCTACATCCATTCCCCTCCTCCCACCTCCAGCAACCCTTGCCACCATGATACCATGTGTTTGTTTGTGTTCATTTCAACAAAAACATAAAATTAAACCTCTCTTATCCTATTTGTATGATACTACGCTCTTGCCGATAATGTTGATGTGATAGATTGCTCCAGCAACGTACTGCCTCGTATTACGTTTTTTGCTCAACCAGTTTTTGTCATAGCGGCCGGCCCGGTGGGGTTGTAGGCAGACGCTGTGTATCGTGCACTTGTAAATAAAGGTTTTCAAAAAAAAAAAAAAACAAAAAAAAAAAGCAAGATATTCCAGTGTGATTGTTGGGAAATCTAAGGCATACACCTTCCCCAATCTTACTGACCAAGCTACACCCCTAGCAACTACTTCAAGAAAGACCCATTAGTCTAAGTTTTAAGTACTGCAATCTCATTACAGGAGGCCAGATGTAGATAGAATACTCTTTTTGAAACCAGGCACCTTATTTCCCATATGTGTAAATGCGGTGAAGTTGTTCTGGTCTTCTTTTCTTGGGCTGAAAAAGGGCTTAGCATCAAACTAAGGGCTTGATTTAGAAATATAAATACCACTCTATCCTATGGGATTTATATTTTGGAGAGCGGGATATCTGTCATCATTGTGACGGAGTAACCTGTTCGCTTAGATCTAAATCAGGCCACAACTGTTTCTCAATCAAAGAGGTGTGGATAAAGACAGAGGAACACATAACAAGAATAACGTTTTATTTACAGGGTTTATCTTTTGACCAACTGAGTTGTAATCAGTTTATCAGACTTGGAAGGATGAACAGCCGAGCGAGTCCTACCAGGATTCAGACCCGTGTGCTGTAGGTTATACGGAAGTCAGCAACGGAAATGTCACTCACTGAGTAATCTTACAGTTCATGGTGCTATTGCGCATATTTGCATAATATTTCATAAAGAATAAAATATTCACTGAGAGGTCCATATGCTCTTTGCCAAACTTCTAGGTGGCTATCCCTATCCAGCAGTTGAAAATAAATTACACATCACCTGTTGTTTAGCAGTTCGATCTCTGTGCCCTTTTCTTTCTCAAGTTTGCTGTATGCTTCTCTGTGTCGCTTGAGCTCCTCCTCCACGGATTGCTCTGCCCTAGTCTCTTGGTCTTTCAATAGTTCTTCGAGTTCATGAACTCTACAGAAGTGATGTCACAAAGAGGCAATAAGATACATTTTCATTATGTAGCATTGGAAAAGGTTCTAGAAACTCCAAATTATATGAAGTGGGTAGATATAATTCAGTTAAATGGTACAATGAATACACACAATGAATGCTACTGGATACCAAGTACACAAACATGAATCTATTTTCAAAATAAACATAACCGGATAAACGTTTTAAAAGAATTGTCTGGTGATACTTGTGTAGCTCAGAAGTGTATTTAGTGAGCGTATCTCCTGAGAAACCTTGTTGCATGCACACTCTACACAAATGATCAAACTGATTTAGTTACAAATTTCCCTGAACCTTTTACAATGATATGTCATGGAATGACAATGTAGTATTTAATTTGACTGTTGCCAACGCAGTGGGGAGGGAGAAGGGAAAGTATCTTGGTGATCTATGCTGAGATGTTACTATCCATTTTCACATATGTCAATGCACGACCAGGCGTACTTTGTGATTTTTTACACTGATACCACTAAAAAGATTTATAAAATCATTGCATGCAGGAAGGAGGAAGTGTGGCAGGCACTGACAGAGTACACTCTGCCTTTCAGGATCAGTTCCAGTGCACAACATAACAAGGCAACAGCCGAAAGCACCAGAAGCCTATGGGTGAAAGCGAGGTATGTGGTGTTAAGACACCTGCCTGCCTGAGCAAGCAATTGATGGGTTCCATCAGTGCTTTGAGGGAGCCACAGCTACTCAGAGCTGAGCTCTGACCAATCGAAAAACAGGCACTGTAACTGGGCCCGCTGGAACCCTCTTTTTCTGTCCATCACAACTGAAAAAAACTGCACCTACCCATGGAAATGTCTCTGTGTTGGGGGCCTAGCCCACATTTTATCCCGAACATATTTTGGTAAAGTCACCTTCACTACATCTATTGGTAGGTGGGTGCTGCCCACTCAGTGTGTATTGTCCACCATGCTGAGAGTCCACTCCACTCAATATTTTTTACAACACTCACTACCTAAATTGAGCCTGTGTCTAAGCACTTCTATTGTTGGTAGATAAAAGAATGAAGGCAGATGAAGACTGTCAACCTTTTTAAGTGAGTACTGTGGCAGTAGGTGTTTGCTGGACAGTATCAATGGTGGGTATTCTCGTTCACCATTGGTAGGTCAGGACTTGACATTTCACTCCAAGTGAATAACCACCTTATCTTCTTCATACACCTCACACTCTTAATGGTAGTGAGAGGTAGCTGCTAACACGCTGTCTACTTTTTATTTACCTTATCAAGTGTTTTATTGCTAAAGGTTCATGACAGTGCTATCCTGCTTATTCTAGTTATTCTTAGTCCATGAAGACTCACTTTATAAATTTGTCATTGAAAGGATCCTATTTCACGTGTGTAGTCACGTCCATAGGTATACAGACCTCGCTTCCCATATAGAGTTCTTAGTTACACTTCTTAGACGACACCCATTTAACAGCCCCACGCTCGCACACTTTTCAATTCTATATGGCAAGTGATGATGTCAGAATTTTGGCAACATTGAACTTGGGAGATATGCACATAGTGGCAGACGGTGAAAACATTTGACAAGTTGTCAGATAGGGAAGTCCTGTTCAGGAGTAGGATGAATGAACTGGTTGCCTCTTTATGAGCTGTGTAATCATACAGAATGCCACTAACATTTAGCCCCATCTAAAGAAGATTGAGGAGTGGACTGTCTGCACCAGTGGCGTAATGTAAAATGGCAGGGCCCTTCTGCAGAAAGTGAAGAAGGCCTTTGAGTCTCCCATATTTTACAAAGACTCATTGGACTGGAGCGGAGTGCGAACCCCTTGGAGGACTGGGGTCCCCTGCGCTGCAGGGGCTGTAGAAGCCTGTGTTACACCCTGTTGTGTCTGCCGGGTAGCCCTGGAGCTTTTGCAGCTGATTTGTACCACCTGATGTGAAGTGGACACTCATGTTTGAAGGTCAGCAACTCATAGATTACAAAACTATGCTGTGGATGCCCAATAGTCAGCTGTGCTTAAAATTAATCTTCTGTAATCCAACCTCCAGGTGAACTGCTTTAAATGAAACACCTACATCCTGTTTTCAAATACCACTGATAAGTGAGTGATCTGTGAATCACGGTGGAAGCAGCGAATGGTGTACCACTAGGTACTCTTGCTGGAGAGTAAAACACGTTTTACGCCACAGCCTAATACAAGGACATCTGAGGGGACAGTCACATCCACACAAAGAACATCGGAAAAAAGCTGCAGATCCATTTAATGGGAGAGAGTGTTGTCAGCTAATGAATACCAGGGAAACATGACATGTTTGTAAAGATTATTGATGAATTAAACTGTGAATGCTCAGAACCCACGGGCTAAAATCCTGAAGTGAATGTCACTGCAACAGTGGTGAGCGACAAAAGACTGCATCAGGAATCAGAAAGGGAAATCGACATACATGCTAGTGGGTGTGCCAGAAAGTAAAACAAGCATTGCCAAAAGCAATAGATCGTGCCTTTGGAACCTACTAACTATGCCAACAGTTTCAGCCATGCCGTACAGTATGGCTAAAAAAAGAGAGAAAGGCCGAGGGCGCAGCCGGATGTGTCATTTTGTGGGTGCATGCTTGCTCCACGCATCAGGTCATTTCTTTTGCTTTTTTGTTTACCCATCCACATTGGATCGGTAAACAAAACTAGACAAACCAACAGAAAAAAAATAAGAGTTACATTCTTTTTTTATGTCTCTTATCACCATTGCTTAGTAACTTTTGTATAGCTGCCAATGTATTGTACGCCTCACAATTGAGCACCTTATGCTGATGCATTGAAAAGCTTTACTTCAACATGAAACTTGAGATTGAAATGAGTCATCTTAATGCTTCAGCCGTATATCAAGGAATTAATTAATGTTCATATTTTTACACAATTAAATCTTTGGAAACGCAAGTATTTAGTACAAGTGGATAAAAAAGATATGGAAATTGTTACCTGTGTACTAACTGCGTGTTTTCATGCTTCAATTTGCTCTTCACATCTCCGTTTGTCAGGCTATCATTTTCTAGTTCACTAACCTTCTTTTCTAAGTTGCTCACCTGCAACAGAGAGAAAATCAAGCACAGTTGTAAGATTATTTCTTGTTTTGAAACACTAGAATGCAGGTGGGGCTAGAAGATATTAATGACACACTTTGACCCTTCGAGCTCATAGAGACAGACGCAGAAGCCCCTTGCTTTACCTAGATGTTTACTGCAGACAAGCCTAAAGTCAAGTCAAGTCAAGTCAAGAGATTTATATAGCGCGCTACATACCCATAGGGTCTCAAGGCGCTTGAGGAAGGGTGGGGAATTACTTGTCGAATATCCAAGTTTTAAGTTTCTTTCTGAATGCTAGGTGGTTCTGAGTAAGGCGAAGGTGAGAGGGAAGAGAGTTCCAAGTTTTAGCTGCCAGGTAGGAGAAGGATCTACCTCCCATGTGGTTTTGTTGATGCGAGGTACAGTGGCAAGGGCTTGGTTGGAGGATCGTAGCTGACGGGAGGGGGTGTAGAAGGACAGTCGTGTGTTGAGGCATTCGGGTCCAAGTTCGTAAAGTGCTTTGTGTGCGTGGGTTAGGAGGCGGAAAGTAATCCTCTTATTTACGGGGAGCCAGTGGAGGTTTTTCAGGTGACCAGAGATGTGTTCTTTACGCGGGATGTCTAGTATGAGCCTGGCTGAAGCGTTCTGGATGCGTTGGAGTTTTTTCTGGAGTTTTGCGGTGGTACCGGCGTATAGGGTGTTTCCGTAGTCCAGGCGGCTCGTGACCAGTGCGTGGGTGACCGTTTTACGAGTTTCGGTGGGGATCCAGCGAAATGTTTTTTTGAGCATGCGAAGAATGTTGAAGCAAGATGATGAAACGGCGTTGACTTGTCTGGTCATCGAGAGTGAGGAGTCCAGGATGACGCCCAGGTTCCGTGCGTGGTCTGTCGGGATGGGTGCTTTTCCAAGGGCCTCTGGCCACCAAGAGTCATCCCAGGCGGAGGGGGAGGTGCCTAAGATGAGGACTTCTGTTTTGTCTGAGTTCAGTTTCAGACGGCTGTGCTTCATCCACTCGGCTACTTCTTTCATTCCTTCGTGTAAGTTGAGTGTCGTCAGCGTAGGAGATGATGTTGAGGTTGTGTTGGCGAGCGATGGCCGCAAGGGGGCTCATGTATACGTTGAAGAGGGTGGGGCTGAGAGAAGATCCTTGTGGCACGCCACAAATGACTTCAGTGGCCTCTGACTTGAATGGTGGGAGGCGGACTCTCTGGGTTCTTCCGGTGAGGAACGAGGTGATCCATTCCAGTGCTTTTCCTTGGATTCCGACGTTTCTGAGGCGCTGTAGAAGGGTGCTATGACAGACTGTGTCGAAGGCGGCGGAGAGGTCGAGGAGGATGAGGGCGACTGTGTCTCCGTTGTCCAGTAGAGTTCGAATGTCGTCTGTTGCAGCGATGAGTGCGGTCTCAGTGCTGTGTTTGGCTCGGAATCCGGACTGTGAGGAGTCGAGGGATTTGTTGGTTTCGAGGAAGGCGGCGAGCTGGTTGTTGACAGCTTTCTCGATGACTTTGGCCGGGAATGGAAGAAGCGAGATGGGGCGGTAGTTTTTGAGTTCGGTGGGGTCAGCTGTGGGTTTTTTCAGAAGGGCGCTGAGTTCTGCGTGTTTCCAGCTTTCCGGGAAGGTGGCGGAGTTGAGGGAGCAGGTGATGACATCTCGGAGGTGTGGTGCTATGATGGAGTCTGCTTTGTTGAAGATGTGGTGAGGGCATGGGTCAGTTGGGGATCCTGAGTGGATGGAGTTCATCAGGCGGATGGTGTCCTCAGTGGAGATTGGGTTCCAGTCATTAAGGATGTTCAAGGGGGGAGAAGGTCCTGCAGAAGGTTGGGTGGGTTGGTCTCCGGGTCGGTTGTCGAAGCTGTTGTGGATGTCTGCGATTTTGTTGTGGAAGAAGGAAGCTAGGGAGTCGCAGAGGGCTTGGGAGGGGGTGATGTCGTTGGAGTTGGCTGATGGGTTGGTAAATTCTTTGACAATGTTGAATAATTCCTTGCTGTTGTGGGCGTTGTTGTCTAGTCGGTCTTTGAATGCGGCTTTCTTTGCAGACCGGATTAGTTGGTGGTGTATGCAGGTGGCGTTTTTGAAGGCGTCCCTGGTGCTTATAAGTCCTTGTAAGTTTAATTGGCAGATAAAGAAAATAACAGTTCACCGCTTAAGATTCAATATCAGTGACCACCGTTTCTTTCTTTTGAGGCTGAAAACTTTGGTACCGGCTATACTACATGAAGCAAATCAGCAATGTATTGAATTCTTGATTTACCTATAAAACCCACACACTAGTTGTGAAGTTTGCCTTTTCAAAGCACATCTTTCTCATCTTCGAGTGCAAAGCTACTGAGATTAGATCATTTTTCTGACTATAGAAACTTAGGACAGGATATCCTGCTGCACTTGTAAAAAGGTGGATGGGAAATCCATCATGCTTGTGGTTGAGTTCCAATCTGCCAAACTCTAAATCTGGCTTTTATTGAAAGTTTGGTACTCTGTCAATATGTGACAAATACCCTGTCTGTCATGCTATAATTAACATAAGCTATAATGCAGTTGTAAAACTATGGACAGGAAATCTGCCACATTTGTGATGGAGTATCCTATTTGGCAAGCGCTAAAGAAGCCTCTTGCATTCCCAGGACCCGTATACTCCTGTTAGATGCAAGGTTCTATGGCGCTGTGTACAGCCACAGGCTGCAGTTTCGATCCCTTCCAACCTCCCATGCCACAGAAATCAAGGTTTCAAATGGTTAACTACAGTCCTTATAGTGAGATAACTGCAGGCCATCAAATTGGGGATAACAAAAGTAATAATGATCTCACCCATGTGACTTCAATTCACTAATGATACACTGAAAAGATATTTTTAAAAGTTGCAGCATTCCTCTTCAAAGAAGATTAAAAAAAAACATAAGAAATAAATATGAAACCATGGATAAAGAAAATGACCTGCTTTTCTTCAAAGTCCATGTCAATGGATAAAAACAACCAGCTAGATTCATCAAAGACCCGTTTTGCGAGTCTTTAATAGCGATTAATAAGGAATCGCTATTAAGGACTTGCAAAACAGGATTCATGTAGGAATTGCAAAAAATATTGCGATTCCTATATCTTCCTTATTTGCGATTAGCAAATTGTTAATCGCAAATAAGGAATACTCCCCATTCATTCCTATGGGCCTTATCCTATGGGCCTTAAGGCCCATAGGAATTAATGGGGAGTATTCCTTATTTGCGATTAGCAATTAGCTAATCGCAAATAAGATAGCGATTTCAAGGGTGCTAGGGGTGTCCAAAGGACACCCTGTAGCACCCCTGAAATGCAAATTTACACAGGTGTTGCGCACACACATATCTAAAGGACATGTGTGTGTGTAACATGCAACCGAGAAAAATGCACTAAAGTGCTTTTTTCTATTTTTTCGCTATTTACCACGAAGTCAGACTTCGTGGTAAATAGCAACCAAATATTGCGAATTCGCAATTTCAAATTGGTTAATGAATTGCATTTAAGGAATCTCTAATAGAGATTCCTTAAATCCAATTCCTCGCAAATATTGGATTTCGCAAATAGCTATTTTTGCATTTGGGATGATGAATCCCAAATGCAAAAATTGCACTCGCAAAGGGCCAGATTCTCAGAATCTGGCCCTTTGCGAGCGTAATTTAGCTTGATGAATCTGGCTGATAATAGATATCTCAAATTAGGAAATTCATCTCTGCGCGTCAAAAATGCCACGATCCATGATAAAAAGTTAACTTTTTAATATTTTGAAAGAGACGTGCTTTAAAAATTCATAAAATCTGGTTGAAGCAGATCCCTGGATCTTTATTTAGTTACCTTGAACTTCAATAATAACTATTAAATATGAATAACGTATGGAGTTACGCACACAGTTTATTCGTAAAACACTTTTAGTGTGCTAGTACATTGTTTGCAAAGTAAAGTCCTCACCTTCTCTGTTATGTCAGTGTCGCAAGAGTCTATACTATCTCTGAACAGGTCTTCTGTACTGCCATTGCTGCTGCTGAAATTGCTATTGTGAAAAAGTTGTCTGTAAAAAACAAAAAGACAATTATGATAGTTTGAATACCATGAACCATCAACGAAAATATAAAAAATAACACATTATGAAGTAGAAGTTGCACACAGCTATTAATCAACCAGTTATTCCACTGTCTTTCTTTTCCAAGTGATGACACTAGTCCTCCTAGTTGTAAAGTTTTACACACTACATTTTGCTGGTCTCTCTGACCACAGATCCTTTCCTCTACTTACTACTTAAAAAGGTGCCCCCTTGCTGCAAACTACATACAATGGAGAGATTTAACCGACCCTCCTTAATTTGTTGCACAGACGGCATATAAAGATCACTGTTTAAATTAGGAAAGTCAAAATCCCACTAGGTAGTTAGTATCATTAGATGGGGCCTGACAATGTTTGTTACTTCATATGGCGGAGAATACCTTAAATACAACACAATTTTTACAAGCTTCCACATCTCATCTGGAAAATTTAAAAATGTTAACAGGTATGAACAATGCAGAACATGAAACAGACAATCCGATATCCAGCAAACATTAATTTATTATTACTTGAGAATAGTCCAACACATTAACAAAAGGATGCATTTTTTAGTTACTGGTGAACTCTCAAGAAGGAACATTTAAAACACAAATAAAAAAATTATAAGAAAAATGTTTTAAAAAATCCATATGCATTTCACAAGACCATCATGCTGAAAATATTTTTGGGATCCTTTTCTTGTTTTAAGGATTTTTTTGTGGAGATTACTTATCGGAAGGCATTTTTAAAGCATGTGTATTTCAAACAATTCTTTACTCGGTCCACCACTTTGCATGAGTGTGGAACTTCTCCATCCATCTCTGAGCAACATTCATTGTAGCCATTATGGCAGATGTAAATACAAGGTATGAACACCAATCACCCCAATGTGGCCATAATCCCAAAATTTTGATCTGTTGATATGACATAATATTGCTTAAAAACACACAATGCCAATTTTTGACGGGGGGGGCAGGCATGCCATAAACATAGGCATCCTTTCTAGTGCTACTGCTTAGAGTGTTTAATCATTTAACAAGATTTTATTATACTTCCTATGAAACCTCTCCAAACCTATAGAATTATCAGCAGACCAGTCATTCAAGTTTGCAATGGAGCGCCCAACCAAAATTCTAGCACAGTTATGGTTGCTCCTAACTGGTTTGAAGAGCACAGGGGCAGCACCAGGAGCCTGATGACAGGGCAAGAGTCATAGGAGTCTGTTAGCCCAAAGAACTACCATTGGAGGGGGCAAGGGGCATAGTTGTGAATAGCACAGGAAGGGCTGTGGCACAAGTGCCAAGAGCTGTGAGAGCCCATGTGCATCTAAATTATGGGTTTCACTATCTTATTAAGGTGCATGGGCCTTCTCCTAGCTTGCATTAGGGTCAATAGCACATTTAATATGCCTCAGTTCCTGGAGGTAACATGGGGTTCACTAGGCACTGTTCCTGCAGCTTGGCCAAGATCAGGGACAAAGCAGGAGTAACAACAGTGATGGCAGTGACACGCTTCACCTTGGCCTTGAGTGGTGAAAACATCTAGATATTTCCTCCAACACAGCAATAAGGTGACCTAAGGTCCTGAAGCAACAAATACCTCACAATGGCTCTCACAGCTGTGCTAGTGGACACCTTTCTTCAGACAGGCTTTTCACTGATGGGCGCGGTCAGATACCCTTTCTCAAAGTAGGTAGATCTCTGCTCCTTGCAAGGAAGTCCAGCAAGGTACTCCGGTTCTGGAAGGGGTGGTAGGCAGGGAGACTATCTATCCCTGGAACGCAGTCCTTCTCCTGTGTACTAGTTTGCGGTTGTATGTCTTAACACTGTATGGGTTTACAATACACGTTTTTACCATACATTCATTACCACATAATCCCTTTACCACGCATTGCCATTACCATGCATGCCTTTCCAATGCAATGTAAGTATACATTTAAGTGAATGCATATATATATATATATATATACACATATATATATATATATATATATATATACACACACACAAATATATATGTATCTATACACATACATTTATGTACACACACACGTATACTATATATATATATACATATATATTACTTTTTTTTTTTACATTGTGGAAACCCACATTTTTTTATTACTTTTACCATCCAGTACTCCTACCCAAAGCTAAACCCTAAAAACACCCTTGCCACCCAATACCCCTATCCACCTCTATACCCTAGAAACAGGAAACATTTACAACGCAGTCATTACATCGCACTACATTTACAATGCAGTCATTACATTGCAACATCCTTTACAACGCATGTCACTACAATGCAGCCATTATATTGCATGTCACTACAACGCATGACACTACAACGCATGTCACTACAACGCAGGCATTACATTGCATGTTATTACAACGCATACCAATACAAGGTATAGTACCCCTACACTATCAAACACTTACCCTACTGTTGCACCACCTGGAGTTAGAATAGTAATTTTTACCCCAAAACTATCCAACACTTACCCTACTGTTGCACCCCCTGGAGTTAGAATAGTAATGTTTACCCCTACACTATCCAACACTTACCTTAAATGCAATGTAATGGTGTGCGGGGTAATGGTATGATGATGCGATGTAATGGAATGAGTTGTAAATGTAGTTAAAAAAAAATTGTTGTAATGGTATGCGATGTAAATGTATGCGCTGTAAAGGATGTTGCGATGTAAAAACTGCATTGTAAAGGCATGCGTTGTAAATGTATGTGCTGTAACGTCATACATTCCTAAAAACACCCTTTCCACCAATACCCCTACCCACTCCAAAACCCTAAAACAGCCTTACCACCTCAATAACCCTATCCATTCCTAAACCTTAAAACAGCCTTAGCATCCTATACCTTTACACACTCCATAACTCTGTACACACCCTAACCACACAATACCTTTACCCACTCAAAAACCCTAAAAAAACAGCCTACCAACCCCATAACCTTAACCATCCCTAAACCTTAAAAACATCCTTATCACCCACTACCTTTACTCAGCTATAAACCCTAAAAACAACCTGCCCACCCAATACCCCTGCCCACCCCTAAACCCCCAAAACACCCTTAGCAACCAATACCCTTACCCATCCCTAAACCCTAAAATCACCCTCACCACCCAATACCCTCACCCACTCATAAATCCTAAAATCATTCTTACCACCCAAAACCTTTACTCCCCTCTAAACCCTATAAATACTCTTAACACCAAATGCCCCTATCTACACCTAAACCCTAAAATCACCGTTATTATTCACTACCCCTAGGTGTGTGTGTGTATAGGTGTGTTTCTATACATAGATGTATACACACACACTTTCCTTATATATACTTACCTTGCAATGGAAAGGCATGCATTGTAAAAGCATATTCTTGATAAAGGCTTGTGTTGTAAAGGCAATGTGTGGTAAAGGCATCCCCCCGGAAGCCTAAGTCGTGGCCGGTGTCTTCAGATTCTTTTCTATTTTTTTTCTAACAATCAGTGCTCTGTATGACTGTTCTCTGTTTACTTAAATCATGTCATTTTCTGGGGAAGTGGGTGGGTCACCTGTGAATACAGAAAACTCTTCAAGCTGCAAAACTACTCCTACCAGTAAGTAACGATTTTATTTTACAGCATGAATCTTTTCTGGATTCACATGCTGTACATTGATATTGTAGCAGTTTTCTTCACTGTGGTGGCTGGGTTGAACATGAGGATGAATTTGTAAGCAGATGTTTCAGAACGTTTTGTCCTACCCGTGCCTCTCTGTTTACTTGATTGTCAATGAAATAGTGTTTTGTCATCGTGTGTATTGATGACCATGTGGCCGCAATGCAAATATTGGTTAACGGAGCGTTAGCTAGAAGAGCGATTGTAGCTCCTTTCTTTCTTGTAGAGTAATCTTGTCGAGTAAATCTTCTAATTAAATACCCTCTTTCTTGTAACATATTTCTTGCAATGGCACCCTTTGTAACTGGTTGTCTCGCATTGTTATTTGCAAATGATACGAAGAGTTGTTTTCCCTTTCTGATGTTCTTTAGCTTTTCTATATAATATATTATCATCCAGAATTTGTAAAGCTTTCTCTCTGCTTGAGTATTTGGTTTTGGAAAAAAACTTGGAATTTGAATGGTTTGATTCATGTGGAATCGTGATATGATTCTCAGAAGGAATTGTTGGTTAGTTCTTATGACTACCCTGTCTTTATGTTTTTGAGGATACGGCTCTTGTTTGGCGAGTGCCTGTAAATTTGCTTACTCTGCGTAGTGAAGTCACGGCTGTTAGAAATGCTGTATTTAGCATGATGAATTGTAAAGTTGTTTTATAGATTGGTTCAAATGGTTCCTTCATTAACTGTGTGAGTACCACATTCAGATTCCATGTGGGTGTTGGCGTGCTCCTAGGTGGTGCTACTCTTTTAGCCCCTTCTTGAAATCTTTTGATTATTGTTGCGCTGAACAACCTTCTTCCTATATAGCACCTTGGTAAGCTAATAATGCTGCTAAATGTACTTTTAGTGAAGCATAAGTTAGACCTTCTAACAGATATGTTCAATATCAGATCACTGTGGGTTCCCTTGATCTTTTTTTAAGTAGATTATTTATTTGACACCAATATGTAAATCTTTCCTATTTTGCTGTGTATAATGTTCTAGTTGTTGCCTTCCTTGCTTCTCTAGGGACTGCCATTAATGTTTCAGGTAGTCCTAAATGACCAAATTCAACGTCTTCAGGAACTATGCTGCTAGACTTAATGTGTTTAGACCTGGATGAAGTACTCTTCATCTTTCCATGGAAAGCAGGTCTTGTAACACTGGCAGCCTTTCAATGTCTGTTGTCATCTTCATTAGGTCTGAGAACCAAGCTGGTTTTGCCCACTGAGGGGCTGAGTATGAGTGTCATCTTTGACTGTCTGCACTTGTTTAGCAATCTTGAAAGAAGTGGTATCGGGGGTAAAGCGTACGCAAATTTCCCTGACCAATTTATCAACAGCTCATTCCCTAAGGAACGAGGGTATGAGTGTCTGGATGCAAATAACTGGCATTTTGGGCTTTGTGGTGTTTAATTTATTTTTAATTTATTTTTGGGAGTTCCCCACCTTTTGAAGACAGTCTCCAATATTGTTTGGTTCAGTTTCCACTTGTGTGAGACGGACGCTTGTCTGCTCAGTTTGTCTGCGAACACATTGTCTACTCCTGGTAGATGCATCACCTTTATTGTTATCTGTCTTTGACTGGTCCAGCTCCATATTTGCTGTGCTATTTTTGACAGGGAAAAAGACTTTGTTCTCCTTTGTTTGTTGGGTTAAAACATTACTGTTGTATCGTCCATTTGAATGTGTCCCACCGTTGCTGTTGAAAGGCTTCTAAGGATAGGAACACAGATGTTAACGCCAGTAGGTTTATATGTTGTACTGATTCCTGACGACTCAATGCTCCTCTCACATTAAGTTTGCCCATCTGATATGTGAAGCGTCTGTGGTAATGGTCACTGTTGGAGCTGTAGTCATAAATGGTCTTCCTGATGTTACATTTGTCTTGTTCCACCAACTCATTTCCTCTTGTATTTTTTTGTGTCCAAACCACTAGATCCTCCCAGCTCTCGGTTGCGTGTGACCATTGACTCTGTATCCATTCTTGGATCGGTCTCATGTGTAGTCTTGCATGTGGTATTATGGGTATGCAGGAGACCATCATTCCTATTAATTTCCCAACATTCCTCAATGCCAGAGACGGCTTTTATGGTATTGGAGGGCTTTTTGCGTTATAGCTTGTATTCTCTTCTTGAACTGCAACACTATTCCCTGAACTGTGTTTATCTTTGCTCCTAAGAAAAGTTTCTATTGTTACTGGTGTTGGTGAAGACTTTTCCAGGTTCCAATCCTGGAGGAAGTTTCTTATTCTTACCCCCACTGGTATTGTGTGTGGCTGGAAGTCCAACTTTAAAGAGTGACGTTGGTGTTGTTGCCGCCCCTCTAGATGGCAGGTTTCTTCCTCTCGTTCGACTGCAAAAAGAGTGCCTTTGTGTTGTTTGGAATTGCCACTGATGTGATGCAGACTGCGGCTGGCTCGTGATGTGGTGCAGTGTCCCTGTTTGAAACCCACCTCTTCCTGTAGGTCATCTAGTAGGGGGGGTTCTGCTTGTTGTTGACCCCTGAACTTTAGGGCCCCTATTGATTTCACGTTTTCGTTGTCTTTTTTACTTTGTTGCAGTGTGCCGTCTTCTGCTTTTCAAAACAAATGTTCATCCTTGAACGGGCTGTTGAAGATGTTGGCCTGTACTTTATTCTTGAATCCTGATGTTCTTAGCCATGCATGGCGCCTTAATGTTGTAACTGTCACCCAATATTTTGCAGCTGGTTCTGCAGCATCTAGTGCTGACTTTAGGCATGTATTTGCAATACCTTTTCCCTCTTCAGTTACTGCTTTAGCTCTGCCACCTCTTCCAGTTCTGATGGGCAGATCTATTTAGCACAGCGTATGAGTTTGCTATTCGCCAGTGTGTTGCAGCTCCTCTTATATCATTTCTAGTGGGCGACCAGAAGTAGTTGGGATATTTGCTCTCATCCTGCCTGTGGCTACAATGATTGAGTCTGCCACTACACTGCCCTGGATGTATGCTAGGTCTTTGGAGAAGTGCTTACACTTTTTCTCCACCTTAGCAGTCACTGCCCTGTTGGCTACTGGCTCCTTAAAAGCCTCTCTCCCTTCATCCATGATGCTTGGGAGCATTGTGAAATACCGGATCTTGTTTTGAGATGGTACTAGTGTCTCCAGTAAGAACATGTCTGTGCCTTCTCTTCATCCAGCAGCACCCCGTATCTCTCAGCTGCTTTTTTGACCAGTTGGTTATGCATGCTGACATCTGTGGGTGATGGCCTCGAGGAGTAGGTATCAATGGCTTCCTCGGGGGGGGATCTGCCCTGAGATCCTGCCATTGGTCTTCGACACACTCTGATTACTCAACGTCTTTATATAAACTATGTCCTTCTGTGTCATCTTCTTCATAAAAGAGCTCTTGTTTCTCTTCTTCCTGAGGCTCAGGTGTGAGGGGTGGTTCTAGTTCTTCCATTCCCTTCCCTTATAGGTTTCGATGGAATCCTGAAAGCCTGTAATGAAGCATCAAATTACTTCTTTTTCTGTAATATGGCTGCCATTTCAGCTTTGAGCATTCTTTTCTTGCGCTCTACCTCAGGTGCATGTTTCTCGGCGTTGAGGGTAGGTGGTGCTCTTTTTTTTTCATGGAAGATGCACCTGTTGTTATTGTATTCTTTTTTTAATCTCTGCTTTGTTCTTCTTTCGACGTCAACGTTTGTTCGGCACCTTTCCCAACTGCGGTATCCTTTGGATGGGACCCAAGGGGATCTTTGTGCTTTGTCTTGCTTTCGGTCGGCGAGATCTTCAGCGCCAAAGCTGGCTTTTGTTTTCGGGAGTCTGTTTTGACTTGACCACCATTATGTTTTTCTGTGTAACCTGTCCATATCTTTTTCGATGTCGATTGTGTTTTTTTTATGTCAGAGACTTCTCCTTACGCTTCTTCAGCAGTGTTATCTTTCTCCTCACTGGACAGCCCCAAGTCTCTGAGTGAGGTAGTGTCCTTTTGGCTCTGCATAGCGTAGTGTGCACACCTTTGTTTGAATTCAGCGACCTCACCTTAAACTCCTTACAGGCCTTGCCGGATTACGGGTCCCAAGGTAAGCATAGATTGCAGACTTGAGGGCTGTCCCCTCTGTACAAACTTGTGGCAGCACTTTGGGCAGAAATGGAACGGAGTGTTCTCCATTTCACAATAAGCAGGGGTCCCCCTACTCACCACCTCTCTTGATGACAAAAAAACTCCATCTACTTTGGTTTTTGCTTGAAGTTCGCAGATATCACTTCCTTCAGTTTTCCAGAGTTTCACTTCACCTCCCTTCCCTTGGACGGAAAAACTCCATTGTTTCTTCTTAATTCTCCTGTATCTTGGAGATCTTCTTAATGCTTCCAGGCCCAAAGTTGGTAAAAAGAATCGAAAGATGGCGACCAAGAATGGGGCTTCCAGGAGACCATCTGACTTCAGAGAAAGTTGGAACATGCAACAAATGGTGGGGAGAGTCGACGGCCAGGAAGCAGAAAAAAGACCACACCATATAAGACATTCTGGCTCAACCACCAGATGGTGAAATAATGTACACAATGTGAATCCAGAAAAGATTCAAACGGCAAAAAGGCTGTTTTCCCCTAGTAAACTGCTCCTTCTTGGTCATTATTATGGAACTCTGTACTGGTCAAACTGGCAAATATTGATCATAAGAGATGAACAATCATCTCTTGTGCATGATTTCATTTCTGGTGAGTTCCTCTGATCAAATATTACCTGACCACTGAATGATCAGCTCAGTCCAGAGGCATGGATGTCCAGAGCCTCTCGGCTAGTTCTAATGGACCAGGTACTGATGTTTATTGATCACTACATTGTTTTCTAGATGCAGATAAAGGAAGAAGAGCAGGGGTTGTAAATGTTCTGTCAGAGGCAGTGTAATACGCTTCACAGTACGTTTACACACATGTTGGGCTCACTGGAGCAAAAACGAAAAAGCACAGGGAAGAACAGCACAGGGAAGGGGAACATACTGCCCAGATCCATGCAGTGGACTTGGTCTCAACAAAAAAATTAAGCTTGCATACGGAGATTTTATCCATATATCCAACAGCCTATCAGGATAAAATTTCCTTTTAAACAGAGATTATTTTATTCTACAAAAGTTGGACACTGATACATTTGTGATAACCGCTGGAAACTAAAAAGATGGAAGTGTTATTATATGCCTGGGAAGATTCATTTGACTTGACACTTCTTTTTATGCTTTTAGAAGCCTAAGCACAATGTGTGTATTTTCGATGGTTTGTCATCAGGAAGGAGAAGTTAATAAATTAAAAACAATGAAATGCTGAGTCCACCGCTTTTTAGTAGAATACTGTACACGCCTTGCAAATTACAATGATATAATCACAAATCAGGCAATTAAGGTACTAGAGATATTCTAATTTTGTATATTGTGACGCATATATGTGAGTATGTGCCTTTAGTACTAAGAAGAGGCTTGCCATTATTCGTGTGTGAGTGTTGACTTTGCTTTATGACACTAAATTGCATATTTTAAATAAATACCTTCTTTATTCTGCAGCCTGTAAAATGTATATATTCAAGGAATATGTTCATTGTTTCATGCCACATAAAATGTATCCATGCCATTATTGCCGAAAAAAGTGGATGTTATAAACGAGCTCCAGAATTGGACGCCAGGGGTCCCACTAACTGTAACTGTGAAAAATTCTAAAGAACCAGGAGAAATGTATTATGCCTGCCTATGCATTCACCAGAAGAAATGTATGCCAGCCTAGGCATTCACCAGGAGTAGTGTATGCCTGCCTAGGCATTCACCAGGAGAAATGTATGTCTGCCTAGGCATTCACCAGGAGAAATGCATGCCTGCCTAGGCATTCACCAGGAGAAATGCATGCCTGCCTAGGCATTCACCAGGAGAAATGTATGCCTGCCTATGCATTCACCAGAAGAAATGTATGCCAGCCTAGGCATTCACCAGGAGTAGTATATGCCTGCCTAGGCATTCACCAGGAGAAATGTATGCCTGCCTAGGCATTCACCAGAAGAAATGTATGCCAGCCTAGGCATTCACCAGGAGTAGTGTATGCCTGCCTAGGCATTCACCAGGAGAAATGCATGCCTGCCTAGGCATTCACCAGGAGAAATGCATGCCTGCCTAGGCATTCACCAGGAGTAGTGTATGCCTGTATAGACATTCACCTAAAGGACAAGGCCATTCAAAGGGAGTGACAAACCACCTAACTGTACAGGGGTGAAAATATTTTCAAAGGAGAATATGGAAGCTGGTTATCACCAGCTACAACTACACCCGGAGTCCAGGTATACTACTATCTTCCTCATCCGTGGGGCTGAGAAGGTCTAAGTGACCAAGTGTAGCTATTTCCTACTTAACAGCTGAGATGTTCCGGAACACTGCTAGAGAAGGTCTGGCAGGGCATTGAGGTGTACTCATAGTGTCTTGAGTGATGTTCTCCTTTCATACACTGAAACTTAGTTCCAGTACATCTTCATACAATAACATTCCTACAAAGATTCAGAAAGACTTCCAAGGATCATTTTATGGATAAAGATGACCCGCCCAGAACTAAGCTCACACACATGCACACACTCCTCAATATGAGCATGCCCTGGACATCATAGAAGGCCCTATTTCTGTGCCCTATTTCTGTGCACTGCCCCCCACAAGCCTGGATTAGGTAATCCTCCTACAGATCAGGTACTAGCTACTCATTTTTAAAATACACAACATTTTTGCATACAGAATCTTTCCATGATCAATGCGTATATTTTTTAAATACGATCTGCTGGACGTAAACTCACACTACAAGATTCCATGAGGTTATCCTGCACATTTAACAATATAGTCACTAAAGATATTTCCCATTTCAACAAGGGCAAAACATTATTATTGTCACAGAACAAAAGTGGCATAGAGCATAGTGGGAGAACACAATGGTATATCTGTCCTTAAAGAGGTCTTTAAAAGGTAGTTAAACTCTGTAACACAACTGTAACTAACTAGTTGGGCCAATTGGTGCTAGAGATGAGCCAAGTCTAAAAATACAAGCAACGGTGTTTTGCAAACTCTATATTTGACAATATAAATTTTTGCAACCGTATTAAATACTATAAACATATGTAGAGGACTGGCTACGTTTCTCATTGATTGTTGGAAACTGTAAAGTGTAAAAAGTCACCTGTTCAGTGGGTTTAAGATAATATTAAGCCTTAAAGCAAATTCCATGTGAATTCAGCATTGTCTTTGCCAATTAATATTAATATATTAATATACATTTTCGCATCTTATATCAAAAGCATTTGAGCCAACTTTCCGTATTTGTCTTTAGAAAAATGAACACTAGATATATTTAAAATGTAAATGTCCTTACCTCCCAACAGCAGTGCTTGATATTTTTCTATTAGGGCTAAAAAAGATACAAAAGAGAAAATATAAGTTATACATGATATTGATTCTGGTCACCAAAAATACAATCACAATTCGATTGCCAAAGCACCACACCTACCACAAAGAATTGTTTACACCATCAACAGTCTTTACTTTTATGATTAAATCATGACTTCAATAAGTGAAATTGGCACATACGAGTAAATTGCTGTGGTTCTTCCTGTAACATAGACATCTCTCTGTATCTAATAAAGTTTCCTCCTCTTCATAGGAGTTCAAAGATCCTCCCCATAGTTCTGTACACTGTGCGCTGTTCGATGCACACTTCTACTGCATAGTGGTAAATAATAGCTATGTCTGCACATGAACAGAGACATCATTACATACATGATTCCACAGGGACTGCAATAGTTTGGAAGGGGAAAATGTAAATGTAAATGTACAGGAATTTATATAGCGCAAATCACCGAGCGGTTTCTAAGCGCTTGCTTAGGGAACCAGTCCTGGTAATTCCCCTGTGAGATAACCCTGGCAGGGTATCCGCAAGGTGAAAGCCAGGCATCCCGCCGCGAGGGGCCGTTGTGGAGATTAAGCAAGCTATTGCCCAGAGTCGCAGAGGGTGAACCCGTGAATCGAGTAGGCACCGGAGCGAGAATTGTCGAGTCCATGGACATTTTTAGGACTCAAGACCCCGCCGAGCCGGGAATTGAACGCTGGTCCCGGGCTGACCTCTGCTTCCAGGTCTGCCTCCTCTAACCAGTGAGCCACACATCTGAGTTCCCCTGCCAGGAGCATGACGAATATTCCAGGACTCGGATGGCCATTATCAGTGCACACGCCTAGCACATGAAAGAGGAGGTGGGCTACTTTCATGTCAGTTCATCCTCAATCTTAAATGCTTAAGGCTCCTTACAACATGAGTGTTCCTTGTGGAGGGGCGTAAGCACATATGGGAGAAGAAGTTGGCTTTAACAAGCTGTCATTGCAAGTGTGACATCACAGGACATCCTAAACAGGCTTTGCACCCATGGACAGGTAACTTGAAGCAAGCTACATGTTTCCGACACTTGGCATGAGCACTAAAGGCTAAGTGCAGACAGATGATCCAAACTTTGTGTGCTTTATTCTAGGAAAAGTACACATAGACTAATATTCAACAGGGGTTTTCAATGTTAGCATCTCAAGCAAGCTAAACATTTAATGCAGTAATAGAGGGCGGTATTTTTAAAGACAACACCAAGTATTATGGTCTACGTTGTGCGTTGCCTTACTATGAATTCAGTATATAGTATTGCACATATATGTAGCCAAAAATGTTGGCAAAACTCCATGCTCACTGGTACCTTCAATTCTATAAATAACGTATTTCACATTCCAGACAGTGAAATCATGTTCAAGTTTTATCATCTGAAAACATATTTTGCCAAGTAGTTTGGTGAAATGTTGCCGGTTTTTTGAGGCAGTGTTCATAGGACTAGGAAAGCTTCGGTCCTCCTTCCTGCTATAATATCTCACGCTCCTCGTCACGCCTTTGTGGCCTCACGAGGGATCCACTGCCACAGTTTGCAGACCACAGCATGCTCCACTGAGGCATGGGCCGCAAAAGGATTTCTGATCCAGAGACTGGCTGGTGAGGCCCGCATGCGCACTCGGGTGGAAATTCCGCCTATGTGCTTAGTAGGAAAACAATACCCTAATTTACTGCATACTAGCACAGAACTTTAGAAACAAACTCCTTCAACCTATTAATGTGTAAGCAGTTACCTGCAAGGAAAGACTAGAGGGGTGCGCGTGCATTTTGTGACGTTCTGTGTATTCGGTGGCAAGGGATGTGTGCTCCCCTTAATTATCAATGACTTCTGAACCCCGTAACCAGTGTTGCTATTCAAAACGAAAGTAGATCCCACCCTTAAATCAACAAAGAGCACAAATGCGACGGTCCTTCACACTCTAGAGTCTAGACTCAATAGAGCTGAGCTCCCAAAATAAATGCTTCCCCTTAAAAGTAAATGCAGACAATTAGTGTGACAATCACCCTAAACCACAGGGCAATATTGAATAATGAAAGGCTGCAGTGCCCACTCGCAACAAAAAGCAAATAAATAAGTGCAAGCGCATTTATCGCGACAACCACTATAAAGCCCTAATCAATTCAAAAACCAAACTCCCCCCATAAAAACAAAACAAATGTATGTCAATCCCACTGTTGCTTCCTACTCAAGATAAAGCAAGCACTGGTAAAGCCAAATAGGGCTGACTTGAATGTGCTTAGCTAAAGCATGTAATGTTAGCACATTAGTGTGAGACACACAGGAGAGACTAAGCAGGACTGGCAGAGAGGGCTGTAGTTGTGAAGTAGTCTCTCATGCAGTTCAATACAAGCACTCAAAAACAAATATAAGGATACATCCAAACAGCTAATAGGTTTAGGTGAGAGAGGAATACTCCCCTGTGCTATGCCAAATTGTGAAGACTCGAGCCACTGGCTTTAAGAGGGTAATTGAAGGAAGCCACTGGTTAAAAGGGGCATACCCAAGCACAGTCTATGTATATTGTTAGTAGGAGAGCTGCACTGTAAAACACATACCTTGAAAAACTACAACCAATCTGTAGCTGCCCAGCAACCTCTACAATTTATACAGGTGCAACATCATGACTGACCTTGCTTTTCATCTAAATATCAGACCAGGATGAATCCAGCATTGAGGGTAAGGCGTCAGTACGAAAAGGTGGACTGTGAGGTACGCACCTTGTGTAAGGGTGACTAAAGGGGTCCCTGAGGCCTTTTCCATGGGGCCCTGATGACCCTCTATTAAGGTATCTATGTGACCTAGAAACAATAGGTCGCCACAAGTGTTAGTATATACAACGTGTATATGCTTACTGAGGATCCGATTCCATCCTGAAACAATGCCAGGGACTCCGTGAGGTTCGGGTACTAAGTACCCTACACCCCAAACCTAATTTTTTCTTACTAAGTTTTTTTTATTTTTATTTTTTTATTTTCAGAGTTTTATATAGCGCTGGCTAGACCTTGAGGTATCAGAACGCTTTACATGAGGATCAGTGATTTACAAAATTAAGTCAGTTACAGGAGCCATCCAGGCGTCGACAAACATATTGCTGTTTTTAAGTCACAAAAGTTAAATGTGTCGGAAAATTAAAAAAATTAAACTAAAAGTAAGAACAATATGTTATTTCATGGTATATTATTCTCAGGAAAATAAAAAAATATACGACAAATAATATTTTCCTCTGTTTAAACAACCTCAGGTACGATCTCCCTCCATCACTTTATGATCAAGGGCACAATTATAACAACACGAGAGATACCAGAAGTCTGAATGCAGGAACCTATAAAGTGTTCATTCTGTAAGACAAAACCAAAAGGTTAATGTATGAGATATAACAATCCTAAGTGATATGGATGTAGAACTTGAGGAGAAGAAATGACTGGAAAGACAGCCTAAAGAGTGCTTGAAAAAGTACCCATCAGCCCGCTCAATAGCGGAGCATCGTCATCTGGGTTGTATGGTTGAAATTGTGGTATCCAGTGTGCCCTTCCTCAGGACAAACCTGAGGCTAGCAGAACTTGGACCACTTTGTTGACCCTCAACCATTAAACATTTCTTCTCCTCAAGTTCTATAGGTTCCTGCATTCAGACTTCTGGTATCTCTCGTGTTGTTTACTGTTAAGTTGGGGGACAAGGTACCAATAGGTCTATAAATACGACTCCCCTTAGGCCCTCTTTCACCCTCTGTAATTTGACACAATTATAACAAGCATTTACAATGCAATGGTTTTGCCTTTGTTAAAGTTAGAGCTATTGGCATTGCTCTTGACACTCTGAAGCTCCACTCTGAAGCTCCACTCTGAAGCTCCACTCTGAAGCTCCACTCTGAAGCTCCACTCTGAAGCTCCACTCTGAAGCTCCACTCTGCACTCTGAAGCTCCACTCTGCACTCTGAAGCTCCACTCTGCACTCTGAAGCTCCACGCTGCACTCTGAAGCTGCACTCTGAAGCTCCACTCTGAAGCTCCACTCTGCACTCTGAAGCTCCACTCTGAAGCTCCACTCTGCACTCTGAAGCTCCACTCTGAAGCTCCACTCTGAAGCTCCACTCTGAAGCTCCACTCTGCACTCTGAAGCTCCACTCTGCACTCTGAAGCTCCACTCTGAAGCTCCACTCTGCACTCTGAAGCTCCACTCTGCACTCTGAAGCTCCACTCTGAAGCTCCACTCTGCACTCTGAAGCTCTACTCTGAAGCTCCACTCTGAAGCTCCACTCTGAAGCTCCACTCTGAAGCTCCACTCTGAAGCTCCACTCTGAAGCTCCACTCTGCACTCTGAAGCTCCACTCTGCACTCTGAAGCTCCACTCTGCACTCTGAAGCTCCACTCTGCACTCTGAAGCTCCACTCTGAAGCTCCACTCTGCACTCTGAAGCTCCACTCTGAAGCTCCACTCTGCACTCTGAAGCTCCACTCTGAAGCTCCACTCTGCACTCTGAAGCTCCACTCTGAAGCTCCACTCTGAAGCTCCACTCTGAAGCTCCACTCTGAAGCTCCACTCTGAAGCTCCACTCTGAAGCTCCACTCTGAAGCTCCACTCTGAAGCTCCACTCTGAAGCTCCACTCTGCACTCTGAAGCTCCACTCTGAAGCTCCACTCTGCACTCTGAAGCTCCACTCTGAAGCTCCACTCTGCACTCTGAAGCTCCACTCTGAAGCTCCACTCTGCACTCTGAAGCTCCACTCTGAAGCTCCACTCTGAAGCTCCACTCTGAAGCTCCACTCTGAAGCTCCACTCTGAAGCTCCACTCTGAAGCTCCACTCTGAAGCTCCACTCTGAAGCTCCACTCTGCACTCTGAAGCTCCACTCTGAAGCTCCACTCTGCACTCTGAAGCTCCACTCTGAAGCTCCACTCTGAAGCTCCACTCTGAAGCTCCACTCTGAAGCTCCACTCTGAAGCTCCACTCTGAAGCTCCACTCTGAAGCTCCACTCTGGCTGAACATAACAGTCTGCAGTTTCACACGTTACATTTGTGTTAGCTGCATTACGTCATAATTTATTGTCAAAGGCTGGTTCAAATATGTTCTTTCAATGTTTCAAGCTGTTTTCAAGCGTTCACGCTTTATTACAAATCACAAAAAGATGTTAATATTTCACTTCTGTTCTTGGATTTTCGTCACAATATAAAACTCTGAATATAATCTTCACAAAAGTTATTTACAAAAGTTTAAGCTATTGCCATTACAAATTAAATACATTATTTAACAATTAATTTAACAAAAAAAATAAAAGCCATTGTTATTTGTAATATCAATACATCTAAATCCCGTAAATAAAAAACATGTTGCATTACAAATGCTATAGGTGTCACATTTGCGAAAGTTATAACTATTGGCATTGTAAATGACAAAGCTATTAATTTAGCTTTTTTAACAAACACATAAATAAATAAAAATGCCATTTATAAGACCAATAGCTCAAACTTTCCTGATGCGAGACCTATTGCATTTCCAATGCTTGTTTTTGTTTCACTTTTACTTGCGGCGTTACAGTGTCCTTGATAAGTCGGTAAGCACTATGTTTTTTGAGTCAGTCGATTTTGATTGACCGGCAGTCCTCAGCTAGTCATAAATCCATCATTTAGAGGCCAACCCTTCATTTGCAAATAGCCGTGCTATTCGAAGGTTTCTGACTACACAGTTAATCAAGTACTAAGGCATCTTTTCTTGACCTGGACTTTTCAGCGCTCAATATGGGGGAGTGTCACAGTGATCATCAATTGCCAGTGGCGCTTCTGTTTATTGAATGTGGCAGAGCAGCCCCGTCTGTGCTCTCCACGAAATAACTGAGCTGTCTGGAAGACTCAAGTAACCAAAATAGTCGCTGCTAACATTTTTTGTTTGCACAGGTCGTTATTTCATATCCGGACTGGGCCGACACGGCTGTTCAATCTTCTGAGGTCGATAAACTGAGTGCTGGTAATGTGCTGCTAATGTGTGCAGTTATTTTCCAACACTTAGAAAGGGACGAATTTGAGATTTTAGGTTCACAGATGCCAAGAAGGTTCAACGTGGAGGCATAATCGTAAGGTAGGTTCAACAACATTTTGCAGCCCACGCCCATCTGTCAGTCACGTTCAGCAATCATAGACACATTATACCCTGTGCGGCTCATCTGTGCGGTACACTGGTCATGCTTTCAGAATAAACAAGGATTTGCAATGCAGTAGGTCTCGCATTTGCTGGGTCTGAGCTCTTGGCATTGTAAATGACAATGCCTTTGTTTTGTTTTTTTAAATCTAAATAAAAGACATTGTAATTTACAATGCTAATAGCTTAACCTCTCGCAAATGCAGGACCTATTGCACTAAATGCTTGTCTTGTTTGCTCGCGGGCGCTGCGGGGGAGGGGCATTGCTGCTTAGTGCGATAAGTTTCACTTCCTGCTAGTTCACCGTTTCGGCATGTCGAGGGTCCGTGAGTGGAGCCGGATATGGAGGTAAGTGCGCCTGGTAAGACCGCAGCCAAGCCAAGGGTCACTCCGCCTAATGCATATTTGCTATTATCACAGCCCTTCCCTCAAAATACACTTGCTTGAATCACTGTGCCAGCGATGGCTTTGTGCCGATACTAAGGATGTCTGTTGTTCTGCTGCTCTGTGAACGTTCCCATGAGAGGTCATGGGGTCATGGGTTATCAGCCGTTTACAAGTCACAGACTCCCATGGCTGGAAGCTTATGACCCAGCTTTACTTTAATATTCATGGCAGCCCTGGCAGCTTCTTTTCCCCTCCCTACCTCCTTTCGCTTTTCTTCTTGGTTCCGACAACTTTCGTTTTGTTTGTGTGAGTGGTAAGGGGGCGGAGGGCTTGGTTGAGGGCAAGTGTCTGTTACGGAGCTCTCGCCACGAAGCTCCGCCCCCTCCCCGGCTCCACTCCTCAAACGGTGATTTCAGATCTGTATGCAATATTAACAAAGCAACGCATGGCCGCCCGTGCTTTCCTCGTACTCACTAGTGTTAAGAGGCGGTGGCTTCCGAGTTTCGAACAGCACTTCGCGCTGCAGGAGGTCATTGACAGTCACTAGTCAGCCCACTACCGAGCAGACTGACCCGGACCCAGCCCAGTCCATCCAGGGCTTTCAGTGGCATTCATCACAGTGTCTCACCGGAAGGCGGGCATCAGAGAGAAGCGGGAGGGGGCGGGAAAGGGGGAGGAGAGAGCTGACGACGGCCGGCCGGAGCACGAAGGCGGGCACCAGGAAACAAGCGGGAGGGGGAGCAAGGGAGGTGCCGGCAATGCCGGAACAGAATCGGGGGCGTTCCCGGCGTCGCGTGACGTCGGCAAAAGCCAAAGAATGTCGGGAACGCCCCCGTGTCTGGTCCGGCATTGACGGACAGGCCCCTCATCCAATGGCTAGGCTCCATTTATGGAGCCAGCCAATGAATGACGAGGGCCGACCCAAAGCCACACTACAGTTCTCATTAGGTTTTGGCTGCGCAAAAAAGATGCGCAGAGCGCATCTTTTTGGCGAGGCAAAACCTAACAATACAGTTGAAGTTCCCATGGAAGCCAAAAGAGGGCGACAGAGGCAAGCGCTCCAGCTCAAGAAGGAACAGCGCTGCTGATGCTGCCTCATTCAGGAGCAAAGGATAACAGAGGCCCAAGGATGGATTCCTCGTCTCTGTCAAAAGGATGTTCTCTCCTTGCTGAAGATGCTGATGGGAGCCTCCAACCCCAGGTCTTGGATCTTCAGGCAAAACGCTCGCTGGCCGAAGAGTCCCCAGGAGCTGGGCCTGTTTTCACTTCAATGTACTCAGACTGGGTCACCACATTGGTTTTTAATCTCTTTAGCTATTGTCAAAGTGCCTCCCTGATCTCAGGGTGCATGCCCACTTTCCAACAAACCGAGTTTTTGGAGAGCGAGGGGATATCCTATGATGAAGCAGGACACCTGGTGGTGAGTGAGGACATACTGTCAAAGTGGTTCTACACAGAGTTAAGGGTTGAGGCAAAGAAATAATGCACCTGCTTTCACCTGTGGCTTGAGAGTAGTGGGGATGGTGCTTGTGAATCCAACGAACACAACCCTGTCTGTTCCTTCAAGGGTAAAACCCAAATCGCAATGAAAAATATGGAATCAGCACCCATCCAAGAAGTGTTTTTTTCATTAATTTCAAAGGTCCATAATGCATATAGGAGTCTTGTGATAAATGAATCCGGATTCCAATGAAATTTTCTTTTCCAAAGTTCTTTATTATAATGATACAAATCAGGTAGTCCCTGTCGAGATGCTGCCCTACCTGTTAAGTGCAAACTCGCGCTGGCAACCATGCCCTTTTCTGTTTAACAAGATCGAGTACGACAAGAACAGCAGCACAGGCACAAGGAGGTTATAGACAGGGACTACTGAACCTGCATGAGCTACATTTCTGTTAACTCACGTCATCAAGATATAAAGAAACTGGCTTATTCTGCTGCCTCCAAGAAACTAGCTTAATCTGCTGCTTTCAAGAAACAACCGCAAGATGTACTGACTGTTGACTATTACTCGTTATTGGAGCCTTGAAGAAGTCTCAATGTGTGAGACGAAACGCGTCGGCTAAGAAGGGAATCCATATGCGTTCTTGGATTTTTTCCTGATTTGTATCATTATAATAAAGAACTTTGGAAAAGAAAATTTCATTGAAATCTGGATTCATTTATCACAAGACTCTTATCTGCATTATGGACCTTTGAAATTAATGAAAAAAACACTTCTTGGATGGGTGCTGATTCCTTATTTTTCATACTGTCAAAGTGTTGTGTGCGTCTAGTAATAGACTGATAATTATGCAGTAACATGTGGTAGGATTGTAAAATGAATCCCTGCGTGGTTTTTGTGTGTGAGATATGATTTGATTCGAGGCCAGCTCGCCCTTTAGGGCCCATAGCCTCCATTTCCCCAACGTAATTAGTAGACATATTTTATCTGGTTAGATGAATCTGGTTTTGCCCTCTCATATTAAAGTGGCTACAATGATGTGGCTGGTCCAATGCCCCCTTAAGAACCAATAAGAATATAATCCTATGGCTGTCTTGAAGCCTCACCGAGAACTGATGTAGGTGGTAATACCTGCCCTGGCTTGCCCCGGAAAACTCAATGCAGGTCCAGATTTGGGGATACCCTAGAACTGCTTTCTCCATTTGTAAATTAAATGTAGGTGTGACCCTGGGACTGCACTGGCTTCCCCAAAGTAAATATAAGTCACTCTCACTCGGCCAATCCCTATAAAATACATGCAGGTTCTATCCTCTTGCCTGCCATGCATGGAGGTATGCATGTCACCACCTACAAAGCAATATGGTATAAAAGGTAGATTTACAATAGAATATCAATGCACAGAACAAAGACAAGGGGAAAACAGTGCAGTATGTTTACACTGTTCCTCCAACAAGACTTTTTGTAATCCGAAGGTTTGCCTAGCACGTGCTCTGAACCTCTGAAAAAGCAATCCCCTATGAAAACAATTTAGGTGCAACCTTCTGCTGCAATGGTTCTTCCTCTAAACGTATTTGGTGCACCTCTGCGACTGCCCAAGCTGAATTCAAAGCACATGCCTCACTGTGGCTACCGTTGCAAAGTGTGCCTGGCATTCAATCGCCAGGGAGGCTTTACTTGAAAGAAAATAAGACCTCCCTGCAGTACCAAACCAGATTTCACAGGAAACTTGTCACATAATGAGTGGAAAGTAAACGAGGAGGCCTGTGGAGAACTAATTGTGATGGGAATGGGGTCCACAGAGGTGATCTGTAACGATCTATGCGTGTCAAGTTTACCAACTAGATGGAACAGGAAGAGACTGCTGGGCCGGTTAACAAGGGCTGTTTTCAAGAGTTTCCAGATATTGACGAATGATGCATGTGTAGGAGGGCAGGAAAGAGAACACGGTAATGTGAAAATTGTCAGAGGGAAAGCCCCTCAGTGCTGGGCTACAATTACCAGAGCTGAGGGGGACACACATGCATCGAATGTGACACAGGTTGCAGCAAGCAACAATACTTTTCACAGCCAGATGAAACATGACATATGGCCGTAAAATTATGACAAGCACCACAGGCTCTGTCTCTGTTGTAGCGCAGCCTCCTGCAATGCACAGGGGCTTCCTGTATGCAGGGCCGGACTGGCCGTTGCGGGCCCCGGGCAATCCCCCGTTGCGCCGCAAGGGTGGGGGCCTGTTTTGGGCCCCTGGGGGCCATTTTTGTTACAGGACCGATGACCGATTTTAATCGGCCCTGGAACAAAATCGGCTGAAAACCGGCCCGCAAAGACCTTGGTCGCATCCCCAAAGGCGCCCCCCCCCCCCTGGCTGACAGCCGAGCGCTTTGCCAGGGCCGGTTTTCGTTCCCAGTCCAGCCCTGCCTGTATGAACAAGTCAAGTCAAGTCATAAAATTTGTATAGCGCACTACATACCCAGAGGGTTTCAAGGCGCTTAGGAAGGGGAGGAGGATTATTTGTCAAATATCCACGTTTTAAGCTGCTTTCTGAACGCTAGGTGGTTCTGGGTGAGGCGCAGGTAAGCGGGGAGTGAGTTCCATGTTTTAGCAGCCAGGTATGAAAAGGATCTGCCTCCCATGGTGGTCTTGTTGATGCGAGGTACAGTGGCGAGGGCTTGGCTGGAAGACCGTAGTTGGCGGGGGGGGTGTAGAAGGACAGTCGAGAGTTGAGGCAATCTGGTCCGATGTCGTAGAGTGATTTGTGTGCGTGGGTAAGCAGTCGGAAAGTGATCCTCTTATTGACGGGTAGCCAGTGGAGGTCTTTAAGGTGACCAGAGATGTGTTCGTTGCGTGGGATGTCTAATATGAGCCTGGCTGATGCGTTTTGGATTCGTTGGAGTTTTTTCTGGAGTTTTGCGGTAGTACCCGCGTAGAGGGTGTTTCCGTAGTCCAGTCGGCTCGTGACCAGAGCGTGGGTGACTGTTTTCCTGGTTTCGGAGGGGATCCAGCGAAATGTTTTTCTGAGAATGCGAAGAATGTTGAAGCATGAAGAGGATACGGCGCTGACTTGTCTGTTCATTGAAAGTGAGGAATCCAGGATGACGCCCAGGTTCCGTGCGTGGTCTGTCGGGATGGGTGCTTTTCCGAGGGCTTCCGGCCACCAGGAGTCGTCCCATGAAGAGGGGGAAGTACCTAAGATGAGGACTTCTGTTTTGTCTGAGTTCAGTTTCAGACGGCTTTGTTTCATCCATTCGGCAACTTCTTTCATTCCTTCGTGTAGGTTAGTTTTGGCGGTGCTGGGGTCATTGGTGAGGGAGAGGATTAGTTGAGTGTCGTCCGCGTAGGAGATGATGTTGAGGTTGTGTTGGCGTGCGATGGCCGCGAGGGGGCTCATGTATACGTTGAAGAGGGTGGGACTGAGTGAGGATCCTTGAGGTACGCCGCAGATGACTTCAGAGGCCTCGGACTTGAATGGAGGAAGGCGGACTCTCTGGGTTCTTCCGGTGAGGAACGAGGTGATCCATTCAAGTGCTTTTCCTTGGATTCCGATGTTATTGAGGCGTTGTAGGAGGGTGCTGTGGCAGACTGTATCGAATGCTGCAGAGAGGTCGAGGAGGATGAGGGCGACTGTGTCTCCATTGTCCAGTAGAGTTCGAATGTCGTCTGTTGCTGCGATGAGGGCGGTCTCAGTGCTATGTTTTGCTCGGAAGCCAGATTGTGAGGGGTCGAGGGATTTGTTGGCTTCGAGGAAAGCGGCGAGTTGGTTGTTGACGGCTTTCTCGATGACTTTGGCCGGGAATGGAAGAAGCGAGATGGGGCGGTAATTTTTGAGTTCGGTGGGGTCCGCTGTTGGTTTTTTCAGAAGGGCGGTGAGTTCAGCGTGTTTCCAGTCTTCTGGGAAGGTGGCGGAGTTGAAGGAGCAGTTGATGACGTCTCGGAGGTGCGGTGCGATGACGGAGTCTGCTTTGTTGAAGATGTGGTGAGGGCATGGGTTTGTGGGGGATCCTGAGTGGATGGAATTCATCAGGCGGATGGTGTCCTCGGTGGAGATTGGGTTCCAAGCGTTAAGGGTGTTCACGGGGGGAAGATGGTCAGCAGATGGTAGGGTGGGTTGGTTTCCGGGTTGGTTGTCAAAGCTGTTGTGGATGTCTGCAATCTTGTTGTGGAAAAAAGAGGCTAGGGAGTCGCAGAGGGTTTGAGAGGGTGTGATGTCGTTGGAGTTGGCCGAGGGATTGGAAAATTCCTTGACGATGTTGAAAAGTTCCTTGCTGTTGTGGGCGTTGTTGTCAAGTCGATCCTTGAATGCTGTTTTCTTGGCTTTTCGGATCAGTTGGTGGTGAGAGCGGGTGGCGCTTTTGAAGGCGTCCTTGGTGCTGGTGGTTGGGTCTTTTTTCCAGGCCTTTTCAAGGGAGCGGCAGAGTTTCTTGGACTTCTTGAGATCATCGTTGAACCATGAGGCTTTCTTGCTGCCAGGTTTGCTTTGACGTTTTTTCAGTGGAGCTAAGGTGTCGGCGGTGTTGGATAACCATAGCGTGAGGTTGGAGGCGGCATCGTTGGCGTTGGAAGAGAAGGCTGGGGAGTTTCGAAGGAGCGATGCGGAGATTTGGTCTGTGGTGATTTTGTTCCAGTTTCTTTGCAGGGTAGGTTGGGAGTGGTTGATGGGTTTCGGCTTGTTGTAGATGAAGTGGACGCAGCTGTGGTCGGTCCAGAGGAGATCCGTAGTGTGGCTGAAGGAGACATGGTTGCTGGATGTGAAGATGGGGTCGAGTGTGTGACCTGCGATGTGGGTGGGGGAAGTGACTAGTTGTTTAAGTCCGAGGTTGGCGAGGTTGTCCAAGAGGGTGGTGGTGTTGCGGTCGTTGGTCTTTTCAAGGTGAAAGTTGAGGTCTCCCAGAAGGATGTAATCTTTGGAGGGGAGTGCGTGTGGGGTGATGAAGTCCGTGATGTCTTCACTGAATGTTGCGCGGGGTCCTGGTGGTCTGTAGAGGAGAGTGCCTCTGAGTGTTGTTTTGGGATCGATGTGGATCTGGAAGTGAAGGTGTTCGGAGTTTGCGAGATTGACGTCGGAGCTGGTTGAGATGCGGATAGATTTCTTATGGACGATAGCGATTCCTCCTCCTGTGTGGCTGGTACGGTCTTTGTGGGTGATCTTATAGTCTTCAGGAATGGCAATTGTGATGTCTGGTGCGGAGGAAGCATTCATCCATGTTTCCGTAAGGAAGGCGATGTCCGGAGAAATGGTGTCTAGTAGATTCCATAGGTCAATGGCATGCCTGTGGATCGATCTGGTGTTGAGAAGGATGCATTGTAGGTGGTTGGGGTCGGGAATCTGTGGTGTGGTCGTAGCAGAGATGTTGTCGGTGCCGCTGAATTTGCAGGAGTAGCAGGAGAAAGATCCATGGGTGTGTCCAGGAGCGGCTTGGACGCAGTTGGGGGCGCGGCCGGGGTTAAGGGCTAGGAGGGTGGCGGCATCGTAGGTAATGCGGGAGGGCTGGGCAGCGCGAGGGGCAGGGGGTCTGGCGCTGGGCGCGGTCCAGGCGCGGACGGGCGTAGACGGGCTTACCTTTGGCGCACCTTCGGCGTGTCCGAAGCGCGTGGACGCTGCGCGTTGGGACATCTGTCTTAAGTGGAGAGTGGAGGGGGGCGGAGCGTGGGAGGGTCAGCAGGGAGGCGGGAGCGAGGTGGGGGAAGGGCCAGGGGATGTACACAAAATGGCAGCAACAACAACAAGCTTTGCAGCAGGGGAAACGGAGGTGCTTTTAAAAATCAAGTATCTCTGAACAAGCACAGCCAAGAAGTGCGCGCTGGCGATATGAAAGGCACTAATAATGCAGGCACTGTGGTTTAAATACAGACAGTGCAGTCAAGCGCTACTGATGGTAAATGGTCTGCACTCAAGCGCTATGATAAAAAATGCAGAGGCAGAGTCAGGCGCTACAATCACAGGTTAACACTCAGCGCTATGAAGATAATTCAGCAGAGTCAGGCGCTACAATACCAGGTCTTCTCTGGAGGAAGGCAAGGGGGAGCGACCGTTCGTGTCCAGGACAGGACAGAACACAGCAACAGCCAGGCCTGTATGGTACAATGAGAGGCCAGCAAGGAAATGTGGGAGATGTAAAGACACAAACAGCCGGAGGGAAGCCTGATCAGCTTAAGTGTTCATTTTATACAAAACTTTTCCTATGAAATAGAAGCATGAAAATCAACAAAGACGCCATATTTGTGAAAAGACCCGACCGTTTGGAACGTTTCTTTGCAGAAGATGGGGTCCTGTTTTTATTGTTGTAAATGTAGTTTAACTATAAATCTAAGGGTTAGTTTCCATCCGCATCTTGCTGCCCATTTCCGCAGTTTCCAAGTATTAGATGGTGCTCGTGCTCACGGGTACCAACACATCAGCTAGACTCAGGGGGCTCAAGAGCCTGCTGTCCGCTCCAGTACAGTTTTGAGGCATGTCAATCTGTTTATTCATAATATACCCAGCAAGGAACTCGTTCACATACATACATGCAGTCCCATGGCAAAAGTCCTATCAAAAAGACCTGGGGGGGGACTGTCCAACCTAGGCAGTATGCAAGTGACATCATGACTCGTGCACAGCATATGTCACAATGCGGGACATTCAACGTGGCATCACAGTAAGTGACCTCACTGGAAGGTACATCACAAGAAGTTACATCAGATACTAAGATTTCATACATATGTTTATCAGGTGTATCATGAGTAAATTTAAGCGCATCATGAGATTTAACAAATGAGATTTGGCTTTGGGGTTGTGCCAAAAACGTTGATTTTTTTTTATTAAAAACCCTGTAACAAAGAAATTGACAACAAGGAAAAGCATGGTAGTCAATCTGTTCAACTTAATTGGTTGCAAATTCTGTATTTTAAAATATTTTATGAGGCTAAGGCATCTGCTGCAGGTGCCCAGTAAATTTCAGGGAAAGTAATAAAGGTGAGATAACGCTGGAGGTTAAAGCATTTGTTGGAGAGATCTGTGTTTTGTGTACTACCTAATTTGAATCAAAGTACTCTGGAAGATTAAGCGGTCTCCTGCAAAACATAAACACCCACAGTTCTTGGGTGGGGGAGGGCATTTGGGGATTGTTGAACCTCTATTTTGTTGCTACCTTCTTCCAGTTTTATTTTCACGATATCGCAACACACATGGGTGCATCTTATACAATGTTGTGAGAATAAATGCATCCCTTAATTATTCAATAGTTTTCTGATATGTGTATGATAGAACAATCACAACTTAAAATAGTATAAAATATGTTTAAAGTATGTCTCCTGCAAAGCACATCATGTAACATGCAGTTAAAAGATTTTTATTTTATGTAGATGGGTAAGTGGATTAATGCTTTGAACACCAACATCCTTTTGTTACTTGCAGTTAATAAATTGTAATCCTTCTAGTAGACCACAATAGCTATGAAGGGCATTTGACTACTACACCTTGTAATCCTAACTGTCTCCTGTAACACATCTTGAACATTGATTTGCACATTTACATGATTTATTTGGAATGGATAATGTGTATGTTATGTAAAGCGCTCTAACACTCTGCACTGGGATAAGTAGCGCTATAAAAGAAATAAAATAGTGCTATTTAAATTGTGGAAATAATGGGACAAACCAACCCATCTGACATTCTTACAGTGCAGGCACTTGTATACAGGGACTGAGCAAAGTAAAAACCATGCATCTCTTAAGTATCTGTGAAGAGATGACAAGCGGCGTGCCTTTGTTTCCTCTCTGTTGCATTTGCATGTAAGTGTAAGGTTAACCCCATGTCCCCCCGCTACCTGCACGTTGATGCTGGGAATGGAAAGCAGACAACCTGCAGGAGCTGCTGATCATGTCCAGGTGTCTGAAAATTACACTGGGACAAGTCCAACATATTTCCGTGGGGCCCAACTTCTTGGCAGGGTGGAAGGCGTCCATCCTGTGAAAATAGTGGGTGGACGCCATGTACCCGCGTGTACCACCAACTCGTGCCCTGTGCACTCTTAAATTACCGGTTTCCTTTTCAGCAGCCTCACACACAAAGGCCTCTGTCAGCTTAGTAATGCCTCTGAGTGCACCTGTGTTTAACAAATCAGGAAAACACCTGGCAGCACATTTCCAAACTGCACAGTACTAGGGAAGTAACAGAGGCTTTACATTACTTCATATTTGTTGTCTTATCCCGAATTGAGATGTTGGGGAAAGCCTCAGAAACCACCTATTCTCTAAGTGGCCCATACTTCCGATCTAGGGGAGTCATGCTCATGGCCTTCGGTGTTCTGGTTATTTGTATGAAAAGGTACTCTCTTTTAGGGGCTTTCTACCTTTGTTGTAAAGTGGTGCAATATATAATTGTATATACATCTGCATAGTAGTAGTAGTATACACTTGACATGATTTAGTCAGCCATGTGCAGCTTTCTTTCACATTCTAGAAACTCAAGGAACTTCCCTGTGAATAATCGGTTCTCTGGTGAGGAAACGCAAGTACCACAAAATCTTTGGTAAAACAACGCCCCTTCCGTCTCACACTATACCTACCGAAATGCACTTTGGAAATACTGTGCTGACTAAGCCACACACTTCTACAACATTTATCCTGTCCCCCTGCCAAGTATCCTCCTTGCACAAATGACCCAGAGCTGGTGCCTCCTAGACGCTACATAGCGAAAACCTCTCTGGACACACATGATATCAACAATTACATCATCAATGGCGTCGCATATTGGCCAACCAATTTTGTGCAAACAGCAGTGGTTTCCAATGTTTTGCAATCAAATGAGATCCCTTGCTGTCACACACAACAAAGCATCAGCGAGAGTGTGGGTGGAGCAGCTGACTCGATGCAAACTTGCTCTAACATCATATCAAGAAATCCAACACAAGGCAAGGGGTCCTTCGCATTGTTGAAATGTTGCAGAAAACTCGCGGCTATCATCAGGCCCTCGACCTATGAGTAACTCGCTGCAGCAATGAGCTGAATACATTAGACTCTCATGTTTTCTTCCTTATCTCTTCCTCTCTCTTTTCACCACCTCCATTTCGGTCTCTCCCGACTCCCTCTCTCCCATATGATGTCCACTGAGGGTAATTTCCGAGCCCTCCTTTGTGGTCTGAGTTTTAGGAATAGAAATAATATAGAAATTCTCCCAGGTGGTCGTTATGTAAATGATATTCCAGATAAAAACAAAGCATGTCTGCTAGAGTAAACCAGGCTCATTCATACATAGACGAAAATATCAGAAAAAACCCGCCACAGCTCAAATTACATTTGTAGCATTTTTCAGCCCATGTTTTTGAAACCAATCAATACATGGGGGTAAAACGGAACTAGTGCGTCGAAATTGTTTTCCATACATTAATGCCAGATTTTTTTTTATAGAAATGCAACTAACAACAAACACATCAAATGGGAAACTTATTGCAATACTGTGAGGTAAGAGGTTCTCTCAGTTTGTTTTCATCCCAAGAAAAAGTACATTACAGCACAAGATGCGTGTAGACACTTATTGTTTATAGTCATGGAAAACTATATAGAATGATATCTGTTTCAGTCTCATCTGTAATCACAGTCTAGTGTTAGTATTAGCATTTAAACGGATTACAATTTATTTTGCTGGAAGAAAGGAACTTGTTGACATCATTTGCAGTATCAGTTAGCAAATTGTATTGCAGTTTGCTGAACAATAGCTGAGTGTTTTAAAGTCCTGGTAAAAAAGCAGAGGCAGAGTTGTGCATTAGCCAATCAGAGGTGATTAGAATAATGGAACGTTAAGCACTCAACTGCGGAGAGTGCAGCCGTGGTGGGCGGCTGCCATCAACATTACAATGGTCTATCCCACAGCCTCTGCCTCTTACTCTCTCCTACCTCTCCTTAGGATATGGCGTAGGATTGAGGGAGACAGAGGTGGGGGTTCAGGGAAAGGAGCAGTTGCTTCCTCCACTCCTAATGGAGCTCACATTGTCACAGACCTACAGAAGGAGAGAAGATAAAAGTCTCGGCAGCGCCTGCGTTTCTGTGGCGTTCTGCTCCTCACTTAAGGCAATAAAGTGTGCCAGGCAGCCACAGTCCGTGCAGGTAACAGCGGTGGTGCCGGGTAAGGGGAAGATTTCGATGGATGATGTTGAGGTGAAATTCATTATTTATTTAATTTTCCCTCAGCATTGTCCCTCGAAATCCCCTTTTACCCGGCCCCACTGCTATTACTCGCATGGGCCTCGGCTGGTGCCAGGCTACCCGGATAATCTGCTGTAGCATCCCTACGGTTTGAAAGCAGGTGTGGAGAGGCCTCATCTATTCATTAAAACACAATGATAGATTGGGCCCTGCAGCTGGGCACTGTCTGACTAATCACTGTGTGTGTAACCACAGGGAAAGCTTCGGTATGTCTCCTGATCACTTTCAAATGTTCTAATAGTCTTAGAGACTGCAGCAGCATGCTATACCTTCCATTAAAAACTTTGTTCCATCTTTAGTAGTCCAAGCCTACGACGATGGGAAATAGCGGTCGCTCCAACCTTCCCCTTCCTATGGTGTACAGAGTGTAAGAGAGGAAGAAAGAGGTAGTTTACTTCCCTCTTTTATCGGCACTCACCTTCAGCTCAGACCAATAACTCACTAGAAGGCTTTTAATGGACCGCTGTGGGCTCTAAGGGTATACACCAGTAGAGCAGATATAGACACAGCCTAGCTCACAGCTTCGTAGATAGATGATGTGGTAAACCCATCAGAGAGGCTCAGAATATCAAGGCAGTGCTAAGAGCAAGACCCCTATGTTTTCTTCTCCTACTCCTTAAACAATCAGGGCTTAAATCACAAAAAGTTCAGCTCCTCTGTGACAAGTGCCCAATGTGAGTTTGATCCTGCAGGAAATGCTTTTGTTTGGGGGAGGTTTTCCATCTGTAGTAAGCATGAGTTGTGTCTGGGGTGAACAATGACTGAAAGGCTTGTGAATGACACAAGCACTTTGACCACAGTCTCAGCCCTCACTCTCATGAAGTGAATTTACTCATGATGAAGGAAGTGACCCGATTAGGGCAACTCGGGTCACTCATAACCACTTCTCTGCCTTCCCAATAATGAAGAGTTGGTCAGGCAGTAAAGAATACAAACCAGTTATTTTATTGCAAATATGCTGCAGCAGAGCCCAGTCTGACCAGTCTCCTAAGAAGACTGCTGAGGGACTGACTCCAGAACACTTTGTAACACACGATATGCTTATCAACACCTCCCAAGTCCCGCCCCTAATGGAACACTACAGCTTGGGTAGAGGCTGAACAAACAAAGGAGGCAAACAAGGATGAGCCATGGCACGGCGCTAGGTGCATGCTATCTCGACCCCAAGGCCGCCCAGCCGGTGTCTACCATTGAAAGATGTGGAAACGAGTCTATCTAACAACAAAGGTATGCAACAGTAGATCGTACATTCATTAGTGCAGCAAAGCTTCAAACTTGAGAAGTACAAGCTGGAGGTGCAGGGGCAGCCTTTCTGCTGAGGCAAGCATTATGAGACAGAAGCTCAATCTTAGTTACAGAACAAGATGGCGCCAATATTATTATTATTATTGTACAGTCTTATATAGCGCTCGACTTACCATGGAGCATCTCGGCGCTTGCCTTGGGAACCCGTCCTGGCTTTTCCCTGTGAGATAACCCGTACTGGCATCCCCAAGGTGAAAGCCAGGCATCCCGCCGCGGGGGGCCGTTGTGGAGATTAAGCAAGCTAATGCCCAGAGTTGCAGAGCGTGAACCCATGATTCGAGTGGGCACCGAAGCGAGAATTATCGAGTCCGTGGACATTTGGCCTTAAGACCCTGCCGCGTCGGGAATTGAACCCTGGTCCCGGGTCTGACCTCTGCTTCTGGGTCTGCCTCCTCTAACCAGTGAGCCATACTTCTCCAATAAAGATGGCTGATAGGTTGAGTGCGTTACTAGAGACGTAAACGTATCCCTGCGGTTGCGCAGGGATGCGTTTACGTCTCTAGTAACGCACTCAACCTATCAACAGTTCTTTCGACGTATTAGGACAGTTACGTCACCTCCTGGTGCACCTTTACATTCCCTGAATTTCTCACAGCTATCAAACTAAACTTCTTCACGAAACCTAGCAGTGCGCCGTGCCTACGCCCATTTGCCAATAAAGATGGCACCATGGATGCTAACGTAACACAGAATAGAGTTTGAGCATAGCAAAGGAAGCATTTTGATTCTGTGCATTATGGAAATAACCCTTCAAATCTAACTATGATCATCTGTAATGTGAAAAGGTGCTTACTACTCCCAGGGCTTGTGAAAAGGCATAGAAGCAATGAGAAAAGAATTCCTGCAATATCAGATTTTTTTTTTATTCTTTAACATTTCTGATGCTCTAATGCTAATGGTATGCCAGCCTGGTACAGATTAGCTTACTAACAGAGTGCACAAGAGCAAATTCGTTAGCAGGACTAAACCTCTCAATACAACCTTACACATTTTTTTTTAAAGATCCTTTAGTTCCAGAAACACTCCAGGTGGACATAGTTCTCAGTTTCCAAGGAAAACAGGTTAGGAGTGGGGGATGATTCTCATACAAATTGGCAAATTTCACCGTACCTGTTTGCTTTCAAGTTCTTCAGTCGAGCTTCCAGGTCATTCAGCAGGTTGATTTTTTTGCAGCACTGAGAGCAGTAGACATCGAGTAACTCGCCGTTGTAAACGTGCCTCATTTTCCTTGGTGTCTGGCCAGCACTATAGAAGGGGACAAAGAGCATTAAATTAAAGTTAAATTACTGGAATCCTCTATTTTAAGCAGTCAAACAGCAAATTTCACTTGCAAATATTTACAGAATATACTAAAGAAACATGATAATCAAAACACTGCTTTCAGAGGCGTTCAGAGAGCTGTGATAAAAGAATTAGAAAAGAAATGTCCTTCCGAACCTACATCCAGCACTAACATTATCACATCAATCTACTGCAGCTGTACGTTCGTTCACCCTGCTGCATGCAATGATTAGGGATGTGTAAATGTTATTTACATTCCCTAAAGCTCCGGAAAGTTGGCCTCTGGTTCTAATGGTCACCAGAGATATCAGCTATCAGCATTTGTTGGACCTTCAAACTTCAGAAATCATTAAGAAGAATGTAGAATCACATTTCAGTCACTTCTAGCTTAGCAGCCAATGGTACAATGCACGTCAATGAAGGAGCATCATTTGATAACTTTCTATTACAGCAGTCAATTGTGCAGTGCACCTCCAAGGATGATCACCGGACAATGGTGCAACGCCTGCCAGTGATGGAGCACCATTTGATCATTTATTATCTCAGCAGTCAAGGGTGCAATGAACCTTAAAGGAGGATCACAATTTGATTGCTTTCTATCTTAGCAGTCAATGGTGAAATGCACGTCAATGGAGAATCACCATTAGGTCACTTTCTATCTAGCAGTCCATAGTGCAATGCATGCTAGTGGAAGTTCACCATCTCGTTGATTTCTATACTGGCAGTCAGTGCTGCAATGCACACCAATGAATGATTACCATTTGGCCACATTCGATCTTAGAGGTCAAACAAGCAATGATATTCAATAACGAAGGAGTAAAGGAAGCCAATGCATAATCACATATTTTCCACTTTCCACTTTGGCAGTCAATTGTGCAATTCAAAAGAACAGAGAAGTGTCTTTCTTCTGAAGTCTCTCATAGTAATCAGTAGACAATGAGGAAAATGGATGAGCTAGTACTAGTGTCATATGCTGGTGGCAAAGTAAAGAATACATTGTGCACAGTCATGAGCACCTGACATTAGTCATCACATGGCAATCCAAACGATGTACCTTATGGGGCAATTAGAGTCCAAAAATTAAGTTTTTCTACAAAAAGCAACTGATCACAAAGTGAGGACAGCCACGTTCTGCCTCTCTTGATCCCAAACTAAAACCTTTATGTTCCTGGAGAAACAAGCTCTATTGATGGTGGATGGTAAAAAAACGCATTTTGGTGAGACTTCATTAGAAGTCCAACAGGTGGTGGGAGCTAGTTATGCCACTAAGTAGTCATTCAATCACAAGGCCAATTTCATTATGGTCAGCTACCTTCTCCTCAAATGCATAAACACCAAGCTTGGTATTCTACACGTTATCATAGCTATGACCTCTTTTTGGAAATCTGAGTCCACAATCACTGAACACTAGGTTATGCCGACGCAGTGGTACTTATAATGGGTACATGTGTCTACAGTTGTCATCAGTGGGCAAACATGTTTGGCTTGGATTCAGGAGTTTAAGTACCACCTCCTGTCACCGTGCACTGTGATTTGTCCAGTCGCAATCTTCATGCAGCATTAAATAGGTAGTGTCTTGAAGCTTCTATAGGGTTCCTCTGGTTGTGATTACATTTAAACAGGTGATCACATCAAAGCCCTTCCCAGACGTGCTTGACAGTGGTGCACAGTTAGTCACGCAAACTGCCTGCAATCCCTTTAATTTCAACCAGAATAATTCCCATATCTGCTGTAGGAGACGGCCCATTTAAAAACACTTGTGCAGTGGAATGCCTTCACCACTGCGAATGCGAGGCTCTTAGTCAAAGACTTTTACATATATTTATACTGCCTAATTTCTTTCTAGAAGCTAGTTCACAATCTACGAGTAACAAACAATATCATCCCCTTTCCACAAGTGCTCTCTAAGGAGACAGTAGTCAGTTCTGTAATGTGACCATTCTTCTATTCGGATGGGTGACGGCTTGCAGCTCATATCTCAGTACTCCTTCGTAAATAGAGAGCTCTGCAACAGGTCTTGGATAAAGAAGGTACTTATACAACTTTGTAACTTTACAACTTCACAGCATAGTGAAAATGCAAACCTTTCAGGGACGTTAAGAATATACCTTGAGCCATCCCAAGCTGCTAAACATCTGGTTGTTATGTTACTGGCACAAAAAAAAAACACTTTAATGTAATCAGTGTAGTGTTTCCACTTGACCACGGTGTCCAACAGGGACAGATCCATGACAGATTTTTAGGATATCCGCAAAAGGTTTGCAAACGATGAAACGAAGCAGAACCAATTTACATGGAGGGTATACTAAACCTCTGGCTTGGATCAAGCCCTCTTGGATCAGTATTGGGCATGATAAACAGTCAAGTAGACCTGTTTCCATACGAGGTCATCTTATATTCAGCTAACCACCTTTTTGATTAACTATTTTACATCACTCCCTACAACGTCATTTTTCATAAAGCACTACAAGGAAATTCCAATGGGTGTGAAGATGATCACATCTCATGCGACTACCAAGGTAGCCCGACTGCTATTCCTCTGAAACATGAGATCCAGTCACCTGGAGGACACGGACGAGCCCAGGTCTGAAAAGGCGTTGGTTCTGCTTTCATCGTCTGGGCAGGGACTGCTTGGTGTGAAGTCGACGTCATCACCTTCTCCGTAGTCTTCAAACTGCTCCTCATTGCTGATCAGTGAGGCAGTGGAATGAGACGAGAAGTCGGAGGTGGCGGAAGTGCCGTGCTCGTTTAACCTGAAAAAAATCAACACCACATCACAAGTCTGAAAATAGCACAGCACGCTGCTCAAGTCAAACACTCCATTAGTCACCCGCCTCCAGGCGCTGCATGATTAACGCTGCCTGATAGTAAACCAAAACATGCGGTTAAAACCCAAGTGCGGAAACTGCCACGACACATAAGACGGGATTTCACAGCTTTGATAAAAACCATAAACGAATTAAAGATTTCAGCAGCAGCTTCAGAGCTGCGCCAACTCGCTCAAGACTCCATTTAAAGTTATGTTTTTCAAAGCTCTAACGTCAGCTATGACTTCTGTCTCCTGCACCATGATCCCTGGAGCTCAGTTTCATATGTACTAAAGCACAGCTTTGTCACCTCGTGCAAGTTTTCCACTAAAGCAGAGGCCATATGCATGCTGCATCCTCCACCGTGTAAGATCTTTCAGCCGCTATATTCTGGGGCACTGGAATAGACCCCCGTGATTCTCAGTTCCTATTTATAAGAGTTTCTACCAACTAAACTAGGGTTCAAAGGTACGGATTAAAGCAAGAATGACATTGTAGGTAGGTATAAGGTTACTTCTTTGTCTTTCCTCTATGTCTATGTCCCTGTGGTGCTGGGCTGCGTGTGCTTACCTAGGACAAGAAACACCTTGCTGGAGAGAATGGGACATGCCTGCACATCTGGTATCCACTTAGACACGTCCTGTGGGAATCAGAGTACGCTGACAGGTTACTTCGTCACATACGTGATCCATAACATTACGCCGTAATCTAGCACCACAGAATACAATGCAGTTTTAATAAGGCAGGCGGAATATCTTCTATGTTTGTGACAGAGTAACTTGTCAACCAAACCTTTAATGGGGCCCAGAGTGTTGACTAGCTGGAAAAGATAAACTATTAAATTGGGGCAGACAGCTTTACCTTAGTGGTGCTCTGGAAAGCACTTTATAAATGTTAGGGACAATTTACAAAACCACTGTAGGTAAAGTAAATGGCTAATAACATTAGAACTTTTTCCCTTCGAGGGAAGCACAGTACCTTTTTTGCTCTGGAGTAGGGGGGATAAAACATGCAGTGGAAGGGATGAGCATAAACACAAACAGAAGGAGGGCCCACTCCCCATGACGTTTACATCACACCCCTGGTTCACACAAGGCAGGACTAAATGGGGGAAGTTGGCCTAAATTAGAATGTCACAATGAAGGAAAGAGTCTAGGTTTGAGGCAGTAGGAAACAGACTCCAGTCATGGGAATCCCTAAAGTGCATGTGGGGAAAATAAATAACTGGAAAGAAAGAAGGCAGTTGGGAATTTTGACGCCACTTAGAGGGTGACTAGTTTTTTTTTAGCATACACCAACTGATTACAGTTCGCAGATGGCCTTTCCTCAGGTTCCTTAACTGAACTGAGCCAACTTAGGGGCCATTAGCCCAGTGCTCCTTAGATAAACTGTTGAAATTCTATCGCATGTTACTAATTTAATTCGTCCCACTTCCGTTGGAAATCGTGAATTGGAAACCTGGATCTTAGGGCCTTTTATTAAGGTATAAATTACTACAGCTGGTGCAACCAGCCGCAGAATGGTGAAAAATACCTATTTTTGGATGTACAGACTTCTTGCTGTAATTATTTCATGATATATGCATTTGTACCTGTTAGTACAAAAAATAAAATCATTTTGAAATAGCTGGGCTGCCGCATCGCGAGAGAAGCGCAAGGGAACATCAGTCACTTGGTTAATGTGGTCTGCTGCTGCAAGCAGAATTATCACCGCTTTAACACGCCGCCCACACAGGATTCAGCCTCTAATCTTACATAAGCACTGCCAACCTGACTACTACTTCAAAGGGCGCTCACGTACGTCATGCAAAGAAATGATGAAAATAAGCCCGCGAAATGCCCGGCGTCAATCTGATGACAATAAGATCTGACTCCATCCCTCTGCTCCCTTGCCAGTGCAGGTCGCTGCTCTGTGGTGAGAGGTGGTATGCCCTCAGTGGTGTGGGGTTATATGCACTCTGTGAAGAGAGATTGCAGGCCCTATGTGAGGGGAGTAGTATCCCCTCTGTGATGAGAGGTGGTATGCCCTCTGTGGAGAGAGGTGGTATCCCCTCTGTGATGAGGGGTCGTATCCCCTCTGTGATGAGGGGTGGTATCTCCTCTGTGGAGAGAGGTGGTATGCCCTCTGTGATGCCCTCTGTGTCTGTGATGAGGGGTGGTATGCCCTCTGCGATGAGGGGTGGTATGCCCTCTGCGATGAGGGGTGGTATGCCCTCTGTGATGAGGGGTGGTATGCCCTCTGTGATGAGAGGTGGTATGCCCTCTGTGATGAGGGGTGGTATGCCCTCTGTGATGAGAGGTGGTATGCCCTCTGTGATGAGGGGTGGTATGCCCTCTGTGATGAGGGGTGGTATGCCCTCTGTGATGAGGGGTGGTATGCCCTCTGTGATGAGAGGTGGTATGCCCTCTGTGATGAGGGGTGGTATGCCCTCTGTGATGAGGGGTGGTATGCCCTCTGTGATGAGGGGTGGTATGCCCTCTGTGATGAGGGGTGGTATGCCCTCTGTGATGAGGGGTGGTATGCCCTCTGTGATGAGTCGTGGTATGCCCTCTGTGGTGAGCAGGGATTTGCGGAGCACAAACACTAGCACCTTACAATACACTGCCATAGACTTAAGAGTCGGTCACTCCTCTTGAAATGCTGCTCTGCTCTGCCCCCTGTTAGTCCTGGATTCTTCCCCTGCCATGTCAACTGCACAAAGGTTCACAGTAGTTCAAGTTTTTTTGCTCGCTGTGCCATTCCAGTTTGGACCCAGCCATATGCAAATCAGTCTTGACCCTGCGCCCAATGGGAACAGTCCAGGGAGGACATGGCCTGGCAGTTCAGGCTGGACTGTTCCCATTGGGCGCAGGGTCAAGACTGATTTGCATATGGCTGGGTCCAAACTGAAATGGCACTGCGAGCAAAAAAACAATGGATTTAGGCCCAGATCTCTGTACTGGGGTGAATGTATGACATTGTTCTGCATTCGGTCCATCAATTATTCTTTTTGCATGTGATCTGTTTTTAACCTTGTGTGTCTGTGATGTAAATGAATATACGCTTCCACGAACAGGTACTCCAGGATACAACTTTATTGCAGCACAGAACAGGTAGGTCCATCCCTCATCTGACCAGAGCTCCAACTGCCAACAAGGCGATGGAGAACTCCAGAACTAGGAACACCCAGAGTAATCTAGAGTGCTAGCCCAAGGAAAGAGCTAAGCACTGTACAACATATCTTCCCCCCTTAACAAGAAAAGAAAACAAAAATGAAAAAGAAAACACAAGAAAGGATCAATGTATATAGTCATTCAGATAGGTGGGTGGACGACGGGAGCGAGGGCTCCTCAACCTGAGGTCCAACGAGGAGGAAGAGGAAATGGTGGGAACAGCAGTAGAAGGGGCAGAATCAACCAAAGAACTACCATGCACACACAAATGGTGGGAACAGAAGTAGAAGGGGCAGAATCAACCAAAGAACTACCATGCACACACAAAGAAGTAGAAGCATCGCCACTACCCACCTCCCCCCGTACAGTTGGCAGAGAGGTGGAGGAAGAACCACCAGAAGTCAACAAGTACCCATTGCACCCTCCTGAACCACTAGCCATTACATCATTAGAAGAAAAACCTTCCCTTTTTTGTTATAGTGCTACTCTCCTATAGTTCCAACTTTCCCCATTGGCCAGCACAACAAAATGTGGAAAGACTTTCTTAACTCTGTAGGGGCCCCTAAACTTGCTAAGACCCTTAGCACACCTACCCGGTTTTACCTTAACTAGATCACCCACCGAGATAGGCAAAGGAACATTACTGTGGGATAAAGGTACTTCATCATCCAAGCGCCTTAACCAAGCAGGAGTCAATCTTGTCACCGGGGCACGCCCACGCATTAATTCAAAAGGGGATTTTTCACCATTCTTGTGAGGCGTGGACCTATACGCCCAGACAACTTCTTGCACACGCTCATGTGAAAAACAACCACTCTCCACAAACATCTGGATCACCCCCTTTACGAGACGATTAACCCTTTCACATAGACCATTTCCTTGTGGGTTGTGAAGGCTAGTCTTCTGATGTCTGATGCCACAATCACGTACAAATGAAGCCATTTTAGAAGACGTCAATTGGGTGCCATTATCTGAGATAAGGACAGAGGGGTATCCTTCATTCAAGAAAACACCCTTCAGAAAGTTAATGGTGGTATCAGTGTTTATCTCCCTCACAAACTGTACACACAGCCACTTCGAGTAACAATCAATTATAACAATGGCATAACGTTGGTTTAAGGGTAACTCACTCATAGGGCCTATGAAGTCCAAACAGACACTGTGCCAAGGCACATTCTCAAATCCAATTTTCTGAGGTGACTGAGAACCTAGAATTTTCAGACGCTTCTCCCCTTCTTTGCAAAAGCTACACTTCAGCACACAATCCACAGCATCTCTATCAACAGAGGGCCACCAAAAGTTTTCTTTGACACGACGTTGGGTGAGGCTTTGGCCCAAATGGCCCTCATGAACCAAGTCAAGAATCCTACTCCTTAAAGAACCAGGAGGAACAAAGCGATCCCCCCGCATCAGAACATCTTTTCCTTCCAAAGAAATTTCATCCAAGACCTTCAAAAACGGTCTAACCTGAGGGTCAACAGTGCTCTCCCTTCTTGCTCCTTTCGAGACAAGATTTATAACAGCCTTTAGAATTTGATCCTCTTCCATACCATTTGACCACTCGTCACGGGAAAAAGAGCCACCTCCTACAAACAAGACATCCTCAACTATGGCAACCGCTAGATCATCCAAAGTCTCCTTAAGGGTACCATCACAACTAGTGGATCGCACAGGAAGCCGCGACAAGCAATCTGCCTGGACATTTTTCCAGCCATATACAAACTCAATCTCACATTGGAAGTCCTGTAGACAAGAGGCCAATCTCGCCAGCCTTGGAGACCCTTTTCCAGCACCACCTGGAGCTAAGACATTTACAAGGGGTTTATGGTCCGTACGGAGAATAAACTTGTAACCCCACAAATAGGTCCTAAAGTAGCTCGTGCCCCAAACAGCAGCAAGAGCTTCACGCTCTATGACTGAGTAATTTGATTCCGAGACAGACAAAGGCCTAGACGCAAACGCTATGGTCTTCTCTACCCCTCCATGGTTTTGCAGGAGAACTGCACCAAGACCTATGGCACTGGCGTCAACCATCAAAATAGAGGACCGAGCAGTATCAAAAGGGGTAAGGACATTAGCAGACTTAAGTTCCCCTTTGATCATATTGAAGCAAGACTCATGCTCAACAGTCCAATTAAACCTGACACCTTTTTTTAACAAGTATCTCAAGGGAGCGGTCTTTGAAGAGAAATCTCTCACGAATTTCGAGTAAAACTCAATCAGGCCCATGAAGGACCGAAGTTTATCCTTGTCAACGGGGAAGGGAGCTAGTTCAATGGCCTCCAATAAGTTTCTCTTAGGTTTAATACCTTCCTCTGATAGGCAGAAACCTAAGTACTCTATTTCCTTCAAAAGAAAAGCACACTTCTCCCTTCTCAGCGTTAGGCCAGCATCATCCACTCTTCGTAACACATTCTGCAAAATCCCATTGTGCTCTTCCAAAGAATCTCCATAAATCAAGATGTCATCTTGAAAGTATAATACTTTATCTAAACCCTTAAAGACCTCAGAAACAAGTCTCTGGAACACACTAGCGGCAGAAACAAGTCCGAAGGGTAACCTCGTGAATTGGAAGGTCCCTTCACTGGTGATGAACGCAGTCAGATGTTTGGACTTGTCATCTAAGCAAATTTGATGGTAAGCATGCTTTAGATCTAACTTACTAAAAAACTTGGCCCCCTTGAGTGTCGAGACTAACTCACTAATGTTTGGTAGTGGGAACACATCAGCAACCACACATTTATTCAATGAACGCAGGTCCACACAGAACCTAATTTTATTATCAGGTTTTTGTGAAATCACCACTGGCGAAACTCACGGGGACGCCTCAATGGGTTCGATAATGCCACCCTGAAGCATTTCTTCCAAAGTAGCCTTAACCTCTTTTCGCAACGCGAAAGGGACTCTCCTCACTTTATGTTGGACAGGGCAACTACCTTCCTTGAGAATTATCTGATGGGAATAACCTACAAGTTCCCCTAATTGATCTCTAAAGACATTTTTGAATTTATCCAGAATCTCGTCAACAGATGAATTATCGACAATAGACACTGGATCATCAGACCTGGGATCAACCACAATGTGCAAATCATACTGATGGTGACGACCTAAAATGGCCGGCCCATCGGTTGAAACATATATTTTCCCAGATGCTGATCTGTTTTTAAATTCAATCTTTGCTTCGAAATAGCCCAACAGATCAATTTTCTCGCCTTGATACCAGACGGAGAAATGTCACACTCCTTTAAAACTCTTTCACCCCACACGCTCTTCAACAAGGATAGAGGGATGATGGTCCACTTGGAACCTGTATCCACCATGAGAGTGACACCCTTTCCAACAATGTTAAAGTTAGCTTTAAAAGCATTTCCCCTTCGATCCTTGCAAGAGCATACTTTGTCATCCAAAACCAATATTTTGTTCATTGATCAACTGGGAGGGTTTAGGGTATTCCAGAATTGGCCAGGCGCGCACCCAAGTGACCGCAAAGTATTATACTACTATGGAGTATAGAAATCTAGGCAAAAGGGCGGGCGGTAATCCCTCGTAACCGCTCAAGGTTGGATCAAGAAAATCCACACAAATTGCACAAAAACAACAAAGCCCCTGCACTGGATAAACAATAATAATGTCTGAGTGACTTCTAGTTTCAGTAGCATAAGTCAAACGTGCACATCGAAATTTCCAAAGTCAAAGTACTATATAGTGCTGAAAAAGGAATTCAAATGAAGTAAAGTTCTTGGTATAAAACACCGGTTTATTGTTCCTCTTGTACTGGCCAACACGTGTTTCATCGCAGGGAAACAGACTGCGAATCTTCAGGGCCTCTTAAAGAAAGAACCGGAAGAGGTGTTGTGGCCAACGCCCGAAAAGGGCGAAGTGTAGAAAATAAACGTTGCTCGCATAGTTCGAAGGTTTCTTAAAGGAGTAGTAAGGAAGCCATAATCGGGAGGAGAAGATTTGAAGCAGTAGCGCTCAAGTTTAAGTAGACAGGCGGATACACCTGACTGAATGTATTCCCCCTCCTGTAGTTCCCGGCGCCGTTTTTCAAAGACGGTCCTTTGAAAAAGATCTTCTCCTCCCGGTTATGGCTTCCTTACTACTCCTTTAAGAAACCTTCGAACTACGCGAGCAACGTTTATTTTCCACACTTCGCCCTTTTCGGGCGTTGGCCACAACACCTTTTCCGGTTCTTTCTTTAAGAGGCCCTGAAGATTCGCAGTCTGTTTCCCTGCGATGAAACACGTGTTGGCCAGTACAAGAGGAACAATAAACCGGTGTTTTATACCAAGAACTTTACTTCATTTGAATTCCTTTTTCAGCACTATATAGTACTTTGACTTTGGAAATTTCGATGTGCACGTTTGACTTATGCTACTGAAACTAGAAGTCACTCAGACATTATTATTGTTTATCCAGTGCAGGGGCTTTGTTGTTTTTGTGCAATATTTTGTTCATATCACGTTTCAATTCGCCACAGTCATTGACCACAGTCACTCTTGAGCTATTTCTATTTTTGCACATCTTTGCAAAGTGCCCCATCTTTCCACAACGCAGACACTCTTTGTTATTTGCAAAACAGAACTTAGCATCTGAGGTATGCGAAAAACTCCCACACTTTGAACACATTTTTTGACTATTCTTACTATTCGACGATTGTTGTACATTCTTTTTTTGAAGAATATAGCCCTTTTTTCTGACAATAGCAATAGCCATTGCTTCATCGTCACTATTGTCACTAAGTACACCCTTATTGGAAACCTCTACAACCTTTGTTTCTACACCGCTCTTCTGTAACTCTCTCATACATTTCTCGCTCTCTTCCACAACCTTTGCTAATTCTATAGCAACTTTCAATGTTGGATTCTTCGCTGCCCATAATCGTTCTTGGACCTTCCTGTTGTTGGCCTGAACAATTAATTGGTCTCTAATCAGTTCATCCGCCATTTGACCGAAATTGCATTTTACAGAAAGTTCACGTAGTCGTGCAACGAATTCATCAATGCTCTCATCTGCTAACTGCTTGTTTTTATAGAACTTATATCTTTGTAGGACAAGGTTTTCCTCTTTACCAAATCTGATTTCCAATCTTGCTACTGCTTCTTTAAATTCATCAAACTCATCTAGTGACCCCGAAGGTAATGCTTGCGGTAAATATTTGAAAAGACGCTGTCCTTCTTTGCCCAAAGTGGTCATTAAAAGAGCTTTCTTTCGTTTAGCAGAAAAGTCTTCTCCATCTAGAGCCTGAATATAATTATTAAACATAACAATCCAGTCTTCCCAGGTTACAGACGGATTCCCTGGTTCACTCAGGAATTGTGGTGGAAGAGCAACATTGACTGCTTGGGCCATGGGGTCAGACTTATGTAGATACGAAATTAAAACGAAGTTTGCAAAGTACAAAGCGAAGAATTAAGGGCACAGTATCAAAGTGAAGTAAAATAAAACAGTCCGCTTATTATTCTAATATTAGAACTTATGAAATAAGCGCTTACACCGATCAAGATGTCCAAAGTCAGTTGGCACTCGACGCTGTTTCAGGAAGAAAACAGAGAAGTTCTCGGTGGGTCGCGTCTCCTAGGCAACCACCGACATTAAAATAGCCGACTACGTTCTTGTTTAGGCCTCTAACGTCATCACGAAGACGCACAGGAAGAGGAATGCGTTTCAGTGACGCGTAGCGTTGCGTTTCGGTGACACGTAGCATGCAGCGTGTGAGTTCAGTCACGCTTCCAACTTCAACCCCACAGCGTAGACACGCACAGAGAAATGCGTTTCAGTGATGTGTACGGCGTAAAACGTGGTTGCTACGCGACACATCAGAATACATTCAGATCACGCTCACCGTCATTGGGACGTTGAAGAAACTGACGTCACTCACTTTGACGGCGGAGGCATCGACATCGGAAATCTTCCAAAATTGCTTCCGAGGTCGTGATCAGCTCTGCAATGAAGAGTTGTCTTACGCAGTGCACCACACTGGGTTCATGAGGGAGCTGGTGACTACCGCTCTGTAATTTTCCTTTCGGCTGCAAAATCGAACGAGGAAGCTGTGGTCAGACGCATCACCAGTCCAAGTCGCCAAATGATGTAAATGAATATACGCTTCCACGAACAGGTACTCCAGGATACAACTTTATTGCAGCACAGAACAGGTAGGACCATCCCTCATCTGACCAGAGCTCCAACTGCCAACAAGGCGATGGAGAACTTCAGAACTAGGAACACCCAGAGTAATCTAGAGTGCTAGCCCAAGGAAAGAGCTAAGCACTGTACAACAGTCTGTCAGCTAGCACTACCTGCTGTGGTAAAGACGGTATGTCAGTGTTCAATAGCAACACAAACTCTCACATGAACTTTGAAACACTGTCCTCTTCATTTGCAATTACCAGGTACATTATTTCTGCTACTTCAGTTTGTTTTGCGGTAGCCTAGAACTTAGTTTGCAGACCAACGACTAGGGCGGCAAACTTTCAACACTACCACTACAAAGTAGCCGTTTTGGTGGGGAAACAGTATCTTCCTTTGTTTATGCTGTATTTGAGCCACTTTGTGAACATTAGCTGCTTATCAACATTGCGGCAATATAGTTTGGTTTCCAGGCTACACTGTATCGATTGTATGACTTTCCATTCCAAGTGTATTCTGAGCTTTGCAACTGTCATAACTTCAAATCAAAGCTTTGCAAACATTAGTACGTGTATAGTCCAAAATGTGTCCTGGTTGTCATTCATACATTGCTTTATCTCTTTGTTCAATGAGAATTGCGTTTTGTATACGTTCTACTTTTGGAACCTAAAGTTTATACGGTGAATATAAGATATTGCGGTATTACATGACTCTGACTGGACATCCATATCTTTATTGCAACTATAATAATAGTGTTGGATTACATGTAGACTCACGTGATATCACATCCCTTAAATTGGTCTTTGCCTGCTTGTCCGCATTTATCCGGACAGGCAAGTAAGCTTTAGAGAAGCCAGCTTCCCACTGCAGAGCTGGTACTGGAACACTGGATGCCATTGACCCCTTTTACTGTTAGTGTCCTTGAGGGCCCAGCAGCAGAAGGACCCAAAAGCTGATCCTGACACCCGTCCTGAAAGCGAGGGAAATCCCACTGTGCTGATTAGCTGGCCATCAAAACTGCACGCTAGCCCACCTGAACTGAGTGGAAAACACTTGTGTGGCACACTTTACAAAACATGCCAAAAGGTGCTTACTCTATTGCCAGGAGTCAAAACCTCTCGAGCCACAAACTCTGATTTGCATGGTTAATGTGCTAACACTTCCAGGATGTCAAGGAGCAAGGTCTACATTCTCCTTATGTTGGGGCCAATACAGATGAAATCGTGCCTGCTGCTGTACCCGTATACCCGACAATCCTGTGTGTCTGAGTACATGAGAATTTCTAACTGTGAAACAAAAAGCACCATAGGCCTGCTGTCCTTGCAGAACACTGCACCTGCCTGAGTGGGAATCTGCAGAGACCTTCCATTACCAAGATCAAATTTACATATGGACATGACAGTCATCCCTAGCGGTCACTCTACCTCACTGAAAAGCTTTTTTTAGAGACTCCTCTACCCACCAGCACTCCACAACCTTCACTCATCTTCATTCATGGCCTACATTAGCACCTTCGGTGTGGGAACTGGGAAGGTATCTCTGAATCACACTTTGGGGTCTCTCCCACAATCCTTTCTAAGCATGTGCAGGTGTCCAGCTTCTAGCTCGCCTTGTTACTCCCAGAACCAATGACGACATTGTGCAGTCCAAACCTGACACTCTCGAAGGTGGGTCTAGAATACTATTTGATCTTGGGGACAGGGAGACCCGTCAGGTCACTTATGGCTCTAAAATATGCAGTGCCAAAGGATACCATAACCTTAAAACCAGCCAGGCCTCCAAACCGGCCGGTAGCATTAGATTTCTTAATAGCCACCAGCAGTTCAAAATATTTGGCCATCATGAATCTGAGGTTACTCAAACAATATCTGGAGCTAGTTTACATTTGAATAATTTGATCTTGCCTGGTAGATCTGAGGTGATGCAGTACCATAATAGGAAACCTGAGATCCTAGTTGGCCACAGCGTCCTGCTACAACAAACCACCTTTCATGGAAACCAGGAGAAACTAGTGAAAACCAATTTAAGCTTTAAGTTTAGGACACTGAACTAATTCACAATATGTATGGACAAAAAGCAGAAAATCACAGTGAGTCCTGTTAATTAGAACCAAACTATTACAGCGACGTTTTAAGGAGTGGGCAAAGAAGGCAATTGCCCAGTGATCTTTCAGTCACCTCTAGTTCTGTACTTCAACCACTCTAATGCTAAGTGGTTATCTGTACCTCAACATTTTCTCTCCCTTCCAAGTGCCATTCTAAGGAGTTTTGGGACACCATGCAAGACATATTTCATCTGTTTTTTTGTGTGCCCCGATTACAAATCAATATTGTCTGGTATCATATGAGCATGAATTAGAAGAAAAAGTACAATAAACATTAACCTTCTCCGAAAAGGGAGCCCCACAATATGTCTTGCGCAGGGCCCCAAAATCGTTAAAACATCCCTGAACTATTAGGATTGTACTCCGTGTGACCCATACTTGTGAGCTCCCTCTGACTGCTGATAAACTCCACTGTTAAAAGTGTCAACCTCCTGGGCTGCTCCGAAGTGAACCATGGTGCTAAACCTAGTAGGAGAACACTACCTAGTTCCGTCAAATGAGATCTAAATCTGTGCAACATACCACGTAACTACCGCAAACAAACCAGCACAGCACAGAACAGATGCATTAATCCTTAAACTATCTCCTTGAATAATTCTGGAACAGTTAAGACTGGACACTTTCAAATGTCACTATCCTTACTAATTTGTATGTTTCCTTTATTGTATGACATTTAGTAAGAGGTGTTCCTGTGTAAGTAATAACTCTGACTGGACATTGATCAGTATTGTTTACGTGATCAACAATTATGCTATATTAGCTATATGCAGCTTTATTATTCTGGGTTTCCACCTTTATACCACCTTTCATTGCTAGACCGTAACTGCTCAATGAACACATCTGCTACCAACATCTTGGTTAGAAGGAACCACATTCATTTTCATCATCTGTGACCTCTACAAGTTAAGAATCAGTGAAAACCCCAAACTCTGTCCTCCTCCTATCTTCACGAAATTTCAACTTAATACACTTCATTGTCTCCTCCACCTTTATTCACCGTCATGTTTCCTCTGATTTCATCCACTGACTCAGTCGTATGTCCTCTCCCTTCTCTAAAACCATCCTCCGGAATCATCTTTACTCCTTTCTGTTACCTCGCCTCATGCCATTCTTTAACCAAGTATATGCGCACTCTTTTAGCAGCTCTGTATCCCACATAGCCTCTCTCTTCATTATCTGGGAGTTTATGCTCTTGCCTCTTAATTTGGCAGATCCCTTTACTATGTTTCTTCATTTGCTTTAATCCCTTACCTCTCACTCATCTCTCCTCAGATTATTATTCATCTTATCCTTTATTCATTCCATAGTTCTACTTCAGTCTCTTCTCTTGCTTAACTTCCTTGTATGTTTTCTTGTACATGTCCTCCCTTTTCTTTCCTGTTCATTCGCATTTTCCTTGCTTGCTCCTCATTGGCCTTCTGCTTTCCCCCTACTTTAGTTCATCCTAGGTCCTCTGTCTTCCCCGGGCTCTCCCTTATCTATTGCCTACTCTGGCTCCTGTATACCACCAAACCCCTAGCTTACATTATTTATTGTTATAGTACGGTTGGCTTTATGTTCCAGATAACAGCAGTTAATGTATTTTAACTTGATTGTCATAGCCATTCGTCACCCCTCTTATTCCATACCAATGAACTAGTCCTTTGCATTAGTTATTCGCTGTAGATAGTCGACATTGAGTCTACAAAAATTGTAATTCGGGTTCAACTGTAATGTAGCTCCTTGAGGTCACTTTAGTCTGTACAAAGGTAGGATGCAACCTATTTCTCACTCTGTTTCCCCAAGCTCGTTGGCAGATAGTGTATAGTTTTTAAAGTTCTGTAAAACTTGACTGTCTTATTTACACATGCCCAACACCTACATTTGAGGGTTTTCCCTTGTGACCAGTGTAGTACTTTCCTTTTCACAACTCCTGTCCAAGGTCAAACCCTATGATTTCCCTCTCCTTGTCCCTTTCACTCCAGGAAGCCAGCTGTCCACCCATCACTACCTACCTAATGAAAACAATATACCTCGAGAGCTCTCTTTTATTCCGATTCGCCTTCTTTCCTCAAATAAATAAGCAGACCGCCCCAATAACAGCATTCTGTGAGTCAAACCATCCTGCAAACTATTCATCACCAAAGTATGCCATAACTACAGCTTTATCATTTACATCCACGTCACAAAAAATGCACTACATATAAAAACAAACTACAAATCACTGTATCCTTAACAACGGAAAATAAGAACTCCAGAACCCTGTTCAACGCCTCCAGTGCTCAGGTTGCACTAATGACTAAATTGTTACTCCTCCGTATAATGCACCCTGCAGCGGGTTTAAGGGCAAGAACCCCTTAAAAAACAGGATCTCTAGCAACTAACTAGTAATCCATGGTCAGTCAACATGCAGATGATCCACACACAAAACATCAAACAGCAGAAATGCTAGAAAGCAGGTGGGCAACTGCTTTGGACTTCATCGTCCCAGAATCTGCAACACATTTTAAACCCATTCTTGAGAGAATACCACCTTGTCTGCACATCAGAAGACAAATGAAAACTAAACTAGTCAAACAAGCCTTTAAATGGTTCCTGTACTACAGGAAGTAATGGCGGAGTAACAGTGGAAGCTGCCAACTTTGTTTCCAACTAACAATAGAAGGTACGGCCTCTCAACAGTAAGGCTAGGCCCATTAAACAAAACACCACTGGAATTGCCAATACTGTTCACTATTTCTTTCCTTATTCTCTAATTGGGACACATCCCTGACTCAAAGTGACACAATAAGTTTTACTTCATATTCTTTTAATTTTTCAAATTGTTCATTATCTTTTTCTTATATATCAAACTAAGATTATATACTCTGCACATCTCGTATACACAACCCACACCCACCTTTTTACAGTTATACAAAACACAAACAGAAATACTTTTTTGACATTACCTAGGTGCAACATAAAAACAAAAACATTCTTTATACAAAACGATCAAACACAAACATGACAAATGTTTACATAGAAAAATTGCTTATTTTCAATTCACTGAATAAACCTCTTGAAATCAATAGTGCCTGTTCTCAAACAACCCTCTGCTTGTGGAATTGAATCTTATTATTAGACAAATTTATCCAAACACTATGACGAGACAAGGGGGATTTTTCTTTTTGCTGCACTTGTTGTGAAACACTACGTGGTCGACGCGTTTCAAACCCAAGCGTTAGTAAGGGGTTCTCATCATGACCAATAGTTGAAAACACAAAATATGACACCAGTATCAATTCTCCAATAACTTTCTTTTCTTGACACCTACACGATCCCCTGGTTACCTTTCTAGGATGAGATCAGCCGATCTCTTTTTCTCCAAATATTTATTGTCTCCAAGACTCATTTCTGCAATGAAAAAATGCAGGCGGGGGGAACAAAAAGAGAGAGAGAGAGAGAGAGAGAAATGGACCGTCAGGGTTCGTTTGAAACCTAAGGCTCTGCCACTAAAGATGCACTGTTGTGCACTTACTTGTGTCTTTCTATTGGGGGGCACAGGCAGCCATCCTTGCCGTGTTTTACTGCTTCAGAAATAAAGACGGCAATGTATTTTACCTTTCATCTCAGTGATAACACACCACTGCAATCTTGCATTTTGCCTACCTTTCTCAGCGACCGCTGAGCCTGGTTCAGGTGAGGTCGCCCCCACACCACTGCTACTGCCCGCTGCCTGCCTGCCAGCACCTGCACCCTGCGGCTGCCTTCCTCTGCCCGCAGCCCGCCGTCCGCCGGCCGCCGCTGCTCTGTGTCCTTCTCCCCCCTGCTCCGCCGTTAGTGTGCCCCCCTCCCCCAGCCGCCGGACGACCCAGCCACCGCTGAGCCGCCCTCGGCCCTTTCCCGCCACTGCCCATTCTCGTCACCGCCCCCCCCACTGCCCATTGGCCCCGATCCCGCCACCCAGCTGACCCGCCCTCCCGGCTCCTCATTTAAGGGGGACCCTCGCAGGGCTAGGGAGCGACTGCTGAGCCTGGTTCAGGTGAGGTCGCCCCCACACCACTGCTACTGCCCGCTGCCTGCCTGCCAGCACCTGCACCCTGCGGCTGCCTTCCTCTGCCCGCAGCCCGCCGTCCGCCGGCCGTCGCTGCTCTGTGTCCTTCTCCCCCCTGCTCCGCCGTTAGTGTGCCCCCCCCTCCCCCAGCCGCCGGACGACCCAGCCACCACTGAGCCGCCCTCGGCCCTTTCCCGCCACTGCCCATTCTCGTCACCGCCCCCCCCACTGCCCATTGGCCCCGATCCCGCCACCCAGCTGACCCGCCCTCCCGGCTCCTCATTTAAGGGGGACCCTCGCAGGGCTAGGGAGCGACCGCTGAGCCTGGTTCAGGTGAGGTCGCCCCCACACCACTGCTACTGCCCGCTGCCTGCCTGCCAGCACCTGCACCCTGCGGCTGCCTTCCTCTGCCCGCAGCCCGCCGGCCGTCGCTGCTCTGTGTCCTTCTCCCCCCTGCTCCGCCGTTAGTGTGCCCCCCCCTCCCCCAGCCGCCGGACGACCCAGCCACCGCTGAGCCGCCCTCGGCCCTTTCCCGCCACTGCCCATTCTCGTCACCGCCCCACCCACTGCCCATTGGCCCTGATCCCGCCACCCAGCTGACCCGCCCTCCCGGCTCCTCATTTAAGGGGGACCCTTGCAGGGCTAGGGAGCGACCGCTGAGCTTGGTTCAGGTGAGGTCGCCCCCACACCACTGCTACTGCCCGCTGCCTGCCTGCCAGCACCTGCACCCTGCGGCTGCCTTCCTCTGCCCGCAGCCCGCCGTCCGCCGGCCGTCGCTGCTCTGTGTCCTTCTCCCCCCTGCTCCGCCGTTAGTGTGCCCCCCCCCTCCCCCCTCCCCCAGCCGCCGGACGACCCAGTCCCCGATGAGCCGCCCTCGGCCCTTTCCCACCACTGCCCATTCTCGTCACCGCCCCCCCCACTGCCCATTGGCCCCGATCCCGCCACCCAGCTGACCCGCCCTCCCGGCTCCTCATTTATGACGCCCCCGGAGCGACCGTGCAGCGGGCGCGCCGAATGAGCACCGAGGGTGCGCCAAAGGTAAGCCGGTCTGCGCCCGTCCGCGCCTGGACCGCGCCTGGACCGCGCCCAGCGCCAGGACCCCTGGCCCCCGCAGACCCCAGCCCACCCGCCGGACGTACGACGCCGCCACCCTCAACGCACTTAACACCGGCCGAATCCCGGGATGCTACCGAGCAACCCCGAGACGCACCCACGGACCCTTCAGCTGCCACGCCTGCAAGTTCACCTGCATCCGGACCTGCACTACACCAGCACCCACCAAGCCGAACACCAGCAGCAACCACCTCAAGTGCATCTTGCTCAACACCCGCTCCGTCCACAGACACGCCGTTCAACTCTGGAACCTACTCGACACCACAGCTCCTGACGTTGCCTTCCTCACGGAAACCTGGATGAACGACTCCTCAGCGCCCGACATTGCCATCGCCATCCCAGAGGGCTACAAGATCACCCGAAGAGACCGATACAAACAGACGGGAGGAGGCATCGCCATCATCCATAGAGACACCATCTGCATCACGACCAACACCGACGACACCCTGACAACTGCCGAACACCTGCACTTTCAGATACACACCAACCCCAAGACCACCCTCAGAGGCACCCTGATCTACCGACCCCCGGGACCACGCACTCAATTCAGCGAAGACATCGCCGACTTCATCAGCCCGCACGCCCTCCCCTCTGCCGACTACATCCTCCTCTGGGACTTCAACTTCCACCTGGAGAACAACAACGACCGCAACACCACCTCCCTGCTTGACAACCTCGCCAACCTCGGACTCAAGCAGCTGGTGACCACCCCCACCCACCTCGCCGGACACACACTCGACGCCGTCTTCTCATCCAGCAAGGACATCGTCTTCAGCCGTGCCACCGGACTCAACTGGACGGACCACAGCTGCGTCCACTTCAGCTTCAGAAGGACCACAATCCACCACCACCAGCAACAGGATGCACAAAGAAGCTGGAACAAGATCACGGCCGACCAACTCGCCACATCCCTGAGCCAGCACCCTCCCGCCAGCTCAGCGAACCCCAGCCAGGCCGCTGACAACCTCACGAAGTGGATCAACAGCTGCGCAGACGACCTCACCCCACTGAGGACCCCACCCAGCAGACCCGGCAGCAAGAAGGCCCCATGGTTCACCGACTAACTCAAGAGCTCCAAGAAGAACTGCCGAGCCCTCGAGAAAGCGGGGAGAAAAGACCCAACACCGGACAACGTGACCACCCTCAAGCTCGCCACCCGAAAGCACCATCAACTGATTCACGCCACCAAGAAAACAGCATTCAAGGAACGACTGGACAACAACGCACACAACAGCAAGGAACTCTTCAACATCGTGAAAGAGCTCTCCAACCCCAACGCCGGAAACAACGACATCACCCCTTCGCAAGACCTCTGCAACTCCCTCGCCTCCTACTTCCACAACAAGATCGCTGACAGACACAACAGCTTCAGCACTCAACCGACGAACACCACGACCGAACCACCGCACCCCACCACCACCCTCCGCGCCTGGACTCCGATCAGCACCGAAGACACCGTCCTCACGATGAACTCCATCCACTCCGGATCTCCGACCGACCCCTGCCCTCACCACGTCTTCAACAAGGCCGACGCTATCATCGCACCCCACCTGCGGGACATCATCAACACCTCCTTCGACACCGCTACCTTCCCGGAGAGCTGGAAGCACGCCGAACTCAGCGCTCTACTAAAGAAGCCATCAACCGACCCCACCGACCTCAAGAACTACCGCCCCATCTCGCTGCTCCCGTTTCCTGCAAAAGTCATCGAGAAGACCGTCAACAAGCAGCTGGCCGCCTTCCTCGAGACGAACTGATCCCTCGACCTCTCGCAGTCTGGCTTCCGGGCCAACCACAGCACCGAGACCGCCCTGATCGCAGTCACCGATGACATCCGAGCGCTGCTCGACAACGGAGAAACAGCGGCCCTCATCCTCCTGGACCTCTCCGCGGCCTTCGACACTGTCTGCCATCGTACCCTAGTACAACGCCTCAGCAACGTCGGAGTCCAGGAGAAGGCACTGGAGTGGATCATCTCCTTCCTCGCCGGAAGGACACAGAGAGTCCGCCTCCCTCCGTTCAGATCTGAAGCCACCGAAGTCATCTGCGGCGTCCCTCAAGGCTCCTCGCTCAGTCCAACCCTCTTCAACATCTACATGAGCTCCCTCGCAGACATCGCACGCCAGCACAACCTCAACATCATCTCCTACGCCGACGACACCCAGCTGATCCTCTCCCTTACCAACGACCCCGCCACCGCCAGAGCCAACCTTCACGAAGGGATGAAAGAGGTAGCCGAATGGATGAAGAACAGCCGCCTGAAACTGAACTCAGATAAGACGGAAGTCCTCATCCTGGGATCCTCACCCGCCGCTTGGGACGACTCCTGGTGGCCCCCCGCCCTAGGCAGCGCACCCAAACCAACAGACCACGCACGCAACCTGGGCTTCATCCTGGACTCCTCCCTCTCCATGACCAGACAAGCCAACGCCGTCTCCTCGTCGTGCTTCAACATCCTGCGCATGCTACGTAAGATCTTCCCGTGGATCCCCACCGAGACCAGGAAGACGGTCACCCAGACCCTCGTCACCAGCCGACTGGACTACAGCAACACCCTCTACGCCGGAACCACCGCCAAACTCCAGAAGAGACTCCAGCGGATCCAGAACGCCTCAGCACGACTCATCCTGGACATCCCCCGTCGCAGCCACATCTCCGGACACCTGAGAGATCTGCATTGGCTTCCGGTCAACAAGAGAATCACCTTCGGTCTCCTCACCCACGCACACAAAGCCCTACACACAGCCAAGGCCCAGGATACCTCAACAGCCGCCTCAACTTCTACGCTTCCAAACGCCAGCTTCGATCGACCAGCCACGCCCTCGCCGCCATCCCCCGCATCCGTAGAGCCACCACATGGGGACGGTCCTTCTCCTACCTCGCCGCCAAGACATGGAACTCCCTCCCCACCCACCTCCGCCTGACCCAGGACCACCTCGCCTTCAGGAAGCAACTCAAGACCTGGTTGTTCGAGCAGTAGCAGATCCCCCTCCCCCAGCGCCTTGAGACCCTCTGGGTAAGTAGTGCGCTATATAAATGCGATGATTGATTGATTGATTGATTGATTGTGATTAGCCTTGTATGCCAGATTGGAAGATTTATAATGACCTAAGGGATAAACCAGAAGGATGATAAGGCAGTGCTCTGTCGTATGCCGGTGTTGCTTACTCTATTGCAATGCTTCTGCGCCAATGTTTGTCTGCTTAATAAAGTTGTTTCCGTTCGAGGTTTCTCAGACTGTTGAAATATCTTATACCATCACGCCACTTGTAAAGCCGTGAGCGCGAGCTTATTAAAGTTTTTGAGGTGTCACAGCCAGTTGAAATTTCTTATGCCAGAAGGCCACTTGTAACGCCGTAAGCGCGAGCTTTGTCAGACCCCCCAGGATATAGCGGCATGGATTAGCAAATTTAGCGGCACAAAAAAGGAAATTTAGCGGCACAAATATGGAAATTTAGCGGCAATTTTGCGGCCTTTTTTTGGGCCAATTTTCCTACAACAAAAACAGATATCTTTGTTTTTGAGTTATTTAGCAACATGAAGCTATGAGACTCTATTGTTGCTGTTTTCTGTCCCGAAGGGAGACAAGAGAAGGCACGAGCGTACAGGAGATGTGCACGCGTACGGACAGGAGATGTGCATACCATATGCATGTACATCTCCTGTCCCCGGAGGCTGGCAGTGCCTTCAAACACATTTATGCAACAAGACTTCATTTTACTACACAAAATGAACCCCTTCTTCTCAGGTTGTACTGCTGATTCGTCTATGTGATGGAACAGTATTTTTGGATTTCAAGGCTATTTGTGAGTCCCAATTAAGGAATTTTAAGAATTCGCAATTTATTTTAGTGATTTCTTCATGCATAGCATTTTGCTATTCCTTATTAGCGAATCCTTATTTTTCGCTAATAAGGAATAGCAAAATGGGTGCTTGATGCATCTGGGGCTTAGTTCTTCCTACCCTTAGATGTCCCTCAAATATGGTGGCAATAATGGATGGTTTTGTGGTGCAACAAAGTTGTATTTAAGAGGCGTACAAACCCTCAGCCACATCAGGAGGCATGCTTTATCAATGGGTTTGCTGTTGTGTGAGAAAATGTATTGACCTTAGCCATCTCATACTTTTTTATTTATGTAAAGTTTTATATAGCGCGGATATGACCGAGGCGGGTATCAAAGCGCTTTACAGATCATCAAGGACAAAAAGAGATAAGCCAGTGTGTCAGTAACAGCAACAGTGATAAGCAAGATACTGGAGAAAAAGAGGAACAAAGTATAGTGACATTGTGTAAGCAAGTTCCTTTCACAAACTTCACCTAACAATTAATCCTATTGGCTAAAGTTCTGTAAGGATGGGTAAAATCCACTTTATTCAGAACCTTCCCCTCTCCGAATTAAAAAGGGTAGGGGGTCATGTATTAGCCCATTTTATGTCATGATGTCAGCGTATTTCTCCATTCTACTGCCTCTGTGGCATATTGTCCTGAAGCAGTGGCCAGGTGCGAGAGAAACAAATATGCTTCAGCCCCCCTCCCTCCCCCGGAGTGTTTGTGTTTACACCATCTGTGGTAAACGAACCAGCAATTTAACAACTGCAGAGATGGATTTTTACTTGTGACTGCCAAACGACACAAGTATCATGCTTATAGTTTAAGGAATATGTTCTATATGGTTTTGGTGGAAATACACTCTGATGAACATCAGTTTACCAAGGGTCAAGCTTGGTTGTCAAGTACTGGGTAATCATGCCAGAGAACGAAACGAAAGTAAGAATAGTGTTGCTCTGCCAAACTAATAATACATGTGTAGAGCGCACAGCACAGTCGTGCTTTTTGAACCCCAAAGGTGACGAAGATGCAGCATAGCAGAAACAAGACAAAATTAATCGCACTGAATTGAAAATCTATAATTTCCTAACTAAACCCAGCCAACATGGAACTGAAATTCATCTGTGTCTGATCAATACTGGAGTCATCAGAAAAGCTACTTTGGGCGATTTTAAAACAACAATTCTACATGGAAGATTAGCTATTTGAGGAGCTGAGACAGCCCCGGGCTGGCGTCTTGTCTCGCAGCTGCAGGGCGGGGTGGTGGGGGGAGGAGGGGGTGTCAAGTTCCTACAGCAGTAGGCAGAGTGGAGGGGCAGGGGGCTCGAAGGGGTGAAAACAGAACAAAGCCTATAGTTAACAAGTGAATGGTCTTTAACAGACCTGTTAAGTACCGCCAGCCCGGGGCTGTCTCAGCCCGGGCTGACAAACACTCCGGGGCAGGGAGGGGGAGGGAGGGAAGCCTGCCACTGTGGGTAAAACATGCATGCCTTCAGTGTTTTGTGCGCATTTTCTAAATTTCGCGGGCAGTTTTGTAAAAATCGCGGCATTTTTACAAAACTGCCGATTTTGCGATTTTTTTGCAAATCGCGAAATCGCGAAATCCTGGAGGGTCTGCTTTGTATTTCATTTTGTTTCTCGGCTTTTTCACTTAATACGCCGCAGCGATTGAAACCGTGTAGTGGTCGAAAAAAAGATTGCACGCATTGGTTGTGCCGCGCCCGCGGTCGCTTTGTCAACACAGCGGCCAGGCTTCGACGTTTGCCTTTTACAGTAGCAAAACATGCTTCTTAGTCGGACAATTGAGCACTTACTTGTTCTTTCAGTTAGAAGCGCGGCGGATGGCTCTTTCCCTCGCTCATGCAGACAAGTGAGTTTCCAGTCTAGCCGGAACCATCTACCTATCCCGGTACTTCCTGTTTGTCATATGCATGCCTAGAATCATCGGTACTGTAGTTTTCTATTGTACCAATGTGTTCTTGATAGGCAAAATAATGCAAAGGGATTAATGGAAGAACGTCATGAGTATTTTGATTTTTTAATCTCCACTCTAGTTCCTCAATCCAAACATGAAAAAAGGGTCATAACCACAGAGATAAAGTCTAAAAGTGAGGATTTGAACTGGAAGGCCTTTGTAAGCTTTTGAGTCTTTGAAATTAGTACACCTAGCCAAGCTATGCTCTAGGTCCTCAATTCAAACATGAATGAAGGTTATAACCACAGAGCGAACCTGTGAAATCAAGACCCATTTCTCATCCATCAGTGTATTATTGCAAAGATTAGTACTAGAGATTATAGATTTCAGATAATTCATTGAGGCCGTCAATGGCAGTATCGAATGTGACGATTAGTAATGCCTCTCTCTGTATCAATCTTCTTTCCAAATCACCTCCTCGCGGATCTGGTTCCAGTTTAGAAATCACCGTCCAGCGCAAATCTTGTTCTGCATGGTTATGGTTGATCCAATGATGGACTAAAAGGGCAGACAGCACTTTTTTACGAATTCTTGATTTATGCTGAGTTATCCTTTGTCGTACTTCCTGATTGGTCTTGCCTACATAAAGTTTCTGACATGGACACAGGATTCCATACACAACATTCCTGGATTTACAATTCGTAAAGGTGTTGTGTTTCCAACTCACATTTTTGTGGAAAAAAAACTGAGCCTTCTATTGTCTGGTTGCAGCAAAGACATGTACCACGTTTGTGATGACCCTTAATCAGAGGCAAACACAGTTGTTCCCGCAGTGTTTATCTTGATCTCACTCGTGGAAGAGCAGCACGCACCACCTGATTACCGATGCGGTTTTCTTTTTTTAGTGCAAATAATGGACATTGATTCAGTGTGTTATCCAATTTCTGTACTAGATGCCAATTCTGGCACATGATCTTTTTTAGAAAATTGGTGCTCGTGCAGAATGTGGTAACCCATACAATGCGATCCAGCTTCGTTTTTTCTTTCCTTTGTAACAACACTTCCCTAGGGGTCCACCATGCCCTTTTCATTGCATGTTTCAGTAGTTTTTTGGGATAATTTCGATCTTTTAATCTGTCCGCTAGTTGGTTTGCATGGAAAAAATATTCATCTTTAAAAGTGCAATTAAAAACTGTCCGTAAGGGAGATTATCCCTTAAACTCCTCGGGTGGTGGCTGTTGTAATGTAAGGATTTGTTTCTATCCGTTTCTTTTCTGTAAAGTGTTGTCACCAAACATCCTTCAGAAGCATAAACTTCCACATCTGAAAATAACATCCTTTTTGATGCATGATTAATGCTAAACTTAATGTCTGACGACCTATTGTTTAGCTATCCAAAAAATTGAAGCAAAGTCTCTTCACTTCCGGTCCATATCAAAAAGACAGTCTATATAACGAACCCAGTTTGAAATATATTGGAAATATGGGTTGTTGTTATACACAAACTTTTCTTCAAATTTAGCCATGTAAAGGATTGCCAGCTCTGGGGCAAAAGGACATCCCATGGCACAACCCTTTATCTGGAAATAGAAGTCTGTTTCAAATCTGAAATAGTTTTTTCGTAAAGAAAAATTTGCAAGCTCCATTATGAAATCAGTTGGTACTCTGTTAGGTTTTGGTCTTGTTTCCAGGAACGATTGTATAGCTTCTAATCCATCTTCCTGTGGGATCTGGGTATAAAGTGATACTATGTCAAGAGTCACCAAGATTTGATGCTACGGTGTAAATTTGACTTTTTTAATTTTGTTAATAAAATCTGTAGTGTCCTGAATGTAGGATGGTATTTGATCCATAAACTGTTTAAGAAAAAAGTCCACGTATTTTGAAATTGATTCTAAAACTGATTCACACCCTGAAACGATGGGTCTCCTGGGTGGATGAGTTGCGTTTTTATGAACTTTAGGTAGGATGTATAATAGTGGAATTCTAGGATGTTTTTTATTCAGAAAATCAAATTCCTTCTGTCCTACAAATTGCTTTTCATGACCATTTTTCAATATTAATATCAACTCCTTCTGAATGTCTGATGTTGGATCTTTGTCAATTTTTCTGTAGCATTCTTTCACATCTAATTGTCTTTTCACTTCAGCGATGTAATTCTGAGTGTTTCAAACCACAATAGATCCACCTTTATCGGCTTGTTTTATTACAATTGATGTGTCAGTTCAAATGGCATCTTTCTCCGATATCGAAATATTATGCTCGAAAAATGATCTCTTTTTTCTTTTGGTATTTTCTTTGTTGGTGGGCAAAATGTTGATTTATTCCTTAATACAGTCACTTCCAAGGCTGGGGTATTGGATTTTCCAAGAAGAAGGTCCTTAGTCGAAGTTTTCTACAAAATTCTATGACTTCAGATTTCATCTTTACAAAGTCTGTATGTTTTGATAGTACATAAGACAATCCACTTTTTAGTAAACTTTCTTCAGCCGAAGTGAGCTGTCTGGTCCAGATATTAAAAATTGGAGAAACAGTTACGTCTTGTAATATTGGCGCCTCGTTCTCATCTCCCATGGTTAGTTGGGATACCTGCTTCTGCCGTGGGGCCTCGTTTGGCCTCTTCCTAAAAAAAGTGTCACTCTGTTAGTGAAAGATGTACTTGGTAATTGTTGATTATTACCATGTCTGTTAGGGTTGAAAGTATTAAATCGACTTTTGTTAGTTTGAGATTCACCTCCAGATGAGGATGAAGTATCTGAGAAAGAGATAAACTTGTCTCTTGATCTCCCTTGGCATTCAGAGAGGAATCTACGTGATTCCTGTCTTGAATAGAAATCTACCTGCAGGTAGCGGTATTTAGTGTCCAATGAAAAATTATTTTTGACTTTCTCAAATTTGATTTCTTTTTGGTTTTTTGTATAGAGTAACAGTGGAAGCTGCCAACTTTGTTTCCAAGACAGACTCCAAATGCACTTGTCACTGTCTATAGGGTCATAACCACCACATGCTAACCACTATTTCAACACCCCTAATTCTCAAGATGCCATTGCCTCACCGGGAAGTATGAGAAAAAATGAGGCTAACTTTAAAAGGTAATATCGATAAACAAAAACATATAGGTTAAATTACTTTCCAGAGGGTTGTGTGTCTGAATGCTTCAGCAAGATTTCTTTAATGTTATAAAGGGTGGTAATGGAGAAGAGAATGCAGTGCTGGAAAGTAGGTGGATTGCACTGGATCAAGGTCCCGGCAGCTAATTCAGGGCTGGATCTGAGATCCCTTAGACCCATTGAAATATGCAGAATTTGTCCTGGTGTGATTTTCGGCCACCAGGACATAATTCAGCAGCACTGCAAGTTATTTGCATTCTGTTCGGAGAAGTAATATGGAGGCAGGGAGAATGCTTTCTAATTTTAAAATCTGGGCCTAAAACAAAGGCCTTATTTATAGGGTCATCAACCCTCCTTTTGTTTAATATCATCCTGGCTGGGAGCTATCTGGAGCTTAGCACGGCTTGTTATCACCCCACAAGTACATAAGAGAAATGATTGGAGGCAAGTTTTTAACTTTGTTCAACTCCCTATGTAAGAGATAAGCTGGCCCTGTAAGAATGCAAGATGTATCTGTCTGTATGAGTAATTGGACAAATATTGATTTAAATGTCACCTACTAATTTTGTTTATGTAAATCTTTTATAGTGCTACTCATCCCAGTGTAGGGTGCCTGAGAGCTTTCCATCACGCACAGAGGCAAAATAAATCACAGTGTGTAATTGAATGTACAAGAAATGCTACATAAGACAATGGGGGTTGTAAGGTATAGGAATATCACATCAAACATAGGTGTAACCATTATATGTTATGAGTGAATGGTCAGGAGAAACACAAATGGACTGATTTATATCTTTTGGGGAGAACGCCCCCTCATTTGCAACAAGAGGATTCACCCGACTAATTCATATGTTACCAACGGGCTAATGGAGCATGACTAGATCCACAGTCTTGGCGGTTCCAGCCAATGCAATGGAGACTTGATGCAAATCTCGAAAGGCTTACATCAAATTGTTGACGGAGCCTGGCGTCAAATGTCGATAATGTGTTTTTCTACAAAAATATAAACCCAAACTGTGTTTTTATTTTTGTACAAAACGTATGTAATACCCCATTTGCCATGGAAGTTACCTCCCATGTCAAGTGGAAACATAGCACCGTTATCGATGGCCATTCCAACCAGGGTTTCCCTTGCAGGGACGGACAAAGAAAAAAAGGGCTGTTACAACCGACATCTAGATTTGGAGGGCGGAGGACACAGCCGTTATCTGGTGGTCTTTGCTCCTTCAGCCCGAAAGAGCAAACCATATGTGAAGACAGGAGTTTGTTGGAGTGTGTACATCAAACCGCCAACATATAAATCTGCTGGGCGGACCATCGTGATATAGAAGAAATGAATCAGAACTTATTTGATTTCAGAGCATAAATAATTTGGCACTGCTCAAACCAACCAATGGAAAACATAAGAATTGGCAACAACAAAGAGGTCCAAAAATATATGCAATATTTTAATCTATTGTCATATATGGCACTAATATTGCAATTTACAAATTTTTATAATATTTTCCGTATACATGTAGAATCTTGAATTGTAAATGCCCCGTACCTAACGTGCAGGAGACAAGGGGTCTCAAAGGGAGTGCAAGTGATAGAGTGAAAAGAAAGAAGAAATCACACAAAATTTATAAAAACAACAGTTTTTTCAATTCCGAAAGGGTACCAGCCAGCAAATGCTGGACCAAAATACCTGACCACAATTCAATTTGTCCAAGAGGACTTCTTATTCATTTTGTCAGACATAAGATGTAACAGTTATCTGCACTATATCACAAAAAGAGAGGGGATATAGGTAGTGGTCCAGGTATCAATTAGAGTGTCGACGTTTCGACTCGTCTTGCGGCCTTGCGGTTAGTTGTGCCTGGGCCATGCGAGTATTCATCAGGACATATTAAACGGGGCAGCACAGGGTTATCTTGGTGCCCCCTGTGAGTGAAGCAGTAGTCGTTATCTGCTTACGTTGGGTTGTTTCATACGGTCCAAAGGCTCCTATTCTATGTACAGTTGCCAGAACCTGCACAATGAATCAGAATGGTAATTGTTCCCAGGTAAATTCCTTGTGACCACGAGGCAATAGGTCCGAGTCCAGAAATCAATCTGGCAGCTGTTGTGTATAACTCTGTTTTGATTCCTCACACTTGTACCATGATCGTAGATCCTGTGTACAATATTCCAAAGTCGGTGTAGAGGAGACTATGTGGTGATAAAGTCGCCGTATTTAACTCCCATTCGTTTGTCGGTAATGTAGTGTAGGTTTGCAAAGTCAAACATCTACCAGAAGACTGGAGTGGCAGCAACTCACTCCCGGACTGGCGTCAGGAGACGCCAGTCCAGGAGTGAGTTGCTGCCAGGAGACGCCAGTCCAGGAGTGAGTTGCTGCCACTCCAGTCTTCTGGTAGACGTTTGACTTTGCAAACCTACACTACATTACCGACAAACGAATGGGAGTTAAATACGGCGACTTTATCACCACATAGTCTCCTCTACACCGACTTTGGAATATTGTACACAGGATCTACGATCATGGTACAAGTGTGAGGAATCAAAACAGAGTTATACACAACAGCTGCCAGATTGATTTCTGGACTCGGACCTATTGCCTCGTGGTCACAAGGAATTTACCTGGGAACAATTACCATTCTGATTCATTGTGCAGGTTCTGGCAACTGTACATAGAATAGGAGCCTTTGGACCGTATGAAACAACCCAACGTAAGCAGATAACGACTACTGCTTCACTCACAGGGGGCACCAAGATAACCCTGTGCTGCCCCGTTTAATATGTCCTGATGAATACTCGCATGGCCCAGGCACAACTAACCGCAAGGCCGCAAGACGAGTCGAAACGTCGACACTCTAATTGATACCTGGACCACTACCTATATCCCCTCTCTTTTTGTGATATAGTGCAGATAACTGTTACATCTTATGTCTGACAAAATGAATAAGAAGTCCTCTTGGACAAATTGAATTGTGGTCAGGTATTTTGGTCCAGCATTTGCTGGCTGGTACCCTTTCGGAATTGAAAAAACTGTTGTTTTTATAAATTTTGTGTGATTTCTTCTTTCTTTTCACTCTATCACTTGCACTCCCTTTGAGACCCCTTGTCTCCTGCACGTTAGGTACGGGGCATTTACAATTCAAGATTCTACATGTATACGGAAAATATTATAAAAATTTGTAAATTGCAATATTAGTGCCATATATGACAATAGATTAAAATATTGCATATATTTTTGGACCTCTTTGTTGTTGCCAATTCTTATGTTTTCCATTGGTTGGTTTGAGCAGTGCCAAATTATTTATGCTCTGAAATCAAATAAGTTCTGATTCATTTCTTCTATATCAAGTTATAGGTCTCGGACCATTGTTTGTTAATATCAATTTGATACCCGGGTCCAGTACTTTTGGGTTACCCCATTTCTTTAAGGGCGGACCATCGTGACAGCGGACAGCTACACTGATGCGTTTCAATGGAAGGCCTGCATCTCCTAAGACATAAAGCAGGCCCAGAGTCAGGATATAAAACATAATGCATTGATTATGGTTGTCTGTACCACAATATTTTATTACTTGCCAAAGGAACCCTTCTTTGCAATCTTAGAAAAACAATAGATTGAGAAAAAAACACAATAAGAATCTAAACCCATGGCTTACAGTCTGCATGCAGCCCTGCGATGCTGGTAAAAAGATCAATGTGCGATATTAGAAGGGTTACAACTTATGAACTGGAAGCAACACAAAATGATATCTGTGTCAAAAGCAGTAGTCCGCTTATCTATATAAAAGACAAATGTATGATCTACATGTCACACAAGGTGCTCTGCAGTAGGCCTCTTAACCCTCTGTGCTACTTTAAGTCAAACATGTGACTTGAAAAATAACACAACTCGCTCAGAACTGTGTTAACCACTACAGTTATCTTACTACTATTATAAACCCCTCGAAGTTGTTGGGCACACAATGATCTCTGCAGCAGGTGCTTTAACCCCGTAAGACATTTTAAAATGCATCCACTGTGTGAACAATTAAGAAATCTAAAAGAGATTTACTATCACATATATCACAAAAAAAACAAAGCCTTTTGGGAGCGTCAGGGGATTGGAATCCCCTCAGGTTCCCTGAAGCCTTTGTTCACAGCAAGAGCTGTGAACAAAGAAACATTGGAATGTTGGAGCTCCAGGCTTATACCAGCCATTATAAGCCCAGAGCACTCCATTGTTTTCAATGGAGCTACCAACATTCCAATGTTCTAATTTCACATATGGCCTTGCTGTCTTTTTTGCAGCAGATTTTTAAAAAATACATGTATACATTGACTGTCAGACTGTTTTTCAAGTTCCGTCCCTCCTGACTACACCCGCTTTCATCTGCTATTCCTTTACCCCCAATTTATGGGTTCCCGAAGTAACTGTTTTGCTATTCCAGCACTGAGATGTTGGGAGTTATGAAAATGAGCGGTCACAGTTCATTAAAATGAGAATAGGCGTGTGATAAATTGCCCCGCTCTGTTGACACTGCTCTGCTATTTGCAGTATATGTATCCTGTTTTGCTTCTTTCTCTATCAGAGGACGCACCTACTTCCCTTTCCTTTCTCGCTAAATACAACTGATATTACACTCTCTTTGGGTATAACGGAAGAGAAGGATGATACGAAGCGGTTCTGGTATTATCACAAAAAAGACAGGTTGGAAGGAGAGGAAGTGAGAGGAAATATTCTAGCAATTATTCTGCAATCCTACTGAAGTAGAAAGTGGACTGACCAACGCCTGAAGCCCTGCTACGGTGGCCTTCTGGTGACAGCATTTTACTGCTGGCCGACTGTGATCACAACAGGCTTTTCAATGCCATTTTTAAACTTCATACTTAACAGTAATTGTACCCACCTACAGACACCTGCTGCTTGCCATCTTGTTTAGTTGGCATATGTTGCACATATACACACAAACAGGAAGTATGAACTTTGGAAAAACTAATCATTCTAGGTTCCGCAAATGTTTTCAGATGTGTGACAAATCCTTGGGGTTAACTGTGCACTTTTCAGACTAGTGAGTCGAGTCGATAATTCGAGGCTAAATATATTTTTCATAAGAACACCAAGACCTAACATAATGCACATTTCTGAACAATGTCCTTGTTCAAATACAAGTTTCGTCTTCTGCAAAGATAAAGTTTTCTTAAGCATGATTACAACAAGATGCCTGCCAACTGGCACAATATCGAAGAGACATTTCAGGGAACTTGCACTTTTACTGGCAGAGATATACCAAATGTATCTCCAGGGTTATGCGAACCCCCCAAATCATATCCTTTGTAAATACTGCACTGAACGTTCCCAGAGTGTCTGTCATGCAGCATGCTCTGTTGTATTTAGTGTTTATTGTATTTCTCGCAGTGAGTGCACAGCTGGGCCCTCATTACGAGTGGCAGAATTTCACCCTGTGATACCTAAGAGCAGACTGAAAAAGTCTGCGTTTTTCTCGGTGGAATTGGGGGAAACCAAAAGGGCACTGACCCTGTATATCCTGGTCCATGTGTTTATTACCTATAATGGGCAGAGAACGTGTAATTGATGGATTTGGTACAGTTACACCAGCCAGAATCGGGAATTCAGGACCTCTGGTATCCCTGCATTAAACATCTGGAAAAAACTCTTAATAAGGGCCTGGCTGTTTTTCATAAATTAAAGTGTGGCCTGTGTCTTTGATCAAGACGCAGTTGGGGGTATCGATGCCTTCTATTCGTACAGGGTTAAAAGATGCGTGTTCCACCAGTCTTCTACATACGGATCTACACATTCAGACGCAGAGGCAGCTCTTTGAACAGTAGATTACTATTCCAGCATGGTAAATAAAATTCTAACATGTGCGCGCTACAAAGAGGACAAGGGCCAATGATCTCGAAGCCCAACACACACTGGCGGAATATCTTCACATGTTACAACACAAACAGCTATCTTGGAACTGGCGAGCCAACACCTGAATGTAATAAAGTATAGGAAAAGCATTAAAATGTGGTACTGGAAAGGGAGAAGCAGTTATCAAATGAATCACAGAATACTCAAAAGGTGATCACATGTACACGCTTGACACTAGCAAGTTTTGCATTGCACTTCCAAGCTCTTTCTATTTGCTTTTCTCGTTTAGTTTTGAACTTGATGTAGCAGCTAAGAAGTAAAACAAGACAGCTATACATCTACATCAAAAAACATAAGATGTACTATGCTCTCTGGATTATATATCTGTCCGGAAAAATAAAGCATTCTCGGTAGTTTTAATCTCAACCAGCAGATAAAGTGGAGATTCTCCTGCAACCATTACCCACCTGTTGATAACTCAATACATTTTCTATACACTCAGTGAAGGTATTACACATTGATGTTCTTTTTCACTGCTTTATATTTGTACGTACAATTGATAAATCAGTCATTTCATTATATGATGTGAAATTGAGTAGAGAAACTTGCCAGTGGACGTATACCCAACTACATTCACATATTTTAATTGACATTATGCGTTTTAGCACATTCATAATTCGATTTCACTTTTAGGGATGGACGTTGCAGCAAAACCCTTCTCTTGTCCTCAGCTCATGTAGAGTCACCTGGTGTTGTCTACGACTCTGATCCTGTGTGTCGGGATTTCAGGGTGAAACAAGATTTTGATACAAATATTTTAAAAGGAGACAGATAAAACCCCAATAGGAGTACTAGCATTGCAGAAGCATATGATAAAGTAAAGGATGTAGCAAATGGACATCACTTTCTCTGTTAGTGTTCCTAGAAACTATTTTGTGTGGCGGTTTTCCATTTTCACTTGGCAACAGAAGCAGAGAAAATAGATTAATACATATGCAAAGGACTGGGGTTTCATTTGTAGAAGAAGAGCCCAGTCAATATTAGAGGAGATAGGGCATTCTTCGCAAATTTTTTGCACTTACCAAAACGTTCATATCACCGGGTACCACTATGAAATTCACACTCAGAATCTTGACCATATGCTAAGTTATTTTCTTCAAATTCACCACAGTGCCAATTTCCAACTCACCAGCAACATGCCATTCTCCACGCAACACTTTATATTTTGTGGCAAAAGAAGGTAGCCCAATCGCAATAATACTCTTCTAATTGCATACACTGAATTAATACAAGCTTTCAACCGCTTTGCTTGCCTACACTCTTGCTAAACAACTAAACTCTGCCACCAGCAGCTTCCTAGGCAGCCAGAACCATGCTCAGATACTGTATGTTATGCACTGCAGTACTACATTGTGCACATGATTAGCCCGTATGCTCTTATAAGTTATACTAGTGAAAGACGTGCTATTTGGTAACATAACACTCTGTTCCACAGCAAACGTTAGGAAAAGCTTCCAGTTAACTTTTTCCCTTGCAAGTACAGTCTGACATTGAACTCCAATGCCACAAAAGTCTATCCTTCTACTCGCCCAATCTTTTCCCGGAGCCTTTTTTACAACTGGAGCAAGCCAAAGAACTCTTGCTGTGTAAACACATGGACTATGGTTTGGTTAAGTCCCTTACAGCCACTCAGGCAATATATTTTGGGTAGGCCCATTAAAACACTACGTGTCTAAAATGGCCATCATCTTTTAAATAAGCCCACAGGTTTTTGCGGATGAGTACATTCTGTTACCATCATGTACATCTATCTGACTGTAATGCTATTGGTCTCTGAAAGTAACACAGTAGAGAGACAGGCTTTTTGTATTTGCCAATGCTTGTTTTGGTTGCTTGTCCTAGGAGGAAAATATACGTTAATTAATACCAGCAAAGATGGCCAGCGTCAAAGACAGCCAATCGGGCTCCTTGCACACTGAGCTGGGGGACAGCCCACTTTCTAACTTGAAATTACTGTGGAGGATGATGACATGATATCCAACTCAACGTTACCCTACATGACATGTAGGAATCAATGGAGAGAGCACTTCCCTCTTCTTTAAATTATTTCGAACAAGAACATATCCAGCCTCGTTACTTAGAGTCTTGTTCCAATTTCTGGCAATAACCGTAAGGTAATTTGCAATATTTTAAATGTCAGCCTGTGTTTGTACAGTTGTTTAATTTATATGCATTTTCTATGATCTCATTCACAGTCCATTAACCTATAAACAAAACAAGCTGAGGATGTTTCCTAAAATTAACATTCTATTGAAAATCGCTGTTCCCTTTAAATAATGAAACGTTCACGGCCTACATTTCAACGTTCTCTGCTATCAAAAGCCATTTCTCTTTGGTGTTAATGATCTATGCGTTTGATCATATTTAAATCAGATTTTGTTTCACTGATCGACTGCTGCGGTGAATTCCATTTAAATATCAGAGGCGGCGATAACCAGCGACAGTCAGAAATACTGCGTGGCAAGTAACGAAAGACAACTCAATTGAGCACTGGAGCTGTGAGGTTTAAATCTTGGTCCACAATCTGTAATTACTCAAGACAGACTGGTTTGAATATTACGGGTGGATATTTTAAGGGATTTAAACCAGAAGTTCTGTCTGTGACGCCTACTCAGAGGGTCAAGAAATGCCCAGAAAGTCAAATAATATTAGCAGAATAATGTACTACATACCACAAGATGCTCTGTAAATTTGAAGGACTTTGAAACTTGAGTCTACAAGCTAAATCGGTATCCTTAGCTTGTTTTGTGGAAGCAGCACAAGTGCAGCTGACAGAATCTCGCCTGGTCAATTTGTGGCCTCCATTGAACCACTCGTATGCTCAGACAAAAAGAGAACATGCATCAAGAGCAAAAAAAGAGCCGTATTTAAAGTTTAGTGGATGGGATACGCTGTCAAAAAGTAACAGATATCCTGCCTGCCATATGACAAGTACTATAGGCTATAACCTACTTGTACCATAGCAGCAAGACAACACCAACACTTGAGATGGCACATCTTATCCACCATCCTCCAAATCAAGCCTGAAGTTATATGCTAGAGTCTAGTATATTATGTTATCTTTTAGTAATAATACGACATTTTCAAAAGGTCCAGTCTTGATTAAAAATACAGTTTTGATTTTTATATTTTGTGAATAACATATTTCATAATTTGAGTAGGTGATTTTCATTTGTTTCTGTATTTGCTTTTATTGTTTTGAGGTTCAAGTCATAAAAATTGCTTATCCAGGGAACAAAATGGTTTCTTACCCACAAGAGTAGTCTTGCAACTTGAAGAATTGTCTAGATTCACATGATGTGCATTATTCCGCTATCTGGTGGTTGGGTCCGGATTTCTCATTTATAGAAGTAGTTCTTTTTGTCTGGTTTTTTTTGGGGGCATCGAAGGTCCCACCATTTGGTGTCTGATCCAACCTATCTCGACGTCATACACCCTTCCCCGGAAGATTCCTTGTGTCGTCGCCATCTTCAGATGATCATTTTTTAAATTGCTCTTTCCTCTTCTGGGGAGGTGGGTGGGTTGCATGTGAATCCAGAAAACTATTCAAGCTGCAAAGCTAGTTTTTTTGCAGCATGAATATTTTCTGGATTCACATGCGTTGTATTGATTTTGTAGCAGGTTTTATACATGTTGTGGCTGGGTTGAAGATGAGTTTAAGCTTGTAAATAAATGTTTCAATACCCTTTGTAGAGAAATGGGGGTACACCTGAAGACAGGCGCGCAACGCCCATTGAACTCACAGGGCTTCAATATCCCCCCCCTGCCCACTGACCCCTAAACCCCCCCCCCAAGTCGTGTGTGGCAGCCTGGAATGAGACAGCTTCCCGGGCGCACACACAGCCGCACCAGAGTACTTCACAGGTCTTTTAAAGAACTTTTGCTAGTTAATGAGGCTTCTTAGGGCCTCTGCAGCTCCACTTTTCGGTGGATTCGGGAGGCAAAGCTATGCTTGTTATGCTTGATTTGTCGGCGGCCTTTGACACCGTCCCCCATGAGGGTCTCCTCGCCAGACTTCATGAGATCGGTCTGAGGGGGATGGTGCTCAGCTGGTTCAGATCGTTTTTGGCTGGCCGTCAACAAACGGTCTGGGCCTCACCTATCTCTGCCGTGATGCCGCCTTTGGGAGTCGGAGTCCCACAGGGCTCCATGTTGAGCCCGACTCTTTTCAACATCTTTATGACACCTCTGGCAGCATTGGTGGAGTCTTTTGGGGCCCAGATCGTATCTTATGCCGACGACACCCAGCTCCTCTTTACGTGCGGGAAAGGAGAAGATTTTGATGGAGAGAGTATCCGTGAGTGCCTTGGGGCTGTTTTCAAATGGTTCCAGCTTAACAGCCTCAAGTGCAACTCAGATAAATCTGAGGCACTCTTCTTCGGCTGCCCATTTGACCCAGACTGGCATGAATGGTGGCCTGCTAATATGTTTCCTCCAGCGCGCTCGTCCCAGCTAGCAAAGAATTTGGGAATCAAGATTGATAATGGGCTGACGCTAAGATCTCAGATCCTTGCTCTCACGGGAACTTGTTTCGGCCTCCTCAGGATGCTCCGGAAGTTTCTCCCTCTGCTCTCAGAAGATCATAGGAAGACTACGGTGCAGGCCTTAATTGGTTCAAGATTGGACTATTCCAACGTATTATACCTTGGCCTGCCGGAGTATATCCTGCAACGTCTGCAGGTGGTCCAGAACACGGCCGCGCGGGCCATTTTTGGCCTTCACATGCGAGCCAGAGTCTCTGGCCTTTTGCAGTCACTCCACTGGCTGCCTATCCGGAAGCGGATAGTGTTTAAGGCCTTGACCTTGGCCCACAAGTCTCTTTATGCCTCGAGAGCTAAATATCTCCAAAGGAGGCTTGCCTTTTACCATCCGGTCCAATCTCTGAGATCTGAATCATTGTTCCTTGCTGTGGTTCCTCGAGTAAAAAAAGACCCGCATTGGAGGTCGCTCTTTTAGGTTGCGGGCACCACAGCTTTGGAATACTTTGCCTTTGGCCTTACGCAGCACATCTAATTTACTGACTTTTAGGAAGGGCCTCAAAACATGTCTCTTTGCCCTTTAGTGCACTCTTTTTTTCTATTGCTGGGTCTGTTTTTATTCTCACTGCTCTATTTTTTTATTTCACTGTGTTGTGTTTGTCTGTTTCTGGCTGTCAATAAAAGCACCGGGACACTCTATTGGAGTAGCCGTGCGCTATAAAAGACTAATTTAACATAACATAACATAACATAACATAACATAACTTTGCCTTTTACTTGAAGAATCAGCCTCCCGCCCGAACTTTTTTCTTAGCCCCCCCGAAATATGACTCTAGGTGTGCCTCTGCCTGAGGAGTTAAACAAGGAATGTTCAAACGAGGTAGATTCATTGTAAGCATGCGACTAGTGTAACGCTGACTGATCCACCTGTGTAATAAGAAAGCTGAAGATAGCGTCACACCATGGACAATTTACCCTGATTGCACAGCCAAAATTCCCAGGGGGAACGTATCCCAATGTTGATCAACAGTAGAAGCGAATATGTGTTTCAAATTATATGTAGATTTTGTCACAGTGATTATTCAATATTCAAATTTTGAAGCATTGCAGTCACAGAAATAAAGGAGTCATGTTGATCCAGGCCCAATGCATTTCGGGTGAGCCCTTTATCAGGGGAAATTATGTCATCAAAGTGGATGAACAGGTAATCCGCGTCCTGTTCGTCAAACATGGAGAGTTCCAGACTGGAATACTGTTGATCAATATTGGACTAACTTCCCTTTGGTGGCTGTGCAATCGGGGGACTTGTCCCCTGGAGTGAAATACTCTTTGTCCTACTTGAGCTTCCTTGTTTATTTGCATATCTATGCAGTAGTGCTTTGCAAAAGTGTGCACTGATGACCAAGTCGCTGCACCGCAAATGTCTTGTAATGGTATTTTTACATAAAATGCTATTGTTTCTCCTTTTTAGCGATTAGAGCGTGCCCTTGGCTTCTTTTGTAGTTACGCACCTGCTGCGAAATGACACATCTGGACTGTGTGTCATATTTATCATGCAATTCTATTTGTTATTGTCTGTAAATAACTCCAAGAGTTGTTCTTGTCTTCCTAATTGCTCTAGTTTTTTCCATATAGTACATTATTGGTCTTCTGGCATCTAACGTGTGTAGCACTCTTTCCGCTGGAGTTTTTAGTTCTTGGAAGAAACTTGGTATATGAATAGGTTGGTGTAAGTGAAAAAAGGATATAAACTTGGGTAGGAAGTGAGGGTCTGTCCTCATGACTATCCTGTCCATGTGTATTTGCGTGTGAGGCTATTGGATTGTCAGCACCTCTAATTCACTTACTACGTGTAGAGATGTCATTGCAATAAGGAAAGCTGTTTTAAATGTGACCATGTTTAAGGATGTCTTGGGAAGGGATTCAAAGGGTTTCCTCATTAGATGTGTAAACACTAAGTTTCAGTTCAATGTTGGAGCTGGCATCATTCTTGAAGGTGCTATTCTTTTTGCTCCTTGCGGAATCTTTTAATTATCAGTGTTGTGAAGAACCTCCTTCCTATATGACTTCTTGTATAGGCCACTATCGCTGCCAAATGTACTTTCAATGAAGCATAATTCAGTTTGCTGTCTACTAGGTGGGTACAATATCGTAGAACTGCTGTGTCCTTTGTATTGTTTGTAATAGGTTCCATTTTTGGCACTACCTTGGGAATCTTTCCCACTTGGCTGCATAGCATTTTCTTTTTGTTGGGTTTCCTACTTCCCTGAGAACTGCCATTGTGTTCTCTGGAGACCTGGGTGTCCAAACTCTATGTTCTCAGGAGCCAAGCTGCTAGACTTAGTTATTCGGGCTCTGGATGAAAAACCCACCCCCTTTGTATGGAGAGTAGATCTTTTCGACCTGTTAACATATGTATGTTGGTTTGTGCAATTTCTATTAGTTCCGAAAACCAAGTTTACTTCTCTCACTGTGGGGCGATGAGTATCAGTATTATTGGTGACTGCTTGCATGTGCTGATTACCTTGTGCAATAGTGGGATTGGGGGAAAAGCGCAAGTACATTTCCCTGACTAGTCTATCGACCTAGCATTCCCCTGGGAGAAGAGGTGAGGGTGCTTGGAAGCAAATAACTGGCATTTTGCATTCTACGGTGTTGCAAACAGATCTATTTCTGGCATTCCTCAATCTAAGAATATCTGTTGGAGTACTGTTTGATTGAGTTCCCACTTGTGTGAGGAAGATGCTCGTTTGCTCAGTCTGTCTGCTTCCCCACTGTTCTTCCCTGAAAAGAGTATTGTTGTTATGTTGATCTGTCTCTGGATGGCTCACCTCCAGATCTCTTGAGCTAGTTTCGACAGTGCAAAGGATTTTGCCCCACCTATTTTGTTGAGATAGAGCATTGCTGTTCTATTGTCTGTATCAATTAGCAATGACTTTCCCCATAGATGTTTCTGAAACGCTTTTAAGGCTAGGAACACTCTTTAGTTCCAGTGCATTGATATGTTAAACTGCTTCCTGTTCTATCCAAATACCTCTGATTTTGAGTCTCCCCACATGAGCTCCCCAACCCATATCTGAGGCATCTGGGGAAATGGTTACTGTGCAAGTTGGTTGAGAGAATAGTCTTCCTGTTGTTAAATTTGTTCTGTTCCACCACGCTACATCTTCCTGTATTTTGACCGTGACAACCACTAGATCTTCCCAACTCTCTATGACTTGTGACCACTGACTTTGATCCTACGCTTGCATTGGTCTCATATGTAGCCTTGCATATGGTATGAGAGCTGTGCAGGAGGTCATGTTCTCCTGCATTTTCCCCATAGTCCTCGCTATCAGAGACTGACTCTCTGGTATTGCTGACTTTCTTGCAATAAAGACATATTTTTCTCGCAAGGGTAAGCTTTTGTTTGTATAGAGTTGATTCTTGCTCACAGGAACGGCTTTTCTGGTTCCATTTTAAGTAATGATTTCTCTATGATTAGTGAAAATCCCAGATTGTGTAGTGTTATCACTGTGTTTATGTGCTATTCGCACTTGTGTTGGGCATTTGCTTTCACCAGCCAGTCGTCCAAATAAGTATATACAGATATTCCTTGCCTTCTTAGATGTGCTGCAACTTCTGCCACGCACTTTGTAAGCACTCTGGGTGCTGACTTTATTCCGAAGGCTAGCTCTTTTAATTGACTGACTGAATTATTTATTAAGCACACTATTGCCGAGGCGTCTTGGCGCTGAAGTGTGTGCGCATGGTGCTGCATCAACAGGTCTAGGTCGTTGCAAAAAGCCAGGTTTTCACTGTTTTTCTGAATAACATCCTGTTGGGTTGTAGTCGGATCTGTATGGGGAGAGTGTTTCATAGCTTGGCCCCTGGAATGAAAAACCCTTTCTTCCCCATCTGACTCTTTTTGTCTTGGGAAGACAAACCAGCCCCATATTTGCAGACCTAAGAGAAGGTGATGGCACATATCTAGAGAAAAGGAGACTAAGATCCTCCTCCATAGAGAGCTGGAAGCCAGTGTAGCTGCTTTATACAGTTGGACGTTGGGGGATGTTTGGGTAAGTCTAGTAATATACGAGCGGCCACATTCTGCAGGAACTGAAGTTTAGAAAACTGTCTTGAGCCAGCTCCCAAGTACAGCGCATTGCAATAATCGACTCTCGATAGTATCAGAGTACCTACTATTGTTTTCCTTAATGAAAAAGGAAAAAAAGGAAGGATTTTTCGTAGGACCTTTATGATGAAAAAACAGGCCAATGTGACCTGGTTGATTGAGGGCCGAGCGTTAAGTCCTTGTCAATCAGAAAACCTAAGTTCTTGGCCTTAGGCACAGGAACAGGGCATGTACCGGCTTCGGGAGGCCACCATAGTGGCTCCATACCGAGGGTTTTTGACCAAACTCAACAACCTCTGTTTTATCTGTGTTGAGTGTCAAAAAATTAGTGTTCATCCAGGTCATCAAGGACGTAAGGCAGTTGCGGAAACGTTCAGCCATCATATTCGTGTTTTGTGAGAGGGACACCACAAGCTGCTTATCGTCTGCGTATGACACTAGCGTCTGACCATGATCCTTGATAAGTCTTGCTAGGGGGGTGACATACACGTTAAACAGCGTCTGGGCCAAGCTGATCCTTGAGGAACACCACAAGGGAGGTAAAAATCTCCTGATTGAAGACCCTCCCAGTGAATTAGTTGTACCCTCAAGGCCAGAAAGGACGTAAGTAGTGCTAAAGCAGAGTGTGTAATGCCCACTGCTTTTAACCGCCGAACCAATACTGTATGATTTACGTTGTTGAAGGTCACCGTTCGATCAAGCAGGATGAGAGCGGCCCTGCCCCCTCCATCCATCATCCCACAGATCTCTTCTGTTGCCATAATTAATGCAGAGTCCATTGAATGCCGTGGTCTGAAGCCACGCTGGGTGGAATCCAGGATATTGTTGGCATCCAGGTAATCCATTAATTCCATGATCATGGATTTCGCCAGGATTTTAGAAGGCAACGGGAGGCAAGAAATAGGGCGGTAATGTTTGGTTTCCTGGAGATCAAAAGTACCTTTCTTTAGTATAGGTCAGATACAGGCCTCTTTCCATAACTGTGGGGAGACCTCTGATCTGATGACCTCATTAAGAAGGGTCAGTGACTCACTGATCTCCTCTGGAGCCAGATATAAGGAGGACAAGGGTCTAGAAGAGAGCCGGACTTGGTTTGTAGCAGCAGGTCCGCGACCTGTTTTTGATTTGGTGCTGAAAACCTTGACAGGCTAACCTGCGTTGGAGTATCCTCCGATAGCTCTTTGCGATCCTCCCCTGTAGTGTCAGCTATGTTCAGGAGTTAATTGAAGACTATCTGAACATTTTCCTGAAAGAACATAGCCATTTTGTCTACAAAATTTTGATCTGGCTTAAATACCGTGTCTCAAGGGCACTTTGATAGTGTAGATACAGTTTTATATAGTTCCTTGGAGATATTAGTGACCTCTTGGATTTTATTTGTGAAGTATACAGTTTTTGCCTGTTTTATCGCAAACTTATATTCCTCTAGAATCCTATTGTAATCCATTTTATGTATATCGCTGTAGTCAGTTCTCCAGATTCTTGTGGTAAAGGAAGATGCAGAGTGCACTTGATAAGTTAAGATCCTTTATTGCAGGTTCCTTCCAGGTTAGATAGACAGTTTAAGATGTAAGGTAAACCCCACCAGGAGCCAGCTGTTAGCAGCTCAGCCTGAGATACCCAAGTGCCACAGTAAGTAATAGAAAGGCACAATGAGCTAGAGGGGCACCCTGGCATTCTATGATGTCATAGATAACATAGTACAGTCTAGCCAGAGAAGAACAGTGGAGAGGACATTTACTACAATTCTCTCTTTTAGTCTGCATTTAACTTTGATTAACATTAGCTCAGCTGAGTACCAGGGCGATGTAGCTAGCCTTCTCCTGGGGTGCTTTATCAGCTCAGGAGGAAGCCCATTTACTGCATGCCTGAGCCAGTTCACAAATATTACAGCTGTTGTGTTATAGTCAGCTATGGCTGGAGAGTTCTTTGCCAAAGCTTTGATTAGGTCCGTACCTTGAATTGATTTCCAAGGACGAAAATTGTCCAGGGAAGATCTTTTCCTACGACAATGGATAGTTTGTGGATGTATTAAACTTAAAATGAACTGTGGCATGATCTGACCACGGTACTGGTCGCACACTCTCCACTACCATGTGTTCATTGTTGGTAAATATACCATCAAGTGTGTGACCAATTTGATGGGTAGGTTCCGCTATAATGTGATATAACCCATCACTTGCTAGATTGTCAATCAGACTGGCGGAGTCTGAATGAGTATTGGCTGGAATTGATAGTGTTCTCTGTTTTCCACAAAACACAAGTATTTCCTATGCCTGTGGTTCCTAGGGATATGCATCTTTTAGATCTATTATTGCCATAAAATCACCTTGTTGTAGCTGTGGTACGACATTCTGCAGTGTTGTCAATTTGATTAAGAAACTGAGGTTTAGTATTGAACGAAGAGTTCCAACTGGCTTTGGTATAAGGAAATATATTGAGTAATTTCCCTGGTTGATCTCGTTTTTCGGGACCCTTTCTAGTGCCTTCTTCGGAGGCAATTCTTGTAATTCTTGTAGTAATCTGATATTTTCCTCCTTTGTGTGGACCACTGTTTTTGGCTCTATTACAGGTTGTTTCTTCATTAGTTCTATGCAATAGCCACAGTGTATGATGTTGTGTATCCATTTGTCTGATGCTATCTTCTCCCACTCTTGAAAGAAGTCCTTTATTCTCCCTCCCCCAGGCGTTGTTTGTGTGTTGGGACCCTAGTTTATTGAGTCAATTAATGGATGGAGCCTCCTTTCCCCTTTGTGGGTTGTCGTGGAGTTGATTAATTGTGCCATTGTTGCACTGGTGTTTGCAATTGGCTTGAGCTCTGAAAACAGTAATGTGAAGTTGTGCTGTGGAAACTCCCTCTTCCTACAGTTCTGCTAGTGGAAGTGGATCCTCTTCTTATGTTTCCCTGAACTGCAATGCTACCATTGATTTTGCTGCTTTGTTGTCTTTCTTCAGCTGTTGTAGTGTTTCATCAACTTACTGCCAAAGAGTTGTTCCCCATTAAAAGGTGTATTCGTGTTATTAGCTTGTACTTAATTTTTTAATCCAGGCACCCTTAGCTAAACATATCTTCTTAGGGTCATCCCCACTGTCATCTGCGTACTTCCTGTATCTGCAGCATCTAGCACTGACTTTAAGAAGTGTGTTGGCAATATTCTTACCTTCCTCTGCAAGGGATGCTGTTCTCCTTTGGTACTGTTCAGGTAGATGTTTCATGAGTTCAGCCATATCCTCCCAGTGCTGATGTGCATACCTGCGGAGCAGGGCATTAGAGCTGGTAGTGTGCCATTGAGTAGCAGCACCTCCTTCAAATTTCTTTCCTACCATGCGCATCTCCTTGCTCTCTTTGTCTGGAGGTGGTCAGGATGTTGTAGGAACATTTACTCTCTTTCTTGCTGTTGCTGCAATGATAGTCTGATGGGACTGCCCCTTTAATTTATGAAAAGTCTTTAGAGGAATGCTTCTATTTAGTTTTATCCCTAGGTGTCACTGCATTTTGAAGGTTCCTTAAAGGACTCTCTTCCTTGATAAAGTATACTTGGGAGAATGGGAAGGTATTGACGTTTACTTTGTGATGCTAGTAAAGTCTCCAATAAACAAGCATTTGCAATGCAATAGGTCTCGCATTAGGAAAGTTTGAGCTATTGGTATTGTAAATGGCAAAGTTGTTATTTATGGTTTTTTTTTAAATACCTAAATTAATAGCTTTGTCATTTACAATGCCAATAGTTATAACTTTCGCAAATGTGATACCTATAGCATTTGTAATGCAATATTTTTGGTATTTACATGACTTAGATGTATTGATATTACAAATAACAATGGCGTTTAATTTTTTTAAATAACTAATACTTAAATAAAAGTTATTGTAATTTATAATGCCAATAGCTTAAACTTTTCTAAAGAACTTTTGTGAAATTATGTTCAGTGTATCAGAGAGCGCAATAATACGAGATCAGTGTGAGATCCTGAACACACCTGCTGCCAAGATGGATACCGCCCAGGCTCTCTGTGACTCCATCCACAAATGTGTGAGGGGGGTCTCAGTGTGGGGAGCTCTAACCAGCTGAGGACAACCAGCAACTAGTACCAGATATTCGGCCTCTCACACCATGTCCTATTCCCACAAAAACCTTACATTTAGATTTAATCTGAGGGTGGGAACGGGGGTGCTCTTTCACTGTGCCTGGGCCAACCCTCAGTCTTTTTGCTGAGAAGAATTTGGGAGGTCTTGTCCTTTTTTAAAGCTTTGACAATCTAGCTCTTCACTGGGACCCCTTCTGGGGTGCCCCAGCATTTTACATAAAAGTAATGAAATAACTTGGGGTTGCAACATCACTCACAGTTGTCAGAGCTTGGAGATTCCCTCCAAGTGGTTATTACAACTGCATTTGTTTATACATAATATACAACATAGCCACATTCTGCTTACACTGCTTAAGTGTCTAAGCTCTCGTTTCTGTAGCAAGATGAGAACTCAAACTCAAGCTCAAACATGACAGCAAAAAGTAGGTACTTCAAAAGCAGAACATGTGGACTTCTAAAACAAGCATATCGTAGCGCATTAATAAGATACAATCCACAGTCATCTAGAAACATCCTCAAACTGAGTCTCGGCTGTCCATGCATACGAACAATTGATTCTTCCAACTCTCACATTTTGGGGCGCCTCCGGAGAAGCTTCAATAGGTTAAACTACCAACCTGCGGGCACCAATATGTACATTTTTTAACCTCTATTAATAATTCACAACATTTTCTCCATACGCCTTCAAATATGAGGCTGATACTAACCTCGGGGCCAAGCATGACAGCAGGATCTGTGATTGTTGACATAACTTAAGCGCGTGCTGCAGTCCGCCGCCGGCCTGCGACCAGGAAGTCAGGCAGGCCGGGCGGGACAACCGGAAACAGGAAGTAGGAGGGCGGGAGCCTACCCCGCCTCCCACGGAAGAGCCGCGATTGTTTGGAGCACAGGAGCAGGCAGGAGTCTACCCTGCGCCCCGGTGCCGAAGAAGGGAGGAAGAGTCCTGCTGCCGGTGAGAGCCACTGCACCAAGGAAGCCGGTGAGTGGGGCTTCGCCTTGTTGCTGGGCTGCGAGGGTGGGGGGCATGTGTGTGCGCGCGCGGCGGCGGCGGGCTGTGTATGTGTATGTGTGTGAGCGTGCGTGTGTATGTGTATGTGTCTTGGAGTCTGTGTGTATGCGTGTGTGTGTGTGTGTGTGACTGTGGGGGGGGGGGGGGGAGGGGGTTGCCTGTCTGGGTGCCTGCGTGTCTGTGTAAGTGTGTGTGCGCGTGTGTGTGTGCATGCATGCGCGTTAGGCTGACTTGCTGGGAGTATGGGAGGGAAGTGCACGGCACGGCGCAGGACGGAACGTGCGCGTTCGCGCACCCAAATCTGCCTTCAAAAGCTTGTGACAGTTTCTTGTCCTCATTCCCCCGTGTCCGATAACTATAAGTCTCCGACCCTGGACGCATCCTTCGGATGCGAATTCCAGGGCGAGACCTAAAAAAGGATCCACCCTTATAGAAATGGAAAGAAATGTTCCTCCAGACTTCGTGAGTCTCCTACACTGATGGAAAGCACACAGCTTTGTTAAAATACCCCCACCCACCAAAAGGACCATTGGTGGCATCCTTCATCATCGGGGTCAGCATGCCACCATGGGTCCTTTTGGTGGGTGGGGGGGCATTTGAACAAAGCTGTGTGCTTTCCATCAGTGTAGGAGACACCCGAAGTCTGGAGGAACACTTCTTTAAGGGTGGATACCTTTGTTTGATACATATTGACTAGAGGAGGACGTATCCACCGCTTATGCTCTGTAAGCATTACCTCTTCAGTTAAAGGCCACCATGGGTGAATGTGTTAGAGTTGCCCTCCTGCTCGCCAAGAGGCAGATTACGTTCACTTGGGAAAGTAAATTTGCTCCGAAAATTAATGAGTGTATTAAGGACCTGGTATATTGCCGTGAACAGTTTGAACTATATGCTGAGGAACTGCCAGTAACATCCAGACCAACAGATATATGGGCCCCTCAAAGGGAATATGTGTTACTCCAGACTCCTACTGTCCCTACGTGGTGTTGAATGACAATCTGTAATACTGTGTTATAATGTTACCCTACATGCTTGTACTGCCTTGACAGAGTGGGGCCGCTCCAGTGCACTAATTGTATCATCTGATCTCCAATTGTACCTTTAAAAGATTTGTGTTACTGTGGATTTAGTTTGCACTGCTTGTCATGCAACTACGCTGTGTGATACTGAAAACTTCAATAAACAAATTTTAAAAAAGCATTACTTCTTCACTTCCCCTTTGGTTATTTGAATGCTCAGTAGACGTCCCCTGCACCCCACTGTCAGTTCGCTAATTAGGCATCACAAGATGCACCTTTATCTTACGCCCTCCCTATCTGTGCAGCATCTCAACAGTCTCCAGCCCAATCTCGAACTCACCCACACAGAACTGCAATAGTACACCATTTCTAGGTCTTCAAATCAAACATGATGACAATAAACAGATAGTTACGCTGCACAGAAAGCCCACGGAGCGTAACACTGCACTGCAAGATAAGAGCTTTCACCCACGAGCCCTATGGGATGGATGGCCTTCCATTTCGCCCATTCTTAAGACTTCTTGCAGGAATTGCACCCTCAATCAAGAGTTTTCAAGGAAGCGCCCATTCTGTGTGAGAAGCTTCCAGGGAGTGCTTATCCCAGGCTCGGGCCTTGTAGAGCTAGGACAGTGGGAGCAACCTGGGGCACACGGACAGTCAGAGTAAGGGCCTTGTAGAACTAGGACAGTGTGAGGAGTCCAGGGCACGTGGGCACGGAACGCGAGGTGCTTGTGAAAAGTGTGAGAACCGCGGGGCACACGTTTAGACACGTGAAGGTCCTTGTGCGTACAAGGACACTGTGAGAAGCCCGGCCCAGGAGGACAGACAACATGAGGGGTTTAGGGGCATGAACAGGAGGAGGAGCTTGGAGACACTTCATGGGCAGCAAGAGAGGCGCTTGGAACAAAAGTGCAGATAGTGAGGTATAACATGCTGGGTGGGGAGCACGAGGCAAATGCAAACCCGCTGCGTGGACAGCGAGCCATGGCTGAGAGCACACGGACAGAGTGTGAACGGCCTGGGCACAGACAGGGTAAGGACCACAGGGCACATGCAATGGGAGGAGCTTGCTCATTCACGCAGGGCGCTGACCGCTGCCACCTCATTTCATCACATTCCATAGACATTACACCGAAAGTGCCTTAAGGCGCCGGAGTTCAGGCTGCGCGCTACATGGAAAGCATACTCTTACTTGCCGCCTCTGCGTCGTCTCGTGCTGTGCAGCCAGCGGGGGCCCTGCTTGATAATGGCGCTACAGAAGAGGTCAGAGCGCCCACTTCCAATGCCTGTATCCCCCCCACCCCATTCCTGGAGGGCACCCCCGTGACGTGCTCGAGGTCCCAGAGAACAGGACTCTGTGTGCACTCCACCGAGGGGCCAAGGCAGCAACAAGACGTGCTTTGAGGCAACATTTCTCAGACAACCCTGCATCCAGTACGGATGCCGAGGAGAGACAGCCGGGATACTGTGCCAAGACAAGATACACTGTATGTGTAGCATAAGGAAAAACAGAACGAAAGAGAAGTGAAAGAGTGGCACAAACTGCTGTATTTCATAAATCCCCATCATTTTAGTAACATTTGAAGGATGACCAACCCAGTGGGCGCGCACGTATATGAGCCTGTGCCTTGCGCCTTACATCTTTACATTATAACTTGCAAGTGTGTTTATTGTTATACTACGGTGTGTGGGGACGGGGCAATAACTGGTACAGCTTAAAAAAAATGCAATACCTATAGGGGAAAGTGGTTGTTTTCCGTGCGCTCGAACTTTCTTTGTGCCAAAGTGAAGTATTTTCGCTGCACCACCAAAAGCTACGCACACACCGGAGATGAAATCTCTAAGATATCGCTGCACAGATGCCAGTGTCCTTGTGCGCACCATACAGTGGCACAAAAGCAATGTAAAAAAATAAATAAATACCGCAAGTCACCGCCTTCCGTCACTCTGCCGGCCTGCGACCAGGAAGTCAGGCAGGCCGGCGCGACAACAGGAAACAGGAAGTAGGAGGGCGGGAGCCTACCCCGCCTCCCACGGAAGAGCCGCGATTGGACGGAGCCGCCGTGTTTGGAGCACCGGAGCAGGCAGGAGCCTACCCTGCGCCCCGGTGCCGAAGGATGGAAGAAGAGTCCTGCTGCCGGGCCCTGCAGCTGAGGAGAGCCGCCGCACGAAGGAAGCCGGTGAGTGGGTTGCTGAGCGGGGGAGGGGGGAGGCGGGGGAAAGCATGTGCGCGCGCGAGTGCGGGCGGGCGGGCGGGCTTTGTGTGCGTGCGTGTGTGTGACTGTGGGGGAGGGGGGTGTGCGTGTGTGTGACTGTGGGGGAGGGGGGTGTGTGTGTGTGTGAGCGAGTGTCTGTGTGCCTGCGTGTGCATGCGCTCGCCTGTGTGTGCATGCATGCAGAGGGGTGGGGGCTGCCTGCCTGCGTCTGTGCAAGGGCTGTGAGTTACTGTGCGCATGCGCGGGGACTCTGCGCATGCGCGGATCAGACGCGCGCTCCCGCGGTGAAAACTGCGAGCTCGTAACAGATTGGTGTCCTCATTCCCAGCATTCTCACTAACGGGCCACAATAGGTCTGAAGCAGACACCTTCAATGCTCACGCATTGAGGGTAGGTCTGCTCGACCTAAAAAGCAAGACTATTCTTTCTCTTCCTGCAGCTGAACGTTGAACTCATCAGTTGCCCTCTTGATCAACTAATTATGCATAGCGATGTCGTCTGGTGGTGACGGTCTTGGTAGATAATGGTCTACTCCCTTCTGCTGCGTCTCGAGGTATTCATGCCATTCTATGACCTGGAATATGCTCTCTGACTCAAGGTCTTCCTTGAAGAAAATGTTTTGTTCCTCTTCCTCCAGAGGTTCTGGTGATGCCAGGGGCTCTAGTTCTTCCACGTCCTTGGCCTTTCCCGTGACTTCTGTCGAAGTTTTATCCAGAATTCTGAACACTTTGAGAGAGGCATCCATCTCTTTCTTCTTTTTAAGAATCGTGACCATTTCGGCTTTGAGATGATTCTTCTTGCATTTGAATTTAGCAGAACGATCTTTGGCTTCAAGCAGGGGTGTTGACTTCCTTTTAGATGTTGAGCTTTATGTTGCTGAGGTCTTGCACAGCGGTTTCTTCGCTCTCGCTTAATTTTGGTTATCCTTTGACTCTGTAGCCTTCACCTAAGCTCTGCCACCTGTTGTGTACTTCAAATGAGACCGGAGGGGCCCGAGGCAGCCTTTGATGTTTTAAGTCTGATGAACGAGACTCGCCCCTGTGTGTTTTTTCTGTGTCACCTGCAAGTGTTTCTCCTTCCATTTGCAATGTACCTTTTCGACGTTGATGACCCTAATTTCGACGTCTCAGCCCTCGTCTTTGGCCTACTTGCCGATATTATCCTTCTCCTCGCTCGACAACCCCAGGTATTTCAGTGACTGGATCATTTTTTGGCCTTGCATGGTGTAGTGCGCCTGCTTCTGTTTGTCTCTCAGCTTTATAGTATTCGGTTTAAAGGCTGCACAGACGTTACAGTCATCACTTCGATTATCGGGAGACAGAGGTTGCACACCCCGTGGTTATCTTTCTGTGATAACTTGTAGTGGTATCTCGGGCAGAAACTAAACTTTAAATTTTCCCCCTGTCCGGACATTCTCCGGTCTTCCTTTGGTGTGCGAACTCCTGATGACTTTAATCCAATGACTTCTCGGGTGTCTCGTGTTCTTACTTTGATGAGTTTGCAATTAAATCTTCCTTCTTTTCGATGCTTGGAAAGCCTATAGGAATGCTTCCAGAACCAATGGTGGAAAAAAAAGAATCTGAAGACCGTGACCATACGTGAAAGCTTCCAGGGAGGGCATATGACGTAAAGACAGACTGGAACAGACACCAAATGGTGAGACCGTTAACTCTTTCGATGCTCATGACGAGCTCAGCTCGTCATGAGGCACAGTTGAGCTGTGCTGATGACGAGCTGAGCTCGTAATGAATAAAGTATTCAAGGAATTTTAGCACAGGAGGGGAAAATGCACAGCAGCCATGGTGTTAACTGACGCCGAACAAAAACAAAAGCAAAAAAGTACCAAACAGAGAAAAAGGACTATGGGCCCAACCACTAGATGGCGGAATAATGCAAAGCAGGATAATCCAGAAATGATTCTTGCTCAAACCCTGGTTTGCAGAAGCAAATGAGTGGGGATCCACAACAGTCTGAAGGATAAGAATCACTAAATTACATCACATGTTAACAATTGGGATCCTGGTATAAGGTCTCAATCAAAGGAAGGTTGAATTTTTAAGCTTGTTTACCTACATGTTCCTTTATAATGTTTTACTTAGACCACTCTTAAGGACTAAGTTACCTGGCCCTCTGTGACCATGCTCATTCACTATTTCTTACTGAGCTGCCTCTGAACCTAACTCTGACTTCTGATAACCCACACTATTTCTGTAAAATAAGGTGACTGATCATGCGTTTTCATTTGGACATGGCAGCCCATTTAATAGTGTGTTACTCCACCATGCATGTACTAATTGAAGTAAGAATATGTAATAATCTGCCATAAATGTATAGGGAGATGATAATATGTCAGCTATATAAAGAAAAAACAATTTGGCATTATCACAATCAAACAGAAAGCTAGGCTGACTATTTCTGACTGACTGTGAGATATTTTAAAAGAGGGCCTAAATAGAGAATGGAAGTGGGGAAATAAACTGTGTGTGTGGAACCTGGAAGTGATTAGGCGAGATCCATGGGAAATGGGAACAAGATGTGCACTGCCACAAGAAATACAGGGACCAGGGCAATGCAAGTTAGGAGTAACCATTTGGACTGTGAATTGGTGAGGGGGTTACAAAATCATGAGGACTGAGTGCCAGAGAGCTACTTTGAGGAGGATGTAGAGCTGAGAACTGAGGTTAATCTTTGATATTTTCCCTCCTTCTTTTGAAAGCCAAAACTACATTTTAAGGGGTTAAAAGAGGACATTCAGTTTTGATTCTAGACTTGGTTTAATTTGATGGTGCCTTGTTTGAATATTATGGACTTCCCCATTTCCAGGAACAATAAAAATACTCACACATACTGCTTGAGCCATTGTCTAATTTGCTGCAAAATGTGTTCCATGGGATACACAATGGGTTTTGTAACTTCAAATACACCTTTCTTAATAACTAACTGAAATTAGGATTATGGCTGATTTTCCTGAACCCCACTGAAAAATCTTAAAGGTGTTTCCATTGTTTATGTAATGCTAGACCTCTCCAATGAATGGGTTTATGTAAATGTATACAAATTTAGCAACATCATATTTCTGCAGTCTTAATATCTGTTCATAGGCTAAGGTCAAGCAGCATCCGTCTTTCAGTTTCCGTATTCAGATATTCTAGGCAGAGTTGTAAATTAACATTTCGGACATTGACCCCAGACTTCAGAATTAAAACACCAATATCTTTCATCTGAGTTGGTTCCCAGGCAAAGTTACATTCATGATAATCACTTAAGAGGTGTACTTTGGATAAACCATTAGTAAGTCTTGGCCTGGATATAGTTATTTCCAGGAAAAGGAGTGACAAACATGGTCAGGGTTAGAGGGACAGGTAAAATTGGCAAATTACTGCAATAAAAGACCGTCTAGTCATAAGCATCACAGAAAGCGTCAACACGTTTCTTTAAACCCTCTCCAATGTTGATCGTGATGCATGAAACGGGCTCTGGAAAATATCTTGAAGACGGAACTGGCCTTGAATAATACAAGAAAACCTTTGAAGGAATCACAGATTTTGGTTTAATGTGATTTGTGTTTTCCTCACAAAGTTGTTGTCTGGAACAAACAAAGGTTTGTCTTCTTGGATAAAAAGAACAATAATAAAAGTGAAAGATACTAGAAATTTAAAAATCTGCGAAATACAATCAAAAGTAGAATAACGAACAGAGGTCAAGAGCCGGCCTTGCTTCCTTACAATTACTCTCATTTACAAACAGAAGCTTATGACATCTTTATAAATGATAACTGGATATTTCTAATGACTACCTGGATTTGTACTCCTGTGGACCTAAGTACTGCCACACTGATCATACTCGTATAACCATTATCTTATTTGTTACCTCATCTTCTATCTAAATGTTGCTTTATAGGAGTTCATTTTATTTGTTAATAAAACACTTCCCTTTTTCTCATTACTCTCTTGCCGATTAAACATTAGGTTACTGTTGATACCAACTGAGTCACCATAGAAGGAAACTGTTTGAATAATAAACTTGAATCACAGGAGGATTCTACTATGAGTGAATGGCTGATTATTAGATTAGGTTTCTTTCTAGACGATAATCCGTCTAGAAAGAAGCACAGTTTAAGGAAAACACTTACTTGTCCCCAGGAAGGAAGAGTCCCCCAAGAATGCTTTCTTTCTCTTCACTTCGACATACGTCAGAAGCTTCTGAACTCTGTACACTCCCAATTGCGCTGTCCATGTCCGACTCATGGTGGACTTCCCGTTGAGCAAGGGTCATTGTATCATCATCAGGGAATAGATCACATTCGATGTATGGGTTCTCTCTATCAAAACAGGTCACATCTGAGATTTCACCACCCTAAAAACAAAAAGACAAAGTTAACAGTTCAGTTCCTTATTTTCGACTATTTACAAACGCAACTCTTTGGATCATTAAGTACTGGGTGAAATAAATAACCTCTCAATGCCAACTGTGCACCTTACTAGAACACCGATTTTATTCTACTCAACTGAAAGTGTTTTTTCACGATAATACTTTTTATATATATAAAACATCAGAGGCCTAATTGTGAAGCAAACAAAGATAAATTCCAATCGGCATCATTTTGAAACGTGCTATGTTTATTGTCAAAATTTTGCATAATTTTCGGATACCTTGAGAGCACTGTGTGGCAGTTTTGCATAGAAACACAAATTTCCTTCCTTTTGTAATCTTAATCTGACTAGCCATTCCAACTTTAGCTTTAAAATGTACACAGTTTTGGAAATAAAAAAGAAAAGATATTTATTTTAATAGCATAATAGTCTCCCTTAGCCATCTCTTTTCAAGGATTCTTCGGGTGTTTGCTATGTTTTCCTAAATTGCCTTTAAAAGGAGAAAGCCAAAAAATTGCTTGGCCCACTCAAGGCCTCTTTTCAATTCCTGCCCCTGGAACTAGTTATTTGTTGTTCTCTGAGGCACAAGGGAGTAGAAACGGATCTTAGAAAGTATTTTCATCAGTGCACTGGTGGAGCCATGTTGGAAATAACAGCTTCCTGCTTGCTATGTCACCCCTGCTAAATTGGACAGTACGCTGCCTCAAACTGCAACAGATGTAATGCTGCGGTCCAATTTATCATCACTATGGCAAATCCGAGTGAAGTATTCAAAACACTTCAAAAATGCTCTGATGATTGGGGGAGGACAACGTTGTGATTTATATGGGGTAGTTCTGGTCATCGTGGAAACAAGCACCACTTCAAAGCGGACAGAGAAGCCACAGGCTTGTTTTCCATGCCATGTTTACATCAGAATGCACATGATATGCACTTACTGTACTCCCAGAGAAGGAGTAGTTAAGGGTACGCTAGCAGTATGTATATATATATATATATATATATATATATATATATATATATATATATATATATATATATATATATATATGCAAAAAAGGAGAGAACTCTGGGTAGTTCTCAAGTTTAGGTGGAAAGCAGCCCCTGTTAGAGCACTCCCAACACCAGCGACACTCTAGATCTACTCACCTCAAATGTCTGTTTTTCTATCAAAGTTTTTAAGCATAGGATTAGCACAGTGCTATCCCCGCCTAGATAGAAAATGACAAAGTCTTTTGCAATTTATACAGCAAAGTCTTTAAGCATAGGACTATCTAGGCGGGAATAGCACTGTGCTAATCCTATGCTTAAAAACTTTGATAGAAAAACAGACATTTGAGGTGAGCAGATCTAGAGTGTCGCTGGTGTTGGGAGTGCTCTAACAGGGGCTGCTTTCCACCTAAACTTGAGAACTATCCAGAGTTCTCTCCTTTTTTGCATAATTTATGCGTCACTCTATCCTTGAAAGGGTTTTGTTTTGATATATATATATATATCAGCAAATATATAATCAAATTACTAGTTTAGTAGAACAAACAAGAGTGGAGGAAAATTGGTGAAAAAACAACTTGCAAAACAAAAACAGAAGACACTTGTTAAATCCATGTACTGCTTAAGGCCGGTCTAATGCAGGTCAAGCATTAGAACACAACTGTTACTACATCTACAGCAACAACAATCATGAACAACACCAAGACACAACCAATGCACTGGAGCTGCAGTTAGGTACAACTCCAACGCACTGGAGCTGTAGTTTGCACAGTTAGAGTGCTAGCTCCTGGCTGTCTTTGACCTTAACACCATGAACATCTCAGGATACATTGAACATGTAACAGCATCAAATGGGCTACAGGGCAAATGTTGAGGAAATGTAGTAACATTAACGAGATGGCATTTTCAGATTTTGGATAGAACCTTACTATCAAGTGAAAACACACATTTTGAGGTTTCATTGTGTACAATAATCGTGGCAGATGTTTATAATGTACACAACAGGCAGCCTCACTAATCACACCCACAGTGGCTAGGCAGAGATTCATTGACCGCACGCAGATGTTTGGAGGAAGGTTGCAATCCATTGCTTATAGATTACTCTCCAATGAAAACCACATCAATTGATCATCCACATATTCACTAATCATAGATAGGTGGAATCAGGGAATAGGTTAAAAGCCCTTACTGCCCTCCTTCGGACCCCGTTAATTAATGCTATCGAACCCATCCCACGACTGGTTTAGCAAACTCATGCAGGTGCAGTAAAAAATTGCAAAAACTCAGTGTTCCACCTACGAAAGAGTTCCCTCCACTCTGAAACACCCTGTGACTGCCAACTGTGGCAAGATATCAAGAAATTAGTCACTGCTGAGCTACATAAAAAATCCCATAATACAGTGTAACTTTACCTCACAGGCAAGTATAATTTTGGTTACAATACTAAACATGCCCCAAGAACATTTGTCAACATCAGAGACATCAAGAATCGTTCCTACTGGCACACTGAGAAAACAATACCTGCGGTGAAAGCACTAGAATCAGAGTTACTATTTATGTTATATGCTCATTATGGATATTGCTCTTAATCTTCTAGCTAGCCACTTTGCCACCTGTGGAGGTCCCTGGCTCTGCCGTCCTGCGGGGGCCGCATGGAAGAGCGGCGAGGGATGGGGGCAGAGTAGCAATGTGCCACAATTGTGGGATAAATAAGAAAGGCAAGCCTGTAACCAGCTGTGAGTCATATCGCCCAATTTTGCTGCTAAATGTCGAGACTAAAGTCTTGGCCACCGGGCTCCTTAAGGTCATAGTTCTCCTAATGCATAGGGATCAGTCAGGCTTCATGCCTGTTAGGACCACCAGACTCAATCTACTTAGGCTTCACAACTGGATGGCTGAGGTGCACCCCAGGTGGGACCCACATGGGTTTCTCTCCCTGGACGCCAAGAAGGCCGTTGATGCCATATACTGGCCCTTCCTGCACCAAATGTTGTAGAAGCTTGTCTATGGCCCTAAATATATAGCATGGATAGCATTGCCATGCCAGGCTCCTACTACGGCAGTGAGGGTCAATGACCTCCTCTCGTCAGAGTTTCTAATCGGGAAGAGGACTAGACCGGGTTGCCCCGTCCCCCTTTTTTGTTCACTCTCACCATAGAGCCCTTGGCATGTGTGGTCTGCGCCGACTCTGGGATCCAGGGGTTCTGCATCTCTGAGCCTACCACAGAAGAAGGAATGGTTTCACTCTACACAGATGATATCCTTCTATACATAACCAAACCACCGACAATTACCCTGGTTGTCCTTTGGGTCTTTGACGTGTGTGGCACTCATTCCGGGTACAACATAAACTGGGATAAATTGGTGCTGTGCCACACATGTGGTTGCCTTGACAAGTAAACCCTGCACAGGAGTCTACAGGTGAATGCAGAGTGGTTTCAATACCTCATAATGTATATGACCCCCCCCCAAACCCCCGGCGGGAGGGGTGCCTTGGTAGAAACATGGGGATGGTAGTAACTTACACAGAAATGCAGAGCGCTGGCACGCGCTACCTTTGACAATACCAGGCAGAGTGGCCCTATTTAAAATACTCCTGTATTTTATCCAGAACACGTACTATAAAATCCCGGATGAGCTTTTTGCAAGAATTGATGGAGAGAACCAAAATTTGATACGGAACAACAGGCACCCTAGGATAGCACTCAAGATGCTGCAACTTAACCCGTACAATGGTGGTATAGCTCTCCCTCATAGCCGAGCATATTATTGGGCCGCTTTTCTGATTGTTATAAATGAATGGGTGTTAGCAAACCAGAACTAGCCCACGTATAGATTAGAGAGGACTCCCTGTTTGTTAAGGTACTATTTCCACTACCTCTACGGGGAGGAAGGGATTAGACAGTTGCTATTGGTGACTCAGGTGGCACTGGAGGCTGGACCAAAGCCACCAGATGCACTGGACGGGCAATTAAAGTAACCAGAGCAACACCAATATTGGCGGGAGCGGTGTTCAAAGACCCGGGGAGGATCAAGGACTTTGGAGCATGGGATATGATAGGAATTTTGAAATCGGTGACCTCCTAGAAGAGGTAGACCTTATGTCTTTTCTTTCCCTTCAGAGGAACTACCAGCTGGATCTAAAATATGCACAGCTCCAACACGCATGATGGGATGAGGGCCTGGAGGTCTTAGAACTGCCAGAATATGCCACTCTGGAGGGTAGTATACTTATGGGGGAGAATGTAGAAAAGGCGATTTCCTACACCTATAGAACAATTAACAGCATGCCTGACACATTAACAAAGTTGAGGGAAAAGTGGGAGATAGAAATAGGTGAGTTGGACGATACAGACTAGGAGGCAGCCCTGATGCACCCACAAGAGGAAGCTATTTAATCCAGACTGTGTTTTATACGACATAAAATTCTGCATCGGGCTTACTATGACCGAAATCGCTTGAACGAAATGGGGAGGGAGGAGTCTCCGGACTGTCAGAGATGCCATGGGGCTAGAGGCACGTTCATACATACACTCTGGGGTCACCCAGTCATACAGTCCTAATGGGTGAGAATACTGCAGGAACTCCACAATGTTATGTGGGCTGTCTTCCAAAGCAGAGCCTATGTATGTCCTCCTTGGTGTACCAATGGATGTAGATGTTAAGCGGGCTAGGCTCCTATATTAGCAATTTGGGACTCGTGGTAGCAAAGAGGGACCTGGCCAGGTGCTAGGGTGCCCCGGAAATCCTGATCCTACAGGAGTGGATGCGGGGATGGATGTGTACATGGCGGCGGCAAAGGTCACTTATAGGAGCGGGAGGCGCCCAAGCAAAGTCTAGGGGAGCTGGGTAAAATACTACGCCCTGGATCTGGTAGATGGAGAGATCGTAACTTTACAGAGTCAGGCCCGATGTTTATGCCGAGGTGTCATTTTGTATCCATACATTGCTTTATAGTGAATCAGACCTGCGCACTGCCGCTACATGAGATGTATGTATTTGCTGATGTTATGCTTCTGCTCTCCCCCTGTGGTTGTATCATTGTTGTGGGAGAGAGTTTGCACTCCGTTTTGTTGTCTGCATTTACAAAACAGAACAAAAATACATATGTTCTAAAATCCTGGTACAGTACTACAGACGTTTGACATGTGTTGTATGAGCGGTAAGGGGCTCAATGGCTTACAAATGAATCAACTTGCTAATGGTTTACGTTGCATCACGTGTCAACACACAGCCTGGCAGTTACATAAAGATCTGAATATATTGGTAAATAGCAAAACTATGCAAATATGAAACTGACGGGAATCAACTGTGGCACTTACACCAGAGAATTGGCTGGAGCGACTAATAATGGTGGTGACACATGAGTGACTCAATTACAAATTGAATGACCAGCTGCATATGCATGAATAAACGTGGGGTCAGAACACAGATTGTGAACATGGGAGTGTATCAAATTGCATAGGTAACTTAGAGGACTAACAGTGGGAGGCATCAGACGGAACGGACCCTTCGATTCCCTTGACAGTGCACAAAATTGAACATTAAATGTCCAAGTACTCTGAACAATAACCTAGAAAACGACCGGTCACTAATTGATATGACAAAGATTTACCAAAAGGAGAATGAAACTGTGCCAAGAGTACAGACCATTACATAAGGAAGCAAGAACTTGAAACTATAAAAGGACTGACAGATTTACTACAATAATTCATCTCTGAAGTAAGAATTTAGGACACATTCAAACAAAAGAAACAGGTTGAGCTTAAGCAGATACTACGTCATATCCCTTACAAATCTAGACCTTTATGACCACGGTCAACTGAGCCGGTTTGATCTCATCTTGCTTAATGTCATCTCAGCTTTTTTTCTATCAAATTGAAAACGTGTACAGTTTTGTTTTTGCTCTTTTATTGAGAAAAAATTAATAAACGTACTCAAACCCAACATCTGAAGACACTGAGCCCCACCATTTATGGTCTTGTCTTTGGGGATGAGTTACGTTGGATATTATTGATAAACACACCACATTTGAAAGAAAATACTAAATTCAGTGGAGAACCAACCTGTTCAATTTCCTCTGCCATGATATCCTATTTAGGAGCAAATGCAGCCGTCGATTGTCCTCTGGATTTAGTACTTTCATGCAATTATTTGTTGGTGTTCCATTGCCACCAAACTGCACACCAGGTGAAACATTACTTAGGACTTGTATTTAAACATGAGCAGAGGTCACATGCTCCACAGACAAACATGCTACCTAAGGATCTTGGAATGCACACTTCCTACTTCTCTGAAGTGTACAGCAGGGTAAAAAGAAGTATCTGTTTTATGTACGCCCAATGAATAGAAGTATCAACAAAGCCTACTTACAATGCAAACAAAAGCACTTAGTGTGGTTTTCCTGTTCCTAATTTGAGTGCTTGGCCAAGGAAGGCGTGCGAGTTTGAAAAGTTCCTTGAAGCTACTTCCTCATTCCAGAAGGACCGCGTGGGACACTGTGCTGCTTGTTCACCTTTCCAATGAAAGCACTTAAGGTCTCAAATGAAAGCACCTGCACCGCAGCCAGTGAGAGGCGTTTGGGTCGATCCAGGGGAATAACGGCTTGAGCCATGAGATTGATAAAGAGTCTAAATACAAGGCTTTGGATTCTGGAGGAAAGTCAGAACACATGCAGAATTCTGAAGTTGCATGGGTGCAGATTTCTCTCTTTTGGAATTCACAACAGATTTCCATACGGGGAAAGGTATGGGTCAATGACAGGGGTAAATCCTTCAGCTCTTCCAGAGTGACAAGGGGTCAGAGACGTTTGTTACTATCACTAAACGTTTACATTTGTAGTATTCACAGACTATAGAGGGCATCCCCCCTTGTTAACGCCCATGTCTTGAACCACTACTCCAACTCAATTTATTCACATGAAAATCTTCATATGAGTAAACTGTTTTATGATTGAAAAACAGCTCTGCGAATAGCCGGAGCTGTATTGAAGTTGTAAAAAAGCCTATTTGCGCATTGCGTGCGAGTCAAACTTGAGCCAAACTTCCACTCAAATAGTTTCAAGATTTTGCCCATGGCTTGTAGCCATCATACAAGGAAGCACTGGCAACGCCAGTAGCTCTTGCATGCATTTGAGTACTTATTAAAACAAGAACAAGCATTGGAAATGCAATAGGTCTCGCACCATTAGAGTTAGTGCTTTTAGAATTGTTTATGGGTTTTTTTTGTAAATGTTTAGCATTTTTGTTTCCTGTAGCCAATGCTAAAGAATTACAAATAAAAAAAGCCATAAACATTTCTTAAAGCTCTAACTGAAATGGTCTGAGACCTATTGCACTGTGTGAGGGTGAGGGGTTGAGGGTGAGTGAGGGTGAGGGTGGGTGAGGGTGAGTGAGGGTGAGGGGTTGAGGGTGAGTGAGGGTGAGGGTTTGAGGGTGAGTGAGGGTGAGTGAGGGTGAGTGAGGGTGAGTGAGGGTGAGTGAGGGTGAGTGAGGGTGAGTGAGGGTGAGTGAGGGTGAGGGTGAGTGAGGGTGAGGGTGAGGGTGAGTGAGGGTGAGTGAGTGAGGGTGAGTGAGATTGAGAGTGAGTGAGGGGTTGAGGGTGAAGGGTTGAGGGTGAGGGGTTGAGGGTGAGTGAGGGTGAGGGGTTGAGGGTGAGTGAGGGTGAGGGGTTGAGGGTGAGTGAGGGTGAGTGAGGGTGTGAGAGGTGTTGTTATGCAGAGGGTGTGTGACGGTGTGTGAGGGTGAGGGTGTGTGAGGGTGAGTGTGAGTCATTGTGAGGTGTTGAGGGTGAGTGAGGGTGAGTGAGGGGTTGAGGGTGAGTGAGGGTGAGGGTGAGGGTGGGTGAGGGTGAGGGGTTGAGGGTGAGTGAGGGTGAGTGAGGATGAGGTGTTGAGTGAGGGTGAGGCGTTGAGGGTGAGTGAGGGTGAGGGTGAGTGTGGGTGAGGGTGAGGTGTTGAGGGTGAGTGAGGGTGAGTGTGGGTGAGGGTGAGTGAGGGTGAGTGAGATTGAGAGTGAGTGAGGGGTTGAGGGTGAAGGGTTGAGGGTGAGGGGTTGAGGGTGAGTGAGGGTGAGGGGTTGAGGGTGAGTGAGGGTGAGTGAGGGTGAGGGGTTGAGGGTGAGTGAGGGTGAGGGTGAGTGAGGGTGAGGGTGATGGGGTTGAGGGTGAATGAGGGTGAGGCGTTGAGGGTGAGTGAGGATGAGGGTGAGTGTGGGTGAGGGTGAGTGAGGGTGAGGGGTTGAGGGTGAGTGAGGGTGAGTGTGATGATGATCTCATAGATGTGTCTCTGGGAAGGGTGCCTGGTTACCTCACTGGTAGATAGGGCGCTCAATGATACCATGTACTCATCACCTGGCTCTCAGATGTCATGCTGTTCAGCTGCTGAAAAAACCTGTGACACGAAGCACACTGTTTAAAAGCAGAGCACTGTAGCATGAGATAACCCAGCTGAAGAAAGAAGAGACGGGAGAAAAAAATGGAAAGACTGAAAGATCGAAGAGGTCTTTGGTCTACATTAGTAGAAGCAGAAGATTCTGATGTCCAAATCCATATACTTGGTGTGGTAAAGAGATCAGACATGAACACGCATAGGGAAATGAAGAAGGAGTAGGCATACAGGCCATAAGCACTATGCGCGACACCGGCAGTTTAGCAAGCAGCTAAAAAGTGTGCTATTATCAGAAATCTGGTCCACTGGCATGCTCAGTTATAAGGAACACAACTGCCTACAAATTAAGGTAGCCGTTAATTGTTTCCTAAACCACTTTTGGGTTTGTATGTAGAGGCATCATAGGGGTAGGCGTTCTAAATTTTGGGGGACAAAGCAGAAATATAATGTAGAAAAAGATTGTACGATACACTTTTCATACAATACACACGCTGACCTGAATCATCTTTAATGCTAGGGCTTCAGTGCTTACAAAAATACACTCACATTTCTAGCATTGAAAGCTTCACTACAAATCCCTCAAAGTGGAGTTAACTTATGGTCAATAAGCACATTTCCTAGAAATCCCTATTTGGGAGGAAAGCTCACTATGTGTGGACAGAACATTGTTCAGAGATATTACGTGCTCTTAGTTTACTTATCCCCAGACTCCAATGAAAGTCACTGGACAACACCCTATTTTTTCGCGCCCTTTTAAAAAGTATAAATGCAAAACAATCTCAAAGCAGGCACTACGAGGAAGAATAAGCAGGCAACGTTTGAGGAAGAGTAGGGAAACTCGCAGAACACCTGAAAGCCACACAATGAAAAGATCTCGCCTTGGAACGAGCAAGCTGGCCCTAGTAAATGAATCACTGATAACATCAAAACCTGAAAACCTGGCTTGGCTATAGGACGTCAACGAACGAAGTGTTCCTGGAATGAAGACTCCTCGTTTCTGGGTCTCGAAAATAAGCCACCACTTGCCCAGAATAGGGCAGAAAGAAAACAGTCTCTGAAAAGGTCCAAGGTGAGCCCGTGACCGGCAACGAAAGCGGAACCCACCCGCAAAGGTCAGAACAGTATAATGGTGGCCGCCAGCTAGCGCCGCCGAGACTTCGTGCAAAGCGGAGCCCACACGCTATAAACTAGATACGTTGCCCCAACACTGCGAGCGCGCCAGAGGTTGTCCCCTTAATGAAGCAGGACCAGCGGAGCCCACCCGCGGCCAGCCTGTAGCGACCCCTCCCCCGGTGCGCAGCGTGTGACCAAAGCTGCTGCAGCGGTGGAGTGAATGAGCCCGCAGCGTGAGGAGAGTTGCCGGGCTCTGAAAAATGAAGCGGAGCCTACCCGCAAAACAAGTGAATAGTGTCCTTAAGCTACGTCGCACAGTGCCCTGCGACACCTACTGCACACCCTCACCCCGCGCAGCAGTGAACTGAAAGAATTTGCTGCAGTGGGGGTCAGAGCAGAAAGTCAAAGCATGCCGCCCGCGGCTGACGGGAGCGGCGCCAGCACCTCTGCGTGTGCCGTGGAGGAAAATGCCTGCTGAAGGGGGTGAGCAGTACTACTGGCAGGCCGTTCCCAGAGTATGGGTGAAAGAAATCCGTGCCCCAAGAGGTGTATGCCAGCAAGGTACGTTCCCAACCCAAGCGGAAACGAAGACCACAGAAAAGTAGCGAGATCTGGGAGTTTCCGAAAAGCAACTCCTGCCCCTTCTCCCCACGCAGCGTGGGTAACGAGCGATACAGCGACGGGGCGAGGAGGGAGACAGACGATGGGCCGGTATAGCAGCACGAGTGGCACAGGAAGACGAAGCAACGCCTGCCATTCCTGACGCCGCAGTGGAAGGCCAAATTGCTGGGGGGTAGGGCAGGGGAGGGGGCGGAGCGGGGAGAGGGAACAGATGGAGGGAAGGCCAGATAAGGGGAGGGGGGAGGAGAGTAGGAGGAGGAGAGTAGGGGAGGCACGGCCTAGCGGCCGTGCAATCAAGAAGTGAGGACGCGGGAGAGTAGGCAAGGCAGGCGGCTGGGGGGAGGGGGGAGGAGAAATGCGACGCAACATGGCAGGCAGGGGAGGGGGCGGAGCGGGGGTGTGGGAGGAGTGCGGGAACAGACGGCGAGGGGAGGAGAGTAGGAGGAGGAGAGTAGGGGAGGCACGGCCTAGCGGCCGTGCAATCAAGAAGTGAGGGGGCGGGAGAGTAGGTGAGGCAGGCGGCTGGGGGCATGTGCAAGCGCTTTTAAGCTCAATGCGCATGCGCATTGAGCTTAAAAGTCACGGGCACTGCAAGGAATCGCCACGATTCCTTGCAAGTTGGACAAAGAGTGGATAAGCCACCATAGTCTCGCTTGCTCGATGCGCATGCGCATCGACAGGCGAGACCTAAAAAAACCTTCTGGAGTGAAAAAACAGGGATGGCTTTCTGTATAAAATGCCTCTAAGAGCAAAAATAATGTGTGATGATTCAGTGTACTTTTAAGATTTAAAACAGTCCCTGGTGTATTGCAATGCATGCTCTCTGTTGGAGGCAGAATGATACACCAGTCAATAGTCTGCAGTGAGCGGATTATACTCCTCAGGGTGGAGCCAAAGACCACTCTATGTATATGTTAAAGAAATTGCAACAATGGGTATTGAGGACAGCTCTGCAGTCCAGCCAGACCTAATGAAGTTTGTTACAATGTAGGTGGCACTTCAGCTTATTTTCAATTTCACACATTGTTTTTGAAACAGGTTATTTATGTTTCATAATGGACAGGTATGTGCATGAAATTCTACTAATATACCCTGTGGATTAAATTAGCGAAGGGGCACTGAGGGTTTCATGGACACAGCAAAAGTCTACTCATGTCATAGTCTGTGTGAGGGCCCCTCTTTGGGCACTAACTTTGGGCAGCTGAGATGACACGGAGAATACATCAAGAGGAAAAAGCCAGGTTACCTCATAATGACCTTGTGATAAGGAAACAATGACACATGTGCCCTCGTTCCCTGTACAAGCAAAGTATTCTGGAAGGATAGAAGTCACAAAAAAGTAAAAATCCTATACCTAATGGATACAGCTTAGGATAGAGCTTGGAAGGCTGGAAACACAAGGTGACCTCACACCCTACTGGATATTTCAGTATTTAAATCTAAAAGGTTTAATGGCTTGTTCTTACTCCGACTCGGTTTCTACTGATTTGTGTGTGCTCTTGTATATTCAAAACTGGTTTGCAGCTTAATGTCAATGTTTTCATTTGCAATTTATTTCTTCCATTGTCCTGTTTACCTCTGTCCTAGGCTCTTGAACCAAATGTTGTTTATGCCTATTCGTCAACTGTCAATTATCAGGGACTGTAGACAACATGATTTGGAAAAATTCAAGTCACTAAATGCAGCTATTACCACTTCGTCGCACCTCCTCGTCACAGTTTTTGTGGATGGAGGGTAGATGCTCTTTCACCCCTTAAGCCCAGAATGCTCCTCGTTACCTCCGCTTTGTTCCCCCTAATACCGATGGGCACTCACAAGGATCAGGAGGAAGCGGGTGAGGGTGATATCAACTGTTCTCCCAATCAAAGAGGAGGAGATAGCTTCCTCTACTCTGAGCGATGGAGTTCATGATGAAAGTAGTTTTTTCCATGTCTCCGTCTCACCCACGTTCACCTGCCTTGACTTCCAGACCCTGTACATAATGCTAAAAAGTCGGTCTAGAAATTCAGGCACCCTCCAAATGCGTAGCTGATGCGAGTCTCTAGACTTTCTCTGGGGCGTGTTGGGCATTTATTTTATTTATTTATTTATTTTATTTTACAGATCTGTAAAGCGCATGGCTGCCCGTAAGCGTCCCAGCGCTCCCCTCTCATTTCCCTTTTCAGTGAATTCTAAACAGGTAGTACTCAAGGGGACCAAGATCGTCAAAATCACGATTTTCTGATCCCAAAACAAACACTTCTAGATGGAGTATGTCTAAAGGCATATGTTTAGTGTCACGTATTATACACCGTGAGGCAGCTGGTAACACATATTTGCAAACAATGCTAGGAGAAAAGATCATGCAGGTGGTTATTTGCTAATTGTGTTCTTGCATGAATTCTGAACAGCGCTCTTGTTTTCAGGCTGCCTTGCAGCAGAAGGTCCACCAGTGACCGGGTTATGGTTGGGCCGTCACCTGCTGGTCTTCAGGTCCCAGTTACATTAGAGACAGACTTAGCAGATACTTCCTGCCCCAATGTTTAAAGTTGTCGTCCCTCTGTTTCAGAACCAAAAACTGCCACAACATATGAACCTGAGAAAGGGAATGTATGTGCGGCATTCTGAATTACTGCATGTTCAAGCCAAGGTTGCACTATGCGGTCTACAATGATATGTGGGAAAGCATATGATACTTCGCCTGACCAGCTGTAAGGAGGAATTGTTCTCAAGATCGGTTCATAAATGGAAATGTGCAAGTAGCATATGCTGTTTTTGTGGTGGATAAGAGGTCCACTGCAGGAGCGACCGGTCTGGAAATGTGACCACAACATCTAGGGTTGGGGCACTCAATCAACCTGCTACCCGGCATACTCAAAGTTTTCTCTCACATATCTAAATGAGAAGCCAAATGCTCTGCAGAACGGTTCAACCACGTTCAGATCTCAAAAGTGGATCTCAGCTGAATGCAACTTATTCCCTGTTTCTGACCAACCAGGCAGTTCGCGAGTGCAGAGATACCCCTTCAGGGGCTTTATAATTCCTAAATCATTAAATTAATATGTAGTTTGCTCTCAAGCACAGTTGAAAGACTCCTTGTGTAACATTGTCACCTGAGCAGCTGCCACCGCCAAGCTTTGGAGGAAAAAGTACATCCTCCTTGAGACGTCAGATGACGGACAGGTTAGGCATCTCTGATGGGATGAAGGACAGACTATAAGTGCTGGCCTGACCTTTTGCCCCACTAAGGAGGGCTCAAGTGATGAGGCATCTAAATATTCAAAACAATGAAGATGTAGGAGACAACCCTGGGACACAATGGAACTACTAAGACTGTTCTGACCTGTTCCTGGAATCTACAGCTCCCGGCGCTTCTAGGCGACACCTTCCTTGGAGAAGTGAGTGTGCCACGCTGCCCTATGACAAGAATAGACCCGACATATTTAAGACGCTTCAGAGAATAAATATTGTCTCCTGACTGCGATGTTTAACTTGAACAATCCAATCCACACAGTCAGTCTTTGTACAGTAAAACACTTCTCCCCCACTCCTCCCACCCAGACAGACGCTTAGTATCCAGTGATGCAAGGAAGGCAGACCTCAGTCTTCTGGTTAGCTGGCCACGAGACCGACTAGAACATTTTGACAGGCAGGAACCGATCAGGCTTCTGTTTCGCTTCATTCAGACATCAACACGTTAGTGGGACTGCGTTTATACATCTTTCCATCAAGCCATCCCTGTCAGTGTAACTGAGTTGGCACAGTTTGAGGATACTAGATATTTGTCACCAGGGTGTGCCAAGCGAACCCATCGTGTAGTTTTCAATAGATTTGCAGTCTTCAAAAGTGCTAAAACTAAGCACCGCACAGGTAAGAGTATACGAAACAAAGGCACTCTGCACACACAGTTTGGCGCAGATGAAATCCAGGACTTTCGGGAAAAAAATAATTTCGATTTTTAACAACTTAAGAAATCACTTGTGGAGGACAGACCTTTTTCAGGAGAGCCAGGCTGTCCCTTGCGAACTTCCCTCAAAACATTTTGCTTTATGACTCCTACATAAAGGAGCATGTCTAAAGGGAAGCTGGTCCCACGTTTGAATTTCCTTGTCACAATGTCACTCCAATCTAGTTAAACTTCTATACATCTTACCGTTGTGGCTGCCAAAGCGCAGAGATACTCCTCTGGGAGTCGAATCAAGCGCTATACAAACCGGCAAATAAATAAATAAATAAATGTATGCTTTAAATGGTTTTGGAGTCTGCTTAAAGCTTAAACCAGACAGTGCACAGGTAAGCATTTTCTTTTAATTTCACCTAGGCCCCTTTGAGTGACAGATGTCATACGCTTGACATGTAGAGGGCGACTTTCAACTATAAATCAAAAGCCAGCACACCTACATTGTTGTCGATCCTCGTCAGTTCTTGGACCACGATTGATGTGTGAGGTGCTGGGCACCAGCATTCATTTTTTGACAGCGAGAATTATTTGTTGCCATTGGACCCAGAAAAACAGAGAGACGGAGACAGAAAAGTGGGGAAAGGGGGGGAAAAAGAACCTGTAAGAGTGAAATGAAGAGACTTGGAAGGGTGGTGGAAAAAAAGGCATGAGGTGGAAAGAAACCTGTGCAGACTTGGTCTTGGCAACGCCGGAGTGCGGCGGGGGGCTTCTAGGGAAAAACATTGGCTCGTGCACTGTTGTGGCAGGTTTAAGGATTTTAGAAAAGCAATTCAAGTTCACCGTATAGTACTGTGCTTAAACACTCGAAAATATATATCTATATATACCCAGGCACCACATCTTCTGCCGAAGGTGCTGTGAACCGTGGTACGCAGCGCAGATGCCGCCGCAGAGGCCTGACATAAAGGGTCTTTATTAATCACTCCGCGCGCACACAGGCCCCATTCATGCCTGCACAGGCGCTCCTGCCTTCAGCAGTAAGAAGCACACCCTGGAATCCAAGCTCCCCTTGGCACAGGACGCTTATAATGACTGTGAAACTCCAGCAGCCCTGCCGAACACTGGGAGCCTTCTTGCCGCCGGCAGTGAGTGATTCACGGAAAAGGCTGCCGAGCAGAAACCACCTGCCGCTCTGTAGCACCAGACACGACCCGTCCACCCCGGCTGGCTCACCGTCCGACTTTACGCACTGTGCTTTGGCGCACTGACGCGACGCGATGAGGTCATAAACTAGGAGAGCCCGGTTCACAAAAAAGACAGACAAAAGTCCCCGGGCTCCCTTTTACTTAAAGGATAATTGTCTGATTTGTGGAGAATCTACACTGGAGTTCACATCGGAAGACGCAAACGGTGCCACATACAACTATACTAATGTTTTTGCATGTATAAGTGTCATAGTGTACAAGTGCATTATAAAGGTGGATTTTTCTATGTTGTCCTCCTGGAGAAACCATTTCCTCTTGGGTAGGCCCCTTTTGAAATACCCACAGTTATTGTGGGAATGCCCCCCTAATCGCATAATGGACATGGATTTACTTTTCCACTTGACAGGAGTAAATTCACATGGAGTAAAGGGTGGAATGTGTTGTGAAATGTTTGTTAAGGCCCAAAAACTAAAGTGCGTAAGCACCAACCTCTCAGGGCTTTCCTTGGAACCCCGTCTCCCAATCACCAGCACTAGGTTTACTCCAGTAGGTCCCCATGCAGGTAAGCGCACTGGTGTGTGGGGGAGGGGATTCGACAGACAAGGGAATTTTTATTTATTTAATATTCCCTTGTCATCTGTCGAATGGGGGATTCGACAGATAAGGGAAAATGTCATTTAAAAAACTACCCAGCCTCACTGCGCTTACCTGCACGGACCGCTCCTGGTTTACATGCACAAAGTAGTTATTGTGAGTACATCTTTTTACCAATCTAAAACCATAGGCCCAGCCATTTGTGTATCTACTATAAAGCTAATCCCACACATGGCTTTGTGCATCACGCCGTGTGAGTGATGATTGAGATACTCAAGCTCTTTGGGGGCATCAAAGTGGAACTTTTAACGCAAGTCTATAGATGTCCCATCCCACATCTCTGCAGCTTGTCCTGGACCCACAAGTTTATCTTTGTATCCCTTACAGAAGTTCAACCAAAGCGGAAAATAAAATGAAAAGGGTGGGAGAGCTGTTTTCCCTGCATTATAAATTGGGCTTACGCTAACCCAGGTTGTGTTTAGACTGTACTACATCTTGCACCGATGTCACAACTATCACATTTGTGAGACCCTTACGAATGGACTGAGAATGTTGCCAGAGACTTTTCTCCCACTGTATGTGACCAAGGACATTTCAACTGCCCTAGAATAGTCTGCTTTACACAGTATGAATTGAACTGTCGAATAAACTATGAGAAAGCCCGCTGAACCAATGTAGTACAACCTTGAGAGAAACTCTGTATTACGTAGTCAAATGTTTCTTATTGCTTGTTCCCTATTGGGGCATATCCATTAAAGAATGTACTCACGTAGAGTGTATGAATGTCTGTCTAAAGTTCTATGAAAGGATGTGTAGATTTCTATGTGTAAGAGACCCCGTTTCCCCACCTTTAGATGTAAATGTATGCCTTTGTCTGACATTATTACGAGAATGTTTATCACCTGCTACTGAACCTAACTGATTTAACAGAAGTGATGTCTCCAGTCAGGGAGCACCAAAGTCTGTATCGGGACTACACTACTCCCGGCTCTAGCCGACGGTATGCTCATGAGCTGGGCGTCAGGATAAGTGTGCACGCCGACAGGGTCAGGGCTGCGCCTTCAGGCACAGTAAAAGCGACCCGGCCTTTCTCAGACAGTAGCATAGAGAGGAAACAGGATTGTTTAGCACAGGCATTATGCTGGGGTGAGTACTGGCCTAAGATCATGTCTGGATTGGCCATACCATGAAACCGAGTATTTCCCTGGGTGCTGGAAGGGTGGGGACTCATCTTAGTATAGGGGGGCTGGTTTTGGTGCATAGGGAAAGTGCAGCTTCTGCTCGTCGACCTTGAAGGGCAAGTCAACGAGCAGTGACTAAGCCTCACACACTTTAAACAGCAGTTCTGCAAACACTTTTATGGCCCGACAAGAAAGAGTGATAATAGTCACTAAACGACGAGCAGTGCGGGCCTTTGGCCTCTGAGCTGGCCTGGGGCAAGAGAGGGAGTACTGGCGATGTACAGATTCCTGCCTGGTTGTGCCCCAAACAGAGTACCACAAGGAAGTGAAACAATGCAAAATATGTAATTACTATGTCCAAGGTTTGTATCTTCTCTTGCACCTCAATGAATAGTGCTTGAAGTTTGTTTCAAAGCAGCAGGACTCAAGAGAGTGGAGCCTGGATTTGCCAATCCTGTTGTGGGCGAAAGAGTAGGTGGTCATGTCTCGCTGTAGAAATGAAGTCCCAGCTATCTCAGCTGAGGCATAGATACGAATTTTCACTTGTAGAAATTTTGTAAAAACAGCTCTTCAGCGGTGCACTTCCTTTTTGTAGCCCAGACGGGTAAGTGCTGCTTTAACTAGAGCAACCAGTCTAATAGACATCGACTTCCTTGTTGCCTGAGGCAGTCCAGTGCCTAGAAGTCTCTCGAGAGCTGGAGGCTGGCAGCTGACTGCTTTGGGGCAGACTTGACAAGGTTCTGACACAGGTGTGCATGGACCTTCAACACAGCACACAGAAGCTTCTTTAATGTACGAGGTGCCTTCCAAGTGCTACATGCACAATGCATCGATCTTTGCCCTCTGTTCTCAGGCCTGGTGTCTGCCACAACTCAGGCATGCTCAGGACGGCACAGCAGCTCCAATCAAGTAATGCAGGCTGAGCTAGAGGCATCTGACCTATTTAAATCGTGCTCGATTCAAGTTACCAAATCATTTTGTAACAACACTCGAGCAGTTCATTGGAACCAAAAATATAGCATCCGTTAAAGAACGACAAAAAAAGGATAGATACAGAAAGGATAGTTTATGAATGATTAACAATGCAGACACAGAAGGGATTGAAATGGTGACATAGGCTGAAATCAAACTGGGCGATAATAGAATGCAGTGAAAGAAATACACTGAATCCAAACAGAAATATAGGACTGAGCATAGAACAGAAAGTAAAGAGAATTACATCAAGAGAGCAGGGTGGCAAAAGAGCAAATCAGGGGTAATGAGAGATACATTAAGGTGAGTAAGAGAGCCGAGTGGTGACAACTAGTGAGGAGACTTGTGAGAATGAGAGAGCAGGGATCTCCATAAGAGTGTCTGTACACCTTTAGTTGTTCCTCCCATGACCTAGCATCATGGAGCACTGGAAGGGCATCATTTACTCTGCTAACACGTTATAGTATTTAAATATACAATGAAAAACTCGACATGCCTGATTTGAACTGCGGAGATTGTCCAGTGCAATGCTCTCTGTTGTGGAAGCCAGCCCTCCAGTGACTAGCCTACAAGTCAGGGCGATTGCAATTAGGCAATTCTGGGTTGCTGCATTTCAAGACTAATAATGGATTTGCCACATAATTTGCCAGATAATCGAGCATTTGCTGTTCAAATTACGGATTTCAACAAAACACTTATTCTTGGATCGATAGTTACTAAAAATGCTGCATGCCGGGTTCCTGGTCATCTTTCAGTTGTTGGCAATAAAGAGATGACACTGTTACCCATATCGTTTAAGCAACTTGACTTTATGAGCAAGTGGAAGGACTTTTGTCACCCATAAGGCATACACACTGTTCACATGTAAATGTAAAAATAGGTGGAAAGATCCATCCCTGGTTTGTCATGGAAATGGTTTGTTTCACCCTTTCATGCAAACTCACGTGTAAACCACAGGCTGAAATCGCCTTTATTTCAAACCAACATTCGACAGTGAGAGTGCCAAAGTTTTGCAACTCTTCTTAAAACAGGCCTTAAATCGAAAAGAGCCAATCTGTTCTACCTTGCTATTTTTTAATAGAAAGATGTCTAGTCAGAGACGCCATATTGGGAAAAAACAGATTAACCCCCGGCTAAAGACTAGTTTTTAATATTACTGGGATGTGCAGAGTAAATGAGACGCACCATCTATTTCAGAAGAGCTGAGGATCATGCCTCTTCCCGCCTGTCCTTAAGAGGCGACTCGTGAGATTTTATGCAGGCACCGTCCCAGGGGCAGGTACATGAAGGCCACCGAAGCAGGAATGTGGACTACTGATTCAGCCCCAATGCAGAAAGTTAGTCGAGGAGAAAGTGATCCTTCATTGATTTGATGCCACTCGGATGTGACGTCACAACAACGTTTGGTCCCACGAGATCAGTGTGCACTGCTGACACACAACACAAACAAGGGCCTTCTAACTCCAGGTCCGACACCAACTACCAAACATGTGCGGAGGAAGATATGGAGGGGACATCACCCCAAAACAGCCAACGTTCTAAAAGAACATGGCCTGGAGCAGCAGGAAGGATCGCGGAGCAGCAGGAAGGAGCGCGGAGCAGCAGGAAGGAGCGCGGAGCAGCAGGAAGGATCGCAGAGCACCACGCAGGTGGACGAATCCAGACCCTCGCGTGTTTCAATCTACAACACTGCTAAAACTTGGAGCACCTCAGACAAACTTATTTTACTGTATTTCTTTTCTGGATGATTTGTGTAATTATCTCGATGAACTGCTTCACCTCTCCAGACTCTGCTTCTATGACTTGTTTGTGGAAGAAGAGGAGTCGTTGCTGATCTTTGGGCAGGAGATTAAGTCGCATTAATGTACCCCAGAGGTGAGTGTGCAAAATCTGTTGGGCACGACCTGCACATCTTTTTTTGATTCAACAAAAACTCTCAGTCCCAGTTGGTTAATTCTGACAGCTGAGATGCCTCAGCTGAAGTGGAGGGAATCTCCTGTGCTGTGAGGCCGAGGGAGGGGCAGACAGCTGAACAAGAAACCAGCCTTTTGCCAGAGTGCCTGCTGCCTTACAGAAATGTGAATGTGTGCAACTTGGTTAATCTGCAAACGTAAAGGCTGCTTAGAAGCTGGTACTTGATGATGTCAGTTGGAGCTTCCTGAAGACAAAGGTGTGTTCTTTTAGAGAGGCATTGTTAGGATGTCACTATCCGAGTAATGAACCCATAAAAAAAGGTTTTCACAAGGTACAGTCTGCAAACTACTAAAATATATAGTTTGGAAACACTTTTTTAGTCATAAACCTAAATCTTTTGCACATTTCGTGGAAGCCTATCTTATATTATGTGCAATGTGAGTTTAAAATTATGACCTACATATGCTCAGTGCTTTCTGTCACAGGCTTGTACCTAGTAGTACTGAAAACACAAGTCACCATTCCTCATTGCATCAACCAGGATTCGATTCTGTGGCTCTGTGGTTGCGTACACAGACATTTGCTGTGATCGCATTAACCAATAGAGGTATCATAACTTAATATAGTCAATTACCCACTGATTAATTGAACTTGCATTTATTCCTCATTTAAGGTGAGAGTTATTTTATATATAGTTATCTGAACGTGAAAGACCAATTAAATAGTTACAGAATATGCTGTTCTTTTTAGCCTCACCTTTAACCCCGCCACCACACTCATTGGCCTCACCGCACCCCACTCCGCTCAGGTCTCAGTTACCATACTTTTTTTTAATGCACTTCAATCGCTGATTTACTTGTACATGCTTCGTCATTTAATCAGATAATTTGTGAAACATTTAATGCTAGCCTGTTACCTTATGCTGACTCATTGGGGTTGCATAAGAAGGGAAGTAAAGAAAAAAAAGCTTAATTTCCGTGTCAGAGGCATGAAGTGAAAATATCGAGTTCCTTTTTCTGAAAGACAAAAGGCCACTTGATCAAGTTTTTTCCCTAACTCGTGTCACATAGCATCCCAACGCAATCTTCTTCTCTGCGCTATATCCCACCAAGCAGCTGCCGAAGGGCCGGAGCCATCACAGTGTCGCAGCATTGCGCATGGCCCATTCTTTTATGGAGAGAAATGCTGTTGGGCAGGTGAAGGATGAAGGAACACTCAGTTTAGATGAATTCATCAGTGAATCAGACGTAAATCAAGTATGGGCCTTGCAGATCTGAGAAAGGTGCTGGGAAGTTTTGACAGCACACGTTGCCCTAAGTGATCAGACATTCTTGTTAGTGGACTATTGGCCTTTCATTAGTGCTGGGCTTCTTTGAACTTTAAATCACATGAAAATATGTGGTTTTACTCATTACCAATGGTGGATGGCGAGCTAATCTTTTTGTTTATAAGCCCCTATAACACTGCTAAATGCACTATACAAACACAAAACAGTTTTGATTTGCAGTGCCACTTTTGCCAAAATACAAAGTGTACTCCTAATCCTAGTAGTTAAGGAGAGAAGGCCATATCGCCCTGACATCTTTAGATAATCCAATGCCCACCATTCAAAAAGGATAACTTCTGGGGGTGTTGGCCAACACCTACTTGTTTAACAAGAATCCATGATAAATCCCAGGTCAGAGTCTTTGAGACAACCAAACACTATGATTCAAAACTAATGAGTGAGATTAGCATTGTCTTCATCGCATACGCAGCCCGGACCTGGCCTTCAGACTGAGTTGAGCCTCAGTATCTTCAAGGCCTATTCAGCTATGGTTCTGGCCACCTCAGTGAGACACAATGCTTCAATCATGGACTGCCGAGCTAGGGGCCTGGTCTACTCTGTGTCACAATACCATCACCAACTGCCAAGCTTTGGGGCCGAGTCAACCTGCTGGTATCAAATGGCCATCATAAACTGACATGCCGGGGTGCCACCCACCTCATGAGTCACTGTGACATCAGAAGTGTCAAACCACAGGCACAGCCACCTCATGGAATCACAGTGCCATCATCAACTGCCGAGCAGGGGGCTGGTCCACCTCACTGAGCCAGGGCATCTTCATCACCTTACTAGGAGTCTGAGCTTTTGAGTGAGTCAGCGAGTCTGGGGTCACCATCAAGCCCGAGTGGAAAGTCAGAATATTCCATACATAATTGTTTGACATAATATTGCGCCATTTACAAAATATTGTACCACTGGGTGTAGATTTTCTAACATGAACTGTGATCGGGTGTTATTTTTGTAAATGATATACAGGATTTAGGGCAATATTTATGTTGGATGATATTCTGGTACCACACACAAGCCAGGGACAAGGTCACTTCATGGGTCACCGTGCCAACACCAATTTCTGAGCCAGAGGCTAGGCAACCTCATTGATTAGTAAAGGCATCACCAACTGCCACCTCATTGAGTCACAATGCCATCACCAACTGCCAGGCGTAGGGCCTGGCTAACTCATTGATTCACAATGCCATCACCAACTGCCAAACGTGGGGCCTGGCTACCTCATTGAATCATTGTGTTATCACCAACTGCCAAACGTGGGGCCTGGCTACCTCATTGAATCATTGTGCTATCACCAACTGCCAAACGTGGGGCCTGGCTACCTCATTGAATAGTTGTGCCATCATTAACTGCCAAGCGAGGAGCCTGGCTACCTCACTGTGTCATTGTGCCATCACCAACTTCCAAGTAACGAGCCTGGCTACCTCACTGAGTCATTGTGCCATCACCAACTGTCAAGCGAGGGGCCTGGCTACCTCATTGAATAATTGTGCCATCACCAAATGTCAAACAACGAACCTGGCTACCGCACTGAGTCATTGTGCCATCACCAACTGCCAAGTAATGAGTCTGGCTACCTCATTGATTCACAATGCATTTACCAACTGCCAAGCGTGGGGCCTGACTACCTTATTGATTCACAATGTCATTCCCAACTGCCAAGTGTGGGCCTGGCTACCTCATTGATTCACAATGCCATTACTAACAGCAAAGCGAGGAGCCTGGCTACCTCACTGAGTCCTTGTGCCATCACCAAATTCCAAGCAACGAGCCTAGCTACCTCACCAACTGCCAAACGTGGGGCCTGGCTAGCTCATTGAATCATTGGGCCATCACCAGCTGCCAAGCGAGGAGCCTGGCTACCTCACTGAGCCATTGTGCCATCACCAACTGCCAAGCTACGAGCCTGGCTACCTCACTGAGTCATTGTGCCATCACCAACTGCCAAGCTACGAGCCTGGCTACCTCACTGAATCATTGTGCCATCACCAACTGCCAAGCAAGGAGCTTGGCTACCTCATTGAATCATTGTGCCATCACCAACTGCCAAGCAATGAGTCTAGCTACCTCATTGATTCACAGCGCGTTTACCAACTGCCAAGCGTGGGGCCGGACTACCTCACTGATTCACAATGCCATTACCAACTGCCAAGCGTGGGGCTGGCTACCTCATCGAGTCCTTGCGCCATCACCAACTGCCAATTGTGGGGCCTGGCTACCTCATTAAGTCATTGCGCCGTTGCTAACTGCCAAGCCTAGCTACTTCCATGAGCCTTGGTGTCTTCATCCTCTTCACAGCGCTGTGAAATCTTCATCAACTGCTAAGCCAAGATCTGGCGTGTGACCTAAACTGTCTTTGTAATAAGCAGACTTCCTAAAATGTTCTATTACTGTGGATGGTTTTAAACTACCTACAAAAGGCAGGGCCTTCCATTATTTTCAAAGGCTAAAATATAACGCATTGTTTTTTAACTTAAATCTATAAATGCCATTAATTAACAGTTGCAGACAATGGATGGCAGTCTGGGGGAGATCAAGCAAACCTGGGGTTACGCTAAAGGCTGCGTCATGGAGAGAGGTAAATAGTCTTGTATTCATCAGCGTTTAATGAGAGGGCAAAGTCACGTGATGCTGGAGGAGGGAATTTTTCTCTGAACCTTAAAAATATGGCAGCCCTGTGGCAGAGCTGCTACTTCCTGTTTCGCTGCTAATAATACTGTTTTATCTGTCAGAAAATAAACAAAAAGTACGATGAATTGAGATGTGAAACAGCTTCTTTTAGCCTAACTATCAAATCCAGCAATTATATGTAGAGAAAATCTCATAACTATGGATTTGTTTCTTCGATATATTATTCGCAGCGGGATACGTCATAGTTTGCAGATTGGTACACGGATATTCCCTCTTGTTTTCTTCCCTCTTCCTTTAAGTATGAACTGCTATCCTCTTTATTTATGCGTTTGAAAGCGCTATGCGTCCCTGATGAGAAAACAACATTTTTCACTGCTTGTAACATTGCCCTATCCATCCTGAACGTCTGGAAAGAGATTTAGGGTTTATCTGTTGTGCGATGCAGATGGGATAGATGCCTCCGATAAATCATGCTCTCTATTTTCATTTTGATATTAAAACCGAGAGATTTCATTATTAAACGTATGACTCAAGCTTGCAAATACGAAGAAACAAAACTCTTCCTTGCTGACAAACTTTTAAACAGTTTTTATGCCATGTTATGGTGAGCCAACATAATGAGAAAACACCCACTGTAATGTGCAATAGAAAAGCTTCAAAGAAAGGTCACAGAGTTTATCTCTTACATTTTTGGTAAACATGTAAAAAAGGATTGGTACAAAAGCTTATAACAGTGGGCGCAAATCAGTTCACAGCAACACCCCTGGCAGGTAAATGATTGATATGTCTGACCCATATTCACTCTGACGTCACAGGAAGTGACGTGGCTTGCTGCCAGACACTCATGGCAATAGCAGCTACGCCCGTCATTTGATTGTACAGAATAGTGTCCGCCCACTCACGAATTAATAGCTGTTTCACAGTAAAAGTGATTTGTGAGGATTATCTGTTTCAGTCCCAGCATGGATCTCACGCCTACAGACGTCACATTAACCAATCACTGCCCCCCGGAAGACTTTTTTGCAACTAAGTTGCATGTAAGTAATAAAAGCGGGGCAAGGTGAAGTATTATGTGCAAAAATGACCGGTGTGTTTTGCTCTCATCTACCTGTGCTATCCAGAATATTAATGACGTGGGAAGATGTTCTCTCTTCACCTTCATGAAAAGCGTTTGAAAATAATTGTTTAAACTACAAGAACTCTTATAGTGCTCGGCCAGGGATGGGTTGTATGCTTCCTTATGCCCGCTGGAAATAATCCCGACGTCATACGCTTCACACAAGCTTGCTCCATCCACTGTCCCATCTCCCACACATCACTCAAACTATACCATTCTGTGATTTTGGGAATTTACCCAGTCCCACACTCGTGTGGCACTGCTTCAATCGTGCCCTACCCCACCCCCACTTCAATAGCCAGCCCAGTCCACTCCTAACACAGTTCCCCTGGCGGCTCTCCAATAACCCGCTGCCACCTCACTGGAAGTGAGCTCCGGGCAAGCATCATACAGAGCTCAGTACAAACATCGTATGTTCTGTACAAAAGCAAAACAGAAAAAAGATTCTTTTGTAGATAGGTATTATTATCTGTAATACGTCAGGTATTTCCTGCATCAATGCGTCAAGAAAGTTTAAATATTCCAGCGGTCGCGCCTCTTATCCTTCTTTTAGTAACTCTTCTCCACACTGTAACACCCTTAAATGTGACAATTGATCCTTCTCTGAGCATTTCAAATTTCCACTGTATGTTTTTTTGCGGTGATCAAGCCGGGACACAAATACCACTACAGCATATGTGGTCTGAGCCAAGATAGCATCCACATGAAAAGACACCACTCTCACAAGCGAAAGGGGTGACAACGTGGCCTCTGGTGCCTTCTGCTTGTGTTTGCGGTTCTTGCGTGGAGTGTGACGGACTCACCGTCTTCACAGCCCTGGGACGTGGTGCTGAAGCCACAGAAACCTGGTGCCCCGTGCCCTGCTCGCTCACCACCGAGTCCGGCCTGCTGGAGCGGCGGCTTATCGCTGAAAGGTGCCGCTCTTGTTTGCAGCGTCTTGTTGACCCTCCACAAATCCCTGCCAACAGTCGCGGTGCTACGAGCCCGGCGTCCGTCACGTGCTGCTCTGTTTGACGCTGTGTGCAGAGATTAGCACGCAGGTGCATTCAGTCCGTTTCTTCCAGTGACTCATCACTGTCAGGACAACATAAATAAAGCCTGGTTCAGGACAGGATTATGGGTGCTTTCTATGTATGTGCGATTAATTCGCAGAAATCGTTCGCAGTAAGCGACCATTGCGGAGGTAACATTTTATGTAGGAAACGTACCCCAATTTAAGAGACAGTCTAATTTTGAGAGCTACAATAAATTATGTCATGCATCTCTCTTACTTGTGTCTCGATTGGGTGCTACACGTAATCTCTCCCGAGTCAAAAAACTATTTGTTTTAGGATGTTGTAGCGCTTGCTGGCACTTCTTCTGTTTCAATGCTCTTAGTACGGCAGGGAAAGGGAGGCGAGCTCGTTTTGGGTACAGTTGGCATTAGAGATCAGCGGTGAGGGTTAAATTCTAAACTCAATCTGACCTGTCTATGTCTTCTCAACTATCTAGCACTGGGAAATCTGTATGATTGTATACCTGGTGAACTTATTCATTTTTGGGCAATTTAAAATTCATTCGTCAGCAAACGTGTTTATGCTAACCCTGGGCGAAGAACTACGCTCCGTTCGCGGAGTTTGCGGAGTTTCGGCAACTCCGCGTTCCGCGGAGAACGCGTAGCTGTCGATTACTCCGCGATCCGGTGCGTGTCGTAGTTCACGCGCGCTGAATAACATTATCGCGGGCGCCCATGGCTTACCTTGGTTCTGCGTTCGCTTTTTCCCGGTCGCGTGTGCCACCTTGTTTGTAAACCATCCCGCACAATCCCGTGCGACTGTGCGAACGCGATAACGTCATTTGGATGCGCGAGGATGCTTGTTGGTAAGATAGAGTTCCCGAACATGTCTTGCACAACCCGAACACGTTACTTGTGACCCGGAACAGGAAATAAGGGAACGCAAGCGGGCGGGACAAACCTCTTGGGTAACTAGCGTGCTAGCCATCCCGAGCATGCAGGCAGCGCCCCGAACACGCGCACCGCGCTCCCGAAGACGAAAAACGGCGCGCGAACGGGTCTAGCAAGCAACTACGCATGTCTGCGGAGCTACGCGTAGGTCGCGGAGTGCAAGTGCGTCTTCGCGTAGCTCCACGGAGTGCGGCTCCGCGAACTACGCCCAGGGTTAGTTTATGCAATGTAACCGGCTGTTATTAGTTTTGTGCAATAATAGGAGACATAAAAACGATACACTTTATGGTCTCAAGAGCGACTCTCCTGATCAATTTCTCTCACAGGAAGAGCGGTTACCTTAGCAACCAAAACGCTTAAACATGAAAAGAAAGTGAGACAAATGAATCAAACTAACAAAATAGCAGGAAAGACCACTTAAAATAATAAAAGCTAGAGGCATTCCTGCCCTGCAAGTACCTGTGCAGCTGGGAACTGAAATCACAGAGTCCAGTTCACCCTATGAGTGGAGATCAGGCACAAAAAGCAATATTTACACCCTGCTTGTTGCCACTGGGCTCCTGTCACATCAATGAGGTGCAGATCAACGTATGGCAAGCTTAAGATCCACGCTCACGTAGAGCCTCGGACTGCTTAGCTAATGCCACATCATCAGCTTCAGTGAGGCTGAGGCCAAAGGAAGCACACTGCACCCTGGTCCGAATCAGCGACATACTAACATTGCCTTCTCACCGCCGCCTTGGTCACTCCATTTTTCGTGGCCCCAATCAGTGACGCTGTAATATCACCAGCATGAACCTCAGCTCTAGAGGTACACACCAGACACTTGCGTCCAAGAGGCGGCAGCCATCATGGCAGCTGTTCAGCATCACATCACCTTGTCCAATGAACAGTGGCGTACTTCCAATGTCTTACCCATCCTCGTTACCCAACACATAAAATAACTTCTTCAAAAGACCGTCCTGCTGCTGGGCAGCTTGATACTCGAGGCATGATGTTCAGGACCTCAGTGCACCTCCTTGTTTGACACGTAACCTCCGAGTGCTGTGCAAAGCACTGGTCAGACCTCACCTCAGTGTTTTTATGTAGCTGGGCAAGAAAAGTACCGCAGGCCCAATGAGTTTTAAAAATATGCCCAAATGTGGTGGTGTATTCAAAACTACAGGCATATATAAAGAAGCTTATTGAGTATTAGAACGAAGACTACACCAAAGTGTACTTTGCACTTTACTATTGCCGTTTTATATTGTGCTTTGTCGCTCCCCATTGATTTTTCTTTGTAACTTGGCTCTTACTGGTTGGCCTAGGGACAGAACCATTCGGTGATGTGCCGGGAGGAGCCTGATAGAGCCCCGTGGGCAGTTAATGAAGGATGCGGTAAGGATGCGCCAAAGGTGTGCCAAAGGCAAGCCCTTCTGTGCCTGGGCGCACCTGGATGGGGCCAGGGGCCAGGCACCCTGCTCCTTTAAGCTCCCGTAGGTTAATCTACTATTTTTCTGAACTTTGTGCCCTCAGGGACCCCATTGTGTGGGCCCCGGAGGAGCCAGTGTTAAGCTACAGGACCTGTGGCTTCAGGGCCTGCCCACCTGGATCTAGCAGGCCCCAATCCCATACCTTTCATACCTCTAAGACCCTTCTATTCCCATGGAATATAATCTCTGCAGTATTAACTGCTGTTCCTTGGCTGGGCCAGTCCTTAGATGCCAAACCTGACTTTTCACTCCCCTCTGGCTATTACATGAAGAACTAGTGGCAGAGGAGGTGGCATTGCCAGGATTTATAAAGACACATACATCGGTAGTCTGTCTCAATGCACAATCTCAAACTGCGAAAGCGCTCTCTTTAAAATTTCCTAGAATAAGAACTTTACCTTGTCAGGACATCTAATTTACCGTCCTCTGGCCCTTCCGTAGTCATCAGGGAGGCACAGACTAATTTTATTGCACCATTGCACCTCTGGCCATCAAATTAGCAAATATCAACATCCATGGCGACCTAAATCTTCATCTGGAGGTCACTCTGAACAGCAATGTAACACATTTTATTGAAGACTAGGCTGCCATGCAGCTAACCCAAATTGTTGTAGGATCCACACGTTCTGCTGGTCACCTTCTTGACCCGGTGTCTTTATCTCATTCAGACAGCTCTCTATGAAGAAGAGACTCACTGCCCCCTGGTTCAACAAGGCCCTTATCTCGGCCAAAAAGAACTGTAAGGCCCTAGAACGCTCAATGAGGAAAGCATATGATCATACGCAAAACAACTCTACACAGATCAGTTATCAAATCCTATCACAAACTGATCAAGAAATCTACAGCAGAGTATTTTGCTATTAGGATGCCAAAATACATGAAATGCCACCCCTCTGGCACAACTTAAGTATCCGTATAGGAGGCAATACTCCACTGGGAGCCGTGGCGAACTGCAGGCATCCTGACTCTAGATAATGCAATCTCCCAAGTCGCTCTCAAATCCTTCGAGTAGCTAGGGAAGAATTTAACCTCCCAGGAAGACAACACTGGAAATACCTTCAACTCAGCCACTGTCCCCTCCAGTGGCTGGGAACCCCTCCATGGGACGTGCAGCCTTCTCCAGGGGGGTAATGTCTGGATTTTATAACTCACTGGTAAGCCGCCTGTACTCCCACCCCAGCTACTGAGACTCTGTACTCGGTAGCAAGTAGATTACATGGAGGAAGAATGGGTGGAGATTTTAGAGAACCTAGATAGAGGGGATAGAGAGTTGAGAATGAAATTCTGTCTCTAAAAGACACTCCAAGACGGGTAATGGAATCCTGCCAAACTGAAAAAATCTTGTCTCCTTCCTCACTTGAACTGTTGGTGCTGCAGAAGACTGCAGTGCAACATTGTTTCTGTGCATCATAGCTGCCCTGACCTTCGGGCCCTGTGGGATGGCGTGAACTCCACCTTGCATTGCTCCCTCTTCATACCTGAGCCTACGCTACTCCCCATGGTTATGCTCCTTGACACCACTGATGCCTAAGACTTGAGCGGCCACTTGAGCAACCACGTACGCTGTTGCTTACCCATCCATGGCACGGAGTAAAGCTAAACTATGTATCTTACGCCACTGGCGATTATTTCGCAACGGCCGATTACCACGTAAACCCACAAAAAGTGGATGGTTGAGATGTTTATGACAGCCTCTTTTGAGAAATTTATCTAGACTCTACATGATAAGGTGGAAATCTATCTGCAAGTCTCGGCACTGTTCCCATATAGCACAACTTAACCGATTAGCCCTCTCGTTTGGTACCTGCGCCATAACACCCCCAACACTGCAAGTACCCATAACATGGGCTAGTGTCACCCTACACTGCTCCAACCTACTTCACCCCATCTGTTTGCCTATGCAGATACGCCTGCCAGGGACACATGCCCATAAGAGCAAGCTGGCCGGACTGCCACTAGCTCTTGGAGAGACTCTCCTCTAGAAATAGTCATCCTTCCCTCCCTTCTCCTTCCTGTCCTCTTTACCATGCTCGCAAGCTCATCTGGACACCCGCCAGGCCGGCCCCAGCTCACCTCATGCAGATGGAGTTCACCTCTAGCAGCCACAGGGATCACGTGCGACTGTTAACGGAGATTCATAGGGTTCATTTAGTTTTACCGTCTTGGACCTCCCAGCCACGAGATACCATGGAAGAGTCTTACCCCTCCCCTCACACTCACCCACTACCCTCTTCTTTTTTATTTATGTTCATACTTTTATCCTAACTTTTATTCTCTTTTTTCTCTTTCGAATTGCTTTTTGATATGTACCGTTGTTGAAAATAGGTGTTATTGTGACATACTGCTATATGGTGTTAATGCATGCAGGTATATATAAATATATATATTTTTTTAAACACGATTTGCTGCCACCATTGATTTATGTGAGGCACCCAGGGCATGGGCTCTGGCCCACGGCTTACTTGGAGGGAACTCAGGGAAGGGTACATGCCTGTTTATCATGTGGGCCCATTCTGATATCAGCAGCAAGTATTTGTCAGTTTTGGGCAGAGAAGTTATATTAACAGGTGCTCAAACTCATTAAAAAAATTACCCCCTAAATATATTCTCATTCGTCTTCCTGAGCAAGCGACCTACATGAGGCGTCCTCCACTCTATCTAGCATGCACAAGCCCACTAGAGTAACATTTCTTACTCAGCAAACCCAACTTTATGTTACACGTTACAACCTACATTATTTTGATGGTCATTATTTTGCGTTTCATTTAAAGGCTGCCTTCAGTGGTACTCTTGAAATCCTGAGCACCTTATTAACAGGCTTAGTTCGTCTGTGCGAAAGGCTACTCTCATCACAGACTGAGGTTGAAATCAGGTTCCAGATTTGCAACGCTATTCACAAGAGTATTAGAAGCTGCCTGCAAACGTCCTTATGCCAAGGTAGAACAACAGAGCTCAAGAAACAGTCTTGGCAAACTGGTTAGTACAGGAGAATTGAGACAAAGTCAACAGGTCCAGGAGGCACCAGGGATCCGCCAACACGTGTCCATCCTGGATTCTGTTGGTTTGCGCATCTCGTCGAAAACATTCGTCCAGATCTCTTTGTTGCTTTAAAATGACTAACTACACCTGTGCCAAATGGGCAGTTGGCAGCTGACCAATGACAAAAGACAGCCAATTCCGTACAGCATTGTTTCAAGAATGTATTGCCCCCTTTTCTTTTCAGGCTCACAGAACTGCTAAATAATATAATTCCATGCAAAATATAAAAATCTCATAACACAGCGTCACCGAAAGGGAATAAATATTAAATGGCAGGAACCAGGCAGAATCAGAGGAAGACATGTTTCAGATTGGCACATCATGTGTGAAATACAAGCGAGAAACACGAACCAATAGCAATTGCTGATGAACAAACAAGGAACAGGAAGGAGGCGGCCGAGAGAGAGAACATCAAGGAAATAAAACAAGCCATGGGGACAGTGAGCACATACAGGAACTTGCACCTACTGGAAGATTTTCACTGAAACCAGCACAGCTCTCGGAGTCAAGGGACTTTTACCTGCCTATACGAATGTGCCTTTTCATCAAAGGAACATTCAGTTCCATTGGCTGCAGTCACCCCTTAGGAATGCCTTATTCCACAAGAGATTATTTTATGCAGATAAAAAGGCAACACAAACAATAACCCAGAAAAACAGAGAACTGTCCGCACCCAGCAGTGTATGTGTGTGCCAACCCAATCGGATAATGCGTCTTTCTCCACACGAAAAGCTCATGCCTCAAGGCTGAAAAGGGTGGTGGAAGATGGTTAAATGATCAAGGACCACTTTGTCACAAATTCCTGAGCCGTGACCACCTTGTCACAAATTACTGATTTGCGTCCGCCATATGAGGAGGGGCGATTCCTCTGACCCACCTTAACCTTATACATTTAGCATGCATGTCTGTGGTACTTTCACAGCATGAACTTAGTTGGAAGACAAGCGGAACGTTGCACAGTGTCAAAGACAAGGATGCCCTCAGCTTGTGACCAGAGGGGTAGGACTGTCACGCCCTTGAGGTGTTGTGTTCTTTAGAGGTCCTATGCTCTTTCCAAAACTGGATTGGTGCTGGGGCAGTCCTGGTGGATACAGGGATGTTGTTCCATGGATGGAGAGTCAGCCTTGACTTGAGGCAGCACTCCATGCGACCGACGCCGCCTACTTTCTGGGGGTGGGAAAGAGACACTGAGGAGACAAAAAGCTCTTTTTCAGCAAATGCTCAAGACCACGTGTGATGTGCATTCGGTATATTTGGGTGCTGGAAGCTGGGTTGATCACAGCCACATTGAAGCGTGACAGTCTTTAAAGAAAGCATGTGATTTGGATGCAAGGAGTGTAGAAGTCACATGTTGGACCGTTCAGGGGAGGTGGAGCTAGCTGTGAAGCAACGACAGTACATTTGCATATTCTATAGACCTGCATCCAGTATCAGGATGCATTTGAAACTACTGAGGTTTTAGGAAGGCGTGTGATGAGAAAATCACGATTTCACAGTGTACACTGCTGATATATGACCTTTGTTCATTGGCACACTAATATATACTTCTAGGACAATTTAATGTTACTCCATTTGGGCTGCTGAATAAAAGAATTGTCTAGCACATGGGAACTCTGCAGTCATTTATGGCAAACGTTTACAGTTTAAATTATCTGTTTTGCATTCTATCTATCCCAGATAAATCATGGAAAAAGAATCACACAGACAGCTTTGTGAACTATCAGCACAACCTACTGCACCAATACCAACCTGAAAAGGACCTATGACAAGAACTAAGGTGCGCTTGCACATATCAGAGAGGACCTCCTCATTATACCAAGTGCAATGGAGAAAGGCCACCAGGCTATAGTAATTCTAAGCATTAGATGACACTGGAGACCATGAGATTCCGATTAATAGACAAAGAGGACGGAATCCAATTGATGACAATACTGGGGCTGGATTTGCACTACTTGGACTGTTTGTTGTCACACTTGTTATTCAACATTCTGTGCACCTTCTACCTTCACTAACTGAACAATACAAAATGGAGCTCCAAGTGTACGCCTGTGGTACTCAGATCCACATCTGGCTGGAATGGAGAATGAACAATTAGGCAAATACCATTAAAGTCTATACCTCCCTGTTACAACGAGGACATGGAGGTAGGTAAGATTACCTTTATTGTAGTATCGAGTAAACAAGCAAACACCAACAACATGGAGGAGGAAATCAACCACCTTCTCCCTCCTGCATCTCTCGTTCTCTCACCCTGGAACCCGGAGCCCAACAAGACTCCACATTCCATTTAGGAACAAGGGACATCAGTGCAAAGTAGGTCACAATACCCCCCCCCCCCCCAACAGTAACTCAAGACATTATTCTAACCAGAGATATTCTAAAAATACAAATATAAACAACTATTAAAAAACAAACACACGTAACATACGTTGACCAATTCCTCTACTACAAAATCTCTAAAATTCACAGGAAAATTACATTCACCTTTCACACATGTGCCTTCTTTATATGCCCTTTATATTATATTGCTATCAACGGCTGAGAACTGGGAATCACACGTGGGGAATCTTTATACTTTCACCACACGAGTTATGTTCCACCATTGTTCATACTTTAATTTCACAGCACAACCATCCTTGCTGATTTCCACAATTTGGCACGGTGAACCAAATTTCTCCCTACCTTTCACAACCTTAGCCATACGTCTTTGCTGCCATATATCAGACTTGGAGGGAGAGTTGTGTCCTGTTTCCTTCATGTGTTCCTTGTCCTTAAATGGAATGTGGAGTCTTGGTGGGCTCTAGGCTCCGGGGTGAGAGAACGGGAGACACGACAGGGAGAAGACAGCTGATTTCCTCCTGCGCTTGAACATCCACCAAAGACACATCAATAGCAAAATACAGAAGAAACAAAGGCTTTATATATATGTTTATGGAGATTGGGTTTGTGTCAAACTTCCAGATGCTAACAACATTTGAAGAAATGTTGTCCCACCTTAAAGCATAAACTCTATAGATCATTTTTCATTCAAGTTATATTGTTAAGCAGTATTTGTATTAGAACACACTGTGCCGTCAGTATGGCATTTCAGCATTTTACGGTAGTCTATGGTTAACTTTCAAGGCAATTTCTGAGTTTTCAATACAGACAAGAGCCTGATTAGGTGTTTTTCCCCCAAAATAAAATCAAGTCTCAAAGACATCAATTTCTAATTTTCTATGTTTTGCAAGAGTTCACCGCTTCTTCCTGCAGATCAATGTGGAGTTGGAGGGATCCTTCGTCAAGGATTATTAAAATGAGATCCTAATTTCTCCAAACCTAAAATTACGGTTATATCCAAATTATGACTAGCAGACAATAAGGCAGCAAGACACAGTCTTAACAGAGAGGGGGGAAACACAGAAATAACATGAAAACCTCTCACTGGAGTAAAAAACTAAATTCGAAAATCCTCAACCTGAAACAGAAAGCCTAGAGAAGCAAGAGTAGAGTTGAAGATATATGTAGACGCTGGGTTTCAACTACACACTTAAGACAGTCCTCTCATCGGCAAATGCACCGAGTCTATCAAGACATATCAGGAATCACTAACCATTAGGGCTCCAGGACCACTGACCCACTGCCATGTATCATTAATAGTTTAGGTTTCTGATCTTGAGTAAAATTGATCCTTTTGTAATTTTCTTTGCTGCAGGTGAGCAAGCCAGAAAATGCACTGCAGCAACAAAGTTGGGCCTGAGGCCTGACATTGCTCTAAGAGTCAAACTATGAGATGAGCCATCTAAATGCTCCTCAGTCACTTAACCTACGGAGAGAAGAAATATGGTAAGAACGTTTCAAAATTAAAAAACAGTCAATTTTTAATTTAATACATAAGATTACTTTTCTAGTTATACTTAACCACGCATACAGGAGGTCTGAAGGAGTTGGAGCGAGAGGCACCAAGAAGAGTACTTTGGTCCTTGAATAGAAATGTACCTCGTGCTAGTGGTCAGCCACATTTCCATGAAATTAACACTCCCTTCCTTGACATTTACCACTTCCAGGCCAAGCCGGCTAGAGGAATGTAGAGAATTGTAATGAGCTGTGTGCACAATAGAGAAAACTATAAAATTTGCATAAGAGAAAATGATGGCCATGGTTTGGTTTCTGAGAAAGTACTCAGACACTCCACTACTCCATCAATACGGAGCTGTAGAGGGAACACAACGAACAGGTCACCCTCCTCTCAATTTATCAAATGCACACAAGACCTGTTCCCTCAGGCTTATCAAATAGCAAATCTGGACGTAGAATTTTTATTTCCATCTACGTCGGTCACTCCTTACTTCTTACAAGGTTATGTTCCACCACCTTATTTGCCTTCTTTTTATAAAATGGTGTTTTTATCAAATGACAGTCATACCCCATCAAATATTGAAGACCGGTAACAATGGTATATATACCAAAAAACACACCCATAAATGTGTTTAATATTTCAAAAATAGTGAAAAAAGCAAAATGGCACCTCACATGCGCACCACCAGTTGAGTTTGCTGATTGGTACTCACCAGCTATGCTCACGTTTATCATCATTGGTAACCATTTTGCTAAAACTTATAAGTGTCCCAAAAGAAGTGTGATCAAATGATTTAAAAAAGCACACACCCTATGTGCTTTGCGACTACCAAAACAAAACAAGACCCAATACCATGCCGTGAGTAGCCGACATGTTTCATTGCCATTCAATCTTTCAGGCATTTTCGTCAGGGCAGGGTCATTCGTCACTACTGTTGGACACTGGTGCAATTTTCTTAAAATGACATAAGGGAGCCAAAATCAGTCATACCAGCTCTCATTATTAGGGGAACTCCTGTCGTGAGATCCTCCGCTTATGGGCCTATCCTAAATTAGGTTCTGCCCGTCTTGCCTAAGGGTGCCTAATCTTGAGGGCTAAGAAAGGGAGTGGTCTGCATGTAAGCAGCCGGTTTTAAATTTCTGAATAAGCGCACAAGAAAAGAATAACATTGGTAATCTGTGCATCTTATTTCAGTTTTACATTGTATTGGGTGTTGTTTTGTTTTGTTTTGGTAGTTGCAAAGCACAGAGGGTGTTTTTTTTTTTAATCATTTGATCGCACTTTTTTTGGGACACTTATAAGTTTTAGCAAAATGGTTACCGATGATGATAAAAGTGAGCATAGCTGGTGAGTACCAATCAGCAAGCTCAACTGGTGGTGCGCATGTGAGGTGCCATTTTGCTTTTTTCACTATTTTTGAAATATTTATGGGTGTGTTTTTTGGTATATATACCATTGTTACCGGACTTCAATATTTGATGGGGCATGACTGTCATTTGATAAAAACACCATGTTATAAAAAGAAGGCAAACAAGGTGGTGGGACATTACCTTGTAAGAAGTAAGGAGTGACCAACGTAGATAAAAATAAAAATTCTACGTCCAGATTTGCGATTTGATAAGCCTGAGGGAACAGGTCTTGTGTGCATTTGACTCCACTACTCCAGCCACTGTGATGCTGGGTTGACCTAAGGCGGGGGCTAAAACTTGTCACAAAACATGGATGCATATTATCCCTGAACCATTGGGGAAACGAAGAGGACAGAAGAGGAAACAGCAGAGTGACAGAGTCAAGCAAGCACAGGAGTGTCCACAGATCTTTTAAACCTCGCACTCGGATATAATTAACTGCAAAGGTAAGAGCTGACAGTAATAGCTAACAGAGCCATGAGTCACAACATGCCTGCATTTAGAAAATGTAAAGAAAAGAAGATGACAGATGAAGATCAGAGCTCTGCATTAGAACTTTCTGACAGCGACGAGAATGAATCCCAAGGATTGGTGCCCAGCTCGCCCACTCAGAATAGAGCACCAAAATGTGGTCGTGACTCAGGATTTCAGAGAGACAAGCCAAACTACAGGAGCGCAGGAGACAGAGCCCCGAATCACAGGGACCCATTTGTGCATCACCTTACGAGACCACACCCTCGTACATTAGACAGAACAACTCTGCGGTAAGAGTTGTACGGAGGGTCCGGGGGCGGGGCTGATATGAATGCTTGGATCAGCTTACCCATTTGATGGTCTTTGAAAGGTATGTTACAGGCACAAAACGTAAACTTGCATGGCCCATGCAGGCCCTCACTTCCAGCAACAAAGGATTTTAGGTGGGCACTCCATCTGCTGCCGAGTAGACGACTCAAGCACAAAACATAACCTGCTGTTTGTTGGGACTGGCTGTGAACAAGACACCAGCACCGAGAAAACAGTGGTAAGTTACCTCAGTTAAGTTACGCATGCACTCTAAAGATTTAAGTATAACTTGAAGGTCATCGGCCCAAATCCTGTAAGATTCTCAAAGCCTTTCTGCCTTTCGAGGTCGATAAAATGAGTACCATTGTGTTGGTAAGGAATAAACAACTCTGCAGCACTTACAGCCACAATAAATCATAAAGCGTGTAGTAAAGTGTTCTATTTATAAATGCATGACTATTATTGTAATTGCATTGATATAGGGCTTACTACCCCTGACAAGGCATTAAACTGCTTTACGTCGGGAAGAACGCTGCTCTGGAACCCAAGGTTAGCTGCAGGCAAGTGTTACTGGTTATTGTTGGTTACTGGGATTAGTTGTGTGCGCTCAAGGAAACTATTCCATGCAGTCACTCTAGTTTCTTTGTGAAGATTAAAGTAATATAAGTTTTATGGGATCATTAGTGGGAAAAGGGAGATACATGAGGTCATGCAGATGTTTAGTGGGGTTATTAGAGGAGCGACGGCAGAGGAGGCAGTGTTAGACTGCAGGGGTATCACTTTCCCAAACAAATGAGAAGTTGTGGTCTTTGAAATATGTTTTAGACAATCTGCAGAAATCCATTGATATACAAGAAGACAAACATTCAAGTACCTTAGAGAAGGCTGTGCTCAGAGAGAAGAGGCATGCAGAGGACGGAAAGGAAGGAGAGACATTTAAAAAAGATAACATGCCATTGGAGGACACAAGACTGCAAACTGAACCTTTATTTCCGAGTGAAGATGGTGCCAATTAGACACTTTGATAGCAGTAGAATAAGGCGAGCAGTCTGACCACTGTTAGGTCCACAAGGCCACCACTTCAGCAAGGAGAGCGGATCAGCACCAGGGGTGCAAACTCAAAGTAACCGTTGGATGCAAACATTGAAGGCAAAACCTGCATGCACTGGAACAAATGTTCCAGATGGTCACCTCAGGTGTGGCTCACAGTATTAATCATAACACCGAGGGGGTGGTCCATTTAGGGCGCCCCTGTTTGACATGGCGAGGACAGCCTTCAGAGACAGTCTGTTTGACATGGCGAGGACAGCCTTCAGAGACAGTGGAAGTGACCCCCCTGAATACCTGTGGGTGGAGTTGGACACTGGGGTGAGGGAGTTCCCTTTAAAAGTGTAATGAAGACTTTAAGGGCAAAGGGTGGCTAGTTACACTTCCTAAAGCAGCCCTTTGATGGAAGGTAGGCCTGAGGGGTGGAACTGCAGGTTCTGTTGTGAAAGGTGTCCCTTTAGGCGAGGCTCAGCCATTTGCTTTTCTGGATCACACTTTCAATTTGGTTGACGAGAGGGAAATACTGAAACCTCGTGCTTCTTGGTGCCTTTGTCCTTTGTGTTCAAAACCGGAAACAACATTGCCGGGATATAAGTAATACTAGATGGGCCTTTTCAGAAGAACAGGGAATGCGGATTCTGCGAGAGCTTGCTCCGGAGCTGGCCAATGCACGTTGCTGAGCTTGCAAACAAAGGGCTGGAAGTTTGCTTTATTAAGGCTGCCAGAAAGCTGACCAGCAGCTGCTCTGAAACGCACCTGCAGAGCCCTGCGGATCGGCTTGCAGTTCCCATGGCAGTCCAGAGCTCAGGTGTCTGTCTGCAGCTGGAATGGGCAGGTGATGACGTGAGGCTGCGCTCATTCGCTGCACTGCGGATACCTGGTGTTTTCTGAGCGGGAGTCTCCGGCAGCCTCCACGTATCTGCGTCAGAGATTCCAAGAATCAGGGACTCCTTGGGGCGTCAGAACCAGCCATGGTGACATGTTTCCAATGCTGCGGTACCTACACTGCCTTATAGCAAACATTGATAGAATGCCCGGTTTTTGCAGTTGACATCCTAAAAGACATGTGCTAGGTAGGGGATGCGGCAAAACACAGAGGAAGGGGGACACGCATGCACTTTCATGAGGTGCTTTTAGAAAAACAAAAGCAGACACTTTTGGAAGGACAGAAGGAGCCAAGCGGTCCGATGGTAAACAGTCTGTGCTCCATCGGAGAGTCAGCGGAACTTAAAACCATTGAATAGTAAGCAAGAAAATAGGAGTGAGAACATAAAAAGTAAAAGGAAAGCACGGCATCTATCGACATGTCCCGAAGAAGGCTCGCAACCGCAGGCTCCGATCTAACAAGGCTAGTAGTTAGTTATTCAACCTGCAGAACACAGAGTCTGCCTTTAAAAGCTTTTCACCTCATTTTTTGTAATTTGGGTGATTTTCTCAAGAAGCCTCTCTGGCTGCTGCGGGGACCTGTTAATGGCCAAGCGTGGCACGTGCTCTGTAAATCCAGCAACAATAACACCGAGTGCCCGCGGTGAGACCTGGAGTGAGACGAGCAGTGAATTCCTCGTGCTTTGAAGAGGTTGAGACCTGTCAAACAGTATAGAGCTGCACATTTGTCTCGTTCTAACAGTATGGCTGTGCTTACATTTTTTTAAGTACTTTGACATTTCTGACCTCGGCGGTGAAATGTGATGCTTCTCAAGTAAACACGTGCCGGGAAGGGAGTTCTCACTGACATATTACCATCAAGAGATAACGAAGTCCCAAAATGTCAGGAGGCCAGCGCTCGCTAATAGGCCTCTTTTCTGCTTTTGCGCGGATAAATGAATTGCAATGGGCTAGCGATGCGTTTCCGCCAGGCATCCCTGCTTCTTTTCTATGAGAGCGCGCAGCGGCCTCTGCGCGGCCCCTGAGCGCCCCCTCTCCAGAGTGACAGCGCTTCGAGGTGAAACACGTCACAGTGATCTGCAGTTATTCACATATCACTCATTCCTTAAGTACGAAGCAAGACAAAGACGGGTAATGCTGAAGAGTATTCAGCAATAAGTGACAATAACAGACAGCACACCCGGTGCGGACAAACAGGAAGCCTGGTTGTCTGCAGGAGTGGGAGTGGGCGATGGAGACCCTAGCTGTGGCTGTGAGTGGATACGCACAGGGAGTGGAGTAAAGGGAATGTCACCTCTCTGTATCCAGAAATAGGGGCTGATGAGAGAGGAAGCACAACATGGAGGGATACGGAGAGGGGGATAATTGGGGGAAGAGTGTGAAGCTCCCTCAAAGGGAGCACTAGTGAATACAACACCCAGGGCACCGCGTGTGGATACAAGCGGAGAACAGTGTGATGGGGCTCCTCAACTGGGAGGATAGAAGTTCAAACCCCAGGGCCCGCTCACGAGGGCTTCAGAGGATCACTCACCCGGAGTGACCTAATCGAGGGCACCAGTTGAGCAGCCGGACTGCCCTCAAGGACCTCGAAAAAAAGTGGTGCGATGCTGGCAGCAAACTCTAACAGAGCAAGTGCAGAGTCCAACATGTTGTCCATATCCAACTGCGCAGAAGATGCAAAGCTAATTTCGGCATTGTGAAATAGGGCATCATAACAATGAGATCAGAGACGACTGACTGCGCGCACCGCCAGGGCTTGTTTGTTATGGCATCATCAACAGAAAGTGCAGTAGGAGCATCCTGGTCACCAGGATCCACCCTAGAGCAAGACTAGGCAGTCACCAAGGGAGCTACCCGTAACTAGTTGGTAGATGTCCTTTACAGCAGCAAAGAGGCGGCAAACCCCTTGCACTGACCCTACTTGATGCCATGTAGCTGGTCAGTCAGCATAGGGCAGGCGGCGTTTCAAAGGTTCGGGTGCACCAAAGTCTGCTTGACGTACTTACGCCAGTCATGCAGTCTACTGAAGTGACATTTGATCTCTCACAGCAGGAGCCCCATTAGACTGCCTCAAGTTTACTTAAATAGAGATGCACCAGCTCTTGTACTGCAGTTTATTGATACTCTTTGCTGGCCTGATGCTACACCCCGCCTCCAGTAATGTGTGATCCTAATAATTCTATGCAACTCTCCACCATTCTTATTCTTTGTATCCGACATGCATGTAAATCCTGTAATATCTTTGGAGGCACTCAACGCTTGGGACCTTGTCTGCACCAGAGACCGAAGTGGGCAGGGGAACGGGGAAACAACGCTCCCAAGCTTTATAACTTAGTCAAAACAGTTCCCACCTTTTTTATCTAGAAAACAACCGTTCTGGATGGTTGAGTTCCTGCAGGTTGAAAGGGGAGAAGAAGGGACTTATCTACCATCAAGTGAGAGAAGCGAGAGGCAACTAGAGAAAAAACAAGTCATCTCTTCAGGGTGCCTGGCGTCCGGAAATAATATAAATGTGGGCACTTGGTTCATCTGAAAATCTAAAGGCTGCTTGGGAGTCAGCATAGGCTTGAGTTAACAGAATCCGAAATGTACACTTTTGATGAAAGCTTATAAAAAGAGCATTGGGTAGAATCAGCATATCGCTAAAAAGATAATTTTTGAAATCACTGCAAACAATTAATCAAAATATTTTTGCACATTTTGTGATGGCCTATTACACTGTTTGTGACCTATCTTATATTGGGTGTATTGCACTGTTAATCTAATGTCTTACTTAGTCACAGTGCTTTGTCATAGGCTTAGACCTCTTAGCACTATACACACTCCTTACTTTTTCCCCTGTGCACCGACCAGGAATCAAATTAGAGGACCACTGGGTGCATCCACAGAGATCTGAAGTGATTGCATTAAACAAGCCGAGGTTTTCCATCAGAAAAACACATTTCCCACTGATAAATGTATATGTAGCTGAAAGGCCAACAAAAATTGTTAGAGTTTGTTTTGTTTAATCCACACTTTTGACTCCACCCCAACACTAGCTGACCACACCCCCAGTGTACGCTTGATCACTTTTCACATACTTTTCTTTAGGAACTTCAATGGCAGGTTTCCATCAAATCTAAGACAAAATAACTAATTAAAAATTAATAAAGTCCCCTTAGGAGGACCGCATCTTGTCTCCAAGACGATATGCCTTTGCGAGGCTAAAGCTCTCTTTCCCAGAGGCTTGGGTACTGCCATCCATGTGCAGAGATCCGAAGCAGGGCCGGGCAGGCCACTTTATTGATGAACAGCCTGGGGATGAGGTAATTATGCACCCAGAGGGGGGTTTGGTGCCTGCCAGGCTCTGCGTGTGATACGGAAGGTACTGTCAGTCAGATATCAGCATCGAAGTCCATGACAGCAGCTGTGAGGCGTAGAGAAGACATGTGAAATCTGCCCAGAGAGCCCTCCTCAGGAATGAATGATGAGTGAACACGCGCAATTAGCGTCAGTGAGAATAGCACCCTGGGCATGTCAACATATGTGTATGACACGCATGTCAATATTTTTCATTGTACGGAAGAGTCGGGCATCCACGAAGCATCTGGAGTCCACCAATGTGGGCGTTATATAAAACACATTTTCAATTATATGGGGATAGTTCGGGATCTACAAAACTGAGGCGCCACAAAGCAAAGGAAAGGCTCTGTCTCTCGCTGTGGTCATATTCTTCATCCACTCACCCAGTGCCACAGTGTCGCTAATGCAGGGCAGTGTAAAACATGTTTACAATTGTCCATCTACTCACCCAGTGCCGCCCTCTCCTTATTCATGCAGGGTAGAGAACCAACATGTTCACAATTGTCCATCCACTCACCCACTGTCACCCTCTCATTCATGCAGGGTAGAGAACCAACATGTTCACAACTATCGATCCACTCAGCCAGTGCCGCCCTCTCATTCATGCAGGGTAGAGAAGCAACATGTTCACAATTTCCCTTCCATCCAATTGTCCATCTACTCACCCAGTGCCGCCCTCTCATTCATGCAGGGTAGAGAACCAACATGTTCACAACTATCGATCCACTCAGCCAGTGCCGCCCTCTCATTCATGCAGGGTAGAGAAGCAACATGTTCACAATTTCCCTTCCATCCAATTGTCCATCTACTCACCCAGTGCCGCCCTCTCATTCATGCAGGGTAGAGCACCAAGATGTTCACAATTTCCCTTCCATCCAATTGTCCGTCCACTCACCCAGTGCCGCCCTCTCATTCATGCAGGGTAGAGAAAGAGAACCAACATGTTCACAATGTTCCATCCATCCATTTATCCATCCACTCACTCAGTGCCACCCTTTAATTCATGCAGGGTAGAGAACCAACATGTTCACAATTATTCGTAGAATAATTTACAGTTCCATGGAGGTGTCATTTGAAGATCTATTAAATTACAATTTTTTTACGGAGTGGCACTGGGTACTTTTATAGTGTTCAAACTCCTGGCAAAGATGGTCTTTAAAGGAGCCCTTTTGCACTTAATTTAGATCAAACCAACACCCTAGCGGGCCACTGTATGCCCTATTAGGTTAAATTCTAATCAGATTTGGTCTTGGCTGACTGAGTTCGGCAGCCTTAGTATTCAGTTGCAAAGTCTTACCTGTGCCTGCTTCAGCCAACAGGGTAATTTACCAGGGACTGTTCTATCTACAAGTAATGCTAGTGCCACTGCATCGTTCTGTTTTTTTCTTTGAATCCTGTTCGAAACCAAGGTACCAGGTCAAGATGTGTTGCCCATCACTGAAGATCGTCCAAAATCACCGAGGCACAGTAGCTGGCATATATACCCAACAGGGCTATGAGCCTATTCTTGGATGGATCGTCTATATTTCCTTTTTTGTGGATTAGGTACATATAGGATCCTTGCCATGATGTGGGGAGAGTAGATGAAAAATCATCACATATAATTCATGTACATATACTTCGCAGTCGATGGAATTAATATGATTGCATGGAGAATGGTTGTTACAGGAATACATTGAGTTGACCCATCTCCAAAACGAACTTAAGTTCATTGAGAAACACCATTTGGTGAGGAACACCTAGTTCTCTTCCTCAACAGTTCTTTTTGCCTCCTTAATCAATTTGCTGTACCTCTTTTGTTGACGTGTAATTTCACTCTATACCTCCTCACTGCAGTTGTCTTTGTTTGCCAGTCTAATGGGAATGTAATTTCCTCTCTTAACCGAATTGTTTAACAATAGTTGATGTTGTAGTGAGTGTATGTTTTGGAGCCTTGTTTGTCAACTTGTAGCACGGATTCTAGCAGCTCCATGGTTTCATTCCATGAGGCCCAGTTGTAGGGGTTCTTAGTTTAGAGGGGATGCCCAGGAAGCCAAAAAGGGCTGGAGCTCTTCGGTCTTTCAATCATGCTGCTTTTCATCTACTTTTGTAGACCATTTTATTAATTTTAGCTTTATGGGCTACCCATAATTTTTGTGCATGATGATGTATATGCCTTGATATCTAAGACCGCTTGTGGTAAAAGGTAATTTTCGACATGATCGTTGCTTTTGGACATCTTGAATTTTCTTTTAGCTTGATTGAAGTAATAGTGTAATCTAAAACCTCTATACATGTTTTGCGATGTACGTGAATGAGGTGGTCCATTTGTCTGGTATCAGGTTCATTGATGGAATCAATTAGTCATGTGCTAAGAAGCTCGTTTCTTTGAGGAAAGTTGAAGAAGTTATGTTGCATTGAATTTCAATTGAAATCTCCTGATATTATATTAGCAGGTTTCAACTTTTATGTAAGCAGGTTGGACAGGTAGGTATTTAGTCTGTCCATATGTGGCCAGTGCGGACTCAGAGTTTAGTTATATGTTTAGTAGTAGTTATTTAGAAGTTTGATTCCTTTCATTCTTGAAATGCAAGTTCTCTCCTAGAATCCGGAGGTTCCCAGCCTCAACTCAGTTGGTTTTGATGTTAAGGTTGGTTGGCATGAGTGCTGCCAGTCCCCCTGCCAGTCTACCCATTGGGAAAAGTTTTGCTGCTGGACTGTAGACTGTTTCATGGTGAGGCATGTTTAAGGAATCGATTTTCCAAGTTTCAGACTTATAATGTCAAATGTTGGGAAGTATGGTATTGAATCATCTTGAGTGTGCAGTGTGTTCATGCCTGCTATGTTCCATGATTACATCTCTAGGGTGCTGATTCTTCGAGCCCTCTCTAGATGAAGGTTGTCTTCATAAGTTGCTTGCACCAGGCCATTCTCCACTGTTTGATTTATCCTGCCTTATTACTGAAAGGTTTAAGATGGGAGTTTTTCCCTACATGGGGTTCTCGCTGCGAGACAAGGAGAGTGGCAAGTATAAAGATGGGGAAAGTGAGAGAGGGGGAAGAGACAGGGGGTTTAATGGAGGCGAGAGAAGGACTGTGTGTGTGTGCGCGCTTGTGGGCCTGTCATGTGTGAGGTTATTTGTGTGTGCGCCCATCATATGTGTGTGCTCCTGTCATATGTTAGGATGGATGTGTGGGCCCGTCACGTGTTAGGTCGTGTGTGTTTGTGTGTGGCCGGTCATGTGCGAGGCCGTGTGCGTGTGTGTCCCGTGTGTTCTATTACCATGTTTTCTCCCGCCATTTCTAGCTTCATGTCCTCACGCAAATGGAACTTGCACATAAAATATGCAGAGTTGTTTTGAGGGTTGTTCCATTCCGGCACTGCAGAAAGCATTAATATTGCAGGTGCCCAGAGAGCAGCAACGCCGCCATTCATCTGATGCTGCCAGCAGCAAAGCACCCGATCAAACCAGGAAACTTCCTACTCTGAATGTAGGTCGGAGGCTTGGCTCATGTCACGAGGCAGATGTCGACCCTGCTGATAAAAGGTAACAGAATTGAAGTATTAGTGTCCCACATACCAGTCCCAGGCCTGAGAGATAGCAGTCACTACCAAGAAGGCAATGGTGCCCTCGTGACTTCCACTCCTGTGGTACCCTGCGTCAGGCTGGCTGGTTATGAATGGATTCTATGAGCCGTGACACTTGCTTCCCTCTGTGGCTTATTCCTGTGTGGTCAGTTGTGCGGTGAACGACACGGCCCGATGCTCCCCGAGCCTTCTGACCCCAAGAAACAAAGCCTTGCGGGGGCAGAGGGTCTCTGCCCTCTGCCGCCTTCCTGAAAACAACGCGTCACGGGATGCCGACATTCTAGGGGCGTGGGAGGGGGCTGTGACTCCAGCCCCCAGTAACCCATCCATTCCAAGAGTAGTGCGGGCCGATACAGGGAGGGCTGCCCCCCACACACGAGTATGGCAGGCAGGCTGATGCTCCACGCCCCCCAGGACCAGGGGGGGGGGGGGGGGGCGCCGTCACCCACCTCCTGTCCTCCAGGGGGTAGCCCCCACAAGAGTAACGCAAGCTGCTGCTCCGGTGTCTCCCGGAATGGATCGCCGCCCACCTCTGCTCCCAGGAGAACAAAGGCCAACAAGGGCACTGTGGGTCACCGGCTCCCGCCGCCAGCCCTCCGTGAGAACAACACATCGCAGGAGTATTGTGGGCGGCGCCCAGGCCCACCCGAGCGAGCACCGCATCACAAGGAAAGTGCGAACTGGTGTCCTCCGTTTCAAGCACCCACATAACCTAAGAGCAGTGTAGGCCACTGCCGCCAGCCTACAGCGCTCCATGGAGCAGCGCATCACACTAGCAGGGCTGGGTGGGAGCTGGAAGTTGGGGTGCTGCAGCAGTTCCGAAGGTGAAGGAGTAATAAAAATGCTTTTAACTTGCAGCAATTGCTGTGCTTCCATGACAGAGGTCAAATGTCAGGCAATAGCTTCTCGAGAATGCTTGTTTATTCATATTTTAACAGGGAGATTGGGGTTTAATTTCTCTAACTGCAAAGCGAGATGATTTTGTAAAGTGAATTTTGTAGCAATCTTGCAGGGATACAGTAACAGTCATTTTTTTTCTAACATAATAACATTTAACCTGTAAATGAACTGAACAAATGTTTCAGACTATATCAGCTGTTCAGAAAGCACAAACGGAGCACAATATTTTTCGTAATTCTAAACTGTGATGGAAACAAATGGTCTCGTTCACAAAGCTAAGCTTACACTTTTGTGTATGTTTACTTTTTTTGGTATTCACAAATTACGAGTTAATATTAAGTTTACGGCTGACGTCCTATCTTTAAATCTGCAGAGTTCTCATCCCCAACTGTGCAACTCCGTGGTCGTAAACTTACTATTAACTAATAGTTTGTGAATACCAAAAAAGTATTAACTTACACAGATATGTAAGTTTACCTTTGTGAATAAGGCTACGATTTTAATAGGATCAAAATAAATCAATACATACTTCTTTCCCGAAACCAGATTTGGAACTCCAAATGCCAATTTGGAGTTGGGCACTGCTCAAAACATCCAGCCCCATTTCCCCAACTAAGAGAATAAGGCATCACAAGCGCACTGCAATTCTACCAGCTTCCTCCTCTTGAGGAGCATCACAAGAGCAGTACAAGCCGAGAACAGTGCATCACAAAAATAGTGCCAAACGATGCTCCCTACACTTCAAGAGAACAAGACCTCATAAGGGCAGCAAGCGTGGAGGTTTCCCGCCTCCTGTTAAGAAAATGCACCACAAGCGCAGTGTTTGTCTTTAGTCAAGCCCATCATGCCCAGAATGAAGGCCCAATCTCTCTCTCATGAAATTGATCAGATCAGAGCGTCTCACCCAGGCACGCCACAGGTTGCAGACATGGCTGACAAGGTCTTCCAACAGAGGACAAGTGGGGGTCCTGAGCGTTAGCAGTGGGAACTCTACATCTGCTCGTCTGTGATTTTAAAGGTTAATTCTTGCTTTCAAAAACGCATGTCACAATACCTTGCATGGCAACAAACAGACAATGGCATAACTTCTGAAGAGTAAAACATGCAATTCATCACACACACTCGTGCTAAAATTGCAACAATGGGTTCTTCCTTGTAGGTACAAATCTGTACCCTAAATCAATAACGTGCACTCTGAGAAATGAAATAAATTGCCCCCAAAATAAGTACCCCTGTATCAGAAGTGCAAAAGAAAAAGCTCACTATCTCTTCAAAGACAGACACAGCAAACTGTTTTCCACTGCAAGTGAATGTATTTGTTGGCAAACACGGTGGTGGATGCTTTTGACTCCTATGTAACAGGGTGGTGGGAGGGTATGGTGGATGCTTTCGACTCAGCAAACACAGGTGAGAGGGTCTGCTTAACACTCGACACCAAAAGAAGCAACACAGCTTCATTGACTCTTTTGGTTGACGTTTTTGGTTCTCGTTGATTTTGTCTTTTTGAAGGATGCAGGCTGTCTATGAAAAAGCACTGACCGGTTCGGTTTGAGATTGTAACCACTACCGTAATGCGAGTGTACAAAGGCAATACCAAGCCCATCGTCCCTCCCGTTTCGATACCACCATGCCCTTTCCTTCAAGAATGGAATGGCTCCTACCAACAAGCCTACTAAGGACTGTGCGTAAGACATCATTTAAAGTCACACTACGCTTCCAGCCAAGGACCCCTCGTCTCCAACCAGACACTAGGAGGCCTCATAAAAGGTCACACACTGTACAGCTTTCTAGTGCTGTGGCATGCTTCGAAAGAAACTAACCAGGGTTACACATATAAATAAATAAACACTGAAGTAGGCCCCATTTCAAGCACGAAGGACCTAGTCAAATCTGAATGTTACCCTGCTGGGGCCACTGATGCTTGGAAAATCTGGCTAATACGGACACATGAACATTACAGGAATGCCCAAAAAATCCTTATGTGTGGACACTACAAAAAAAACCAACCTTCTTGAGACTTTCTTTCACCCTCTGGAATATTGCAGAACACTGCAGAGCTTCACTGAAACTCAGTGTCTCCTTCTAGGCACCACCATCCAAAGAGGCACAGAAGTAGTAACTCACAATAGAGACCCCTAAGAGGCCCCCCTCCAGGCCACATGCACTTTGGTGGAGGATTAAGTCTTTGATTTGGAGCCTATAGTCCGGTCAAATCATCCCATCCCAGCTGATGCACATCACAGCTTCATCCAGAATTCCCAGCTGCCTCGACTTTGTTGCGACTTGCCAATTCTTTGTCAAATTAAAAAACTGTCTCAGTGTTGCATTACCCATCAAAATGTATTCTGAAGTAAATGTCAGAAATAACATGGCGCTGTGGGGAAAGGTATCCACCTCATAGCAGCACTTTTTTTGATACAGGGCCAACAAATACTTTCTGTAACTAAACGTGAGCTACTATCCCTCAGAAATAACGACTCAAGGGCAACGTGTTCGTGTTCTACCCGCAGGTTTGCCACATGAGTTTGGAAATGCTTACGAGACTGGATATCGAGGGGCTACGTTTACTAGCACCATCATTATACGTGTGCAAATCCCTGGCTGCAATGAACCAGCCATACGCAGGACCGATGGAATAACGCAGTATAAAAAAAGACAACATTGTACAAAACGGTCAAATGAAGTATGCGGCAAGGCAAACAGTGCAGCAGTAAAAGGCAAAAAATGCAGTATGTTATGTGTGCCAAAATATTTGCCGTTATTATTTAGCTACTGTGAGATTTTCAGACACGTAGGAATTGATAAACTATGAATTCAATGCTTTGGAAAATATAGAGGAACCGTAAGAAAAAAAACATACACATTCAGTACACACTTATCAAAATAGTGTTCACTGCCAATTAATGATTTTTGTCCTGCATATAAGCACACGAGAATAATTTTATTGCTATGGTACTTTCTTCTGTTCTGTGTCAAAGAGTTTATGCAAACATAAACAATGATGCACTCATTACAAACAAACCTACATGTAAACGTGTCTTGTAATATAAGGTACCCTCTTTTATTCTGCACATCCCAGCTAATTTTTAAAACCGATCTGCTAAAGCGCAGTGTAAGGTTCATCCTTCACCACAGTATATCTTTTTTATTTATACTAAGGTAAGGATCTCATTAGGAGTGCCTTAAAAAAAAAAATCAGGCATCACTTGCGATTACTGCAGGCAAAAGCAGTTCCCCACATAATACAGCGGGTAAATTAACACCATCTGAGCGAAATCCTTTGCCCTTTAGTGCTGTATATAGAAATCAACTGAGGAAAGCTGAACTGCTAACTTTCCGAAGATGTGGGGACCTTCCTCTCACTTCTTTATATAGCAACTTTTACAACTTTTGATCCGCAAAGCATTGAGCTCTAAAGATTTTCTTTAAATTCACAGATCATGCAGTAAAGGGATGACAAAGCTGCAAATACAGCAGATCCAAAATTGCATTGTCGACGCTGAGGAATCGCATGATTCCAACGCCTCTGAATATACTGCAGAGTAGTGGGCTTCAACAAACACAGTACTAAGGTAAAAGTCTTAGCACGCCAGTCTGCAGAGCTCCATGCGAGTTTGATAAGCAACAAAGAGAACCTTGCATATGTTTCCGCTTGCAATTTCCTGCTAAATTACCAAAGTGGGAAGTTAAGCAAAGAAAGCCACACATATCGCTATTTCATCATTCGAGGGTGCCCTTCAGTGACAATTTGGCTCAGACAATTGTGCAATACATTTGAACATAGTTCATTTGCTATAAACTGTGTTGGGGGGCTTGAAGCCACAAAGGGGGCGTCAAAGATGAAGGATGCTGGTTCCTCTGATTTGGAAGACCGTGTGTGAAAACATTATTTCGAATGTGTCTGCTTAACTTTAAACAGTAGCACATAAGCCACTTTCTATAACTTGGCCAACTGCACTATGTGAATCTAATGGAACTACTGGGCTGGACTGGAATTTTAAAGTGGAAACAAGTGGCAGAAGAATTTGCGTGAGGTTTCTATTTAACAAATGAAAATGTGGCGGCTCTGATGACAGTCTTTTCAAACTAGAGCATTATACAGAAGATAGCTCTGTCATCTTTGTGCAGGGTGTTGACACATGACTGAATCCTCTCATGCCCATCTGTAGCACCTGCCTTTCATGCATTGTCCAGCTTTCTACAAATATCTACAAGCCACACTGTTCGACTGGAGAAACGATGAACAACTAACCGAGTGGGACCTGTCAAATCTACAGATCAGTACTTTTGAACTAACTCACTGCTCAAAGAAGACTTTAAACTAACTCCCTGCTTAAAGAAGCAAAAAACACTCTCAGTACTTGGAGAGCAGGCACAAGATGGCGCAAACACGCTGATATGAAAAGTAAAATCACTATAGGTGCCTGCTTCCTTCGAAGGTGAGTGTTTCTTTAGGCAGTATAGAAAATATAACTTCATCTACTGAGAAGGCCAACACTATCAATTTGTGTTTTTTTTTAATAATATTAACCGGATCAACATAACAAAGCTACAGGATACTGCTCACAATTATTTTCAGTAGCTGTCACGCTCAGAGACCTGCTACAAAACACCAAACTTTTCCTAGTCTTCGCCTCAGCCCACAGCATAGTTAGATGGGCCTGCGAGCCTGTTCCTCCAACTACCCATATATGCTTCCACCCAGCCCGGACCTGGACGAGCGAGTGCACAGGTAGGAGCAATTTCCAAGATGGTCACTCCTGAAGCTAGGCCATGCATCCCCGTGCATTTGAGCCCTTTGTCCACCCCACCACCATATCTTGTCAGCAATTTACTGAGCATGGTCCGGGCATCAAGAGGGCTGTGAAACACTATCATGTTTTATCATGTACCCATAGAGGGGACTCGCCCTTGCACCCCAGGGTGCAAGGGCGAGTCCCCTCTATGGGGTTGGCATTCTAATGCCATCTTTCATCAGACTCACGGAACAGACATTCGGTTACGTTTGGTGAGCAGGCTCCAGTGAACAGACATTGCCTTACAGTGAAGAACAAACAGTGCTGCAGGCTTACTGTATAATTAAATGTTTTCGTGTGTATATTTCATATTTTCCTAGAAGAGAGGCATCTATTTTTTCTTAAGGCGCTGCATAGCTTAGTCACTTAGTTCCGTGTATACAGAGGTATAAACAGCTTTGCTAATGACAGTAGGGTCATGGTGAGGCTGAAGTCATGATTAAGATGTAGGGCGTTTTGTTGGTGGATTTGGTAGGGAGCCGTGGAGATCACTCCACCACTGATAATGGGTGCAATATCTTCTGTCCAGTGTAGAGTGTATGGGAGTGAGGGCCCCAGCTCCCTCTTGCCGCCGAGAAAGCAATACATGTAATGCACCCTACAGCCACCAACAGGCCATGGCAAGAGCTTCCTGGTTCTACATAGGATTAGTGTGCAATGAGAACTCCAATGTGGGTGCACATTTGGGGTCCATTTACAGAACCCTAATAGAGCAGGCTCTGTCGAGGGCCGCTGTCTTCCTCTTTTTATCCCATTACAAATAGCAGTGCTTCTGGACAATTATTTTTCCACGGGCCATCCCCCTGATCTTCCAATGATTTCATCTCCACATGGGTGGGCTGAATTCTGGGCCTCACGGTTGGCGCTGTTTGTGCTAGAAAATGACCTAGATTGGGAGGCGGAGCCCTGACCAGACTCACTCAGGACTAGGCCCTCCTTTGTGGCCTTCCTTCCCATATGAAGTTATCTATGGCTTCCTGCTGCTGGCAGATGAAAAAGAAAACAGGTAATACTCTGGAGCAGATTCACAAAAGCATTTATAAACCCAGGTGTTAGTACCTTTTACGTACTCGCGCATTCTGTTGTTAATCAGTCTTGAAACACCCAACTCCCTATAAGTAAAAGTGCAAGGGGAGCACAATTCTTTGAACATGTACTAATTATATATGAATATTCCCAAAGCACTTCCTGTCTATATGTCCTGGTCGAAAAAACAAAGGCATGCAAGGGTATGTAAAAGAGCACTATAGCACCACTACTTTAAGTACTCCACAGTGCCTTAGTGAATAAACAATGTGTGCATAGACCTCCTGCAGCCAGTGGGGTAAGCACAATTGCTCTCAAGCTTACGGAGAAGGTCCCTGATGTACTGTTTTCTGATGACTCCTGTGGCTACAGTTAGGCCCTTGAGGAAGTGCACACATCACTGGTTCCAGTCACAGCAAGTGATGGACTGTAAGAAATATTCAATCGTGGAAATGTCCGTGTCCCCTAAACAAAGACTCACCCAAAAAATGCAACCAATAAAACTACGGATCAATAATTTGTAAGCTTTATTTAACCACCCTTAGGCGGGTGAACTTTTCTTGCAGGACATCAATTACCTTAAACTACAGCAAATCCAGGAGAAAAACAATACACTTCCAGCTCTGGAAAAAGAAAGAATCAAAAAAATGAACTGACCAAAAAAGCCTTGAAGGCGCGCATTCATGGGCATTAGATTCAAAAATGCAGCTACGATTTGGGTGAGATAGAAAAGGTCCAACTACAATTCTGCACCAGGCACTAAAGGTTCTCCATGTTCAAAGGGTCACCGGTGGTGGCGGGCTACCATGAACAAAAAAACACCTTTGTCCAGGGCAAAAACACCAAAGACAAACCGAAGAAGCAAGTGCCTACAGGGGAACTTAACAAGGCCCCCCGGATGCCCAACATATTTAGTGAAATTCAAGATACTAGAATGGTACAGGAAAATACATCACCCAACAATATACATCTGATTCTAAACACACTTTTAGTGATTTCGAGACTAGAAACTGTAAGTGAAAGACACAAAAAAACAAAAAAATGGCTTCTCGTCAACAGCTCAAAAAGGGAAACGTTTTTGATGCACCACACTGCATACACACACACATTCAGGAATTATACGTTTCCACATTATGTAAAAGCTACCGATATTTCTTGCAACCAACTTAAGTTCTGAAGAACTGGCAGATAGAGCTGCTACTACCACTAAATTACCTGCATGTAGTGCATAATAGCCATGGGTCTTTAGGCGCAGACACCCACCTAATATGATGGAAGAGTGGTCCAAAAAAAGCCAGTTTATACCTGAACAGGAGGAAGAGAATGAGCCTCTAGTGTTATTAATGTATTTAACTGTTTGACAGCGACAGGTTGGACCTTTACAGGCAAGGGTGTCCAATTTAGCATCTCATCCATGCCAGATTTTCGGAATTACCACTGACATTGTGCATTAATACCACTTCATAGATTCATCTTATCTAGATATCCTGAAACTGTAGCATGAATGCTGCCCTCCTTGAATCTACACAAAAGCTTTGCTTCGTAGTCACTTAATGCTCCTTTTCAACAAACAAACCACACACAGTGGGTTGAGAGGTTATTGCGGGTAGTGCAGGCGACCAGAGGGTCAGAGTTCGAATCGTGACTCTCGCCTGGGGGCGCAGAAATTAAAGAAGGTAACGGGCCCTGGTACTCTACACCAGGGCAGCAAGAGTCCAGCCAGGGGGGCCCTCTTCGCGGTCACTGGGGCCACCGACGTGTGTAATCTGTTCGGCACTGCCTTCCATGAAAGAGCCGCACTTCCTTCTCTGCGCCAGCAATGTACACACTTCCTGATTCTGTGACTGACAGCTGGGGAGGAAAGAGGAACCCCAAGGTATGTGCAACTTATGTCAAAAGAGCAAAAAAGAGGGAACCAAACATTTCAAGCTGCAGGGTTGTCAGTGAGAGCATCGACAATTTAAGCTTCTTAATCCCACAAACAATGGTTCTGTTTTTCATTTACAGCTGAACTTCCTGTAAATAAAGCGGTGTGCTTCTTTATCATGAGATATATTTCCATAGTCCTCCTCACATTCCCGAGGCCCTTCGAGCTCACTGGGGGAGTGCGTTAATGCCCCAGAGTGAGGTCTCAGGGGAAGCACGTGGGCAGTGTGAGGATGGCTTTGGAATGACATGTCTGCGTTGGGGGTGAGATGGGGTGAGAGCGCTGTGTTCTGGATTGTGAGACCTAGGGGTGTCACTTTGAGAAAAATACTGGTCATCTGCTCACCTTTTGGGATTCTGCAAAGGCCCAGACATGGTGCATGCATGGAACCTTATATGAAATCATCCGTATTCATTTTAACATGGCCTTTCTGTCTTTGTTTACTGTAATTATGAGACAGGGATCATTAAGGAAGCTGTAGAACACATCCTAAAGTGTTTCCTGGGTAAAATACAAAATTTAGGAGATTTTCCAAAATGTTGTGCCGCCAGGATCATTAAAATATGGGTCATGCTGGTATAAAACTGACCAGGTGGCTTCTAGTCACAGCAGTCAATGATAACAAATGGGTGGTGTAGCCCCACACCACCGCTTTGGTCTGTTTGCATATTCTACCCTGACTATTTTTTTTCCCTGACTAGTGCGCATGCACGGCAACACAGTTCTTGCAACAGGGCATTCTCCCAGCTCTCTTTGGGCCTGAGGTGTGGGGTGCTTGGGGCACCCAGATTTCCAGCAACTAATTTCCTTCAGCTTTCAAGTGAGGGAGCTAGAAGCAAGTACAAGGGAGAACGACTGCCAGCACTTCGGGGGTCCAAATCAGAGTAAGTCCGAAAATAAACCAGTCCTGTGGCAATGTCACACATATGAGCAGGACCATAGTTAAACTGCCCTTTATCAGAAATCTGAGAAAACGTGTGTTGGTGTGGGTGAGTGGAGGTATAATCAGTCATAAAAATAGAAAGTCCTACCTGCTGTGTATATTTGTATCTAAGTTTCAGAACTTCATGTTTGACCCACAAACCTAAACACAAATCTGAAAACTTCCTGTCTGACCTACACCTCCCTACTCAAGTTCCAGATCTTAATGTTTTGCCTCAAGACCGGTGCTCAATTTCAAAAACTCTGTCTGACCCACAAATCCACATTCAACTTTCATAACTTCCTACCTAGCCTCCAGCTTGTACTCGAGTTTTGAAATTTCCTCAACAACTACCCAAGATGCCCTTCAAGGTGCACATTGATACTTTACAAGTTTGGGCACTTCTTTCTCCTAGCTGATTTGTATCTAGGCCATTGTACAGGTGGCAGTCACCACAAGGGGCCCTGGCTCTGCGTGGAGCATGCAGAGAACCCCAAGATGGAGACCCCAGACAGGGTGAAGGAAAACGCAATTTACTAAGGAAGCCATTCTGAGAGTGCGTACAGCCTGATTGAGAGTTTGGCAGACAGGTACTCCGTCACAATTGTGGTGGATAACCAATCCACCTTACTAAAAATGCACTGGTGGGCGAGTGTTCCGTCACAAACATAAAGGATAACCTGTCCTAAAATACCTGTAATAAGGTAAATGGGATATCCATCACATTTGTGACGATGCACCCATATGCTAAGCTATAGTTCGGCCCTTAGTTTTTTACACAAGACATACAAAAAATAAAAATTACTTTTTATATTTCACTTCATGCTGCAATGCTTGCATTTCTGAGCACTGCAGATAACAGGATGTATTATTAACCATAATAATGACATTCAATTTAGTGACATGAGAAGGATAAAAGTCTGAACTGCATTGCTAGGATTCTACCTCCTGAGCTGCTTCATTGCATACACCTACGGCGAGTATTTAGCTCATAGAGCCACCCTGCCAGCAAATATGCTCCCATACCACACTATCGCACAAACAGGAATTACGTTTTTATTCAGTTTCAGGATTAGAAAATAGTCCCGGGCACCAAAAGTAAATTGGGCCCCTTTAGTGAACAGTTAGCTAAAAAAGTGGCCCACATTTTCAAATCAGGCCAATTTTGAACTTGTAAAGAACACTTTTGATGTACAGCTTGCCTAACGTGTGAAGGCTGTGTCGGTGTTTTGCGATGGGAAGAGAGACTGCATGCATGTGTGCTGCTGCAGGCAATGTTTGTAGTAATATCAGGGAACTCAACAGTACCAGAACATAAAACAGGCCCTCAGAGTGCCAACAAACTGTCCCGCGCACGGACTTGTCAGACCCGCCCGTCGGGCAGTGCCCAGTAGACCAGTCCAACCCTGTGCAGCGTTGCACTTAAAGTAACTAGTGAAGAAGCGAACTAGTGAGGGGGGCTCTGGCAGCGGCCCGGCATCCAACACCTATCCCCGGTACTGCTGGGGACCTTCTGTGAATTCCGCATTCCGCCCATACAAAAGGCTTTCTGCCTGAATGATTTTACGGGATACATTTTGCAGGATAAAATGTCATTACATTGGAGCAGTTCTTTTTTCGAAAAGGTGAAAATATAGTTCCTCGCAAAGAATCCACTTCACCCTGAGCAACGTGAGACGTGTCTGCTCTAGGTACTAGTCCTGGAAAGAAGAGTTTACGTCTTGCCCTCGACCGGACTAAGTCTCTACCAGTTTCCAGGGAGGAACTTGGTTTGAAAAAGGTTTCGGGCTACCCATCAACTTTAGGTGCATTTCCCCGCATACTCCAAATGCCTGTGCTCAGAAGGGGTTATCGGCAGCGCCCTCTCTGATTAGAAACAGAAATGCAGGCATCATGGGAACTCACTTCAGCAACATTCAGAGTCCAAGTAAAAAGAATCCAGATGGTATATGTAAATGTGGCCTGGGGGTCAAGTGTGAAATGCTGCACATACTACTTGACTGCTTGACATGTCTAGAAGTGGGAAAACGGTTCTTACGACCTTTATTTTATAAAACATGGCATAAGACAACGTGTACAAGCAACAAACTTATTGATAGGAATGGAAAATCTGGAAATTGCACTTGGGAACTTTCTAAAAGAGGTGAATCGCTTAGCACTGGAACAGCAAAAGAAATCAAATTGAGGAACCTATATTGACAGATATAAGTAAAAGCTAAGTTACGAGGGATTGCAAGCCCATAAGATATCAGATAGAACTGTAAGGATAAACATATCGAAATTGCTTGTTTTAAATGTAATATCTTCCAGTTTTATTATGTATAGCAGTTGTTTTAAAATTCTTTTTAACGATTTTATGTCTGTGCTACCCATAGAATGCCTTTTTTTAAATTTTGTATAACATATAGAAAGCGGCATGGAGAGTAACAGTCTGATTTTATAAATTTTGGACGGTTTTGATATTGATGTGATACATTTCTATTTCGATCTCATTGTTTGAAGACCACGGTAAAAAAAACAGAGTTTCTCTCTCTCTCAAAAAGTAAAAAGAACACAAGACACAAGATAACCTGCTGTAAAATACATACTGACCTATAATCCAACGGCAGCCACCCCTATAGGGAGGACTATGGGAGAGGCAAGTGTGCCACATACAGAGCTAGGCTCCACCTGTAGCCACCCCTGCAGCAAAGACACTGGGAGAGGCAACTTTGCCACATACAGAGCTATTTATGCTCCACCTGTAGTCACCTCTGTAGGAAAGACACTGGGAGAGGCAACTTTGCCACATACAGTGCTATGCTCCACCTGTAGCCACCCCTGCAGGAAAGACACTGGGAGAGGCAACTTTGCCACATGCAGAGCTATGCTCCACCTGTAGCCACCCCTGCAGGAAAGACACTGGGAGAGGCAACTTTGTCATATACTGAGCTATGATCCAACTGTAGCCACCTCTGTAGGAAAGACACTGGGAGAGACAACTTTGTCATATACTGAGCTATGATCCAACTGTAGCCACCTCTGTAGGAAAGACACTGGGAGAGACAACTTTGCCACATACAGAGCTATGCTCCACCTGTAGCCACCCCTGCAGCAAAGACACTGGGAGAGGCAACTTTGCCACATACAGAGCTATGCTCCACCTGTAGCCACCCCTGCAGCAAAGACACTGGGAGAGGCAACTTTGCCACATACAGAGCTATGCTCCACCTGTAGCCACCCCTGCAGCAAAGACACTGGAAGAGGCAACTTTATCATATACTGAGCTATATTCCAAATGCATCCACCCCTATAGGGAGAACTACAGGAGAGGAAACTGTGCCACATACCGAGCTATGATCTAATTGCAGCCACCCCTACAGGGAGGACTGGGAGAGGCAACTTTGCCACATAGTAATCCAAGGTCTCACTGCAGCCGCCTCTAGGAAGGATTCTGGGAGAGAGGAGAGACGGTCCTGCCCCACACTCAGATGTGGCCAGCTGCAGCCCACCCAGCAGGACACAAGGCAGGGGGCAGTGCCATCGGCCTTCCTGTGCCAACACCAAGGGGAGCCAAATGGGCGCTGAGGGAGGGTGTGCCAGAAAACAAGGGAATGGAAAGGGTTTGGTAGACAGGGGGTTAACGTGTTATCCATATGGAAACACGCATTTAGATAGTCGGATCTGTGACACCTCGGGAGACTGTCTGGTTTTCTTTTTTCCTGCGGGGCTTCAGGTTTGCCATTGCCTCGGTCTTTTCTCTTTCTCCCCCACCGGTAGCCGCACCATGGCTTTCATCAGAAAAGCTTGCCAGCCAGCATGAACTGCATGTTGTGTGCTTGCGTCTGATACCAAGTAGCTGGCCTGGTGATCGTCTGCTCTACCACACATTACCTCACACAGAATAAAACAATCTCGAAGTTGCGCGGGGTGCACTTCCCCCGCCCTGGCGCGAGGGCTTCTGCTACGAAGTTCGACTCGTGCGTGGTCAGAAAACATTGTCCGAGCCCCTCCTGCTCTGCTCCTTTCGTGGTTCATCAACTGGAAAGAGCCGGGGGTGGGGGCTACACTCTTCAAACAAAAGGAATCACGTGTTGTGTAAAGGATTTGCACAGTGTCACGGGGTTAATTCAAGTGACACGGCGCTGGGCATGCAAAGCTCACAGACATGGGCCAGCTGAGAGGGCACAGCACATTCAAGGCGGTGTGCAAGAGAAGCTGGCTGGTGCAGTAAATACTACATGCCAACGTGGAACTCTTTGGGCACGGGACATACAACACACACTACGAGACGTGAACATGCCAATGTGAAACCCTTCGGACACAGAGCTCGCTTGGACAGTGGAGATGTGCGTGCCCATGTGAAGCTATTTGGGCAGAGTCTTCACATACCAGAAGAAGACAAGTGCACATTAATGTGAAACAATCTGGGCACAGGACACACTGCACATGCAATGAGACATACATGTTACCAAGAAACTATCTAGGCACAGGACAAACATCACAATGCAGGGGTCGTGCATGACAATGAAAAACTATTTTGGCACGGCAGAATCATGTTAGCGAAGCATGGGTGCATCGGGCCCTACTGCAAGCAAGAAGTGCTTCCATAGTGCCTGCTTTAAATTGTGATTAAAAAGGTGGGGGCCTTTAAAAGGTGCGTGGTCAAAGAAGCATCACACAGAATCTTTCACAGGAGGCATAGCCTACAATTAAGTGTGTGACAAAACTATGGGGAAACACATCCCGTGCTTTATACACAATGCCACCTGACCAGAACTGAGGTGTATTTCTGAGAGTTTCTGTTAGCGCATCAAGGCATGTCACACAGCAACAAATATATCTACCTAAAATAAGCCAGCCCTATTGGCTATGCAAGTGCTTGCCAGCAATCATTTTCATTCAATATCAGATAAATAGGTACCAACAGTGAAATTGTCATGAATTACTCAAATTCAAACTATTTCAATTCTGAAAACACGAGACTGTGAATGAAACATTATACAAGTCCATGGAACAGGGAGTAGTCTCCTGGGGTGTCATTCACTCTTGTTGTCCCTTCCATATACATTTCCTCTGCGATCTCTCACTCTATATTAGTTTCTTACAGCATTTTTCCCCACTATATCTATCTTTCCGAAATCACGAATCTGCATTTCTCACCTTCGTTATCGCTACTTAACTATTTCCTTCTGCGTGTACTTTCTTATATCTCCCACCTTTCACCATTCTCTCTCTTGGCACCTGCAAACATAGCATTCTCAGCACCTGTTAACACAGCATTTTATTTTCCTTTGGTGCCAAGAATATTCCAACATCTCCTTCATACGTTTTAGCTAATAATGGTAATTGTCAAATATGTGACCATGGTTCTGGCTCACTACAGAGAGTCCAAGTATTGGATGAGCATGGAGCCTGAACACCTCATGGCCCACTAAAAGGCACTGTAAGAAACTCTCACTGCCTTCAGCCTCAACTCCAGAACTCTCCATCATTCATCATTCCTAGTTATGAACATCCACCCACAAGGTAAATTCACTCTGGCAACCACAGGCACCTGAGAAGATTGATCTATGCAAAACTCATAGTAAGCATGAACAACAAAACTATAGCAAGACAACATCTGGGGAAAGCAAATGCTCCTGGGTAATGAAAAATAAAATACAGGGTGTGCACTGTAAACAGGGACAGCATCACTGGCATGGATGACCATAAGGGTTTGTACAATTGCAATAAAAAGATATGTGCTATGCCTGTAAACATAAGGACATGAATACAGTGTCCGAACTTGAATTACTTCCACTGTGGAACACTGGCAAGACCCGCCCCACTTGAAGCCCTACCATGTGTCCTTGGTGGGTAGGAAAACGTAGACATATTTGGAGGCCCTTCACACACACCTGGGCTTAAGGGCCACTTTAAAGCCCTAATGATCACGACGACCCAAGGTGTGTGGATATGTCAGCGTAAACTAAGTGGGCAAAGTACCCACATCGCTGACTAGAAAAGAAGTGTTTATAATTGTAAAACTGTATGTACACAGTACATACAACGATGACTAGGAAACATACACGTGATAGCCATCAAGACACAGTGCATGAACTGTTTACTAGGAAACGTGGGCATGCCAAAGGAAAACTAGCTGGCACCGCACATACAAGGAAAGATGTACAAGCCAACGCAAACCTACCTGGCACGGCGCATGCAGCATATGCAAGTAAACATGCGCGTGCCAATGCAAACCTACCTGGCACGGGGCATGCAGCACATGCAAAGAAAGATCCCCACACCTTTCATACCGGGAGCAGTACAAAAAGCACATACAAGGCAAGATTCGCGTGCCAGTGTAAAACTGCAAGGACACAGTAGGCACGGCACATCCAAGGAAGGATGCGCGAGCCGACGTAAAACTATCTGGGAAGTAAAACTATGTGGGCGCAGTACACACAGCTGGTAGGAAGCGCTGCCCAGCACTAGTGCCAGTCCAGTCCGCACAGTGCTTCCCAGGACGTGCGGGCTTTGGACCGAAAAGCTGCCCGAGAGCCGAACAGAAGCTCATACAAGGTAAAACCTTCCAGATGCAGTACAACACTGCCTGCCGGGTCTACCTATCCGGCCAGTAACACCCGCACCGGCCGCAGCGGCAGCTCCAGGGGTGCAGGCTGCTGGGCGATGCTCGCTCACATCGGAACTTCTCCCCGGAGGTCCCCGGCACAGCCCCGGAGTGGAGGCGCCTTACCTCGGAGCTGCAGTCCGCCTCCTTGCTGTGTCTGCCGGCCGTCATCCCAGCCTCGGAGCCCACGCGAAACATTCACCTCCAGTCCGGGGAGAGCCCGACGAGAGCCGGCTGCAGAGACGAGGAGAGCCGGCGATGGAGGAAGGTGGCCGCGCGCACCGAGTCCGGCAGAGCTGCCTCCGCCTCGAGCCCTGCGAGCGGCCGGCCCCGCCCCTCCGCGCGGCGGCCACCGCCGCTGCTAGGGAACCGGCCAGGGCAGAGCTGCCAATCACTGCGACGTCACCGCGCGGTGCCAGCCTCCAGGGGGAGGGCGGGGCGCAGCGGCTGTCAGTCAGCGGTGCACAGCGAGAGTTCGATTCAACTATATGTAACACTTCGTGTGCATTTGTGCGGGGCAAGCCATGTTAATTCCAAATGGTATCAATGTATGTTTCTTGTTTATCCAACGATGCATAGATGAACAGTTCTCTTTAGTGGGCTTTACGCCTCGGGAAACTTGTTGAGTCCTAGTTGTTAGTTTTCCGTGGCCTGGTGTGAGTTCTGCTTGTTGGTGATGCTCTCTGTATGCTTTTGCAGGTGGCTGTGGGTCTCCTTCAGGTACTGGTGCTAGTTGGGCAACAACACTGCGGTGATACCTTACTAGAAGGTAACCAAAGCAACTGTTAATTCTGTGAAGAACTGGTTTAGGATGAGGGGGCCTGATGTACTAAGAGATTAGTCACACATTGTGCAGAGATTATTTTGCGTTCTGTCTCTGGTTTTGTGAGGGGAGGTGACTCAAAGGAGCGCCTTCTATTTTGCAGATCAGTTACCACTTCCTTTGAGGGGTTGGTATGTGATCAGTGAGTAGCGAACTCAATTTTCATGCATTCTATTGCAACTCACAATTAGAACGGTATGCCTCTTTCACACCCCACCTAATTGCATTTCGAAATGGTTCACAAAATCCATTTTAAGATTTAGAAAGGCATTTATGACTCGCAAACTGGGGTTAGTAAATAGAAAAAAACTATTTACAGTTGTAAACATTGTGATTTTGAAAATTTCCGGATTTGGCAATTGCAAAATGGCTTTGTACATTTGGCACAGAATTTTGAGGCTCAGCCTTTAAGTACCTGTGCGGCAGCTGTATAAAAACATTAGACCAAGACAACTATGGATTTTTCTTTTCTTCATCGTCCCTTACAACATATCCTAATGGGGTCAGCAATCCTTATGAGTGTGTTTGTCTCTTTGTGGTTGATTTGAGGTTACAAAGCCCATGTTCAAGAGCTATGCATTATCTAGCTGGGTTGGTAATTTAACCTGATTTTCAGTTTGGATGCAGTCACTCTGTCACAAACATTTTATTTCAAGCACATTCGTAAGTTATTATGCATTTGGATACAGTACACTTGTAAAAAGGTAAATGGGATATCCGTCACGTCTGTGACCTACAAAGCCATCTGAAATATGGGTGCTTCCACTGCAGGAATCTTTTCCTGACATACTGGTCAGAGGTACAAGTATCCCATGGGGTCCACTGAGCTTTTCATCCTTCTGATTTGCAGAGGTAACCTAATAATTAAGCCACTCACAATGGTCAAACACAGCTATTATTAAGGTATTGTTGAAGGATAAGCAAAGGCCACGTTTTACACAGTACAAAAAAATCAGTGGTTTATTTATAGTGTGACCTCTTACCAGAAGAACTGGTTTGTGGGTGTGAACCTAGGCAGCCAAGAAGAAGAAGCGTGCATTGCTCACTGTGATCGTGTGTTGGAAACAGGCGTAGCACAATTGGACCCAAGCCGTCCCTTCTCACCTTCCAGTCTGAAGAGCACCCGTCCATTCGAGAGTGGCAGGATATTAAGAATGAGTATTGCCAAAGACAATAGGACTGGCTTGGGTGCAGCATACTCATAAAAAGCCACACAACAAATTGGAACCTACACACACACACACACAATTGCATTATATATGGACAGTTTTTTTTTTAAATCTCTTAGCAGTTTTATACCGTAGGTCATTCACCCAGTATGTGACACAGAGCTTTATAGAGAATCATGCAACGGAATAAAAGAGATTCCTATGCAGCAGCAGCAAGTTTACACACGCACATAGAGATCAAAACACACAGAAGCACAAATGCAGGCACACATAACTCTCACACACATGTACACCTGCATTACTGACAAATGGTAGCATGCCTTCCTATTTTTATTTGAATGTTTCTCATAAATAAAAAACATGCAATATTGTCAGCAAGAGTAACCCCGAAGCTGAGCTAACAGAGCACGCACATTCGTGTGATTAATAAGATACAGAGTCCTTAAAGCTAGAAATATGTATTACAAAAGGATTATCATCACTTTTATCAAGATCATGAGCTAAACTGCTGCCACAAAAAACAAGATCCAAGGAAATTCTGACGTGGAAGTGCTTCCTTGAAGAGTTGCCACCAATCCATTTAAAACATTCCAATTCATGCCTAGCTTTAAGGGCAGACTGCTTTTTTGTGTCAAACATAGGCAGCAAAAGTAGTTTATTACATATCAGAATCATGAATCCAAAAGCATTTTGTTTTGCCAGCTTTATTAAACACATATTTGTCATGATAAAAGCAAAACTACTACAGTGTAAAGTTCTATTGGCTAAAAAGTCAGAACTAACTGTATATCAGGCAGATGACACGCGCCTCTCGTCAGCAGCATCTGTGCACCAATTCACACATGAACAGGTGGACTGGAATACATCAACAGGCATTTGGTCTTTATAATGTTGATGATTTGACGTGTTGTTGTTTTGATGCTTTCAAAGGAATGTATTTGTTTTGCCAAACCTGTGTTTGTTTACTGCTAATGGGCATAAGCTCAGCTTTGCTTGCTTTAAGTATAAAATAAACAGTAGTCATCCATAGACGTATATGTATATGTCTGCTTACAGAGACAAACCACTGAAACTTTGAGACAGAGTTGGGAGTGTTGGCATACTGACGTGGAGAAATTCTTGGTGACTAAGTAGAGAGACTCTATAGAGCTAATTAAAAGCTTCAGCGCAAGTATTAACCCAATAAGATAACTGGGAGTAGCACAGAGTAGGATGGAAACATTTGCACAAATTGCTCTTTCTGTCAGAGATCTACGAAGTGAAGCTTTTCAGAAAAGGTTCGCAAAGCCCATATGTGAGTAAAGGAGACCTAATGTGAGGAAAAAAACTCTAAAAGTGCCATAAAGTTGTTTCAAATCAGCTGACAAGCCTTGGAGCATTAAGAGGCAAACATTCTAATCATGGTCGGCGATCCTAAGACCATCATTTCCCACCTGGATCACAGCAGTTTTTGTGCTGTAATTTGAACGGAATATGAATTGACAGTTCTAAAGCAGCTCTTATCTGACAGGGTTGGATTGGGATAAAAAAAGGCCGTGGCACGCAAAAAAAAATTGGCCCACATTTGCGGATTGGCTTTCTGCAAAATACTGCTTCAGCAAAGTTTTATTAAAAGAAAGGGGTGGGGGGTCTCTGACAGAGGAATGTTTTCTTAACTTCACTTAGATAAAAAAAATGCACAGATTAGTTCACATTGGTGAACCACACCTGAATACAAGCGAGGCCACTTCTGCCCAGGCCCCTACCCTGCCCAATCTGCATACACTAATGGGCCGGTACATCGAGAGAAAGTGAGTGACACCTCCGCCCTTTGATAAATGGGAGGTAATAGCGGCCCATCTGCCTCCAGAAAAGCCACTCAGGCACCCACTGGGCCGCTGGCGGCATCAGAACAGCACAGACACCACCCACATCGGGCCACATGCTTCCCAAAAAAGCGGCCCACAGCTGGGACTCGGCTACAGCCACCTCAGCTGCTGTCCAATTGACAACCGTACCAATCCGACCCTGCTCTGAGAGCCCACTGGCAAAAGGTCTCCCACGGATTTGTTTCAGGAAAGAAAGTCTGTGATGGGGCAAAAGCTTGAAAGTTCTTAAAGATTAAGGTAAGGTTTTTTGAGCTGGGTAAAATATTTGACCTTTTAGTGAGGACAGGAATATCCTCAGAGGTGCAGAACAAGGAATTGACAAGGTCAGCAATGAGCACCAGGGATTGGGGTTGAAGGGTTTTCATGATTGAGGAGAGAAGAATGTTGTCATTGTGTATCCCTTTTATGAAGTTTATATGATGGGACAGCAATCAGACTTCAAGTTGTTGGCGTTCGTCGAGTCAAAGATTGGGGAAAGAATATGTTATATTTAACTGTGAATGTTTGTGGTGTCAATGCCAGCCATATCATGATAACTTTCTAAAAGGAGGAGGCAAGCACCAGAAGTAAGGTTGGTGAGTTTATTTTTGTATAAACTGCCACCAGCACATCACACCACACGCCTCACGTCGCTCTCACACCGACCGTCCCTCGAAGAATCCCCAACCCCGACATTCCACTTGTCACCTGGACATAGGCTAGCCAGGAGCCACGCCAACCCAGCGCTTTCGTAATGAACCTTTCATTCATTTCTCTGAATAAGAGTCCTGCGCGGAGGGTGTGAGGCAGGAGAGAGGGCTGGAGCAGTGTTTTACAGCTATGCTCACTTCCTGAGATCTGTGGCTGTGTGTGACATTGACAACAGTCAACCTTGACCTACAGCTTGAATTGAGTCATGCATAGACCGCCACCTGTGTTCTGTGGTAGTAGAGGAGCCAAGCCAAGCTACACGCCACACAAGAATACCTAGAAGTAAGTTGCTGAAAACAATACTTGAAGACTGAGTCAGTTGACACATGTGGTCTATGGAATCCTGCAATATAAGGACAGCAACAAAGATGATGATGAAGTCCCCAGTGCAACCACAGGCAAAGAAACATGCCTGTATACCAAAGAAAGGAAGGAGGTGCTAGTATCCGAGCTGGAGGAAACAGAAAGCAACCCGTTTAAGTAGATTCCATTGTTCTGCCTTTTGATATGTTTGCATCTCTTCATAAATACAGGAATACATACGTTTTCAAAAATAGATCTGGGCAAAATGTATTTTCCTTCGTGACATATAATAATGATCAAAACAACAGCAACTGTCTACTTATTCATTGAGCTACTTAAAAAACTATGACTGTGGCAACAATATATGTGTTTTAAAGAACTTTCAATAAAAGGCATGCCAATAAAGTGTGTGAATACTGTTCTACATGGTGTGCCAACAAAAGCTTTACATTTGCACAGCAGAACAGTCAAAGTTTTTGAAAAATATGGGAGCGAAGTATCACCACTTGCGACAGGTCGTTTATTTCAAGTTTGTTTAAAAAAAGGTTTACACATTTTAATATTTCTCCACATGTACCGCTATCCCAACAACAGCCCTGGATTATCTAATTACCACGATACATTCAATTTCACATTTTGTGTCATAAGTAGAACAAAGGAGGGCCAGTGATAACTCAAAGTCTAAGTCAACCAGTTGATCTTTTTCCAAGTTGGTGGTTTAGAGAGGGCTTTGAAAAGGGCACATACATTGATTTTTCCTAAACTAATGATTCAGAGAGAGTTTTAAAAACAGATCCCTTTTTCCTCACCTTACTATGGATAAATAAGCATTAAATCATTGCGTTAAAGTGAATATCACAGAGCAATATATGAAATGAAAGACTTTTAAAACCTTGATAAAATATACTAATTACTAAAAAGGGAAAATTATACCCTTCTTCCACTTAATTAGTGATAAACATAAAATAATGCTTTATTATTGTGCTTGTAGGATAATAGATATGGGACTTGCCTAGCTCTCAAATGTACTCCAGGAATGTATTATAGCCCAACAGAACAAACTATTACAAAGAGAATTCACACACCTAGTGTGTTGGAAAATATGCAGAAAGTCCCTTTCTGAGCTTGGCGTGGAAGGTTCCAGCTGGGTTCATGAAATTCCTACACATTACCAGTTATCATAAAGAATGTGGACACACAACTATAGGTAGCAGAGAACCTCATAGTCACTTTCTATGTAGACACAAATGGTCAAGGTCGTCTTCCAAATGGCAATCCACCCCTGTTGTTCAAGTACACCCCTCAATTTGTCCAAACACCATTTCCCGCTATCATGACAAGATGCTGGGAGAAAGGTAATATATTCATGATCTAAGAACAAACAATACAAACGAGTGTGACACACATGTTATCATATACTGGTTTATGTATCGATTGTGGCAGATTTGTAGGAAACCATAATTATTCTTCATATCTGTATACAGAACATAACTGTGGTAATAGTTCTGGGGATCCCAGGGCAGTAAGGGGCTGCTAGTGTGCCTACTGAAGCCCTTTAACTCTGGTGTGGTACGACCACCTTAGTACTGGACCCAGAACTGCACCAACTACTCCCCTTTTGGACTCAGCACCTGACCCCCAGGTAGTAGAGCAGAGCGGTCAAAGGCTTACTCAGACCACAGGCTCAAAACTTAGTACAGTGCAATAACATATGATAAATCAATGTTTAGCGAATGCTTAGTCTTTAAAAATACATGTTATTATATGTGTAGCTAAACACTACACATGGAAATATAAAAAGATACAGAGAAACAAAAAACAAGGTAATGTAAGCTTACACAATAAGCAGAACACCATCTACGAGGTTTATCAATGGGTTTTCATAATCAATAAGTCACTGCCTGTAGGCTTTAAGAACAGATTGTCACAATCAATAAACCACTAAGTATCAGCTTTGACAAAAGGTTTTCAATGTAACCACCCATGCGCTACAGGCTTTGACAGAGGGTGTTTTATAAGTAATGAAATGCAACCTATTGACTTTATCACAGGGGTTTCATATTACAATCACAATCCGAGACCTTCTCGTAATGTCTTGATGAAAATTCTGATGGAGTAGACAGTCAGCCTCACTCCCAGGCTACTCTGCTGTTGATATTATTTCTCTTTTGATGCCTCCTGGCTTTCGAGCCTGGTCCACAGTTTTAGGGCATCTGTTGTTATACGTGGCCTCTTCTGGCAACCCCAGCTATCACTCCCCAGCCAGGAGGGAGGACCAACAGGTTAAAGGCCCTGTTAGGGCCTACCAAAGGCACACACTTGAGATCAGGGACAAGGATGATCACCACATGCATCCTGTAGAGCTGGTCTTCCTCAGGGCCTCACAGCACAGATGGTAGCTTCATGATGGATGCAGCAGAGTCAGACCCCCAGTCTCATGCACAGCTCATAGTCACCAGGTAGCTGGGCTGATAACTCCACAAGACAGGTGCTCATCTGATCAATCAATCAATAAATCAAGACATTTATAGAGCGCGCTACTCACCCGCGAGGGTCTCAAAGCGTGGGGAAGGGGGGGGGCGCTACTGCTCGAAAAGCCAGGTCTTGAGGTGCTTCCTGAAGGAGAGATGGTCCTGAGTCAGTCGTAGGTGGGTGGGGAGGGTGCCAGGTAGGTGAAGGATCTTCCTCCGGTGGTGGTTCTGCGAATTCGTGGAACGGTGGCGAGGGCGAGGCTGGTGGAGCGGAGCTGGCGGGTTGGTGTGTAGAACGTGAGGCTGTTGTTGAGGTATTCGGGACCCATGTCGTGGAGAGCCTTGTGTGAGTGGGTGAGGAGCCTGAACATGATCCTCTTGCTGACGGGGAGCCAGTGCAGGTCTCTCAGGTGGTTGGAGATGTGGCTGTGTCGGGGGATGTCCAGGACGAGTCGTGCGGATGCGATCTGTATGCGTTGAAGTCGTTTCTGTAGTTTGGCAGTGGTCCCAGCGTAGAGAGCGTTCCCGTTGTCCAGTCGGCTGGTGATGAAGGCCTGGGTGACCGTCTTTCTGGTTCCAGTGGGGATCCAACAGAAGATATTTCGGAGCATGCGGAGGGTGTTGAAGCAGGAAGTAACAGCGTTGACTTGCCTGGTCATCATGAGGGAGGAGTCGAGGATGAATCTCAGGTTGCATGCGTGGTCCGTGGGCTTGGGGGGGGTGCCCAGAGCCGGGGGCCACAGGGAGTCGTCCCAGGTGGAGATCGATGGGCCGAAGATGAGGACTTCCGTCTTGTCTGAGTTCAGTTTCAGTCGGCTGAGCTTCATCCATTCTGCGACGTCTTTCATGCCTTCTTGGAAGCTTGCTTTGACGGTGGCGGGGTCGTTGGTGAGGGAGAGGATCAGTTGGGTGTCGTCGGCTTAGGAGATAATGTTGAGGTTGTGCTTGCATGTGATGGCTGCGAGGGGGCTCATGTAGACATTGAAGAGGGTGGGGCTGAGCGAGGAGTCTTGGGGTACGCCGCAGATGATCTTGGTGGCCGCTGCGCTGAAGGGCGGGAGACGGACCCTTTGGGTTCTGTCGGAGAGGAAGGAGGTGATCCATTCCAGGGCTTTACCTTGGACTCCGGCGCGGTGGAGGCGGGTTGTCAGGGTGCGGTGGCAGACCGTGTCGAAAGCAGCCGATAGGTCGAGGAGGATGATGGCGGCAGTTTCCCCGTTGTCCAGCAAGATCCTGATGTCATCAGTGGCTGCGATGAGGGTGGTCTCGGTGCTGTGGTTCACTCAGTATCCGGACTGTGATGAGTCGGGGGAGCCGTTAGTCTCGAGGAAAACGGTCAGCTGCTTGTTGACGGTTTTCTCGATGACTTTTGCAGGGAAGGGGAGGAGCGAGATGGGGTGGAAGTTCTTGAGGTCTGTGGGGTCTGCGGTGGGTTTCTTCAGGAGGGCGCTTATCTCTGCGTGCTTCTAGCTCTCCGGGAAGGTGGAGGATGAGAAGGAGTTGTTGATGATGTCCCGGAGTTGGGGTGCGATGATGGAGTTCGCTTTGTTGAAGATGTGGTGTGGGCAGGGGTCGGCTGGGGAGCCTGAGTGGATGGTGTTCATCGTGTGGGTGGTATCTTCCATGCTGACGGAGGTCCAGGTGCAAAGGGTGGTGGTGGGGGGCGCTGGTTCTGTGGTAGAGTCTGTGGTCTGAACGCCGAAGCTGTCGTGTATATCGGCGATCTTGCGGTGGAAGAACATGGCGAGGGAGTTGCAGAGGTCTTGTGATGGCGTGATGTCGTTGTTGTTGGCGTTGGGGTTGGAGAGCTCTTTCACGATGCTGAAGAGTTTCTTGCTGTTGTGGGCGTTGTTGTTCAGCCGTTCTCTGAACGATGATCTTTTGGTGGTGCGGATCAGCTGGTGGTGTTTGCGGATGGCGTTCTTGAGGGATGTCATGTTTTTTGCTGATTGGTCGTGGCGCCAGGCTTTCTCGAGGGCACAGCAGTATTTCTTGGAGTCTTTCAGATCGTTGGTGAACCATGAGGCTTTCTTGCTGTCAGGGTTGCTAGGGGGGTTCTTCAGTGGTGCCAGGGCATCGGGGCAGTCAGTGATCTACTGTGAGAGGTTGCGGGCTGCTTCGTTGGGGTCCGTAGTGATGGTGGGTGGGTTTTGGCTCAAGGAGGTGGTAAGCTGGTCGGTGGTGATCTTGTTCCAGCATCTTCGGGGGGCTTGTTGCGGGCAGTGGTGGGTCGTTGATTTCCTGAAGTTGAAGTGGACGCAGCTGTGATCGGTCCAGTGAAATTCGGTGGCGTGGTTGAAGGAGATGTGGTTGCTGGAGGAGAATACGGGGTCAAGAGTGTGGCCCGCATGGTGAGTGGGGGTGTTGACCTGTTGCTTGAGTCCGAGGTTGGCGAGGTTGTCTAGCAGGGAGGTGGTGTTGTTGTCCTTGTTGTTCTCCAGGTGGAAGTTGAGGTCCCCTAGGAGGATGTAGTCGGAGGATGAGAGAGCGAGCGGGCTGATGAAGTCTGCGATGGCTTCGCTGAAATGTGTGCGTGGTCACAGGGGTCTGTAGATGAGGGTATCTCTGAGGGTGGTCTTGGGGTCGGTGCGTATCTGGAAGTGAAGGTGTTCGGCACTGGTGAGGGAGTCTTCGGTGTTGGTCGTGATGCGGACGGTGTTTCTGTGGACAATGGCGACGCCACCTCCAGCTTGGTTGACGCGGTCCCTCCGGATGATCTTGGAGCCGTCCGGGATGGCAATGGCGAAGTCGCGGGCTGAGGAGAAGTTCATCCAGGTTTCCGTGAGGAAGGCGACATCCGGCGCTGTGGTGTCAAGGAGGTCCCAGAGTTCGACGGCGTGTTTGTGGATGGAGCGGGTGTGGAGCAGGATGCACTGGAGGTGGTTGTTGTTGGCGCCGGTTCCGGCAGGCGTGGTGCAGGACCGAGGGCAGGTCAACTTGCAGGTGAATGCTCCGTGGGTGCGTTTTGGGGTGGCTTGGTAACAGGCTGGCTGTCGGCCGGAGTTGAGTGCGTGGAGGGTGGTCGTGTTGTATCTCCTTCGGCTGAGCTGGCTCCGGCGAGGTCCAGGGGTGGACGGGCGTAGACGGGCTTGCCTTTGGTGCACCTTCGGTGCGCAATCGGTGCGCCCGCTGCGCGTGACCGCTGCGCGTACGCGCGGTCCCCGCCATATATGGCAGCAGCGGTTGGACCAGGACACACGGGGGCTGTGCGGTGAGTGGAGCAACCGGCCCTGCGAACAGGGTCAAGGGTCACAGCTCACCACCGTGCGGTACCCGCCATATATGGCCAAGTGGGAGTGCGGAGCAGCTGGGAGGCGGGAGCGGGGCGGCAAATGGGAAGCGGGCTCAGGTGCAGCAAGGAAAGGGGGGCGGGGCCGCAGGGTAGCAGCGGCGGGGAGCGGGGGGGACAGAGAGCAGGAACCAGGATCAGGACACACGGGGGCCGTGCGGTGAGTGGAGTGACCGGCCCTGCGCAATCTGATGGATGCGATCCAGCAACCAGTTATGTCCAGAGGTAGTTACTCCTTCCTCTAAGCTAGGGATACTCAAAGTATGGCCCGGGAGCCACTTGCGGTACTCCTAAGCTTTAAAGGCGTCCCCTGGCATATAGCCGCACTGGGGGAAGGTGCTAAGTTGGGACCAGCATGCTCCAGGAGACTCACCACAAGGAGGGGAGTCAGGGCAAGCCCAAAGTAATCAGGGAATCCCACAGGAAGCAAAGTTGACTCTCAATTGGACCCACAGGCCGAGAGGACCCCGAGCAGCTCACCAAAATGAGCAGGCCACGGTGCCCACGAGGCAATGTGGCTGAAGATCTTGGTGGAGGAAGTTGCCAGAGGTTGGGGCCACTTGGAGCCCAATGCACTTGTCGCAAAGTTGCCAACAAGAATTTGCACTTGCAAAAGTACGTGGTGCACAGGGGTTCAGGTAATACAGCCCCCAAGAGTGATTCTGGCCTCAAACTCGGTGAGAGGACAGCTCAGGCCTTGAGGGACGTAGAAAACCACCACCTGTGTTGTTGAACACTTCGGAGTCTGCAGTAGCTCGGGGTCAGTAGACCGGTCAGCAGTGTTGAGGTGTCTGCAAATGCAGGGAAGTGACTTCTTCATATCACGGGAGATTCCTTTAAGTGTCTTTGATGCGCCACAGGTCCTGCACGGTTCCTGTATGGTGCACAGGCACAGACGATGTAGCAGACTGGAAGGGAGATGAAGTCAGGCCCAAATGAAGTCCAGCGAAGTCCAGAGTGCCCAGACTGTAGAAGTGCAGTGGTCTCAGTTCTGAATCTTATCCCACGATGAATCTAGGGGCCTACATCCAGGTAAGCCCTTAACCCCTTCCAAGCTGATGACGAGCTGGGCTCGTCATGGCGTAGCCTCCTCGCACGCTGATGACGAGCCCAGCTCGTCACCAAAAGAGCGATTTCGAAAATCTCAGCGCAGCAGCGGAATTCCGCTAGCGCGCATGAGGTTAAGTACCCTAGGGAAAGGGTTGGGGAAGATTCAGGGGACCCTCCAAGGGAAAGGTCTGGACAAGGGGGAGGTTACTCCCATGTCTTTTGTCCAGTTACATGCCAGAGCGGGATCAAAGGGCTTCCAGAACTGGTTTGAACTGGACTATGCATAGGGACATCAAATGTGCCCCTCATCCAGACTTTCAGGTGCTGGCAAGTGCACCCACCCGGTCCCAATACACTAAATCCTGCCCGGCAGGTGATCACACCTCCCTGTGACAGGATGCCATTTGTTCTGCCTTCCCCTTCTCAAGCTTGGCTCAGAAGCAGGAGGGCAGAAATGTGTCTCTGATCGGCAGCAACCATTTTGTGCTGTGTGGGGCTAGAAGGTTGGCACCGGGAACACTGAGAGCCTAATGGAGAGCTCTTCCAGTGCTTGAATCATACATTATGGTGTGGGGGTATGATTCCAACATGTTTGATACCAAACATGATAGGATTCGTGGCAGCCGTTTTCAAGATGGTCATCGCGTAATTACGCGGTGCCCTTCTATATAGTAGATGACTGCTTCACTGACAATCCAGGACAATGGACTCTGTAGACTGCAGGGGTGTTCTGCTCATGCAGAGGCACCCTCTCACTTATATCCAAGCACCCTGCCTTCAGGATTGAAAAGGCCGGCTATAGGGTGACTTATAGGTTTTAAGTGCAGTGACCCTAGATATAGGACACCTACATCTGTAGTAAGTGGTGTAAGCACCAACTTACACAGGTTGCAATGACAGGCCTGTAGTTCCATTTTGAATTGCCTCTCTTGGCTGGCATAATACATGCTTCAACCCAGGTGAGACCTCTGGGGTACCTATGCCCTGTGCACATCGGTACTATGTCCTAGGTATCCAGGTATACAATCTGGGGTGTACCTAAGTACCAAACAAACCAATTTATGGGGAAACAGATAGACTGGGGTCCTGATTAGCAGGATCCCAGTCAAACTAGTCAAAAACCAGTATTGCACTGCGCAAAAAATGAGGGTAACCACGCAGAAGGATTCTACCTTCCTACAGTCTACATAACTGGAACTACATAGTATCTTAGGCATCGGGGCACCTGTGGTAAATAAAGGGTATCCGCAGTGTCAAGTATTTCATTACACATTGGGGACTTGTAGTGGCATCGCATTACAGCTCCAGTGTATGACAGGCAAGTGGGTATAGCTTTTTTCCCACAAACAGAAATTGGGGCGCCTTATGCCTGTGTTCAATACCCATGTTTATTTTCTTTTGCCTGTTCTCAGCCCTGGCCTACTTTCTAGTGCTGCCGACTTGAACCCAGAATCTGAGGGGCACATCGTGCCTATACTTTTTTAATTTAAGAAAAAGAGTTCCCTGCTTCTTTTTGTGAAAAGACAACCGGAGTGTTTCAGCTGAAGTGTAAGGCAGTGAGACTCCTGTGATGTGAAACCAAGGGAGGGCCTGCCAGAGTTCTTGCCAGAGTGCCTGCTGCCTCACAGAAATGTAAATGTGCGCAGCTGGTCAATCTGCAAATGTAAAGGGTGTTTGGAAGCCAGTATTGGCTTCAATTGATGGTATAAATTGAAGCTTCCAGATGACACAGATTCATTTTCATTTTTTTAGTGGTATGGCAAAGGAATTACTAGCTGGTTTGTGAAGTGAGTGCTTTTAAAAGGCAGTTATAGAAAAAATTGCACTATCTACACTCTGGGTATTACTACAATTTATATTTTAGAAGCGCTTTTTATTTCAAACGTTTTTGTGCATTTTGTAGCAGCCTAGCTTATACTGTGTTTAATACAAGTTTAAAATAATGACTTACATATCCACACTGCCTTCTGTTAAAGTCTGGGACCCCGTAGCACTAAACATACACAAGTCACTATTCTCCATTGAACCACCAGGGTTCAATTCTGTGGCTATCTGGGTACACACGCAGACCTCTGAAGTGAATAACTAACTGAAAGAGGTTTCATGATGTATTTCCCACTGATTAACTTAACTTGCAGAGAAGAGTAGCTTAGTCAGTGAGATTCCAGGAGGGGGTGAATCTAATATGCTGAAGGGTGGAGGGATGACCAAGGTTAAGGTAGGCCCCACCTGCTCTCAGGGTAGTAATACCACACTCAGCCAGGGACCCTAAAGATCCCGGGTAGTCCTGGACCACCCCTTCTGGGAAACACAGGGTCCCTTTCCATTAAGATGGGCCCCACCTGTGTTCACAGGGGCACCCCTAGGATGCAAACCGGCCAGGACACTGATTACAGTCGCCCTGCGGTCCAGGACAGGCAAACACCACAACATGCTCCCCATCCCAAGGATGGTACCCTTTGGTCAGATGCCTGGCGAACTAGGTCTTCACTAGGGTGACACATAACTAATGTGTTGTGTCATCCGGCAGTCTGCCTGGCACAGATCTCACGACCTCCTGTCCAACTGACAGTGCGGGCAGATCCCCAGGACAGAAGTAGCGTCACTATAGCCAATCATTGGCAACTCAGCCCTTCTGGCTGGCCCCGGACCCACTGGTTCCCACTCGGGACTCTTTCCACCTCTCACCCCTCCATCTGGACTTCTGCACCTTACCAACTGGAGCGATACTGTCAGACACCAGAACCGCTGGAGCTCTGCTTACAGACGCTCCACGTCACTAGGAGATCCTCCTCAAATGGCCTATTAGTACAGCTTAGGCTCCCAACCTGGTGTTTCCTGAAGAAACCATCCAGGCCCTGAGACCGGGTTTCGGGCACCTGGAGACACGCAGTCCCACTCACTCCTTCTCCTCTTGAGACAGGACGTGATCCCCTACACCTCTACCACTATACCGGGACCTAGCTGGGCTACTCTGAACCTCTTCCACCCCACTGGGCTGGAAGACACCTCATCCACTCCTTTTGGAATTACTCCCCAATGCTTCTTCAGATCTTCTAACACGGGGAGATCCCCCACACAGAATAGTCCATCAGGACAGACTAGGTTCTTTTTCTGGTGTTCCATCTAAGAACCATCCAGTACTGGAGACTGAGGTTGAGGCAAGGACCTCGCCCAGTCTCACACCTTCCTTGCAGGACATGATGTGAGGCCTTGCAACATCCTCACTATAACAGCACCTAACTCTGAACATCTTCCACCACCCTGGGTTGGAAGACACCTGCACCATTCCTCTAGGGCCACTCCCCCATGCAAGCTTCTTATTTCAGAGAACTCACACCCAATCATCCAGTGCAACACATCACTCATCCACACATACACCCCTCAGACCGGTGAGACAGCATCTACTGCCCCTGAATCTCAACCTGCACCCCTCTTACTGAGCGCCAAGTACCATACTCTGGGAACGGGACTTCATGCACTGGACACACTGCTGCCAACACTGGATCCTACCCTTACTGGTGAATCCAGACAACTCACACTGCACTTAGGGGATAATCTACCCTCCCGAGCTAGTTACTCCATACCAATTAAGTCCCCACTGTAGGCCAACCCAAGAATCAGCGCAATGGCTCAAGGGCAGTCACTCCTCCAGATTCTCTGGTTTCTGTCCTTGGCAGGACACCCAACTCATAGTGCACAAGAAACACATTTCCAAAGAAATGACACTTAAAACAAACTTAGACACAATAATCTCTTTCCATGTGACTATCTAAAATGCAGAGCTTTGTAGTGCATTGGTTGTCACTGTGGTACTGCCCAAATGCAAGTCCTATCCTCACCGCTGACAACCAATGTTAGATTCGGGGATCTCTAGTTGGCACAGGTAGGTACTTGTGACAAATAGGGACCCTTGCCTCTTGTTAGGGTAAGGGGGTACACTCCTAAAATAACCCCTGCTCACCCCCTTGGTAGCTTGGCACGAGCAGACAGGCTTATCTCAGAGGCACCAGATGGACACCACACAGGTTTTATATAAAAAATAAGTATTCTTTATATAGGCTTATCACAAGACCATAAACGACAAAAACTCCACAATACTGTACTTAAAATGGTAGAATTAGCTTAGTTCTCTTTAGATCTTAAAATGCAACACTTTGAGTCAATGTACCTTTAGATGCGACAAGCAGGGCAAAGAAAGTGTTGGAAGAAAGGTGATGCGGTAGTCTCTGGCATGCAAGGACGGTGATGCGTCGAAGATCGGGTACAAAGAAACAAACATGGTGCTTTCTCCTAGATGCAACACGCTTCCCGATGATGCGGCGGCGTCTGCTGCAACGTCGATCCTCTACCCCAGCGATGCGAGATGCTTGACATGATGCGAGCCCTGACAGGCCCTGCGACACGTTTCCCAGTGTGGCGGCAGCATCTGGAACGACGTCAATCCTCTCTCCTGGCGAAGCGAGTTGCTTCCACAACGATGCGAGCCGCAACAGGCCCTGCCACACTCTTCCGGTGATGCGGCGGCGTCTGCTGCGACGTTGATCCTCTTCTCTGGCGATGAGCTATGACAGTCCCTGTGACACGCTTCTCAGAGATGCGGCGGCATCTGATGTGACGTTGATCATCTACTCCTGCGATACGCTTCCCGGGGATGCAGCGGCGTCTGCTACTACATCGATCCTCTCCTCCGGTGATGCGAGGCGCTTCGCATTGTAAAGCGACAGCGGCAGTTCTGCGGCACGCTTCTTGATCTTAAGTTGCACTTCCAGCTCCTTGCCACACGCAAGTCCCCATAAAATCCAACACAACCGCATGCACTTCAGGAGAACTCATGAGGAGCTGATGGGTGAAGTCTGTTGTCCCTGAGACTTCAGCAGGAGGCAAGCTCTGTTCCAAGCCCTTGGAGATACACAATTTGATGAAAGTACACACAAATTTCCTCTCTCCTTTCTCAGGTGGGGGCTCATGGATTAGACGCACCACAGGGGGCGGAGCCAGCATTGTGGAGGGAAGGCACAGTCCTATTCAGGTCCCAGGTGCAACTCCTCCCTCCCATCTGCATGCAGATCTCTATTCACCACTGGGCTGACTCTCCCTGGCTCCTGGAGCCACCCACACCTCTCAGCTCCTGTCAATCACAAGCCAGACAGGAAATTCACATCAGGCAGGCAGACACACAGCACACAGAAATGCGAACTTCTAAAAGTGGCATTTCTCCACCAGTCACCATAAATCTGCACACACCGTTGCGCAGCATTTATTCTCACAAGTTTATACATATTAAATTTGCCCCTGCACTCCTGTCATACCAGGAATTATCATGGACACACATATCCCTCATGCATTCCTATGTGAGGGCAGGCTAATCTCACTAAGAATCAGTCTGATTTCAATTTTTAAAATGTAAATTTATGAACTATGTGATTGCATTTTTATCTAGGTGAATAAAGTAGCAATGCAACTTTAACTGTTCTAATTTTTAATTGGAATTGACATAAAGATGTTTGACAAAATTACACTCAGAAAACGGTAAACACCTGCCCAAAACTAAAGTGCAGTAAATATGCCCAGGAGGCAATACCTTTAGTGTTTCCAAAAAAGGTATAAAAAAAGTCTTGCTTGCGTACTGTCAGTGTACCTACTGTACGTCAGCAAGAACTTGAAAGCCTTGCATTGGTTACCGGTTGCCAGAAGATCCATGTTCAAGCTGCTTTGTATCACCCACAAAGCAATACATGGAATGGGACCGCTCATCATCAGGACTAAAATCACCAAACGCATTCAACAAAGGAACCTCCATTCTAGAGTGACACCTTGCCTCACAATCCCAACATGCAAGAAAAAAACCATTGGTGGCACATACTTCTCTGTTCAAGCAGCCAAACTATGGAACTCTTTATCCCCCAACATAAGAGCTACGGATAACGACCTTAACTTCAGAAAACGACTCAAGAATGAGCTCTTTCCCACATCACCACCATGTGCAAACAGAAATATACAGCATATACCTCTGTATATAAGCATTTATTTGCCGTATAGAGATGTACCTCTATATGTGCTTTGAATAAACGTGTATAATAATTATGTTTTTAAAAATATAGATATTCATTTGTTCTGCTTAACAAATGTACTTATTACTGAGACATTTATTCTATTTTTTGACATGTATATAAGTTACTGCATAAATAAGTACATCTTTTATCATAACTATTTATCTCCAATTGCTTCAAAATTGAATTAAAACCCCCCAAAAAACAAATACATTAATTTAAACTACAACAACACTTGAAAGCCAGAATTTATTAAGTGCATCTTTAATCCACATATACTACCTTCCTTATGCATATATACACCTTCCATATAATTAAAGTATCTATATACCCTTTATGGGTTCCGGAATAACGTGTTACTTGCCGAAAAAGTGGTTCAACACCTAATCAAGCGTAACAAGCACTATGTAAATGCAAACCTTTCTCCCTCTATCCCTCCACTATCCTTCTTAATCCAAATAACCGACGTATCCACAACTCAAATTACGTTCATATTTTCACTATACTAATTCATTACTAATCCTTTATGGGTTCCGGAGTAAATTGCTACTTGCTGGAAAAGCGCTTTGACACACTGTCAGGGATAGTAAGCACTATATAAATGCAATTATCACATACAGAATGATAATGGGCCTCTCTGCAGTGATAGCATTTGCTGGGTCTCCTCCTCCTAGGGCATGGCATTCTGTTTTTGTTTAGTGGCTGGTGTCAATTGAAAATCCAGTTGAACAAAAAAAAGGCATAATTTATCATTCGTGGTAAAATGGGTAAAGAAACATTTCAAAATAACAAAGTGGATAAGTGAAAAACAAATTAATTAAAAAAAGACAGGAATATTTTAGTAATATTTATGAAACAGCGCGAGCTGTAGAAGAATTTTCAAATGATAAAACACACACATTTTGGTTGTAAGAGGTGTGTTAGGAACATCACATGCTTGCTTGTGTTTTGTACATTAGTATGCCCTTAATACACCTTGGTCCGTGCCGAAGAGAGAAGTTTAAGGAAGAGTTTGTTTAGTGAAGTCATTTCAAATCGGCCTTTTACAATCCTCCCAGATGTTTCAAGTGACAGGCTGAAAACAGCCCAGCGGAAAGGAGATTTTTTCTTGGCATGCTACTGTATAAGCGTAAACCAAACTTTGTTAAAGAAATACAGCATGTAAAACAAAGCATAAAAAGGCAATAAATGCAGCTATTGAGATAAGTGTTGGAAGTCTATTTCCCACAATCTTTGGCATCTTCTACTTTCAGAGTTCACAGGCCTCTTTGCAATGCTGAATTTGAGCATTTTCCACAGTTCGGCACCAAACACACTAATAGATTACCTCTTCTTCAAAGAAAAATGTACTGCCATGATTTCCCTAATTGTGAAAGGCCATACAGCCATACATGTTACATGAAAGGACAGCTGCAGGCAGCAGTATTGCTAATTGTGAGTTCTACTTAAGTGTATTTCAAGAATGTCACTATTATTACAGTAACGGTGCAGCACTAATGCCACATGAGCCACCCCGCTGGCGCCCCACACTCGCAAGCAGAAAGAGACACTAATTCTTTATTGGCTGGGTGGGCTAGGTCAGCACTCTCATAGCTGAACCATTTTGACTGACTGGCATTGGTGTGCAGTGTCAAACAGGCCAATAGGACAATCTGGCAGTGGAGAAGGGCTGGCCAAACAGGTCAGTGTTTGTTGTCCGCTTTTGTGCCTGTGTTAATGTCTAGTGAGCATGCTGTCTTCAGAAGATCAAAACTGTCCCGCTTTGTAAATAAGGACCACTATTTTACTGCTTCGCTGATGGGAGCCACTTTTATTCGTGATGCCTGGGCCTATTTTCTGTCCCAGTCCAGCCCTGTTGATGTGGCCGGATATAGATTTAGAACCACAGTAAAAACCAAAGGGACTAATTAAGATAAACCAGGGCAGGCAAGTAAACAATCCATTTATACATTTTGTTTTATTTAAATCTGATATTTGTCATTTATTTTCCTTTATAAATGGTGAACTACTGATACATGGATATAAAGAAAAAACACCAACGACATTAAGAGCCAGTTTTAAGCTTCTTGCGGAACACAAGAATTGAAGAGGAGGTTGTTCCATGCTTCGGAGGTTCCATGGGTGAAGGCAAGGCCTCTGGCTTGCTAGTGAGGGTCTGGCTGAGTGGAGGTTTCTGGCAGGTGTGTAGAAGTGTATGTTGATATTCAGGTATGCAGAACTGGTTTTGTGTAGTGCTTAGTGAATGTGTGTGAGCAGTTTGAATCAGGTTTGTTTGTTGAGTGCTGTAATAAAGTATGAATCTTCATGAAGTCAGGTAGTTGGTTCCAAGTAGTAACTTTATTTGTAGGTAAGGTATTCCTCCCCTACACTCCACCAAACCACCCCCCAGCCAACAGCTACCTACGCTGTCTCATTTTCCTCCATTGGAACTTGCCTCGCTTGAACCTTTGGCACGCAAAGTCAAATCCGGATCCCCCAATGATCCAGCCCCACCGGAGATAATAATGGCAGCCTCACAGACCACCCTACCCATATTAAGGGAGGTTCTAAATACCTCCATCTCCACGGGTACGGTCCCCACAGTTGGAAGCAGGCTATGGTGAGAGATGCCTGCTAAAGAAGCCTAACCTGGACCCCACGGAACTAAGCAACTACCGCCCCATATCCCTGCTCCCCTGGGCAAGCAAGATCCTGGAGAAATACATAAATCACCAGTTAATAAACTTCCTAGAAGACCACCATCTACTGGACCCCACCCAAACCGGCTTCAGACCCAAACAGGGGACCAAGACCGCCCTCCTCATGGTCACCATAGGCTAGAAAAATCCGAGATCAGGAAGGATCAGTGGCAGTGATCCTCCTTGATCTCAGTGCGGCCTTCGATACGGTCAGCCATGTCACCTTGCTGCACCGCATGTCCCAGGTCGGGATCAAGGGTAAAGCGTGGTCCTGGTTTCGGTCATTCTTAGAAGACAGATCCTTCCAGGTGTTCGAAGGCAAGTCGGTCTCCACCAGCAAACCTTTGAAATGCGGTGTTCCCCAAGGCTCCTCTCTAAGCCCTGCCCTTTTTAACCTGTACATGAGGCCACCGGCTGATGTCGTCCGCCCGTTCGGGATTAAGATCATTTCCTACGCGGACGACACGCAGCTGGTGGTCTCCCTGACACAGGAAACCAATCTACCTGTACAGGGCGGGCTTAGAGAGTGTCTGGAGGAAGTGAAGACCTGGATGTCCCAATCGTCCTTAAAATTAAATGGAGACAAAACCGAGCTTATGGTCCTCGGCAACTCGGTCCCTAGCTTCCCTGTCACCCTCTGGCCGCCCAGCATGGGTCCTCCACCAACCCCCAAAAACAGCATTAAAAGCCTTGGAATATGGATGGACAGATCCCTCTCCTTCAACGTACAAGCTACGAAACTCTCGGCTACCTGCTTTGGCATCATGAGGATGCTTAGGAAAATGTTCCCTCTCCTCCCCATGGAAGCCAGACAAGCAGCTGTACAAGGCCTGATCCAATCGCGCCTTGATTTTAATAATGTACTTTACCTCGGCGCTCCGGAATCCACCTTGAGAAGGCTCCAGATTGTTCAGAACTGTGCTGCACGCATGTTACTCGACCTCCCCCGCAGACAGTCAGTAAGGTCTGGTCTGGTTACCCTCCACTGGCTACCGGTGCGCCAGAGAGTTATGTTCAAAGCCATGTGCATAGCTCACCAGTCATTCTGGAACTCTGGCCCCAGGATCACACAGGATCTAATCAATCACTACAGGCCCAATAGGAATCTAAGATCTAACCAGACCTTTCTAGCAGTAACCCAGAGAGTTAAAAGATCCAGATCTGGAGGTAGGTCGTTCTCCTACAATGCTGCTAGGGCCTGGAATGCCCTTCCGTTGTACTTAAGAGCTACTCCCAACCTAATGGCCTTCCGTAAACAATTGAAAACCTTCCTATTTCACCCAGTCTAACTTTCTCCACTCTCTCCCCTGAGTTCCTTATGGTTGGATTTTCGGTATTCCTAGCGCTTGGACGCCTCCGGGCAGCAATTCGCGCTCTATAAATTCACATCCTATCCTATCCTATCCTATCCTATCCTATCCTAGTTACAAGAATCTTAGATAAGCAAGATGGAATACGCTGTATAGTATGCCCCACCAGGAGCAGGATAACCTTCCTGCTCAGCCTGCTGACATCAGGTGCCTAACTCCCTGCACACCACATTCCATGCAGCCATGACATTCTATAGGCATCATAAGCTGAACAAGAGGAATGAGTAAAGGAAGATGAAGGGTATGTAAATAACATACAACAAGTGCCAGTGTAGTTCTCTGAGGTGAGAGGTGGTGTGGGTGCGGCAAGAGAGGTTGACTGTTTTAGAACTTAAAATTATCATGTTTGTGCTTCTTAAGGTGGGCCTCCATATGCAGCTGGGTGCAGGTGCTGTACAGCATCTGTGCACTACCGTAAACTGCACTCATCAAGTGGTGACAAAGAGCAGACAAACACATTTATGTTCAACTGTGGACAAAAAGGGAAGGTAGTTTACAGCTGTTATTGACCTAAAGCCATGACTGTAGGGAAAGAACGCAGGTACTGGGAACCTGGAGAGCAGGGACCCAGTACACCTGCATCAAAAGCCAGGCAAAATGTTGGGGGGCAGGTGGGGGGTTACTGTAACAGTAACCTAATTTCCTACGGCTGGCCACTTGTAGAACTGCACTCTAGTCCAGCACTACAGGTCCCAACTAGCTATATTCTATGCTTGCTCCTTAGAGACCGTTGGTGATAATGTGCTATATAAATGCAAATTACAAATTACATATTTTATTGTCACCCAGATATGAGATGCTGGTAACAAAGTTCACTGAGCAGATATTCCGGACCACTTCTCTCACCAAACATGCCTGCTCAGGACCATGAACTGTAAACAAAATATCAGACTGGACAACTCAGTGCAGTAACCATATAAATAGATCAAGATCCTATGAAATGCCACAAAAAGACCCGCACAGTTGATCAAAGCTGCATGACTACCAAAAAGCCATGAAATACACGATTGTCTCAAACTAATAACTTATTTTGACTTATACTTGTGTTGATTGTCTATTTACTTATGTAATATTGCGCGACCTCCTCTGATGTATCTGTAAAACTTACCTTTTGTCTTGAATTTTTGTCCTGAATTTTGACCTTCTGTCCTGAATTTTTGTCCTGAATTTTGACCCTTTGTCCTGAATTTTTACATTCACTGTCCTGAATTTACAACCATGCCAGTTGGTCACCCTACTTCTATCACTGCTTGCGCCTCTAGTTGTCCTGCTCTTGAGACTTTCCCTTTCCGTGACCTTCTGGGGTGTTCTCCCTTCTGCCGGCAGCAGGAGGGAAAGCTGTGAAAAGCAGATGACTGGAAACGTTTCCGGAGCGGCCCTACGGCCGCAGAGCCGCGCGCAGACGGCAGATGGTGGCCACACACATTCGCGCCCCTTATACTCAAGTGTGGGAAAGCCCCAGTGACAGAGCGAAGAGGCGACAGACGCTTACACTGGGAATGAAGGGGTTCAAGTCGCTGGGGTCCCGGGGCAGCGTGACACACACCAATACACAGATATAGTACACAAGTGACATAGTCAAGATAAGGATATAGGGCGTATTTATCATCTAAGAGAGAGTCTCCTGACGTTAAAAGATGTTATAATACATTTGCTATTCGTTAATTTCCCCATTTATTCCGCGGTCCTCAAGATTTCTTATCAAAGATTCACGATATGAGGAGACTGCCTCTGTGGACTTTGGTTTCACTGCTGCAAGTAGATTCAACGCGTCTCACAGAAACATTGTATTTGTCTTTGTTTGGAACAAATCCATGAATACAGATAACCTCTACGCTACGTCATTGTGCCGAGGCACAGGGACGAACGAGGCGAAGAGAACAGTGCGGTGTAGATGGGCCAAACGCGTGCTGAAAGGTTTGTTGCCAGAATATCGAGCGCAGCCTTGCACGTCGACATGCAAAATATCGTGATCGGAATATAGACTGCCCGAAAATCAAGAAGGTGAGTATATATGGATCAGTCTGGGTTTGCATTACCGATAATCAAGTTGTATTTACTTTAGGACCTGTAGAATGATACAGCAGGGAGTAAGAACGGGGGCTGGGGCCAGTAATGAGTGCCAGCTGTGCAGACCCTCGGACTGAGGGGGTGGGCAGTAAAGGGCGTCTTTAGTGCAGGAGGGACATATGCGGCCGGAAGGTCGGGGCCTGCAGCTTCCAGGTGCAAGCATTCCATTCCATCAATCCAAAGCATGCAAGCCTGACGGGGCAGAGGATGTGGCAAGATGGGTGATGAAGATGAGGGTAAGCAGGGATCCTAGAGAGATGGAAGTGGTGAGGTACTAAGAGGGGTTTCTAGGAGAGAAGAACTGTGGAGCTGAACCGATGAATAAGGGCAGTGGAATGAAGTGCCCCTGAAGACACAGAAGAGGTGACGCTTACAAAGATAGGAAAGTGAGGTGCCATGACTTCAGAATACTTGTGTACTACGTATGGCTGAAAACTGGGAGAACGGGGGATTCTTCTGGGAAGGTTGCAGTGTGTAGGGGGAAAACTAGCTAATTCTGTCCAGTTGGATAAGGAGTACCACGAGAGTCTGTCAAAGTGGCCAACGTAAACGTCAAGTATACCAACAACCAGTTTGGACCTGGAGGTTTGGCGGTATGAAAGGGAGGCGTGGGTTATCAATCCCGGCTTTCTTTAGCTGGAACACAGAGTAATATCAGTGGAGGATATAAAAGATGCCAGGCATGCTAACCCGTCGTTCCTAGTTGAGATAAAGTATATTGGTGTGTCCTGGTGGGTGAGAGAGGAAGAGATAGATTACTGTTTATTGATAAAAGCTCAATTATATCTACCAGAGATGCATTACAGATTCAAAAAAGGAAATAAAATATACATACACCAGATTGAGTCACCATATTTAAAGGTGATATATACACTTGGTGTGGATAATGCACATTCATATAGTAGCCAACAGGACGGTAGTTTAAGAATACATACAGTACTAATAAGACAAGTAGGTATCACTTTGTCAGAGCAGAAGTAGTTCTGTGGGAGTAGGGACTTGATCCACTCTCATTAATTTCAGTCATAAGGAAGTGTTTTCTTAGAGTCATTTTAAGGAGACTGAAATAGAGATGGTAGTAGAGATGAAGGAATCTAGACAGCAAATTATTTTCATTCTCATGCCTCACGAACAAGAGACAATCAGAGAATCTGATGGTGGGGCGGAGGGATGGGAAGGAGAAGAAGAGATGAGTGTCAGTAGCAAATTGTCCAAAACAGGAAATATTGTTGCAGAGGAAGGTGGTGTAGAGGAAGGAAAGAAGGAGGCCAAAGATGGATCCTTTGTTGACATCCATTGGTTTTGGCAGAGAAGAGTGCGAGGAACACCAGAAGACAGAAAAGAGACATCAGAGAAAGAAGGAGAAGGATCACCTCTCCAATGGACTGGTGATGCCTCAGGCAGTGAGACTGGCTAGCAGCGTGGGATGGTGCATCAAAGCGCTAGGTTAATAAGTATGTATGCACAAACCTAGCAACAATGTAGCGATGTGTTATATGTTAGAGTATTTTATATCATAGTGATGTTACACTGGACCCAATATTAAAGTCTGGGCCTAGGATACAGAAACACCTTAAAACAGTCTTACAATTCCTAAAACACGAGGGATTGCATCAATAGTTCTTAAATAAAAAGAGCAGGGCTAGGACGTTGGGGAAAGGTGCCTGCCTTGCCAGTAACATGGAATATTATGACAAGCGGGTATCCCTATATTCCTCAGAATCTGAGAATTCAATGTAGTTATAGACACAAAGCGATTCTGTGAGATTTCCATGGTGAATTTTACAAATAGAAAAAAAGTCCAAGATAGGTACTCTTCGAGTAGAACTAATTAAATGAAAATATGCAGAAAAGAGGTCTTTTAAAGTAAATATTGTATCTCATGAACTGTCAGCAAAACACAGATGCTCCACAATAACAATTTCAGTGCAGCCGCGTAGTGCTCAGAGTGCAAGGCGACTAATAAAAAAGTGAACATAAGGATATGTCGCCAAGTAAAAACTCAGTGGTATACTGAACAAACTGAGTCACTTTCACATAGCTTTGCCATATTACATACAACCCATCTAGGCAAAAATACAGTTATGCATCAATGTTTCAACCCTTCGAATATCCTTTGGTTAGAAATAGGGTCTTCACAAGGAATAGGACAGAATGGAGGCACCTCCTGGAAGGAGGACAAAACGCAAAAGCAAATGGAATTGCTGTATGATTGGGGCTAAGAAGTTGCCCAAACAGGTTTGACCTCTGGGGTAAATGTGGTTAAGACAGGCTTCCAAAACCAAATAATTGTCCCTATCAGATTAAATTGACTCCTCAATAGTCGTGCACCTGCTCGGTCAGGAATACGAGCAATCTTAATTCAGTTTCAAAATGTGGTTTTACCACATAGTGAACAGGTGACAACCAGACCGCAAAGACACATTTCAAGAGCGAACCAAGATTGATAGAAAAGTCAATCAAAAAAACACTCAGAATGTCTGAAGATGGATAAATCCCAGGGGGTCCTTACCTCTTGAAAATCACAGACAATCTCAGGATTTAATACTTCCAGTTTTTAAAGTGCATTTTGAATAATTGAATAATGGGACTGACTAGACTCGAAAGGTAATAACTTGCCTAAGTAGTGTAGAATCTGATGAAAACCCCCAGGCGATTGGTTCCACTTTCATAACTGCCTTGAGATAGAAAAGACCATAACAGCACAACTGAGACATACCACATGATGATGAGTGGGATTTGTAGAGTTTACAGTTGCTCCTAAGAGTGTGCTGGCACTAGCCCATCAGTAAATTAATACTGGGTGAAAAGCCATGTTTTAAACTTCTTTTTTAAAAGTATCCTCAGAGCTCTCCTGTCGAAGATTCAGGGGAAGTTTATTCCACTCAATAGGACCAAGGAAGAAGAAAGAACGCCCTCTGGTCCTAACCCGAGAGACTGAGGGACCATTGCTAAGGCGCCTGTTAGAGGACCGGAAGTTCTTTTTAGGTAATAGAAATGGATTCTACTGGACAAGTAGCTTGGGCCTATCTGAAGTAGAGCACGAAAAGTTAGCACCAGGGGCTTGAATAAAATGTGCTCCCTAATAGGGAGCCAGTGCACAGTATGGAGGTACTTGGAGACCCTGGTTCTCCGAGGCAGATTTAATGAGAGACATGTCACAGCATTCTGGACCACCCGAAGTCTGTGGATGACAAGTCTGACAGTCCAAGATACAGAGCATAGGCAGAGTCCAACCGAGAAGTAATAAGATCCTGAATAGCAATTTTCCTGGTTGGAAAGGACAAAAAGAACAAGAACATTTTCAGTGCTTGAAGGAGTCCGAAAGATGTTCCAACCACAGCTTTGATCTGCATTTGGAAAGATAACTGATAATCAAACAACTCCTAAATTCTTAACAGCCTCGATTTTCAAAACCGGAGGAAGGGCTCCAGTCAGCCAACTTGCCAGCCAAATGATAGGAGCTGGAGTGCCAAAAAAGAATATTTCTGTCTTGTCAGTGTTACACAATAGCTGTTTCTGATGCATCCAGGCAAACACAGCAGTCCGGCAAGGCCTAATTGAATCGGGGGCAATATCCTCACTTTTCCTAAAAAGAAAGAGAATCTGAGTATCATCTGCATATGATGTAATCTTAAAACTCCAAATTATTAGACCAGAAACGCATGGGGAGTAAGGTAGGTATTGAACAAAGTGGGGCCAAGGGCGGAGCCCTGGGGGATCCCAACTGTTAATGCCTTATTGCCAGAAGCAAAAGGGGGTGTCCAACCTCTATTTCCTAGAAAAGGTACCAACCAATTAAGTGCCAACCCCTTTATTCCATTCATCCGGAGGCGACCCAATAGAGAAGAATGAGGTACTGTATCAGCACTGCCTTCCCACCTGTATCCAAAGTGCATTTAATTTGCTCAGCTACCTCAAGTAGGGCCATTTCAGTACTCAAATTCCGCCTGAAACCTGACTGACTCGGGTACAATAGGTCATTTGTTTCCAGGAAGCACATAGAGACCATCCAAACATACACCAAGTTCTCAGGCAGGATTGGACGGCAGGTTTCAAGGCCTACACTGGCCTCCCGGACCTAATCTGCAGGGAAAACCTACGCTCATCCTTCAACACATTTACTTACTGGGCTTGGGCACCTCTCATTGTAGAACATTTTCTGTGGGCAAGTCCAGAACTGTAGACAAGCTCTGTACCAAAACTCTTAGGGCCTGATTACAAGTTTAGGTGTTATTTAACCTGATACCATGGGGTACGTTATTTTCCAAGTGCGATAAAGAACACCTATTAAGAGTTTATGGGGAATAACATGCAGATTTTGGTGTTTAGTGTACCAACATCCACATGATATGGTAAATACCACATACTTTCCCCCCTTACATTTCAGCAGGCTTAATCTGCCAAAATTGAACAAAGGTTGAGTTATTTAACCCATTTGATTAATAATGGATGTGTTAAATACCTTAAAACTCGTAATTCCGACCCATCCGTAAACAAGGATTTACGCATTGGTTGGAATTAACCAGCCAACTCTTGAACAGGCCCGAAGAGGCTATGTAATTGGTGAGTGTGTGCAGTAGAAAAACTGAATTTTTTTGCATTGCAGTACCTCTGTTCTGTACTATAAGGCGCTGGAGAGGATTGCTGTCCCCTTCGCCTGTCAGCATGAGAAGGACAGCCGTCATACTGTGAGTGCAGCTGCACCCTGAAAAGTGCTTCTTTCTTATACTTTAATCAACAGGCTCTCCTAAACTAAAAATAGGGTGGTGGCAGAGAATCTGGTATATAATTCCATATGAATTTGTAGATCGAGGGACTAAATCCATAAATTCAGAAGCCAAGTAAAACCTGCGGCAAATGGCAAGTGCAAATGGCTTTCAATTCTGGTTTGCGCACCCCTTGATCAAGTTAAATCATACGCAGATTGACCTCTGTTGCTTGTGCAGGCGGTGCGGCTAAGAACCCGGGTTCTATTCATTGCTATGTTTTGTAACGTTTGTCTAAACATTCAATGCACGCTGAAATGGCCTAATTCATTGAGCCTTTTAAGTTTTTATTAGAAGATTTCTCACAAATAAGAGTAGGTCAATGAACGCATTAGATCGTTTTAGAGCACGGGTACTCACAAACATTTTCCTGGGGGCTGAAAAGTTTGGTCTTTGGTGTGACAGAGGGCCACATTAATGCCACCAGGATGCCAGCAGGGGGGTGGGGTAGGTGTAAAGTGGGGAGTGGAAGCAAAGCAAGTACATGTAGTGGCTGAACTGAATTGCACAATTTGGAACTGGACAACCTGGGGTGCAGTACATCCTAATTACTTCCTTGCTTTAGTTGAAAGGGACCTTTAACCCCCTGACCGCGGCGCAAATTCCGCCGCGGTGCTGGGGAATTAATGAGTGAGCGTGTTTCGGACAGCGTGTAATTCACACAGGAGCCAAGAGGGAATTAAGGGTAATAACAGGGTAGCCCCCCACTCAACCAATACCAATAACAGAAAACCCTGTACCCTGGACGTAGGTGGGTATGCTTAATGTGTATCATCCAAAAACAACTCTTTGTATAAATAAGGGAAATTCCCGGTGGAGTTCAACAAGACAGTCACACAGAGAATTATACGATGTCTACTCCACTGAGACAGTACATCCACCCACACTTACTATCTGTGAAAAAAAGTGTGATGAAGAGAATGACACCTCACGGGCGCACCATCCTCGGGGCAAATGGCAGATGTTACCAACTTAGGACCCCTTTCTCATCATTGGTAGTCATTCAAATTCAGAAAAGGAAAAGAGAAACGTGTCCAAAATCAACCAACTATACGTGTGAAAAGTATAAAGTAAAAACAAGGAGCACTCACATTCGCTCCTTTATGTGACACAACAAGTGATTAAAATCAACAGGCACACCTGTAACACAATTTTATTCTTAAATTAGGTGTGTTCTGATGAACTAAAAAGGCTGGTAGCTTAATTTTGCATACCAATACCTGCAGCCAACATGTTTCAGTGCCTTCACAACTTCTGGCAGATTCGTCAGGGCTCACCACTTAGTCACTGCACCAATGTTGGACACCATAACTCTGGGACTGTCAAGTTGAAAACACACCACAGTTAAAAACACCTAGGACCACCTCTCCGGACCTATTCAATATGTACATATTATGTATACAAGAAAAATTGAAGAAAAAGTAAAAGAAAAAGAAAAATTACCCTCATCCAGCCACGTCATCTCATACCGGCTGGTGGGGCAAAAGGGCTCTAAATGCAAGCCTGTTTCAATAGTTGAAATGCACCTCCTGGAGGTTGTTGCATCAATCTACAATTTATAAAAGAGTACATAAAATTTCTGCAGTACTTCTTTATAACCTGCTTCCCACCGCTACTATTGCCTTTGCCAATGAGCCCTTAATAATCCGGTGTAGATATAATGTACACATGCCCTTAAATGTTTCTCGACATTCAAGGCGATCTAATTGCCTTCTAGATCGGAACCAAACTGGCATTATTGCTGTTAAAAACCGCCGCTGCTGCCCTCAGCAACAGACTTAACTGCGGGTCTGTGTATGTCACTCTTCGCTCTGTATCACTATTATCGTAGAGCGTTATATTCAAATTCCCACACCACGGGCAAATCTCGTTTTTCACAATAAGGCGTTCTTCTCAAAATTCAGTACAAACGCCTGCCCGCTGTGTCATCAAAGAGTATAACATACACGCATCATCACCCCGCTCCCCCCACTCCTCACCGTACAGGGGTTCGGAAGGCTCTGTAACTTGTCCCAGGAACGACGCAGCTTCCTGGGTGCCTCTTACTTAAAGAGACTGCCCGGATAGTACCGGAACTGTTACTATCACGTGGCTTGAGTCGATCACGTGACTACGTTCACAGCTATGGGCGCCATATTGGAATGACAAAAGTTCATGGGGAATACTGATGTGTAATCTAGAAAAACAATATAGTGCACACCAAAGTACACATGCTGTGTGCTATACTCATATTGTTTCTTTAAGAGCCGTACCTTAACACATACGCGGAAACCCCAGATAACCGCAAACCGTGTAAAAAAAACAATTAGATCGCCTTGAATGTCGAGAAACATTTAAGGGCATGTGTACATTATCACAAACACAAACTATCTAACAGAGGGTCCAAGGGCTATTTTAACGACTCCAAACTGGACACATGCCCCCAATTGAACTACTTACAACAAAAGGTATCCAGGAGTCACAATCCTGTTATCATACTTTAGACTAACCACTAAATGACTAGCAGACTAAATTGTGAGTTAGATACAATTAAGTGTGTAAACACCATCTCATCACCCATATCTATGACATACAACCCAGGTAGGAAATTTTTCCCATCAGTTATCGTTCTGTACCACCACTGTTACATCATTTGGGTACTCCTTACCCATGAGTTAGTATGAAGTCCGTCACCCTGATTATAAGGTGAGGGCTATATGAGTAAGGAGGTGTTGGTAATAGGGTTGTTACTGGGTGGTGTCAGTATGGTGTTGGTGTTTACAACTGAGGAAAAGCAGTGCAAGTGAAAATGAGTGAGGTGAGTAAAATTAGGTGGAACTGAGTAGAATATGTTTTTTAATGGTTTCTCTCAGACCCCTAAGTTTAAAAACAAGTGAATAGTGAAAGAAAAAGTAGATTTGACATAATATCTACTCAGCAAGTGGTCGACATGTTTCTGCATATAGGTGGAAGTGTTCCTATGCTTTCATTCATCAGGACCATGATGTTGCTACTGCTGTATTAATAGTGAAAAAAAGTAAATAGGAAAAATATCACCTGTTTGTCAGGTGTTGATTCTCCACCACAATCCAATTTCTGTGGGGATGGTGCCTCACCTCACCTGGCTGCAGCTCAGGTAAATAAGGAGCACCGCTCTCTCCGTCGGTGTCTCCCAGCGTCCCTCTGGGCTGTTCTGAACCGACGGAGAGAGCGGTGCTCCTTATTTACCTGAGCTGCAGCCAAACAGGTGATATTTTTCCTATTTACTTTTTTTCACTATTAATACAGCAGTAGCAACATCATGGTCCTGATGAAAGCATAGGAACACTTCCACCTATATGCAGAAACATGTCGACCACTTGCTGAGTAGATATTATGTCAAATCTACTTTTTCTTTCACTATTCACTTGTTTTTAAACTTAGGGGTCTGAGAGAAACCATTAAAATACATATTCTACTCAGTTCCACCTAATTTTACTCACCTCACTCATTTTCACTTGCACTGCTTTTCCTCAGTTGTAAACACCAACACCATACTGACACCACCCAGTAACAACCCTATTACCAACACCTCCTTACTCATATAGCCCTCACCTTATAATCAGGGTGACGGACTTCTTACTAACTCCGGGTAAGGAGTACCCAAATGATGTAACAGTGGTGGTACAGAACGATAACTGATGGGAAAAATTTCCTACCTGGGTTGTATGTCATAGATATGGGTGATGAGATGGTGTTTACACACTTAATTGTATCTAACTCACAATTTAGTCTGCTAGTCATTTAGTGGTTAGTCTAAAGTATGATAACAGGATTGTGACTCCTGGATACCTTTTGTTGTAAGCATGTGTACATTATATCTACACCGGATTATTAAGGGCTCATTGGCAAAGGCAATAGTAGCTCCTGCCATAGAGCGAGGGACCACAGGCGTATTCACGCCGGCGTATTACACGCGGACGGGAGCAACACGCCCAACCGGGCACGTTCCGCAATTTTCTTCGAGTCAACCTAGACGAACCTTCCCCCATTGTGGTGTTTGACCTCAAGTTACGACCATACCCGTGCATTAACTCCATCCTTAGGGACTCATCCTTCGGTTTGATAAGGCATTGTGTTCAATTCCAGGCAAATCATTTATTTTAGTCCTGATGATGATCCCTTTAATTTATGAGCTTGGGATCGAAACGTCGTCGACATACTAAATAGTGCCACTGTCCTCCATTGTGTATGATTAATGTGGTTACTATGTTTGTTAGCTTGCTTCATTGTATGCTAAATTCAAGCTTTCAATGCTCAAGTTTTTGCCTGTGATCCTTTTTTTGTTGTAAGCTTATTGTTTGCTCGTTCTTTTGTCTCCTTTATCGGGTGTAGGATTGCGTCCCGCTGTACCGTCCTTCCTTTCATTGGCACAAATGTATTTTAATTTGCAAATTAAATTCCTTGCCCAGCTGGGCATCGAAACTCTATAGTACCCATCAAGGACCATATCGTATTTGTTCTCTATACTTGCTCCCTAAGGACCATTGTTCTATATAATAACTGATTTTTTTTTTTTTTTTTTTTTTTTTTTTTTTTATTGAGCAGAGCAGAGGTCAGTGCAAGAAATACAAAAAAGTACCTATTTAACAAACATACTTCAGCAGGGATTATTATACACATCATCAGAATAAAATCAGAATAAAATCAAGCACATGAGAAGAAACACAGTTAAAACCAAAGGACCAAGAACATTCAATTTCAGTTCCACTTAAACAGTTTAGCAGCTTCAATAATTGACACACGGCTAGTGCAAAAAACTGAATACTCTCCTCCAATTGAACCTTTAACCTAAGGTGCTAAAGTGCTCAAGTGCTGAAGTGCATAAGTGCTAAAAAAATTTAAAGTGCAATCGTGCCGTATAATTTTTTATTAAAGTGCTATATATATATATATTTTTTTTTTTTGGTAAATAGTATTCGTTTCTATACCTCAGACCGTGTGTGTTCTTAGTATATTCTCGTGTGGAATGCTATGAGGTGGTGGTAGATGCACAAATAGGAAAATATTTCCAAATATTCATAAATTTTCTCGTGGACCCTACTCTTTTAGCATACGCCTCTTCAAATCTTTTCGTCCGTCGCATTTTATTTACCCATTTTAAATAAGATGGTACCTCCTCTGACCTCCAGTTTTGAAGGATTAGAGAACGGGCGACTAAAGTGCAGATTGCAGTGAAAGTTACTTCTGCACTGAGCAAATCCCTTCTCTTTGTTGAAATGCCAAACAAGGCTATTTCGGCTTCGGGTTCAATTACTTTATTTATGGCCCTGCTGATTGAAGAAAAGATCTTACACCAAAAATCGAACAGCTTTGGGCATGTGTAAAAAATGTGCAACCAATCACCCCCCTCATGAAGCTGACATCTAAAGCATTTGTTTTCTACTCCCAAAAAGCGTTTGCTTAATGCTTTAGGAGTGAGGTACGCCAGCCAACAGGATAGGAACGACATTCTTTTAAAATTGGCCGCTCTGAGAGACTTACGACCCACTTCTGAGATCCTTTCCCACTCCTGCCACGAGAAGGAACAGTTGGTTTCCAGGGATATTTTGGCCAGGATTCCGTCGACTAAAGGAGAAGCTTCCCCCTTCCTAAGGAATTTATACCAATTCCCTAATCCTGTTAATTTTACTTTGTATAGGGCAATAGCCAGTGGCATTTCCCCTGCCGGCACATTATATTTATGTATAAAATTTATGATTTGAAAAAATTCCAAAAACCCAGTTTTTAGTTTATTATCGGACCTGGCCAGAACCTCCTGCCAAGTAATGAGCCTCCCTGAAACAAAGAAGGCCCCCAAATCCCCAAAGCCTGTCTCCATCCATTTTTGAATTTTACTTGAGTGGATTTGAAGACCGAGGCTCTTGCACTCCTCTATTCTCAAATAGCGCAAACCACCCCCCACTTCCTGATTAAGAACGGACTGTAATCTTTTTATTATATCTCTAATGGTCTTATATCTGGTCTTCTTTGGTAACTTTGCTGTTTTTAAAAATATCGGAACCTGCGAGCCTGCCTCTTCGACCATTTTTTCATAAAAAAACATGTCAGGCTGTCTACTAGGTGCCAGTAAGCGAGCTGCAAGATCCAAAATTGCGGCCGTGTAGTATGATCGTATATTCGGTAGCGCTAGGCCCCCTTGTGTAGTTCCCAGCTGTAGTGTGCTTAATTTCACCCTTGCAACTTTCTTATTCCAAACAAAATCCCTGACCATTGAGTCAATTTCCCTAAAATAGCGCAAATTGATTTTTAGTGGAACATTTAAAAAAAGAAAAACCAACAAAGGAAGGATCGACATTTTAATAAGTTCGACCCTGCCAATCAAAGTTAAGGGCAGTAAAGTCCATCTTTCCAGTAGAGTTCTAATTTTATTCCGAGTTGCTAGATAGTTCAAGCTATATAGTTGATCGAATTGATTGGAGACATAAATGCCTAGGTATCTGATGGGTTTGTTATTCAGTGCTTGTAATCTTAAATTGGATGTTAAAAAATTGCAGTCCGAATTCAGTACTAGCACCTCGGTTTTATTTTGGTTGATCTTGTAACCACCAATTTGTTCAAACTGATTAAACTCTTGGAGAGCATTATCAAAATTGAATTTATCGGGATGAAGGTATAAAATAATATCATCTGCGAATAATTTAACTTTTGACATTCCTTCTATAGGTGGCTTGATATTTGGGTTGCTGCGTATTCTTATTGCCAAGGGCTCAATAAAAAAGGTAAACAAGATAGGGGACATCGGGCAGCCTTGCCTGGTGCCACGGTTGATGTTAATCACTCCTATCGAGTTGGCGTTAACTACCACTTTTGCCTGCGCATTCTGATATATGTTTTTTAACATGCTTATTATCATGTCTGGAAACCCAAATTTTAACAAACCAATAAAGAGTGCCTCCCAATTCACCAGGTCGAAAGCTTTTTCTGCATCAACCATTGAAATTAAAGTTGGAATTTTATTAACCGAAACAAAATCTAACGCCTGAATTAAAAACCCGGTGTTTGTTGACATGGACCTTCCTGAAACGAAACCTGACTGGTCAGAATGAATTAACGCCTGAGCAATTGGTGTAAACCGCTGTGCCCATATTTTCATAAGAATCTTAAAATCGGCATTAAGAAGACTGATCGGTCTATATGAATTGACATCCTTCTCGTTTTTTCCCTTTTTAACAAAACTAACAATAATGGACTCTTTAAAACTTGAAGGAACCGCACCTCCCAATCGAACAAAATTAAATAACTTAACCAGAAAAGGGGTCAATTCTTTAACAAAAGTTTTGTAAAATTCGATTGGGAGCCCATCTGAGCCACACGCTTTTGCCCCAGCAATTAATCTCACTATTTCTGAAACTTCCGAATCTAAAATTTCGCTCTTCAATTGTACGGATGATGGACCAGGTAAAATGGGGAGATTTACTTCGTCAAAATACTTATAGATACAATCAGGTCCAACCTCGTACGTTGTAGAGTATAACTTAGAATAATGGTCCAGAAATACCCGAGCTATGTCATTTTTTTCTCTAACAATATTTTGCGTTATTGGATCAATGAGCTCAATTATAGTGGCTTTCTCCTGTTTGGTTTTAGTTTGCCCTGCTAACATCTTTCCCACCATTTGGCTCTCCTCATAAACTCTCTGTTGGTACGTTCTAGAGCTATTTATTTCTTCAATTACAAAAAATTCTTTTAAGGCAGCCTTCGCCCTTGCCAATTGTAATGTCGCATCTTCCCTTCCCAAATTACTATTATTCATAGCATTAGCCACATTCTGGTGGAGGTTGTTAACCTTGTCCCGCCTTTCTTTCCTCTGAGCGGCTGTGCGTGCGATCATCTGACCTCGGATAGCTGCTTTAAACCCGCCCCAGACTGAGAAGATTTCTGCAGTGCCTTCATTTAGGTTAAAAAACTCTAATATCCAATCTTTTGTTAAGGTCACCCAGTTATTGTCTTGGAGGAGTAGACAATCCATCTGCCACCTGGAATAGGCCTCACCTCCCCCTTCAATCACACACTCAAGTGATATTAAAGAGTGATCTGAGAAGGGGTTTATCCTTATAGAAGTATCTGACACCAACAATGATCGTGAATTAAGAAAAAAATCAATCCTCGAGGCCGTATGGAATTGGTTAGAATGGCACGTAAATTCTGCCGCTAACGGATTACTATTTCTCCATTGGTCCACTAACTGATGTTCCTGCATTAGGGCTTCCAAAACTCTCCTAGTTTGTGGTTTCAACTCTTTTTTGTTTTTATTAGAGGTATCCTTTTTTAAATCTTGGATAAAATTAAAATCCCCACCCAATACTAATTTTCCCGGGATCCCTCTAAGTAGCTCAGTAATCCTCATTAGTGGCGTGGTATCGTCACTTATCGGGCCATAATAGTTAACAAAATTTAAACACATCCCATTTAACTTGGCCTCTACCCAAATCCATCGCCCCATTGGATCTCTCTTAATTTGTCCAAACTCCCATGGAAGACTTCGACAGAAATATATGGCAACTCCTCTTTTAGCTAACCCTGCTGAGGCAAAGAAAGCATGGGAGAAACACCTGGGAAGATATAGTTTTGGACAATTTGATTTCAGATGGGTTTCTTGAAAAAATAAAACCTGTGGTGAACAGAAAGCCAACCACCTTATTAGAGCGCCGTATTTGGACTTATTCAGTATACCATTAACATTAATAGATAAGATATGACACTTATTATTCATTTTTATCTAGGTTTTTCAAATATCTCACTACACCAATTCTCACATTCTTTTAGTTCAATGCCTCTGTTACTGCTCTTTTTACTGCTAAATTTTTTTACCCCCCTTAACCCTACCCCTGTCCTCCCCGGCCTCCACCCCCTAGAGGTGGACCCCAAAATTTCCCACACACTCCACCTCTTGCCCTCCCCAATTGCTTTGCGGGGTGCCATGGATCTGCACCCAGGTTGACCCCCCGCCCCCCATGGTAAATATATTATAAACCATCTGGCTAGACTGTTAAATCATACAAACATTTTCATCTCCAACTAGAATTCTGGAGAAATGAAAAAAAAAAAAAAAAAAAAAAAAAGACCCTCCACCAAACCATTTGACCGGAGCCAGTCGTTGACCCCACACCCGTCGCCAAATTATTGAGGCCCTGTCATCTCCTTGAGAAGCTCCTGAGCATCTTCTATGTTAGTAAACATATGGAACTTCCCCTTCACAAGGACACGTAGTTTTGACTGTTGGGCAATCGATGCCTGTGCCCCTTGTGCCTTAAACAAAAAAAGTAGTTTGACGAATTCCTTTCGCCTCCGGGCAGCAGCTGCGGACATGTCTGGAAAGAATCTACAGTTAGAAGTCTCGTTCACTGGGAACTGTTTTTGCTGTATGGCCTTGGCGAGGATCTTCTCCTTGATCCGATAGTCTGAGAAATTGACTAAGATTGTGCGTGGGCCACTTGAACTTGGCAAAGGGTGAAAAGGGACTCTATGGGCTCTGGTAATTGTCAAATCTCCACTAAACTCCGGGAGGACTTTTTCCTTGATAAAGGACTCCACCCATTGTGGCGCTTGAGCCCCCTCGATTCTCTCGGGAACACCCACTATACGTAAATTTGAACGACGTGAGTGGTTTTCCAACTCCTCGAGCTTGTTCTCCAATGAAACTTTATCCTTTGCTGCATCACGCACTTTAATGAGCAGTCCAGACATCTGGTCCTCCAACTGGGAGATCCTTGTCTCTGCTTCCTGGATTTTTCTGGGAAAACATGCAACTGCCTCTTCTATTTTATCTAAAAAAAGTATGAAGAAGTTTCCTCTTTTTGAGAAAAAATTAGCACCATCCACCCCGACCCAGCTTAATACATCCCAGAATGTGGCTTCAGATCTGGCCCCCCCTGGACAGCTACCACTGGATTTAAGCGCTTCATCATCACCGGTTAATCTCATGGAGATCCCAGCTCTCTCTACCACCCAAAAACTGCCAGCCTCTCTCCCAACCTCCCTGTCTCCTGAATTGGAATCTAATGAGTTAAACTTGGTCCTGCCTTCTGGTTCAGACTCTTCGGGTTCAGACTCTGTGCAACAGCAATCTGCTCGGTCATTAGACCAGACTAATAACATAGACCGAGAACATGATTCTAATGGGAGCGGTCCGACACCTCCTATGGGGCCACAAAGCCAGGAAAATCAACAAGTGACACTCCCAGAGCCGGAGCTAGTATCTCTTAATACCCTAATGGGAGATTCAGCTGTCGCTGCTACTACTAAACAGATGGAAGTCAAAACACTACTTAACCTTATTTTGGAAGAGATTAGGGACATGAAGAGATCACAGGAGAACGAAATCGCCGCTCTTCATTCTAGACTATATAATAACTGATATGTCATCACTGACCTGAGGACACTGCCACTGGTATTGGGAATGGAGTGCCCATATGGGGGGGGGGAGCTGGTTAAAACTGAGACACTTATAATGACACAGGGACATCTAGCAATAGGTGTCACACAACAGACACAGAGGCGTCATCACTAGTGACAGGGGCACTCACTGGAGGACACTGGCACACCAGTACTGGAATACTGGCACTAGGGCAAACTCCCTAGCATGCACCACCACTCATCTGTGGGCTCAGAGACCAGGATAATGACACATTGACACCAAGGCAAGGACCCTGACATTGAAAGAGTGACGCGGGAACGTATGCATTAGGGCAAACTCAGGGAGTGGTGAAACAGACTTTGTAATGTGGGCAGTGGACACGGCCACGGGCCACTGGTTGGATATAGGGACGTGGGCAGTGGGCGAGAACACAGTCAGGAGATGCTGAAAAGGGAACACTGACACTAGGACACAGACCCCGGGGTGCTGATGCCAAGGCACCGATACACAGAGAATGGAATAAAGGCACAATCATGAAATGACAGTGAAACCGACTTGGGGGGACACGGATATTAACAATGGGACTTGGTCTGGCGGATACTAACCCGACACCTGGACACCACACAGGGATGCGACACAGGGACTCAGAGGTAGGACCACGGACCCTGAGATACCCCGAACATGGATACAATGACATCAGAACAAGTAAGGTTGCAACAGCAGTTTAAGAACACAATCAGATACTTACACTGCAGCTGCGCCATAACACAAACAGAATAAACGTCAACTCGCCCTCTGGGGTCTGGAGTGGGTCGGATGAGAGAGCAGCACCTCTAAACAAGCACCTCACGGGCATTGGTATTAAAGTCTGAAGTAGCCCCGTCATACTTTCTAATTATAAAATGTAGGCGGTAGGAGGCAGGTGAACGAATGGCTGAATCCAGTTGTGGGAAGGAGATGGATGGTGCATGTACCCTGGGGATCCCTAAATAGTGATTTATATAAAGGAAGGTCTTTTTATGAAGTTTCAAGTACAGAATGATTGTGGGATAAGTTGCTAATGTTCATCTGTGAGACCAGGCCTGTTGGTTTCGTGGACTAATGTATCTACTGGCAGGGGATTATGTTTGTCCCCCACCCCAACCCCCCCCCGCCCCCACGTTGACATCTCAGTAGGGTCACACTTCCTTTCATCCTTCTGAGATCGATAAATGAGTACCTATGATGTGGTTCTACCAGGGGCGGCATTAGGCATGTGCAAGCTGTGAACCTGCACAGGGCCACCAAACCCCAGGGGCCACCACACCAATATATATCCTTAATATAATAATTCTCTGAGGCTGGATACATATTTGCGTGGCGGCCCCTGGCAGGGATTTGGTGGCCTCCAGCTCTGTTCCACTTCCAAACACCCTGACCCACCCTCTTCACTGGTCTCCGCGCTTCACCCCGCCCGGACCCCCTCTTCCGAGGCCCCCCGACCTACGCTCCCTGCCCAGGGCCGCCATGAGCCTAGAGCCGCCGCTGGTTCTACCCATTGCCTGTAGTTGCTTGTTGAGCCCCTGGTAAGGAAACACATTTATTAACAAACGCAGCTTTTGTGCTTCCACAGGGAACATGCATATATTCTAAAAGGAACATAGTGTGGAGAAGTGTGGCTCACTGGTTAGAGGAGGCAGACCTGGAAGCAGAGGTCAGCCCGGGACCAGGGTTCAATTCCCGGCTCGGCGGGGTCTTGAGTCCTAAAATGTCCATGGACTCGACAATTCTCGCTCCGGTGCCTACTCGATTCACGGGTTCACACTCTGCGACTCTGGGCAATAGCTTGCTTAATCTCCACAACGGCCCCTCGCGGCGGGATGCCTGGCTTTCACCTTGCGGATACCCTGCCGGGGTTATCTCACAGGGGAATACCAGGACGGGTTCCCTATGCAAGCGCTTAGAGACCAGTTGGTGATTTGCGCTATATAAATTCCTGTACATACATACATATCATGTATATTGAAACTCACATAATAGAAAAAGAAAGAAACTTACGTATAGTAAATAGCAGGATGGCATCAAAACGACTCTTGTAATTGAATCCGAAGACGGACTAAATAAAAGCAACCCCCCCCCCCCCGTGGCCCTTTCACTCATCGCTACATTATTCTTATAGGAATAAATAACATATTTGAAAGACTGCTCCAAAGGAGACCCCCGTACAGTGCTGGAAAAGGTGTCTGCTTTGCTGGTTATAGTTGAAAACCGAATACATCAAAAGGGAACTTGGAGACCCAGGAGGCAAATCTAGTGAGACCCTTAGAGGGTGATTTGTTGCGGTTAATAAGACCCAATTAATATTAACAATAGTGATACAGGCAATTAAAGAAGCCACAACACATATGTGTGTAATATTGATGAATGCAGGCTGCTGCTGTACATGAACCACCGTGTGTAAGGATGTTTCATTGCTTCTATGTATTGTTGGCATGTCGGAGCGCTTGTTGTGTGAGGGCAGAAGGTAAAGAAACAGGAAATGGAAATGAAAGAGAGTGAGAGGCAGGAAGGAAGAGGGGGGCCATGACATAGTACAACTTTCAAATTCACTCTTGGCGGGCACTGCTGTCTGTGCAACAGCCGCAGGAGGAAACTATTACTAAGTAGGCCTCTCTCTGCCTCTCTGTCATCTCTCTCTCTCCTCTTCCTCCCCCTCACCGCTCAGAACAATGTATCATTAAAATAGAAAAACTTCACAGTACTCAACAGTGGACCAGAGATTACTTTATGTACCTCACCTATATTGTTTAGGGTGCCTGCTGCCATCCTATATCAAGGAACTGCTCAATGTGCTTGGACTTGGACAGTAACATCTGGACGTGACACCAAGGACATCTGACGCATGGACTTCCGCCCCGCTTGCACTTTCCAGCAGCTGCTGGGCATCTCGCAGAGCCTTCCAAAACACGACCCTTGGTTCTCCACTCATAATGTCTGCTTCCCATGATGTAGCTGCAACCCTGCTCACAACGAAAACTCAGCATTTATTCCATGGCTAGGTTATCATGGTATGAAATTCTCTTACTGTCTCCCTCTGACATCATCATAGTCTGTTGCCCTGTTTTCAACCCGCATCCTTGCCCCCCGCGGCCCAGGATGGGGAACCCCACAACTGCTTGTAAGTCACTGCCCACCTCACTAAGGCCCACCTGGAGCTCATTGATGAAGCAAGAACCGGTTGTGATCTGTGTGCACATTATGTTACTGGCTCATGCCTTGTGAATATGTTTCTGAAGTGAATGCTTGTGTACTCTCCCCCCAAAAGATTGTTACCATATTTACAGCCTCAAAGCATGCTTTCGAAGTGGCTCATGATTTTGCGCTTCTCTGGGTGCAACAGGGATCCCTCACCTCGTGGTAACACCGATTATGAACTGTGACTATGTAAAGGCTTACTTGATGAGCTTACATTGCCTCTGAAAATCAGTGTTTTTAGATGTACTGCCCATCAATCTTCTCCGGATCAAGTGTCTAGGGGCAATAGTTTAAGTGACCAGAATGCCTCGAAAGCTGCTAGGGTCTTTGAATGCTGATGTCACTCTGTATGCCTCTCAAACTACTGAATCTCTTGTACCATCTCTGAAAGATTGGCAGGATTGTGCACCCGAAGCTGAGAAACAGGCATGGATGAAACAAAATTGTAAGAAAATACCCCAATGAAATGTGGAGGGTGGTTGCCTCAAAATGTCTACTCCCACTCCAACCTGAGCAGCAATTTGTTCCCAAAGAAATTACAACTCACAACCCTGCCATGCTCAGTGTTGTTATCAATTACATCATTTCAAATATTGCTGTGTTATCAATGATGTCATAGAACATGCCATGAGTAATGTAATATAGGAGGTAATTTGCAGCGCATGGCGAGGGCGGGAATTATAGTTACTTTAGGGTATGAGTTGTAGTTACTTGAGATAAGTATAGCTGGTGAACGTCAGTAGTTTTGTTTAAAACAGTATGTCTTAACTGACATTTTCACCTCACCACAACATCCCTCTAACCTTTGTGTTTTTTCATTGAATTTCTACGTTTTTTAAAATGTAAATTTAAAAAATATTGCAATTCCTAACTATAATATCACTTTAACCTTTGTTTTTTTCAGTGAATTTCTATATCTTTTAATGTAAAGTAAGATGTCCATTGCCATGCAGGTCATGGGTTGGGTGCAGGGCCTGGTCATAGGTCAGACCCTGCTGCACTCAAAGCCCCGCAGGCATCCAATGTCCCACCGCTCACGGCCGTCATGCTCCTCCATATGTGCAAACAACAGTCTTTCTTCCCAAACAAGATGATGTCTTGTTTAAAAAAATTCAAAAAGTTGCAGCTTGAGCAGGGATGAGACTCAAACAGTCTGTTCATATTACTCCTGCTCTATGTGCGTTTTGCTGGTTTACTGAAGAGCGGAGTTTAGTTTACTGACTTGGGTCCACAGTAGGCTCTATTTAGGAGGTCTAGCTTTCTGAGCAGTCTATAATTAAAAATTGGGCTCCCTGTTTGTCCTCCTTCTCTTTGGCTTAGAGTTGGGCATATTTAAGAGGGCCTTATTTTAGGAAAAGTGCTTCAGGTCCTGAGGTTCAAGTACTGAAACGCTTAACCTCTGGAGCTAAAAATTATAGCAAAATGTAAAATGTTTAAACACAAATTAAGACTGTTCTCTTTTATATTTGCTCTTAGCCTGACTGCTCCTGTGTATAATTATCTAGGATTTTGTGCTCTTAATAAGCAGATTTTGACTTTAGCTTTGATACTACTCTTAAATGTAGTACCTGGGAAAATCTGCCTATGCCTGAGTGCTTAATGTGGTACCAAGCACAGTCTAAGGGTGTACGTTGTCACAGATCCTGAATTTATGAAACAGGATCTGAAATGTATGTCCATAAATAGTTACTTTCTGCATCTCAATGTGACTTAAATGTAGGAAAATTCGATGTAGGTCAGCTTAGGAGTGGCAGAATGTATGCTGCAGAACTGCAACAATAGGTTACAGCTTTAATGTGAATATGGCCACGTGGGGCCCTTTGCCTTTAACCAGAGGATACCAGGCACTAGGTCTCCAATCAGAAGGAAGGCAGGACAGAACGAGATAAGATATACTAAACAGAGGAAATTAGACCAAAATTTGTTTGAAACACACTATGCTGCACGTAAATGCTTATTTGGAGCCTCATGCACAATGTTTTTCAACAAACTGTGTCTTTTTCCTAACTTAGGTATGACTTTGAATGAATGAAATAAGTATTTGTAAGCAAATCATTTACTTAAAGGCAGAAGAGAAGTGAGAAGAGAAAATCCATCTGCAGAAAGATAAGCAAGTGGAAACACAGGACCAGCAATTACACTGATCGTAATTTATATCAAAATATTCTTCATTTTTTTCCAAAAGGACAGAGGATCCAAAATCGTCCCAGGTGAGTACAGGAGATGGTTCCAACGTTCAGAGACCTGAATGGAGAAGGCTTTCCCTCCAACACTGCAAGCCTATATTGGGGGACAAATGCTAAAACAAATTAGTACTGAAATGGACTTGGAGCATGCCTAGTAATCTACACTATGTTGCAGGTGATCTGCTGTCCCGTATAACACTTGGTGGGCTAGGCATAATGTTACGAAAGATATTCTTCGCTCAAATGAAAGCCAGTGCAAACCTCTCCTGGCTTCTGTGGCATGGTTAAACCTGCACAAGCCAGAGACCAATGTAACTGCCATGTTCTGGCACTAGCTGTTGTATGGTCAAAAGTTTGGCAGAAATCCCCAAGTAACAGGTGTTTGTATATGCTACTCTCGAGGTGACACATGTAGCCACCCTGGGGAAACCAATGTTGTTGGGGGATTACTCTGAGACTATTCCTCAAAGATTTAAGCAGTGGCGTAGCTAGACCATGTGCCACCCATGGCGGTCCATGCATTTGCTGCCCGGAGCAGCAATTAAGAGCGGGGTGGAGCGCTGGCGATTCCCCCAACCGACGGCCGCAGATGCAGGTAAGAGGAGGGATGGCGATTCCTGCGGTGGCTGCAGATAAGAGTGGGGGAGGCTGCTGCCCCAAAACTCTTGTCGCCTGTGGTGGACCTCCCCTGCCTCCTCCTTACTACATCACTGGGTTTGAGTAGCAACGAGCAAGCTGAAACCACTGCATCAACTTGGAGTTCCAGAAAAAGATCTTTAGCAAACTAACGCACACGTTTTGTACAAGATGAGCCAGGGCTGAAAATCAATACCTCCATCTTGACTGCATTTAACTTGAGCACATTGCTGATCCTCCAAATCAAATGTGACAACTGACATGATGGAAGAGATCATTGAAGCTTCTCAACAGAAAAATCAAACCTAAAGAGCTAAAGAGAATGTGTTTGCCGTGGCATATGGCATGCAGGCTATCCCAAAGGAACAAATAACATTGATAAGGGGGTAATGTAAATACTGAACAAGATCGGGGACAACAACGAACTCTGAGGTTCTTCACAGTTGAATACCCTCACTTCCTACCTGAAAGCGGAATGGGACAAGGATCAGTTGTGGCCTGTCAAAATGGAAGAGAACCAGGCAAGCGCTGTCCCTCTAATGCCGACCTCTGAGGAATAGTCAATCATGATCAAGTGGTCGACCGCATTGAAGGCTAGCGAGTAAGATGAGTCCCACTGACCTGCCTTCATCCAAATTTAATATAATGTTATTCAAGAGTAAGTCATGCAGATTGTTACTCTAGAGGCTTGTTTTAAAAGTCACTGAGTTAGGGTTTTCTACTGCATTTCCAGGAGTAGGATACCCTCTCTTAGAAGAAAGCTTTATGAATCATTCAGTGATCCAGTTGAGCCAGAGCGCCCCCAGGAGAAGGGAGAGAGTTTAGATTGGGGCACCCAGGGTCCACCCTACTGGGTCTCATGATGCTTTGGCTATCCTGGAGGTGGGGGATGTGATATGAGTCTCCCACGGAGAATGCGTTCATTCCAGGTTGAGTGCGAGCTTTGGCGCAAGCCTCTCGAAGTGACATACATAGAGGTGAGATGCACAGGGTGGCAACAGGTCCTGCTATGATCACAGGAGTAGGGACCTTTAAATGGGAGGACCTAAGTTTTTTTTAATCCCGCTAGGACTTGATGAAATGTGGTGCATTTATCTCAGAGGGGAATGTTGCATCTTTCCTCAAAGGACCTGTATCCCCGCAACCCTTGTGGCAGAGAAAATGTGAGTTCTCTGCAATTTCTGTATCACAATTTGAGAAAGGAGTTAGGCATGGATAGCAATGCACTGTCTTTTCACATTTTCACTCCTTGTTACTCTCGTCCATGGGATGGGGCGCACAGGTGTCAGGTAATGTGTGTGTGATGGTGAGGGACACAGGTCTTCAGACCCGGCTCTTGCTGCATGGATAAGTCTCCTCAATCTGGGACTAGTCAGGGATGGGACTAGGACTGGTGCCCTTTTTTGGGATGGGTCTGTGATCACCTCCCATAGATATGGGGGGTTTTGCCCATGTGAAGTTTGGATGGAGTTGGCATGCAGAGAGTGGCTGTGGTGCTGGGGTTTCTGGTTTTTCAATGACTGTGATTTTTGTTAATGACAATTGTGTTTTTTAAATGTTCCGGAATTTATTGCGTATTTTGAAATATTTTGTTATATTTAATAATAAATATGGCCTCTGTGTTCACCGAAAGTGCACAAAGTAGGTGTCATTGTCTTAGTTGAATGGTTAGGAGGTTGGGATCTGACTGATGACACCTGGTCTTATGGCTTTCGCAAAAAATTTATGTAAGCCAAAGGCAGACAAGTAAGCCAATAAGAGCCAGTTCACCACAAGTTTATTGTTTCCAGCTTAAGTGAATATAACCCATGGCTTTTCTGTACAGAATATCTCAAACCGGAGCCAGGCCACTCATTTATTTCTCGGGTCTTTAAGTACCACATTCAAATGGAGAAAGCCCTGGGATTCTGCTGTTCAATCTGGGATAAGCAGTATCAAGCACAGCAAAGAAACAAAGGTATAACTAAGCCTGGTAGATTTTGGCGTACGGAGGGCATGTTTGTGCTCCTCTCTGGACCGCAGACTTAAGGATACCTTAGCATTTTACAAATACTACCATGTTTAGAGGCAGTGCTAGTAGATATGAGCCCAGGAGGCCTCCATATTTCAAATTCAAAGCATGGATCTGCATCTCTTTATTCTATGAATTGTGGACAAATCCCAAATCTGCATCAATTTGTCTTAAAAACGGTGCCCCACCCCGTAGCCCTCATTCATTCCATCACTCGAAGCTGTCACTCAAGGAACTATCTTCACCATTCGACAGCAGCACGAAACCCAGCCCTAACCTGAATCTAGCACAAAGTTTGTCAACATTTTAAAACCAATGCAATTATCGACTCTCCACCATTTTGTTGAGCTCAAAATCTAATTACCAAGACCTTCTGTTTTTATGTGCAAATTCCCACACGTGGAGTGCCGTGTTCTGATGCTAGCGTGGTCTGTGAGGGGAATGAAAACCTCAGAACAAAGACGGGTCTATGGAAAGCGCTCCGAGGCTCGGCGGATGTTTTGTTTTCCCTGGAAAGTATGGCTGGCTGAAAAGTGCTGAGTGCCCGCAGAATCTGCCCATCACCCCCTTCTTTCAGCCCGGCGCTCCTAAATCTCTACCCTTTTTGCTGCTAAATAGGTTCTTTCTCTTAAGCCGGCCATCGCTTTCTCAGTCCCTCAAAGCCCTCTAAGCCCCTTTCAGCCAAGGCTGAATGGAAACCTGAATCTGCAAATCCCTAACTTTACACTTTCTAAAGGGGGCTGTAAAGAATACATCAGCCGGGATTGATTGTTATCTGTTTATATCTGTTTCCCACTGGGACGTACAGATCCTTCTACTGTCCCAGCCCTCAGACGACCAGACCACCTTACATTTCACAACGAAAGACTGATTTGGTTGAAAGCCAGAGCCTCCTTCTTAAAGAGATGAGTAAATCTGCTCCAGGAAGTTTACGAGTCCGACATGGAATGGGTATTGGTTTACTCGTTTCAACCTGACCCAGTCACAACTTGCCAGGCGTAACCAAGGAAGCTTTTGTGAATTCCATTTTCTGATGAAAAAAATCAGCATTGTCGGTGCAAATGCTACTGCTAATTTTTTGAGTTTTGGTCTCCTCGGAGAAATATGTTCTCCAACACACACTATTTTTGGGGTGTCCTATTCTCTTTCCAGGATTGGAAGGGATTTACATCTGCCTTTGATAGGAATAAATCTCTAATTTTTTCCAGGACGGGAAGTGGTCAAAAAGTAGTTTGTGGCTGCATGAACACCTGCAAAGGTGGTTGTGCTCAAACTTGCAAAAAATCCCTGCACCAGAATACCCCACTCACGTGAGTAGATGTACTCTCATGGTACTCTCCTTATAAGTAGATCCATATATGAGTGAGAAACCAACTTTACTAAATTCCAAAACACGATTTGCAATCTAAACTTTAGGCATTGTGCATATAGGTATGGCTTACGCATTCAGACAGTTTTAAGGGGATGTATGTCGTTACAACGCATACTTTTACAATGCATACCTTTACAACGCATTGTGTACACCGCAACATCCATTACAACGCATTCCATTACAACAAATTCTTTGAAACTACATTTACAACGCATTCCTCTACAACACATACTACATTTACATCAATACCATTACAACGCATACCATTACATTGCATGTATGGTAAGTATTGGATAGTGTAGGGGTAAAAAATTACTATTCTAACTCCAGGGGGTGCAACAGTAGGGAAAGTGTTGGATAGTGAAGGTATGCGTTGTAATGGTATGCGTTGTAATGACTGCGTTGTAATGACATGCGTTGTAGTGGTATGCATTGTAGTGACATGCGTTGTAATGGTTGTGTTGTAATGGTATGCGTTGTAATGGATGTTGCATTGTAAAAGTTTCGTTGTAAAGGTAGTGCATTGTAAAAGTTGCGTTGTAAGTGTTGTTTCCCGTTTTAAGGATGAGGTCCATGATGCTCAGAAGTGAAGCTCATTGATTTAATCTCTTAATGAGATCCTGAGAGCAATATGAAGAAGTAAAGTCTTCATTTAAGAGTAAATGTGGTGATACCCCAAGGAAGGTAGGAAAGATTTATAAAATCATGCATGCAGGCAGCTGGACAAACAGTCGGCCAATCATTGCACAGAATTTACACATTCCAAAAAAGTCCTCGTATATTTGAGAGGTTTCTCTTGGGATTCACCGGCCATCACCACACACAACATTGGTAATAATTAGCATAGATCACTTAGGGAATCTGCTTACATAGTATATGTAGAGCTGCTCAATGATATTTGTCACCACTGCTAATTGCGGGAAGAGACCATCACTCAATCAAGACCTCTGGGCCCCCATCTTAACTAGAGTATGTACAGCAGCAGCAAGTGAGGGAATCCTAACATCTTGGACAAAATCAATAATGGTTCCCATCTTTAAAAAGGGGGACCGACAAGATGTAAAATGCTACCGGCCCATTTCACTGCTGGATTCGCTCGGGAAAGTAGTGGGGAGAGTCATTCTAGAGCGTCTCCAGCAGTGGACCGAGGACCGGGGCATAATTTCGGATATCCAATTTGGATTCCGAGAAGGATTTGGTACCCTAGAGCAGGTCCTCAATCTTACACTAATAATGGGGAAGTATACACAGGCCATCCCCACCAAGATATATATGGTCTTTGTCGACCTCTCCGCAGCTTTCGACTGCGTGTCGCATAGGAAGCTGTGGAGGGTCTTAGCCCAATTGGGAATAGATCCACCCCTTTTAGACTTTCTCAAAGAACTCTACACCGGGGCTACAGCCAGAGTACGCTTTGGTGTCAATGGTGAGTTGACGTCTCCGTTTAGCGTAGGGCGTGGGGTCAGGCAGGGATGTGTCCTGGCCCCCTTCCTCTTCTCACTCTACACCAATGGTTTGGAGGGGGAGATGTTGGGGGGGGCCCAGGATCTCCCACGCATAAACCGCCGCCTGATCCCAGCCCTGCTCTACGCGGACGACGCCGTCATCTTAGCACGAACACCCAAAGAGCTCCAAAAAGCAGTAAATAGATATACGTCCTTTATGGGCAATTTAGATCTAAAGGTGAACGTAAAAAAAACGTTCGTAATGACAGTTGGCAGACATCGAAAAAGAACCTATCCTATAGTCCTCAATAACCAAAAGCTTGAACCTACCCCACACTATCCTTACTTGGGGGTTGTAATAGATGATCAACTCTCTTGGAAGCAAGCAGTGAGCACAAGGGCACTTTTATTTAGGAGATCAATTGCAGCACTAAAAACTTTCTCTCGGAAACTAGGCAAGAGACCACCAACAGAGCTACTTAAGATCTATAATGCCAAATGCCAGGCTATAGCAACATATGGTGCAGGAGTCTGGGGGTATACAGATGTTAGTCCTATTCAAAGGGTGGAAAACACCTTCTTAAGATTCTTATTAGCTACCCCCAAAGGCACCTCAATCTATGCAATGCACCTAGAATTAGCCATACCCTACTTAGAGGACTTAATTAAAATTGAACCTCTGATGTTGTGGCGACGCATCTGGAAATCAAGCAAAAATGTTTTGACCCAAGCCATTATCACAGATGCAATGAATATGGACAACTCCGTAAAAATAAAGTGGCTCCTATATGTCAGGAACTTTCTTACTGATTTAGGCCTTGAGAGCTACTATTTAGACCCGACAACCATAACGGACATCCCAAAAAAAGATCTGAAACGCCAAGCATTATGCCATTTGGAAACGTTAAGACTCACATCCAACTCCACAAAAACGGCAGTGATCCATTCAAATATGATCCAAATAGCCTTTGTCATTCACCCGTACTTAGAACTTCAAATACCAACTTACGAGAGAATGCTTATTACAAGATTTAGGCTAAATATGTTCTTTAGAATGGTCACCTTCCCGTCACAAAATTGTTGGGACGCCTTACTCCCGCCTTGTCCTTGTGACGGTATATCAATGCAGTCGAATCTGCACGTAATCCTGCTCTGTAAATACCATCAAGCCCACAGAAAGATCTGGCTTTTACCGATACTGAAATCTTGGGGATTGAGACAGTGCAGACCTGCCCTTTTAAGACTGCAAATGTTGGAAACACCGAATGTCTGTTATTTTATTAGTAGTTTCTTAAAATGTATTGTGAAACACAGAAAGAATCTTTAAAAACCTTGCCACACCGACCATAAGCGGTATTTTTCACATTTCCTGATTAACTTTTCTCTTTTTAACTGCGATATGAATTTTATCGGAATCAAATGTAACATGCTTACTTTTACTGTGTTTTGACATCTTGTGTACTTTTATGGTTTTTCCATTGTGAATAAGCCGAATAAAGATTTATTATTATTATTATATGTAGAGCTGCTCAATGATATTTGTCACCACTGCTAATTGCGGGAAGAGACCATCACTCACGAGAGACAAAACCCCAGTAATGGTTAAAATTTGCATAGGACCTCAGCAGATCTGCATTGAAGGGTGTATGCCATGCTATGCTATCTGTGGTGCGAAGTTAGAGCTATATGTATTTAGTCAGAACAAGAATGCAAGTGTTTAAATCTGATCTGAAACATGCATACATTTTCTATAAGTAGATTGCAGATTGTCACAAGGAAAATGCAAAGCCGCAAACCACGATTTCTTAAATTAGCTAGCCTGCCCTGTAGTAATAAGTGTGTGAATGTATGTTTATTAGTATACGTGCTCCAGATAACTTGTTTCATCAGGGCAATATTTTAACTGTTACATATTACATGTGTGGCTACTTACATGGGTTCAAAATCCATATTTCAGACCAGATGATTTCATACCCATCAATTTTTTTTGGTACAGATTCCTATGCAAGGACATAATTATGGATTTCAACCAGTGGAAGGAGTATCGCTGGGTCTCATAGCTACAGCAATGCACAGTGCTGCACCTACCCAACAACAAAACAGCAATGTCTCATAACACTGCAACATACCCACATAAACCACAACACATTGTAGCACAACATAACAATAAAACAGCACAAGAGAATAAAACTACCACACATTAACACATCACAGAACTTCAAAATAAAAACACCACAACACAACAAAACAGCAGAGCACCATTATAAATCAACATGGTACAACAACATAATTTATTTGCGTTAGTGTTTTTGTCTATTGGCTTGTGTTTCTGGGCTTTCCTGTGTTGGTGTAGTTGTGTATTGTTTTCTCTTACTGTATTGCACTGTGGTAATGTTGCTGTGTTGTGTTCTTGTGATAGTTTGTTATACAGCACCATTGTGGTGCCATTGCTTTGTTGTTGCTGATGTGTGTTACTGTTTTCAATTACCACTGTTCTGTTTGAAGATATACATATAATATAAGATATACATCATGGGTTTTGTGGATTGTGTGTTAAGCTCCAACAAGTCCAAACCACTTTGCCTGCTACATTATTATATCACTAGACTGCCTTAATGAGATTATTAGACCATAATAGACAGTAAACTACAATGTAAAACACACACACAAACACACACACACACACACACACTAAAAAAGGATCAATCAAACAATGCTGCCAGTGCAGTAAATTGAATTTAAAGAGTGGCCAAAAAAGGAACAGTCACCAAATCTTCAGTAATCGTGCATGAAAAATGAACATCAGATCAGGCAAACAGAGAGGATGCCGGCATAGTCTTTGCCAACACAAACATGAGCATAAGACTGACCAAGATACAGACATTTTCTGACTTTTTGAAAAATGGCCAGGAATCTCGGCTTGCATAGGAATCTAGTGTTAAATGTGAGACCCCATCTAGGCACAGTGGATTTTCAACTCTCTTTTGCTTACAGCAGTTTAATCAAACATTGCCCTATTTGGACACAAAACATCCTAATCATTTGTAGAGTCCTTAATATACTTCCAACCCTCCGATGCTACATTGGGTGAATCAACCCAAAGGGCAGATTGGATAGCTACAATTTGAATTCTGCTGACTTAAACCCAATCCAATGTAAGCTGAGACAGTCCTCAGACCATGTGCCTGTAACTGTTCTCCTGGCAGCACTGTTTAACCCCTTGCCTGCTCATGACGGCTCCATTCCGTTTTGAGCCACGGGCGGCGTGTGCTCATGACGGCATGGAGCTGTCATGCCGCTGCAGCTCCTCCCACGTGGCACTAATTCCCCGCCTGTGCGGGTGGATTAATGAGCGGGCATGGTCATGACAAAACCACGCCGTCATGTGCACACGCCGCCTGTGACTCATGACCGAGTGGAGCTGTCATGAGCACCGAAGCGCTGCGCTCACCCCCTAGCCCCCGGCGCCGCTGCGGAATTCACTGTGCAGGGAAGGGGTTAATGAAACAAACTGTATCTGTTTTGCCAAACGCCTCTTTTCTTCTGTTTTTTTCTAAGGAGTTCGAATCCCAGCAACAAGTTGAACACAATTTGTTTCATCTTTAGCTGTGCTTTGTTGAGAGTTCAGATTATTTTACTTACTGTAACTAGAAGCATATATTTTGTATTGATCTATTTAAGTATGGCTCCTATAGGCAATTCATTTTGTAGCCCTTGTCCTACTAATAATGAAAAATGAAAAACAAATAATCCTACCCACTAGGTAAAGTTAAGATGGCAATCTATCTACTCTAGCAATAAATGCATGCTTCGCGTTACCACATTTTGATCCTTACACCTGACAATTATGAAAACACAAAGAAGCATGTTGTACAAATACACACACGTAAAAACAAACACAAGATAACAGATGTGATGCAAAAAGCAGAGACTGAAAATATGTAAAGGGGTTTATAATGAGAGTAGCGTGCATGTATAATATAAAGAGTAAATCAACTTTGCAAACAACGGGGTGCACAAATTAAAAGATCTGTATCCCCCTTGTTTCAAACACATCCAAAATGACTGCCATTTCTAATAAGGCCACACACTCAGACACATCTGGGCGCACACACAGGCATAGCTCATTGAATAAAAAACATTAGTATCAATGACTCCAACCTAGGAGCCTCTACAATGGGTAATGGGATAGACAGTGGCAGTGATGAACATCTGCTGCAGGTAGATGCCTCCTCAACATATGCCTCTAACCGCTATACATACACATGTGAAACTCTGGGAAAAGGAGGAGCGCTCATCACAAAAGAAGTGCAGACCAAGTGTGCAGCATCTTTGCAGCTACTCAAGTGCCTACTGCTCCAGTCACTCTGGATTTACAATTATCTTTGTTTTCATGGCTCATCTATTACAAAGCAGAATGAATCTAGCATTTCTCACATTTGGCAGCACTGATTAACAGCAAATCTATGGCATTTCCAGTTTGAAATTTCTTCATGGGGGATTCACTTTGTATTTAAGGCTTTTTTCCCATTATAGGATTAATTGTTTTTTACAGTTTTATATAGTGCAAACTCGACCCGAAGGTATTGGAGATCTGTACATGAGCACCAGTTACATTACACAAGGACACATTCATTAGGTCTGGGCTCTAGACGGCACGCATGTACTGTCTCGAAAAGAGACCTGCTGAATGTACTGTATGGTCTTCAACCCATCCATAGGTTTGTCATTTGCTGGCTCCCTTGTTGCTCCATTTTTCGTTCTCCCCATTTGTCAAGGGCATGCATACATCATGCCTCTTCCGCTGTTTAGCCCCAGATGAGAGCATTGCCCAACTACTTTGAATCATACGAAGCAGCCATTTTCATCCATTGTTTCGGGATTAATTTTTAATTTGTTTAAATGGCTTACCAGTCCTGCCACACGTTATGAGTGCTGGTGTTTTCATTAGTGACAAGCGCTGCTTAAAAAAACCCATGAAATCCTGTGCCACCAAGAATCTGCTGCATTTTTATGAAAGTGCTCAATGATTGCTTACAATTGCTAGATTTTGTCTAAAGCTGCCGGATGAACGCAAGTCCGATTTACTGAGCGTCATTGTCAGGGGTATTCATGCTTTCCAGCTGGTACCTACATCTTCACCCCCTCTATGAGGGCCCCACTTCAATATAGTGTTTTGGAGGCACATTAAACTCTAATGCTTTGGACCAAAGTCACTGATTAAATTGTAAAATTTACAAAACATCACAGTCACAAGAAAAATTAAATGCTGCCATTTGTGCACTCTCTTGTGACCAAATGGCAAAAAAAGAAGCCATTTGCTGTACATTTTCTGCAAATTGGTGCTTTCTTGTGGCAGGTATTGAATGCAGCTGCCTACTTTGGCCTTATTGCAACATATGTTGACTGCAGCGGCATGTCTCACATCGCACGTGGAAGCTTAGACTGGGGGTGAACAGATGCCCTGGTTCAGACTGGCTCATGCCATTCACCCTCGGAAGTGTACTGAGGGAGCCGGGCTATCCCTTCTCCAGTGTTTCCCATCCAGATTACAGGAATGCAGCAATCCACAAATCTGTCTAGGGGGTTTCCTCTATCTCCTTATGTTTCACCATACAGCCCTGGGTCTCCCAAATGGAACCCAGATTCAGCCATGTACTGTACCATTCACAGGCAAACATACACCCAGCACATGTATACAGTGTACATGAACTGCACTACATTCTTCATGCACTGTACCACTCACAGGCTCACATATATATATAAATATACTACACACGCACAGCACTACATCCTGCTTGTATTGTACCACTCACAGGCACACATACACCCAGCACTTGTATATAACATACACTCACTGCACAGTACATGTTCACCACACATATACTGTGCAGCACTACATACCAAACCGATGTAGGCGCAGGGTGAGTTAAGCACACAGCAGCAGAACATTAAATGAGTGAGCCTCCAGGCCTCACTCCAGTGAGGCAGGTAAAAAAGACCTGTTCTCGCTAATAGATTACTACACGGTATGCTGCCACCCCCGTGCTGGTGCTGTTTAACTCTTGGTAAAGGTACTAACCTTTCACCACTATGAGGTTAGCCCTCCCCTGCCCTCCCCATCGCTCGCAGCTTCATCAGCGGGCCTCCTGGATGAGAATTACTTGTGGGATGTTTCTCCTATAGAACTTTCTTTCGGTGTCTAAGTCCCTCACTAAGATTAGAAGTAATCTGTCAAGCTTCCAACCCCATCCTTGTCCGCGTTATTTCCCAAAGGCGTTTCCCTTAATATCCGTTTTATACTTTTAATCTTGTTTTCACAATAGGCCATTTAAAAATAATATAGCTGGAGCCCTCCAGAGTTGTGAAGTCGTCAAAATATGTCGAAATAACTGTAACACATAAACCTTGTCCATACAATTCCCAAAATAAAATTATATAAAAATATAAAGAAAAGGGTCAAAAATCAATTACTTTTCTTCTGGGTGGAGGGTATTGTGGATGAACTTTTACAAACGTAAGCAATTTTTTGTGTACACGCTCAGCACATTCCTTTATCTCTTGAAATGAAGGCATCAGTGGCAGTGAAATGACCACATCCACATGCAGGAGACTGATATTAGGTAAGAGCCTCATTCATCAATGAGTGCAGACCCAGTGCCACTGAGTGTGCTCTTGAGAGACATTAAAGATGAGCTGCGAAGTGAAGTATGAGCATGTGCGGGCCATAAATAATCCGCCATTGAGGTGATGCAGTGGAATGACTGGGCAGCACCAGGTTCTTTTTACAAGGCCAGAAGCGGTCTGCGGTGGCAAGTAGGGGTCCACGCGGCTGATAGTAAAACCACGCATTTAGAGCACGCAAATTCTAGGGATGGAAATAGGGCAGGAGGTGATGCATGAAATACCACAGAACAGGTGCTAGCTGGTCGCATATCACGACTGCTCGCCTGGCAGTGAGGACACACATTTTGTCAAGGCAATGGACCTGACAAGATGAAAGTTGTGATCTACAAAAGGAGGTTGCGCCAACACTATCACAACACTTTGAAGCGCCTAGAAGCACAGAGAAGTTTGTGTTAAAACTGTGCACATGACTGGTGTGGTCTCATGTCTAGAAGGATCAAGAAGTTCTGCAGTAGACAATTGTAGCATAACAGCAAATGCTTTAGGCAAGTTCATGCTGAGGGAGTCAAGCAACAAACACGTATACATTGTATTAAAGTTTAAGGGCAAAAACAGCTGATTGACCATCAGTTCCAGCCTGTTAATTTTTTTTAGATTTCCACATAGTGTTCCTCTGTTTTAATGAGTGTGTTCTGGTGACCCCTTAGCCAAAGGCATCAAATGGATACCCTCTGAAGTGTTCCCTAGCAGAGCCCTCGCCTGCTGCTGAAGAAATGGGATTGACCCTCTCCCCCTCCGGAATTGTTCTCAATGGGACCTTCCCTCTAAGCCTCCACAGGGATTCCCTCCTCGCAGCTGTGATTGGTTGTTTTTTGGGACAGAATGGCTCTTCCATGAATTCTCCTGATCCTTCAGGAACAATTCAGTAGCTGCATGTAGAGGGGGATACTTTCTGTCACGCCCAGGGGCACGGGAGCCTGTACACGTGGAGAACTAGAGCCCTGTGCAACAGGGCAGTACACGTGCCAAGATGGCAGACATGTATGTGAGAGAAGGCACGCCGCTCTCCTGACGTCTGTTGTGGCACTGGTTGCCATGCATTGTGGCATCAGGTTAGTGTGTTGTGTAACTTTTCCTTGTGCTCATTTTTCATTCCATCTTCATGTCCTTGAATCTGAGGGGAAATTACAAAACGTCCCACTCGGTCAGTTTAAAAAATCCAACACCATGCCGCCCAATGCCCCCCTAAAAACCCAAAGTCCGTGTAAATGGGGCACATGCACGCCCTATCACTTCTCTTCAAGTCTGGGTTGTACAGACAAATTCATTGACTAGTGAGTGGTAGACAGAAATATTTTCCACCTGTTGGCAAATGCATTGATTAGCAGCACAGAGCAACAGGGCCTATCTTGCTTTCAAATATGAGGCGAATTGATTTACCCTTGAGCCTACTGATTTCCAATGAATATTGAAACAACTGTATCTTTTTTTTGCCTTCACGCGTGGATCACTTTGCACCACTATCTATCACAAGTCACTTTTGTGTGCACGGCACCACTATTTTATTGGTGCATAAATTCTATGCCGATTTACTGCTTATATTGTTTCAAGTGATGGATGTAATACACTGTTAACCTTCGTATTTTCCTTCAGTAGTTATTGGGATGAATGTAATTGAGTGCTGTTGGCACACTTGACACCAACCTAGAGCATTAGGTGCATAGGTATTTGTGAAATTAATCCATAGTAACTATTGTTATTGATATATAAATGGCCAATGTACATGTCTAAAGCTCACTACTATATACAAAAAAGTAAAGTTATTTTTTTAATGAGTGCACAAGTTCCGGCATGCAAACAGGTATCAGAGATCCAATCATCTACCATGGCACTGGAGCGCATTACATGAGCATCAGTGAGGTCATATTCAATGTTTTTAGGCTTGGGGCGATTAAGTGATCTGCCCAGAATTACAGGGTGATGCGCCGACACCGAGACTCCATCTTGGTTCCCCAGATCCAAGCTCGGGTCGTAAAGCCACATCCTGAGTAGAGGGGGGATGGCATGCAAAAGCCACATGAAAGCTCGGCTCGTTATGGGCTGGAGGTTGCAACAGGACCTCGAGCTGAGCCCAAGCCAGGCTTCAGACTCGAGCCTGGCTCCAACTTTCAGTGTTCGCCCACCTCTAAACCACACTCATGCTTCTTTTAGTAAAGACTAGGAGCGTTTCCCCTTCAGCTTGTTCCCATTCACACTGGTTCCTCTCTTTGGAATCACGTACAGGATGAGGCTCAGCAAGCTGGCTGCTCTGGGACACAGCTGGGGCCAAGCCTCTGTAAAAGGCTCTACTATTCAAAGTCCTTTCGGGGCTAAAGAGCTCTGGTAAAGCTCCCTTCAGTGGTCCTCTACCGCTGTGAGAAGCGGTCAAAGGCTGGTGGTCAGATCTAACATCCTCTTATGCAACGCAGCAAGACAGCTGGCTGCGCTGTGTGAAAGGCAGAGGGCACAGCAAGATATGGCACATTCCTGCTCTCCCCCTGCGCTGGCGCACTGTGTGCTGCCTGGAGCAAACACAGGCCCCTTTGCCCCACGGAGCAAGCGTGCCTGCATTACAGGCAGGATTGGTTTTGTGAAGGAAGGGACACTCCCTGCACAAAACTATCCTTAGAGGCATTTTCCTCTTAGAAAGAGGACACAACGAGGTGAAATGATGATATTTCTCCTCGTTGTGCCTCTATGGGAAGGTGTACAATTCTGACTCTTTCCTGGGCTTACTAGTGTTGGTAAATCTGGGAATGCTTCAGAATACATGGGTGGGTGAGTGGGACACCCACACTCCATCCTTCAACGCCCCAACACACAGAGTAACGCAAGCCAACAACTTGCACTGCCTTTTGTTACTCCAGAGATTTACCAAGCCACGCAGGACCACACAAGTGGCCGTCCATGGCTTTGTAAATCTGATTCCAGGTTTGGTGTCGCCCTGCAGCCCCTTGCATGGCGCAAGCGTGACGCAAGCCTTTCTAAGTCTGGGCCTCGGTGACCATTATTACCCGCCAAGCCACGGCCACTATACTGGAGGTATTCCATGTGTAGCTTCATTTTCACGTTAGCTTCTGACTATTCAAGGCACCGTTTTTATTATTTTGTTGACCTGATCTCAAGTGCCTGATCACAAACCTAACCAGAAGCGCTCTATATCTAACTAATATAGCTTTCCTATTTATGGACCATGACATATCACAGTGACCCAAACAAAAATCATTAGATCAACCTTTAATCCATGAGTAACCAATACAAAGAAGAATTCTTAAAAGGAATACGCGATTCTGTGTGACATAAATGCTACTCATGGAATGAAAGTTGAGCCAATGCTTTTTGTTTTGTTCACCGTAATCTGTAAAGTTCCATACAAAGGAAAGCTATATTACAAAGATATAGAGCGCTCCTGGTTAGATTTGTTCTCAAATTCCAATACAAGGATTCTTTTGCAGTGGGCTCGTAAACAGCTGAGCATTCACATCCGTTGGGAAATATGACATAGATACTAGTGCTCCCACAGAATAACCCACAGTGCTTTGTTCTTTTTTCTTGTCATGTGCCTGGTCAGGGTACTGTCAGCATAATCGTGCGCTAGGGTGATTTATCAATTGCTTTGTGTACTTTAAAAGTAAGTTTGTTTTTATACATCATTTCATGTCAAAGTGTTCATATTACAGAAGCATATTTCAGTGTAATGAGCATTCAAAAGATGTATGGCCGTTTCAAATTGATTTCTAACAGAGTACTAATGTACCTTTAGCAGGTTGAGAATGCATGAAGTGGTGCATTCATGTATAAAAGTAGAGATACAGGAAGATATGGCCCAGTCATAATTTGACAATATGAAACCAGTAACTATGAGCTGAAATCCTCTTTTCCCCTCACTTGACAAAAGTGTGTGATCCTGGGCAGCTCACTTTACACTCGGCTCATTTTGGGAATGAAAGTAATTCATTTAAGTGGATGTGCACTAAACACATAAACTCAAATCATATCTGGATGAACAGATTATAGTTGTATCCTAATTATGATGATAATGATAATAACAACATGAACACTACTACCAAGAACAGTAAAAGTAACAGCTATTATTATTATTATTATTATTGTTATTATTATTATTATTACTAACAGAAGTGGCACTAGGACTAATAGTAGTAGTTGTTTAACCCCTTTGCTGCGGCGGGAATTCCGCCGCAGCACTAAGGGGGCGGGGGGGCGGCTCCGTCACAAGCCGCGGTTGAGCTGTGCTCATGACGGAGCGGTTCCGTCATGGCCCCGCCCGCTCAATGGAACGTCCAGCGCAGGCGCGAAATTCGCGCCGCGCAGGCGTGCCAAGCGGGCCATGACAGAACCGCTCCGTCATGAGCACAGCTCAACCGAGGCTCATGACGGAGCAGCTCTGTCATGAGCATAGAACGGGTTAATGAACACCATAAACCAATGTGTCACTTGCCTCGTTTATGGAAACACCACTGGTTTGTGTATTGATTCAGTTCACATGTAAATACTCTGTATCTGATTTGCATTGCCAGCAGAGCAGCACATACAGTTGATTAATCCTTCCTCCTTCTCTAAACATTGAAGGGTAAATGATAGGTGCGTGATCGATGGAGAGAAATGCCTGCTTGCTGCACCATGAAAAATAGCGGCAAGACACAAAAATGCACCTTGCCAGCAAAGGATGGTGAGTGGACCCTGCTGCTCTTTTTTCAAACTCTTAGGCTGACCGCTAACTCCTTGTCCAATCCACAGGAGACCCTCCCAGGCCAGGCCATCTTCAGGACTTCAGCCCGGAAGGTGCTAGTCACCACTGTAGTAGAGCTGTGGGAAATTTGCATAATTTCCTTTGAGGAAGTTCAGTGAAGTTCCCTAAGAATTATGCACAAATATATACAAGATTAGGCTAAAAACAGATCTGGCATTCTGCGCTACTTTTAGCACAAAACTAGCCCTTGCATCTATTTTTAGCGTAAGGAGGCATTTTGCACTGTAAAGTAAACAACAGCCATTTGCATCTGTTTATTTACGCTGTTACTGTGCATTCCACAATTGGATTTTCACTTGAACAAATTCATAAATAGACGTTTTGGTGTAATCTCTGGCATTTTGGACACAAAATATCAGAATAATGGAAATCATGAGTGATTACACTGTCGTAAGTTACATTCCTCCCTAGTCTCTAAGCTCTATGTGTACTAACGCATTTCCCCATAGACACAGAATGGGAAATACTATTTGATACAGCAGGGTCTTATTTATCCACTCCGTCTGCAGTCTTCAAACTCTCTCACCAAACTTACTCATCTTTCCAGAACATTCATGCCTGGGTTAACCACCCATCAATTTGCCAATCAGACACCTATCTTGAGAACATCGGCAGCTATGGCCCACGCAACCAGCACATCACTCTTATCCTCTTGCTACGATATCCCATCCACACAAGGCACTGTCAGTATGGCTACCCAAGAAGAACAATCGGAGAACACACAGAGCATTCACCCTCAAATAATGACATCCAATCCAGAGGCAATTATAGTCACTTGTCCAATCCCACCATAGGGAGTTTCCCCTACATCTCTGCCCCCTAGGGAACAGAACTCCTGGATAACGGTATATGCCTGGCGAACGCTACTGTAAAATAATAGGTAGGAGAATGTCTCGAAGACACTCAGATTCAGGAAGTAACCACACTTGAGCCACCCCCTCATTGTAAGCATGGAGCGCATGCATGGGATAACTTATTGGTGGAAAAATTATAGGATTACTAATCCTGGTAAATTACATACATCAAGGGATAGGATATGCGATGCCACCCTTGTCTCATCTGCGAAACTCCACTGAATGCATCACATATGGGACATATGAGCGATCCAGCTACATAATACCAACAGGACCTACCCATTATCTGCTGGCACACTGACGGCTCTCCTGTGGGCGCAAGAGGCGGTTTCTTCTTTTGTGACAATAATAAACATGATTTTGGAGAGAGCCTCACATCTGATGAGGGTTTCTACCTTTAGAAGGAAGCGCAGATATTTGCTTCAGTGAAATGCATTGGTATATAGCACTCTTTTTTGCTACCGACACAGTATTGAAGTGGGCTGCTTTCCGGAGTAATCATAAGGTTTGTATGACCTGGTAGCAGGCATACTTTTATGTGTTTAAAAAGGCAGCAGCCATATTGAAAGGATATGCAGGTTCTCACAGGAGTGTACATAGCATCCGTAAGTATTACAGTCAAAATTGTAATTGTAATTACATTTATATAGGGCTTACTACCCCATATGAGGTGTTGAAGTGCTTTACGCAGTGCAGCACGCTGCTCCGGAACCCAAGGTTAGTGGTTAGTTCTGTGCTATTGGTTTCTGTTAGTTATTAGGATTAGTCTTTTGCGCTCAAAGCAAACCAGTCCATACAGTTATTTCAGTTTCTTTATGGTGGACTAAAGCAATAGTGCTTGGTTGTGATCATTTGTGGGGTGTAGGGGGGTGCTCTTGAACATGGCTGGTGGGATTAATAGAGGCATTAGAGGAGATTAGGCATTGTTAGGTTGCATAGGTGTGGCTTTCAGTGGAAGGAGGGGCGATTATGATCTTGTAAATGAGTTTTGGGAATTTTGTTGAAATAGAGAATAGGCAAACATGCAGTCAGAGTAGGTTGTGCTCAGAAAGAGAAGGCATGCAGGGAATGGAAAGAAAGAAAGGGGACATTTGAAAGGGAAGAAAAAAAGGAGAGTTGTCAAACAGAAGTTTTAATGAAAGGAGCATTTTTAATGCCAGATTTCAGGAATGTAGAGAATATTTTTGAAAAAAAGAACAATTGATGACAGCATGCAGTTTGAGAATGCAAGAATGTAGAAAAAAACACCATTATGTAATTATGATTGCGCTATATTGGGAATTTTTAATAGGTACCTGAAACAGATAAACCATCTCTCCGTTGCTATGCTACTGCTAAACCACTGATCCAACCAGGTCAGTTGATCATCTTAAGGGTTTAAAGTGAAAAATAAAGGCTGGAAGCATTTATCAAGACAACACATGGGAAATAATGCACACATTGAAAAAGAGGTTCTGGTCTACATCCTCAGGATTGACTCAGAGTATTAATTAAACAGCAGAGTTGGATCCATTTGAGAGCTTCTGGTTCGCATCAGCACCAGATGGAAGGTGAGGACAGCTTCCCAGACAGTATAAGTGTATTCCCTGCATTCCAGTAGGTGGAGGGCAGGAGATGCAAATACGCGTGAGTGTACGGATACAAATTCAATCAACTCTTTGGTTAGCAAATAGGTGCTGATAAGACTTTTCGTGATGCACTACCTATATTTTAAATGATATGGGTGAGTAGGGGTGGAGCTGAAGGTTGAAGGGGACCCTTTAGGTGAGGCCAAGCCTCTGTCTACCTTGATCACACTGGGTGCTCCAGGCTAGAGACTCCCCTGCTATGAGGGGCTTTATTACGCGCTATGAGGGGCTTTATTACGCCACCAACCTTACTGACATCAGTGCAAGCACTAGTATCAGCAGAAAGGCAATGCTTACCACAAGGCTACGATGTTTCGGTAATCAACATTGCATCACTCAGAGTCTTCTTTGACGGCCTACCTGTCCCTATGCAATTCCATGGAAAAGTACATTTGAAAGACACTTCTGTTCTGAGGGCACTGCTCTTTCGCAGATAGCCACTTGTAATCAGCCTACCACAGCTCTCTTCCTCATCTAAGTGCGCATTATCCTTTAACTCATTTGGTCCGCTTCTCTCATGAAAGAGACCATAATCTGATCCAAAGAGAATAGTCTAGTTTACTTTTAGATCTGGGATCATCTAGAGGTGTAGTCACTCTTCTGCTGTCTCGCATGCGAATCGCATCCAACCAGGATGCAGTATGATACTTGTTTTGTTTATACATTTGTTACCAGGATCCAGAGCCACTTGGGTATAGGGTGCCTGTCTATCTACAAGACAGGCACAACACATGCCTCCAAGGGTCTTTAAAACAGTCGCTAATTCAAGTCTGGCACTGGTTCAAAATGTATGTGTCTGCATACTCACTCAAAGATCTTTAAATACAAAAGAAGGGCAGCTCCTGTAGTCCCTGGTGCAGATCCCAGGGCTCTAGCATCAGCCAGAAGCACCAGTTTCCCGTGAATGAGCTGGCACTGCCGAGTCCACTTCAGGTACCAAATATAGTCACAGCCAAAGCCACGGCTGGAGGCCGAGAGCAGATCAACAATCTTTTGTAGGTGTACCTTCTAGACTTCTTCCCCAGAAAATAGTCAATCTGGGAGAGTCAGACTATGATCTCAAGGCTGGTACCCATGACAGTGAAGATTTAAGGATCTGAACCTGACCAGGAGCTATTGTGACCTCAGTCACCCCAACAGACGCTACTCCGACCGTCAACCTGTAAACCAGACCCATAGTGTTTAAGGTAAAACAAGTTATTTCAAAATATATAAATATTTTTGTAATAGTCAGCTAGGCTGTACCAAGTACAAACATCTTGTAAGTGCCCATTAAAAGGGTGTGCTCCAGAGCTTAGATGCTAACACCTTTACTCTACCTCTTAAAATATATATTTCCTCATGAAGCTTCAAGTTACTCCATCAAACAAAGCCCATACTGCCTCCCAAACAGTGGTAACATTTGCTGATTAACCAATTACACACATTTCCATTTCTTTCATTGTCAAGCATCCTGGTGAGAAGGTTGGTTGTCTTTTCGTTATCGGTCTATCCCCTTCATCCCCTTCACAGCAACTAACCCTCCTCCCAGAGGCCGGGGGGCAACCGAAGGTCCGTCCAGAGAAGCTTATGTCTTTAACAAAAATCATGGGATCTGTTTAAAAAAAAAATTAAAATAACATAAGCATGTCCTTCCCCATACATCTTGCCCACTGAGACCATTGTCTCCAATTTAAAATTTCCTCGATTTCCATGTAATTCAATAAGGAAAATAAATTCCCCGGATTTACTTTTCAATATCCCCCTCTCAAATGTTGGCATGTGTCAGAGGGTGTAATCGGACAGTTAATGGATTTTCCTGGTAGGATCCTTACATATTTTATGGCTACATTTAGCAACTCGTGACAGTGAAATTAGGCATGCATTTCGAAAGCTCAATGGTTTGCTGTTTATCCTCCTCATGTTTTTCTGTACAATGACAGCAGTGCAAGTCTGTACCGCTCAAGCACTGCTCAAGGGCTCAGAAAATAGCAGAACCTCCTCTGTTGAGGGTAGAAAATGAACTACACAGTCTCGTTCAGCTGCATAAAAGACATTGGCAGCTGCTTTAAATATTACCCAACAATACTCTGTTCAGGGAGCCCCTGGAACGATTAAAAATTAAAACCTGATGCAGTACAGTAAAATGCCTAATGCAAAACAGAACCAGTGGCACTGCACTAACCATGTCCTGAGGGCCAGAAATGAGCACAGCTAATCATTCAACGCGTCCAACCACTTCCAGGCCTAGAGGTCGGGATAGTCTGCATTCTTTGACAGAACATATTTTGGTAATTTATTTTGAGTTTTTCTAGTGATAAATGATTCCATCTTGTAGATTTGACGCTGAGTTGCTAGACTAGCATGGGCCTTTGGTGGGGACGAGGCACCACCTGTCTAGCTTGGGCCCACACCCGCTGCCCACATAAGGAAACCTCCAAGGGACCTTCACCCGTAAAACCCTAAATTAGCTTTTATTGGGAAGTGATGTGACTGGTCAACTGACCGTGCCCTACAGCTGTCACGGAGACATTACTGTCACCTGAGGTGTGTCAGAAAAGACACCAAGGGCCTTTTTCTGAAAGCCATCTGCAAGTGTGAGTTCAACTCATTGGCGAAAATTGCATTTTGCTGACTGTAAAGCCAACTATACCATTTTCAAAATGCTGTTTTTAACTCACAAAAAGATTTATTAACACATACTTTAAAATCTGAACACATATGTTTACTCAGAGTAGTCGTAACAGTTGGTAAACACATCCAAAAGTCACATTAGTTATGTTTATGTATATTCACAACCTTTTAAGTTCATTCCTTCCCTGGAAAATGTCTGAACTTTATTTCTGTGCCAAGCAGGAGCAAATCCATTTTCAGGGTGGAAACAGGTATGGAACACCCCCAAACCTGTTGGGTTATAGGGAAGAGGTTTCCCCAAGTGGAAATATATTTTCCCCATGAATAGAAATTGGATATTAGGTGCATTTGCACTCATGCGGTACATTCTTCCGTGCTAATGTGTATGATGCACATAGGCAGAAATAGGAATTCACTGTTGCTGCTATCCATGCATATTCTTGAAATCTTTGTGAATTTCCAAATAATCAGAAATGTACTCCAGAGTTAGGACAAACACAGGAGTAGACCTTCGATTTACTGCTTGTTTCGTGAATCAAGCCTCAAGTTGGCAGGGAAGCTAACCAGCTTCCAGTTCTTTGCCCTACTGTCTTTCAAAGGCAATCGCAATAGGGAAATCTAATAATTTTTACTCTAAGCCAGTCGCCTGCTGGCCTGCTAAGCCCATAATGCTGATATCACAGAGCCAGACATACATGGGATAAAACAAATACAAGCATGCAAAGGAATAAAGACCCCAGGAAAATGACGGAGACCAGTTTCGGTTGGCAAAAATTATCTTGAAGGTTTATTAGGCAAGGTGATGGGTTGACTCACTGATGATCCAAGGGGAGCCAGCAATGATATGACCTAACCTTGCTGCCTGCCTAATTAGCCAACAAGCACCAGAGCTATACAACACCTAATCCGAAACTTTGATGCCCACCACACACCTGGATCCAAGAAAATGTAGAAACTGCAAAGGGTAGAGGGATACCACACCAGTTCTCAATTGCTCAGACTTACCAGTGTCTAATGGAATAATGGGGCACCATCGCTTTCATCCTGTGGCCCTGCCATAAGGACTCCCAGGTATTGGCACATGGCTCCCCTTTGGGCTCTTCTGGTTGCATTCCGTTGGCAGAGTCCTTGAGATCGCCCTGTATTCACTAAAGAAGGTGGAACACCAGGTGACTGCGGGCATACTAAGCCCCTATCACACCTTGGGAGCGACCTCATATTTCAGGCCTCCCCAGTCCCAGAGCAGAAGGTAGGGGATGTGTAGCCTGTCAGTTTAGTTCATCAAGGTACTCCGGATGTATGACGCAATCACAAATGCTTTCGCAACGCATGCCATTACAATGCGGGCAATACAATGAACACATTGTTACCACACGTTCCATTACCACGCAAGTCATTAAAAGACTTGCCTAAGGGAAGCGCTGGACTTTGGAATAGTATATATTACTCTTCCAACTCCTGTATGTGCAAAAGTAGGAGAGGTGTTGGATTTAAAAATCCAACAACACGTCCCCTACTGCAAGTCGTTGTAACAACTTGCGTGGTAATGGAACGCTTGATAATGGAACGCATACTAACAACATATTTGTTTTATTACCCGCATTGTAATGCTACTGCATAGTTCTGGCTGCATAGTAAAGTCTGCTTCCCAGGTACTCCAGTTCAAAGTTTCATAAAAAGTTTCCAAAATATTTTTTGTTAATCCGAAATGTAAAAAAAAAACAGTGCTGCTTTGGAGGCTGCAACCCTTCCTTTAATTGAGACTTAACAATATCCGAGGTTACATTGTGACTCCCACCAAGGTGAGAGCATGATGTATATGTAAAAGGAGTGGTCAGCAAAGCCAAGATTCTTAAAACCCTATGATTGCTGATGGTTTGGAAAACTCTTGAATCTGGATACTCCCTAGCATCTCTTGGTACTAACCCCTCACTCAGGGAAATGGGTGCATTTATTTTCTGCTGTCACTGTTTTTATATGCACTAATTCTCTCCCATGACTCCTTTTGGTTTCCCACTTTGAATCTACAGCATAAGATTGATGTCCCTATTGCCAGATAACCACCCAATGTTCCCCACTGGATCCTGTGCGTTCATGCTCCTAAACAACAACAAACCTATAGGCAGGAGAACAGCTTCAGGTGGTGTCTGGGGTGTTACACCCCCCAAATAAATATATTTTCTTGTAAAAAGTTGAGTACAGGTGGTTTCAGTCAGACATGGTGAGGTGTCTGTTGGAAGAATATACACACACGGACAAAAATGCACACACACTCTCTCCCTCTCTCTGTTTTGAAAGTTTAAAAAAAATGTTTGATAATTTATAAAATATTGTGCTTTCTCTCAATTAGTACCTCTACCAAACCACATTCCTCTCCCTTTCCACTGCCCCATAAGCTTCTCTCATCCACCTTGCTTGTCATATAATCTATTTTAACATTATATGCTAGCATGATTGTTGGAACATCTGAACCTTACACCTCCCAATCTTGCTGACCAATCTACGTCCCTGTCTATAGTTTCACACACATTGTGCCATCCAGAGCAACATGTTACTCCTTCTCATGCCACCAACCACAGCCTCCTCAGGAACACTTTACAAAGCCTTCACTGAGAAGCCAATTAAACAAGACAATTAACCACTTCCCTCCTCCTCATGGTCTTTTCAATCATTCTTTCATGTTCGAGTTGCCACTCCTAATTAACTCTTTGCGTCTGGAATACCCTTTCACCTCTTTTCTCTTTCCAGTTAAGTAGACATGAGCAGGCCCCTAATAGTTATACCACAAGTACCTTGAGTACTTAAGATGGCACTACTTGTTGATGTGACATGTCAATAACGGAAGCATAATTTGCCACACAGTCTAAACCACGCAGTGTCTGTACAATGCAGTCTGAACAACGACTGTGTCTTTACCGCAGGTTCATTTACCACACAATTCTTTACAACCACTTGCTTTAGGGAACGCATTGTTGGACTGGTGTTGGATTTAAAGTCCAACACCTTCCCTACTATTGTGTAGAATGGAGTTGGAATAGTAAATTATACTATTCGAAGTCCAGTGCTTTCCCTAAGGCAAGGCCTTGTAACGACTTGGGTACTAAAGGAACGCATGGTAACAAGACAGTGCTGCGGTGTTAAGGCTCATGTGGTAAAGGCATGCATAGTTTAGTAATACAACCGCAAATAACCCATTTAGCATAGATTAGTGTGGCATCTTTAGCAGGTGGGAAAAATGACTCTGCAAGCTTTAACTATGGATAGAACTAACGGTTACACAGTGAAATGGTCCCGGGTAGACCCACAACTAACAACAACTAAAATTGTAACTAAAGCACTCCCCTGGATAAACTCCTGCCTTAATGAGGATTCTACCCCAGAGCAAATTATCTCCAGTTTTGGGGAAATCCTCAAAGCTATCAAGAACGAGCTAGTTCGTACCCATAAACTAGGTACCCACTCAGGCCCAAAATGGTTCGACACGGCATGCAGAAAAGCGTTAACCGCCCTTAAGAAAGAAATCCACAATCCACTCAGAGACAAGGAAAAAATAGTCAAGTTAAGATCTGACTATAAGCTGGCTCAAACCAGATGTAAAAAAGAGCTCAAGAATAAACTGTGGGCCCGGCTACACGAGAGCTGCCATATAAAGGACAGCTCTCTGTTCTGGCAGGTAGTAAAATCTCCTTTCATGCAAGAGGCCAACTCCCATCAACACTTGGATGTAGCTGTGTCTGCGGACGAGTGGGTGACACACTTTTCTAAGATCTTTAGTGATCTCCCCCCGGACAGAGCGGCACAATGCAACCAAGTAATTGGGTCTCCAAAAAAAGGGGTGTATCCAATTGATCTATCCTTTACCTTGGAGGAGGTTATACGTGCATTATCCTCCTCAAAAACTGGAAAGGCCCCTGGCCCGGACGGTGTCCCACTAGATATATTCACCTCTAACATCGACTTATGGTCTCCAATTATTTTCCAACTATTGGCGGCCGTGCTAAACACCGGCCTCTTGGATTCCTGGTCCACCTCCATACTTCTTCCTATTTTTAAAAAAGGGGATAGGAACAACCCTGCCTGCTACAGGCCCATTTCCCTCCTGGATTCACTGGGTAAAGTCGCGGGTCGCCTAATCCTTGATCGTTTACAGGATTGGGCGGCAGAAAATAACATCTTTACCGACCTCCAGTATGGATTCCGGGAGGGACTGGGTACCGTAGAACAGGCTCTAAACCTGACACTTTTAATAGGAAAGTATGTGGGAGTCAAACGGGGTAACCTATTCATGGTATACATCGACCTTAGTGCGGCGTTTGATTGTGTAATTCACGCCAAGCTATGGTCTATTTTGGAGGAGTTGGGGGTCGATCCGCCGCTAATCAAATTTTTGCGCGAGCTTTATTCTGAAGCTTCGGCTTGCGTAAGGTTTGGAACAGGTGGCGAATTAACATCCTCCTTCCAAATAACTCGTGGAGTTAGACAGGGCTGTGTCCTTGCTCCCTTCCTGTTTAATTTATACACCAACGGTTTGGAAGCAGCCATGCTTGAAGGGAGCCAGGATTTACCTACCATTAACCACCGCCCCATCCCAGCATTGCTTTATGCTGATGATTCAGTAATCTTCGCTAGATCCTTGGTACAGTTGCAGAAGCAATTGGACAAATACTGTAATTATATGCTCTCACTTGGGTTAAAGGTGAACAAGACCAAGACCTTTATCATGCAAACAGGGCCCAAAGTAAAAAGCTCCAAGCATCTTACCATCGAGCATTCAAAACTAGAACGAGTTAGGGAATACCCCTATCTGGGTATCCTAATAGATGAAGAGTTAACGTGGAAAAGGGCATTGGTAACTAGAAAATTGCTATACCAACGTGCTACCTCTGCCCTCGTTTCATTTTCCAGAAAAATGGGCAAGCCATCCCCCCCCGTACTACTGAAAATCCACCAAGCCAAATGCCAGAGCATTGCTACATACGGAGCTGGTGTATGGGGCTATGCAAACACGGCTGAACTCCAAAAAATCCAAAACAGCTTTGTAAAATATCTGTTGGCCCTCCCTCAGAGCGCCCCCACATACGGTTGCCATATAGAGCTTGGGATTGACTACTTAGCTGATTACATCAAATGTCAACCAATGCTATTATGGCACCGTATCTGGTCTAAGCCGGAATGTCATCTCACTCGTGCCCTAATTTTGGACTGCTTGGGGCTGACCTCCTGGAAAAAGATCCCTTGGTTGGCATACGTTGTTAACTTTCTGAAAGATTTGGATCTTAATCAATACGTATTAGAGCCACCACTAATTAGTGAGCTAAGCAGAAAAACCTTCAAGTGTCACTGCCTCAACCATCTTCGGGAACTTCGTTTGAGCGGCGAAGTACCCAAGCAAACAAACGCGCATATTATGATGGTACAAGTGTCACTAGGTATTCAGCCTTATCTCACTTATCATTTGTCCAATTATGAAAAATATCTATTAACCAGGTTGCGTTTTAATATGTTTTTTCGATTGGTAACCTTCCCAAATCCATCAAACTGGTCTCATGACTTAGAGAAATGTCCTTGTGACAAGGTCTCGCCCCAAACTACTATGCATGTAGTCCTTTTCTGTTTATTCTACGCCGAACCACGTAAACGCTGGGTTTTACCTGTGTTGCGTCAGATGGGGCTGAGGACCTGTCGTCCGGCGTTTCTCGCTTTGCAACAGATAGATTCCCAATATGCGGCAAAGAATCTAGCCATGTATCTGAAATCATGTTTAATAATTCGTAAAGCAATAAGGAATGAAGATCTAATCCCATGAAATTTTGTATCATATAGCTGATTGAAAGTGTACTTTCCCTTCTGTTTTTTCTTCCTCTATCTATTTCTTTTAATGTTTTAGGCTTTTTTAAAATGTATTATAATATTGTAATCAAATCAATACGTATTTTTAAGTGGATATGCTTAAATCATGATGTACTTTTTATGGTTAACAAATTGTCTAACCGAATAAAAGATTTTGAACTGAACTGAACTGACTCTGCAAGCTTTAAGTTGTAAAGGGGAAAGCAGTAGCGTAGTGAGAACCTCAGTATTGTCTACAATATACTAATTTTGAGGTTGCCTGAAGTCTTGACACTTGGAACGGCCCGCTGGCTTCAGTCCGTGAGATAGTTGTAGCCATTATCCGTCTAGGAGTAAAAGGATAGTTCAAGGACTCAGAAAATATTAATGGGGGGGATTGATGTGGAATTCAATTTGGGGAAAGGAGGAATGTTGGGTAACCAATCGGTAAGGATTTTAAGCTTGGAGAGGGATGGGCTTTATTTAATTGAGTGGTCATGAAGGATCAGACCTGCTTGACAAGTGATGTGATGCTGAACCTCCGTACAGCGGGTGGATGGGGACTTGTTGGAGGCTGTTCTGAAAGCTGCTGAGAGTCCAAATAGGATAAAGACGCTCTGATAGTGCTCAGAATTTGAATTGTTTGTACATCCTCATGTAAATCATTTACCAGGAAGTGGGAAATGCCCATGCCTCGCCTAAGCCAGAAGTCAGATTGTCAGCAATTCAAGATACTGTATTTTTGTTGGTATCGTTGCAGGTGTTAAACAACTGTCTAAACTATTTTTTGCAGCTCTAGTAGAGGCCTTCAGTGGGTCAATGCATTTGCTGGAGTTAGGAGGTGGCAGGTAAAAGAGTCGAATCCTGAGACAGTCACTTCCAGCTCTCCAGGAATTCCTCAAGGAAGAAGTCACTGAGGTTGAAGAATAAATCATGCACACGATTGCAATGTGATTGCAGTTTTGTTTGTAGAATCTTTGTGTGTTGTGATATAGCACCAGATTTAGGGCATATCTAACAATTTAGTTTTAGCTCAGTAAAAATGTGGATCAGGTTCCGGAAATTCATAAGAATGTGTTTCGGGGTAGATTACTTATATACTGCAGGTGCGACCTGTGCCTCCGCGGACTGACTTCGTGGGGTGCTGTGTTTGCAAGTATATTATGGTTTTAAAAGTGCCTGCTGTTACGTTGCTTGCCTCCAGCAATTTTCAGGCAACAATAAAAATGTCAAGATAACTCCAGTGATTAATGCTGTTCCTGCAGGGAGATGGAGTTTTAGCAAAAGTTTTGACTCATCATAATGTAGCACATAGGGTAAATATGCCTGCTGTAAAGAACATGTACCATGCAGATAACAAAGTGCACATAATGTAAATAGTTCAGTGGGTTATTACTTTTGTCAGAGAGATCCTTTTGTTACCTGCAGTTTAGAAGTTAAAAACCTAATATAGAGCAGTGAGCAATTAACTGTCATCAAAGAGCTGCATGCTAACCATAAGGTATTGATTAGAGCTCTATGAATCCCCCCCCCCAGTCTTTCATTATCCTTATGTTGCAAAAAGGGTACAACACCAGAGAACTAGTGTTATGGTTTAAATTCTGAGTTTGTGCTTTTCGAGACCTAGCGCTCGAACTATTTATTTATTTATTTATTTATTTATTTATTGGTATTTGTAAAGCGCAGCATATACCCTGGGGTGTCTTGGCGCTGAATAATTTGCCGGCTGGGTGAAACTGCCTTGCTCTGATGATTATTCTATACCTGGAATCATTTAGTAGATTATTTATTAAACAGCCATGTTTTTAATTTTTTGCGGAATTGGAGTAGCGTGGGACATGCCCTAATGTCCTGGGGTAAAGTATTCCAAAGTTTGGAAGCCGCCACTACAAACCGTCGGTCTCCCCACATCACAGTTTTGGTGCGAGGTACCATAAGTTGGTTACTGTTGGTAGAGCGCAGTTGGCGTGTGGGTTGGTACGGTCGTAGATGGTCTTTAAGGAACTGTGGGCCCTGTTTGTTTAGGACTTTGTACACAATGCACTGGGATTTGAATCTGGCTCTATTCTGAATCGTCAACCAGTGTAGTTTGGGAATGGCATTGGATAGAGGAGCAAACTTTGGAATTCCCAGAATGAGACGTGCTGCTGCGTTCTGTATAGTCTGCAGTTTTTTTAGGACTCTTACTTGGGCGTTGATAAAGAGCCCATTACAATAATCTAAGGATGTCAGAACTAATGAGCTCACCAGAGTTTTAATGGCGGTGGTAGGAAGATAGGGACTTATCTTTCGGATCATGCGCAGTTTATGGTGGGCAACTGAGGCCACTTTGCTGGCATGGTCCATAAAATTCAGATGGTTGTCAAAAATTATTCCTAAATTCCTTACTTTAGTCACTGGATTAGGGGGGGGCACCAAAAGTTTGGGGCCACCACGAAGTAGGCCATTCTGGTGAGAGTTGTCCAAAAATCATAACTTCGGTTTTTTCCGAGTTTAGTTTTAGGCAATTTGCTGCCATCCATTCCCCTAGTTCTGTCAGTCCTCTCTGGAACCTTTTAGCTACCTCCTCGCCATCACCCCTTATAGCCAGCACCAATTGTGTGTCGTCCGCGTAGGAGGTTAGGCTCATCCCATGTGCCTTGATGACATTGGCCAGGTCCGACACATATATATTAAAAAGTGCCGGACTCAGGGATGAGCCTTGAGGTACCCCACACGGTTGTGACAATTTGGCAGATTGATAGGGGCCCAAAGAGACAGCCTGCGTTCTCTCCGAGAGAAAGGAGGCGAGGAGAGCTCTTGCCGTGGAGGAGATGCCTATTTTTCCGACACGGCCGACCAAAGTACCATGGTCGACCGTGTCAAAAGCTGCTGAGAGGTCCAGCAGTACCAACACCGCTGTTCCGCCTTGGACTCTTATTGTTCTTATGTCTTCAGTTGCTTTAATAAGGGCAGTTTCAGTCCCATGGTATTTCCTAAATCCATACTGAGTATCATCTAGCTTCTTGTGGGTTTCTATATACTCAGTTAACTATACTGCCTACGAGTAGGGATGGCATGTGACTCCTACCCCTTGTAGTCCTCTGTCTTATGTAACATTTTTCATACACTGATTTACACCCCCATGATTCAATGTTTCTGTGTAATGTGTGTGTGATGCAAAGTGCTCTGACACACTACACTGGTATGAGTAGCGGTGGCGCTATAAAACAAACTAAATGCATCTGAGAGAGAGTGCGTGGTTATGGAGACTTGAGGGGCCCTTTTAAAGGGTGGTTGTGAGGGATACGTGGTGAAAGTGGTCATTGAGGGGCACCAACAAACACTGTCGCACATGGCGGCACCAGCACTAAAGCCCTGATGTACAGAAAAAGAAGTGCTATACTGAGACAAGTGCAAGGCAAGGTACTCAAGACGGAATAGACCGAGTCCCTGCTCAAATATTGGACTGTGTAATGAGGGACAGCATCCACCATAAAGGATCCTGCCCCAAGCTCAGCAGCCTGATCCCAGGTCTGAGGAGCCGTTTCTCAAGGAGTGTTGACCTTCCAGCTCAAGCAAATGGAGATATATTTACAGAAGGATTTGCACACATCTGACCGTGGGGCAAACTTCGACTCGCTCTCGATGACAGCGTTTGCCCAGAGATGGCTGCCTTTTTTTATAGGTGTGCCCCCCATACCTCTGATTCCCTTTCCATCTTTCCCATAGCCATTTCACTACCTACAACTGCTGCTCTGATTAATTAGGCGCTGAGGGCAGGTGCTGAAATGTCCCTCAGCAAGAATGAAGCGGCACAATATATGTATACCATACAGAAGGCCATACTGGCTGAGGAAAAGAAAAATAGGGGTGGTTTATAATGGAACACATGGAGATGGGGAAACGTGCTCTAGAAGTAGAGAGATTAAAGACGGAAGTGGCGAAGGCTACCCTACAACACCAGTAATCACAACAGTGGTAGCCCCTGTGAATTATCTCCCCCTTTTTTTGTGAACCACTTTCTAGAATCTTATTCATCAGATTTGCGGCTGCATCTTGCCTTGCTGACACCCAGATTGTAGAATAAAGCAGTTATCTTTGACAACAGATTGGAAGGTTGCCAACAAGGTACACCAATAGAAAAATTGGGTGGACTGACACGTAAGAAGGATGACATTCAGAAACAGTACCCTCAGAGATCCTCTAGCAGGTCTTCCAGGCCTGAGGGATGAAAGATTTAGATGAAACTCTAGAATAGTGGCCCCATCAGGACCAACACCGAAGACCAGCAAACACCAAGATAGTCAGCAAGAATCAAAGTGGTGCTGGTATTGCATGGACAAGTCTCGCAGGAGAGGAAACGCTAGGAGTCCTGCATGTCGCTAATTGACTTGATGTCTGACAATATGCTGAGCGAATCACAGCATTCCCGGATATAGGGACCGAGGGCCCTGACATCCTCCTGCATGCACCTGAAACACCCATCAGACTTGCAACCGCCTATAGACATGGCAGGCTCTCGAGCTGATATCACACTGGAAGATAACATAGATATTCTACCTTCCACGGTATTACAGCAAAGAGCCGCCATTTCCCTGTAGAATGAGGAAGTGAATTCGATGTAAAACATGTTCCTGTTTGGCTTGAAGGGAAAGGCCAACTGTGTCAACTGAGCAGAGAAAGCTATGCTGCAGACTATGATTAGCTTGTGGAATCAGGCCACCTGGGCCAGATAATAAAGCAAAATGGGCCAAATTAAACAAACGCCTATGACAGCAAAAATAAACAAATATGTGGTTTCATGGCTGCCCTTGTTATTCTATATAAGCGTCATTATATTTTCTACGTGTTTTTATTCCACTCTTGTGGTGTTTGTCATCTTCTACTTAACATCCTCTCATTCCTTGTTTTTGAAATGTGTCTGTCTTTCTTTTGATTGTACACTTTATCCTACGCTCTCAGTTCATGCTAATACCCTCTAAGCACACTCTCTAGAGCGAGGCTCAGGGAAACAGCTACACAAACTGGAGGCAACTGGGACGCTTAAAACACAGGGTGTCACTGACCACAAAGAGAGGTGTCAGGAAGTGACCAGCTGCTGCTGGGCCATTGCTTCCCCTTCGTCGCCTGAAATATCTTCAGGCCCTCATTACATGTATTGCAGGCAAACCTCATATGTCATACCATCCTCAGAACTATCAATACTGCAGGGCTCGGTAATGACAGGATGCAGTTTTATTACATTGTTACATACTCCCCCCGAGGAATTGCCATGCACATTAGTATTTCTGTAACAATTTACATAGCTTTTCCTTTCATTTGTCCATCTTGTTCATGGTGATACGTGCATGGGGATATGACTCTGACGTGTGGTGTTCCTGCAAATCTTGCAAACCTGATGCAACTGTAGGGTGCCATTTAGAGTTGAATTGGGATAATCGTATTACTCTAAGAGCATCCTCAAATCCCCCTTAGCTCAAAAAGAACCTTTTTCAGTCTTGAACAGCGTTAAAGCCCCTTGTGGACCCTTTTATGGAGTTCCAGGGCAAATTAAGCGCTGGAGTTAGCTCCTTCCTTCAAGGTATGCCAGATGCGGCTCCTGGCATGTTGTAGAACATCTAACATCCTGTTCGAAACCTGGAAAAGTTGACAGTCAGCATCAGCAACCCAGGCAGATAAGAGAGCTTGGCTGCCACGGTTGTGAGATCCCAGATTCTGCAAAAAAATTGTTAGCACAGCGGCCTGGATTCAGCTTTCATACTTACAGAATGTGTGTTTTCCACAAGTTCAACTCTGGCACCTGTTTCAGGCAGTTTCTGACTTTCATGTATTCTTCCTTCACTGGTTTAGTTACAGTTTTTGTCTCACAGGGGCAGAAAGAGGCTTAGGTGGAGTTGGGAGTGTCCTATCATAGAAGACCAGAAACATAGGCACTTAACTTCCACTGAAGCCATTAGGCGTAACTCACCTAAGAAACAATGAGCCAGGGGGTTTCTCTCACTTCAAAAAGACCGTCTGTCACACTTCTTTCACAAACCAGGATCTGGTCCGATTCAAAAGACTTCAGTAATGCTTCAGACAGCTCTGCATTCACATTGACGCACGTGGCTCTCGCCTACCGCCATCTTATGTGCCGCACTAGTTCATGAAATCCAAATAAATTCCTGGGTTACCACAATTATATGCAGCTCACATTCTACAGCACATCCATAACTACACACGTGTGCCAGCCATATCCCACATGGATTGCGTGAAAGACCAATTTAAAACAAGCAAGGCCAGAAGAGAACTCTAAACCAAAGCACACAGCAGCTGACCAAGGTTTCGCACATCAACTTTGTCTGTTTCAAAAATGTTTGGTGGTGCAGCTACTCTCACCATCCGCTGCCAAGGATGTCTGTCAGAGCAATAGTACAAGAGAATAGAGAGGCGCACTCGATGAAGTCAATAGTACAAAAAGTTCATTAAATGTGTTAATCTTCTGTTCTTTTCTTTAATGTATTCTTTATTTTCCTTTTAAAATACAACGGCACAGCCAACGCGTTTCATTCCCTTTCGTGCCTAGGGAATTTCATCAGGGCATATATTAGATAGTCAGGTGGGTACGATAGTCCTAGATGTGGTTGCACCTAGGAAGCTGATGTAGAAGAATGATCACAATTGACCTCAAAGTATTCCTGAATAAACGTGGCACTTAATTCCAAATGGAATGGTGGTTCGAGTCCCCCAAGTTAGCTGTGATGTTAGATTGAGAAAGTCGAGAAGTATATTTATCCTGGACCCCTTAAAGGAACGGCAAGGCGGGGGGGGGGTCAGCATGCTCAGGATAATAACAGGGGTGTAGAATAGTTACGATAGAGTTCGTACGGTACGGTACCTATGATAAGGTCTCCGTAGTCCACCGCTCCTCCCCATGGATTACTGGAAGCGAACTCTCTCAGGCCGGCAACAGGTAAAAATGCCTATCCTGACACCTTAGCATGTGGTTTACTCCCCTGTCAGTCTTCTACAGCCCCTTGAGCTGATGATAGCAACATGTGCATTTGTTAATAGTAGTAGATTTGCGAGTCAGCCACCTGGTCACAGCCTCTGCATTTCCACGCAAGCATCTCTTTTAACTCCTTCGACGCTCATGACGAGCTCAGCTCGTCTTGAACAATGGGAAAACCAAAAGCTCAGCACAGGAGGAAAATAACACTAGCATCGATGGTGTTAAAGGCAAACACAGAGGAGGGGAGGAAACACGTCTTTGTTCTTAGAAATGTGTTCACAAATAAGAACTTCAGTGATTTTTAAGAAAAAGTTCAAAAGCGCCAACAATGCAATACGAATGGCTGTTTACAAAAGAAATGGAATGAATGAAAGAATTTGTAGAATTGTAATCACGAGTCACATCAATAACATTGCCAACATGCTAAACTATTTTGACAGAATGAGCATCGTAAAGTTCAGAGAGGAACTTTAGGTACAAAAGGGAGAGTTATAATACTGTGAAATATTAGATTGATGAGAGAGGTAGTGAAAATCACCATGAAAGTAGATGAAGAATATGGTAATCCAAGTTAGTTGTGTAAAAATAATACACGTTTTGACAAACTCATCAGAAGTATTGTGACCCGCAGTGCTGTGAGCAGTGTTTAATTTATAGCAAAACAATAGGTAGGGACATTGCCTGCAATCACCCACTGCTGCTGCTGGTGGTGCCCCCTGCCACCACCATTAGTGCCCGGGTCCCACCACTGTCAAGTGATCTGGTGGTTTCAAGAAGTGCAGCTCCGCAGCAGATCGTAAACATAGTTTCAAGAAGTGCAGCTCTGCTGCAGATCGTAAACAAAGTTTCAAGAAGTGCAGCTCTGCTGCAGATCGTAAACAAAGTTTCAAGAAGTGCAGCTGTGCTGCAGATTGTAAACAAAGTTTCAAGAAGTGCAGCTCTGCTGCAGATTGTAAACATAGTTTCATGAACTGACGTTCTGCTATAGACTGTAAGCATACTTTAATGAAGTGCAGCTCTGCTGCAGATTGTAAACATAGTTTCATGAACTGACGTACTGCTATAGACTGTAAGCATACTTTCATGAAGTGCAGCTCTGCTGCAGATTGTAAAGATAGTTTCATGAAGTGCAGCTCTGCTATAGACTGTAAGCATACTTTCATGAAGTGCAGCTCTGCTGCAGATTGTAAAGATAGTTTCATGAAGTGCAGCTCTGCTATAGACTGTAAGCATACTATCACAAAGTGCTACTCTGCTGCAAACTGTAAACATACTTTCAAGAACTAAAACTCTGCTGCAGACCGTAAACATACTTTTATGAAATGAAGCTCTGCTGGAGATTGTAAAAAATACTTTCAGGAAAATACTCTAAAATTCAAAATCAGTGAGAGTACCTTTTCAGACTTTATTAATATTCATTTAGAGTGTAATTGCTAGCTGTTCTTCCGTTAGCTGCTTTTGTCTTAAAACCCCTCATCAAGGAAAGAAAAGGGCAGAGTGTGGGAGGCCTCACTGGGCTTTATCTGTTGTCTGTCCTAGTGGGCAATTGCTAGATCAGAGTCAGCCAGTTGTCTCCAGTCTGTCAGGATCCTTACTTGACTGCCATGCACAGCCAACAGGCAATATCATTATTGCTATTCATGCTAATAACAGAAATCATAATCTGGGCAATTCAGGCCTCACTTTTTGGGGCGGTGGGGAACTGTAGTGCAAGCAGTCACATTGCCATAATGCTGTGGCATATTCTGTGAGGCCTCTCATTGGCATACAACTTGGAGGTGATGCTAAGAGAAGTATAAATCACCCCAAACAACTGGTGCTCTGCTACCCCCATGCCACCCTGTATCACATAATGCTTCTCCAGAGCTGACTGCTCGAGGGCCCCGGAGCAGTGCAAAAGCTCTGTACCCATGTGCACCTCACATTGCCCAACTATGCCAGCCCCTCATTCTGTGCATCAGTCTAAGCTTTTAACCATGCCACCCAGTGCTGGCTTCACTGATCACCACTGCTGGCTCCTCCCATTGCCCACCTGTGTAATCTTCTTACCCTACTTCCATGGTTGGTAAATTTGGTACCTTTATTTTGGGTAAAATAACACATCTAGAGCCCGATGTAGGTCATTCTGATTTACCTACTCTTAAATACCGAATCATACCGATTCGGTATTTAAGAGTAGTAAATTGGAAGTAGGCAGATGTAGGTAATTTTTCTTTTACAATTACCGATTCTGTAAGATTCGGTATTTACCGATTCGGTAAATACTGAATCAATATTTCTCATTGGGGAATGGGAAATACCGAATTCTGGCAGGGGGAACGGGGTGTCATTTTGACACTCTGTAGCACCCCAATTGCAGGCTTGTGTGCCATGTGGCACACAAACATGCCCTAAGGGCATGTCTGTGTGTCACATGGCATAGGTGTACATGCACAGATGTGCATGTACACTGGAATTCGGTATTTTACCACCCAATAGGATTGGGTGGTAAATACCGACTCCTAAAGGGCCTGTGGCACTCCTTGAAGTGCCAGCTACATCTGGAATTGCCGATTCGGTAAATATACCGAGTCGGTAATTTACCGAATCTGTAAATTTACCGATTCGGTAAATTTACAGATTCGGTTAAATTCGGGCCCCCTACATCTCAAAAACCAATTACCGGTCAGTAACGGCCGAAATCGGGCGTTACCGACCGGTAATTGGCAACCTACACCTGGACCTTAGTTTACAGCTCTTACAGATGGTAAAAACTGAGCTACGAAGCCGATGCAAGTACAAAAATATCATCCTACAAAAATATCATAGTTTTAATATTGACTACTACAATATCATGAAGGTAAGTATATATAAGCGAGTGTACATTTACTCATCTCCTAATTTTACATCTACTTACCTTTTTATAAGTATGCATATATAGGAAGCGATGCAGAATAATGGATAAACAGAACTATACCACAATTGGGAGATAGCTAGATCTTTACTCATAAATCATAGTTTTTGTGATATGGTACATCCATGCATCCGTTTTAGAGAAATTAAGTTTTATAATATAGAAATACCTGGACAGTTGGTCCCACTGGAGTACCCTGGTACTCTTGTGGTAACCCAAATAAAAAAAAAAGCATTGTGATTGGATGAGAGTGCTTTTTTCCCTCCAGTCACTTTGGTCCCGCAGGACTCAGTCCCCATATCTTGTGTTTTGAAGAAAAAAAATGTTGGCATACCCCCAATCCCCTGGCCCTTGTGAGGAGGAGGGTGGGTCCTTCTGAGCCAAATTTTATATAATAATTTGTGCCATGGGTCTACTGATGCTCCCATGCCACCCAGCGCAGCTCTCTGTGTGACACTGCCAGACTCTCGTGAGAGCAGTGGTACTGTGAGACCATGCACGCATCAACAAGTGAAGCTTGTGTGATTTCGCAATACCCAGATGGAGCTACAGCTGCAGTATCACAAGAGTACCACAGCACTGCAAATAAATACAAAAATAAAAAACTAAACAACAAGAAAAATGTGGGGTGGGGGTTTGTGGGTGATTGGCCCAAGCCCATTGCAATACAAGGCCTAAAGGGATACTCATTTAGAGAGTTGGGTGAATATTATAAAAAAAACTCAACAATCCACTGATAAAATCAAATGTTAAAATAACTTTATAGTTAGGTATGGTAATAAGACTTTCCTTTACGTTAAAATAAAACTCAGAAATTCAGTGAAAAAAAGTACATTTAAAGTGACGCTATACTTACGTCTTGTAATAATTTAAAAACTAATGCTTACATTCACCATGTTATACTTTACTGACCTAACTATAACTTGCACTCCCACAATGCATTGCTTACATCACATATTACATTACTCATGACATTTTAAATGCCATTGATGTCATCATTGATATTTTTTTAACCAATTTTATTGATGACTTCACTAATGACATCTCCATCACTGGGAGACCAATTTCCCAAATCTCCCAAAGTGCATATGTTCTGTCACTTATGATTTCATCTCTGCATATTGTACCAGTTGTGGCAAATGTGTAGGGTGTTTTTGTCAAACTTCGCACATTTGATTTGTGGTATGTGGATTCAGCAGTGATGTCATCAGCAATGGTGTTGTGTAATGTGATGTCTTGTATGATGCCTCGACCACCAAGGAAGCATATGACCATCAGATACATCCGGAGGACAGTTTGTGTTGGATTTCTCTTTAGTGGTACTTTTCAAAACTTTTGTATTTCTGGTGAAATCCATAATGTCAATTGAACTGACAGTTTCTAACCAATGCACATAAGTGTCTTATCTTTATATTTTTCTGTCTGTCTCTCACATAAACTATCACATTCTCTGAGGAAACCATGTTATGCATCTGGTGCATCTTCCAGGAGAAAACCTAGGAAACCCTCTTTACAAAGTGCAAAACCTGAGGGATGGCCTCAATCAAACCTCAAACCCGATTGACTAAAGTCGGGAACCTCTTGTCATTTTGTAAATAAGTTATCCTGGCTCAGACTCTTCTTCTCGTCCTAAAACACAGCTCTTTACCTAAGGATGTTGAATTTATTGAGTTAACCTAAAGCCTTGTTCCCCCAAACCTCCCAGGTCCTTCATTCTGTATTATCAATTAATGCAAATCACTGTTACTTGGCCCATGGGAAGTCCGTCTTTTGGTCCTGCATCTAGTCCTAAATGGCAGCGGCTAGACTTGGGGCCATGCCTTTTTTAAGGCAGTGGTTTGTGGCTGGTGGCAGGGCAGACCTGCTTTCCTTTTGGGGAGGTGAGGAGAGTTTTCTGTTCCCCAATGCGAATGTCCGCAGGTGGGCAGCCACCCACAGGCGTACATTGCAGACAGAACAACTCCGCAGTTAAGCCCAGGGCAGTATCTCTGGCCCGAAGTTTTTGGGTCTTGTGTTAGCAGACCTGATCATTTTGAGTCTAGAGACACCAAGAAACTAGTAGCCTGTTATAGAGGAGCCCCTCCAGGGAGGTACTACTCGCATGAATTACAATTGGGGCCATTGGGTGCACAGTGAGATCAATCGTAAAGTGGGACATTTCGTGATGGTGACATACCTCTGAAACTAAATAGGGATAAGAGAACATGTAAGCAAGCCCCGTATTCAATGATGTGTACCCCACCAGCTCACCCCCGTTATCCAACAGGCTGGTACCTCTTAAAGGCAGTAGATGCTGGGGAAAAGTCAGTCACTTGTCAGGCAGCCGCTATGTGACCACCTCTGCCCGTACCCACTGGCCTGTCCAGCAATCTCCGGGTGTCCCTGCAGGCTGAGGCTAGCCTGCTGCCGGAGAAACGCATTCTGTCCCCATTCCCTTAAATAATAGATAAACCCTGAGGTTAAACACGACAGCTCCGTCACGAGGCGGCTCCTGTGTTTGCTGAGTGTCCCCCAGGGATCAAGGCGGGCAGGAGCTTTCTACAGCATGACAAGCCCCGGGGGGCCTGTTTCTTAAACACATCGACACCTCTGCGCAGTCTTAATAAACACACAACAGCTGCAGAACCGCGGCTTGTCAAGAGGAACACAATCAATAAAGCAACAACAAAATGAATCAATGAGCCGAGAAACCGATTTTACTGCCTGTGAGAGCTCCGCCGGAAGCATGACGTGAGGCTCAGGGTCGGACTGGCCTATAGGGCGACCAGGCAGTGTCCTCTGGACTGGTCTGACAGTTCAGTCTGCAGTTTTTAGTAGTTAGTAGGCCTGTTTAATGGGCAGGTGGGCCGGTTTTTATTGTTGATTTCCCTGATATTAGCACAAGCATTGCCTGCAGCAAACATAAAAGCAACCAGCCGCCCCTCCCTTGCAAAACACTTATAGAGCATGTCTTGACAAGTTCAGAACTGGCCTGAATTGTAAATTTGGCTACTTGCTTGGTGACCTGGTTCACTACTGGGGGCCACTTTTATTTAAGTCCCAGGGGCCCATCTTTTTGTCGGATCTGACCCTGGAGACAGTCCTGCTGCTGGTAGGGTTGGGTCCCAGCGAGGAGTTTTACACTCACTTCCGCAGCCTAGCAATTAGCCAAGGACAGACCTCCCAGCATGCCGAGGGTAGGGGGAGGGGCATTATGGGTCTACGCAAAAGACCCAATCCAGCGTATTATTATGTTTATCCTTTTTGTAAGCGCCAAACACAAAGGGCCTTATTTATGAAGGACTTGCGCCGCCGGTGCGTCACTTTTAACATGGGAAAAGTGACACACCGATGGCGCAAGGCTTTCATAAATGAGGCCCAAAATGTATTGTTGTGATAGCAAAGAACACAACACATTTCTCAGCTGCAGAAAGTTCCAGCTTCTGAATGACAGCTGTCACGCTGACAGGCCCTGGTTTGAGAATGTCACAACTGAACTCTGACAAGTTACGTAAAGCAAAATGATTGGGGCTCCCTGGAGATGATGGAGAGGGTCCCCTGAGACTCCAACATTTCACGACCATCCAGTGTCTTTGAAGTAACTGGGGTCCGCTGATGCCCTCCCCCCCAATGGCGAGGAATACCTAGGTGGCATGGGCTTCACTCTGAATGCCAAAATGAACTAGGGCAGTTGAATTACTACTTTGAATTGTGCTTAGGGTGTGTTAGTGGAAATAAATGATGGGACGATCATACATGACAACATTTTCAAACTGGGAAGTGGGAGATTGTGGAAAAAAACGGGGAATGTATTTCCCCAACTGGGGCAGAGGCAGTTTTTAGGCGCAAGACACTTATAGCCGTTTTTTGCTTCAAAAATCAGGAATCTACTGCCTGAATCGGGGCGGTTGGCATGCATGGACTATATCTCTATACTGGTGAAGGGTGCTTATGAGTTATATTGTTCATTAAATACGTATACAGTAACTCAACTATTCTCTTCGAGAGGGAAATAAAAGGTTTCTCATACCTAAATTCATTGGGAGTCAACCAATTATTTTAATATTATTTTTTAATGTTATGTCATGCAGTTTTTGTAAAGTGTATCTAGGCACTGTAGGTTCTTAGGCAGACTGCTGTATGATATCGTAGATCTAGCTAAAAAGGCATCTTCGCTCTGGGTAGGATATTCTCCTTGGCCGGTGTCTGGGTGCTGTGGTTTGCAGTGTGATCATCTTCTTGACAGTGGTCTTATAGGCGTGTAGTGGAAGGGAGACTTGTCATTTACATTTACATCTTCCAACCCATGCCATGCAGGGTCGTAGGGGCCACCAGGGAACTGCCTCAATCACTTCCAACCCTGGCGGCTTCACCGATATTTCATGTAGACTGCGCGTCAGCAGCGGGAGGTAGGCGGAGGACAGTATTTGCGCAGCTGTACTGTGAACGTGTGCGTAGATCTTCACATCTCAGAGAGCGCAATATGTCACCTAAATGAGTCGCCATGGGGCTATGTCTTGCTTCTGGCCACTGCCCTCTCCGAAGCCACAATAGAGCGTGCATGGGACCTAGGGGAGAAGGGTAGCTCCCCTTGACACCTTTCTGACTTCTGATTGGCCATTTTCAGCCTGGGTGAGGTACAGGTATGTGGCCCTCAGTGGGTGCCAGCTTTATAACTTCCTTAAAAATATATTAAAAAAATAAATAAATAAGTATAGCTTGTCAGAGAACAGAGGCCTGTAACTTTTCATGGAACGTTAAAAAGTCTTTCTCAGATGCTCAAATGGGTAAGGAATGGAGATACACCTGATGGAGAGAAGCCATTATAAGGTAGAATTTGTGACCTCTGGTGCAGTAAGCTCTAGATATGAGCAGTGTCTCTGACAATTGTTGAATTTTCACTCCTTGATTAACCTCACTTTCGCTTTTACTCAACCGAAGACGCCTTTTGGATGCCTTTCACGAATATCCAATGTAGGAACCTTTCGACTGTGTCTACACATGGCAATTGGAACTGAAAGGGTTTGCTTCCAGGTCGGATCCTATGCCCGACAGTACCCACTCACCTCCGCCCCACCCATGATTCGAGGCTGTGCATCATGCAATGCAGCCTCTGTGAGTGCTAGCACAGGGGATAACATCAGCAACAGGCCAATTATTGTAGCTATGGCGCTGCATTGTTTTCTCCCTTGTGCTGCACTGCGTGGAAAATTAGTAAATCTTGGCCTGCTTTCAGAGAGCATTGTCGCCAGGAGATTTTTTATGAGAAGCTTATTAGTAAGAAAAAGGAACTTGGACCTGCTCCAACAGGGGAAACAACCATCACATCGCGGTCATTTTAAAGCATGCCATTACAACGCGGATAGCACAATGCAGATACCATTACAACACGTTACCATTACAACGCAAACCTTTACCAAGCATATGCCTTTAAAATGCTTGTCTTTACAATGAATTTTATTGTAAAGGCATGAATGGTAAAGGAATATGTATTTTAAATGTAAGTACTAGGTAAGTATGGGCTTTTAAGGTTTAGGGAGGGTATGGGTTTTTTGGGTGGCAAGGGTATTTTTAGGGGTTAGGTTGGGAATGAGTTTTGGGTAGCAAGGGTATTTTTAGGGTTTAGAATGGGTATGGGCATTGGGTGGCAAGGGTATTTTTAGGGTATATGTTTTTGGATTGTGGGGTTCATGGCTATATATATATATATATATATACACACACACACGCACACACATCTTTTTAATAAATAATGTGTGTGGAAATATATTAAAAACATACAAATATACATATAAATCCATTTGTGTTTGTGTGTGTATATATATATATATATATGTGTATGTATGTATGTATATATATATATATATATATATATATATATATATATATATATATATATATATCCACCAAAGTCCACAATTGTCGTGCGCTCTGAGTAAATACACACTCTGCCCTGGTACAGTAATCCATAAAGGTGTTTAATCTCACAACATGTTTCAACTTCCTACGAAGCCTTGTTCATGTGAACAAGGCTTTGTAGGAAGTTGAAACACGTTGTGTATTTACTGAGAGTGCACAACATCTGTGGACTTTGGTAGATTGATTAGCCGGCGCGCTCCGCCGGCATTCGCGCCACTTCTCTTGGGTTCCTGGCGGTCGGAAGGAGCATGAAAGACTGTGAATATATATGTATGTATATATATATATATATATATATATTAGCAGCCCGCCCCAGCGTTGCCTGGGGCAGAAAGGAGCTGGGGGCAGTACACCCGCTCCCGCCCGACCCCCTCCCGTCCCGACTCCCTCCCGCCCCGACTCCTCCCGCCTGCCCCTCTGTACACACCCGCTCCCCTCCCGCCCCGACTCCCTCCCGCCCTGATTTTAAGGTTTACTTACCTCAGCTGCCGCTCCGCTCCTCTTCGCCATGACGCGCCCGCGCTCCTCACTTCACCGCAGCTCCATGTCTGCCGGTCCAACACGTCGTCATCACGCACGTCGCGTCACGGCCAGTGCTAGGTCCCGGCCGGCGCTACTTTCAGGGGAATACTTTGTTTAGAAACGTAATTTTTTTTATTTACTTTTTTAAAAAAAATTATATAGCCTATGTCCATCTACACACCCTGACATTTTCATAGATGTATCGGGTGTGTAGATTGGCGCTTTGGTTCCCGAGTTTACCTGGCCAAAAGGTGCAAGTTCTCTCTTTATAATAGTAGTATAGATATATATATATATATATCGAAAAGTATCTTCTCCCGAAAGAAAAGAGCAGGCACCCGAAGAGGAACGTGAAGAAATGCTTTATTGAGGGTTCTTGTTGGGCGGATGCATTTCGGCATGTCGTGCCTTCTTCAGCGCCTCCCTCACACAGTGTTTCCTCTGCCGTTGTGACGAGTGCAATCCTATCTCGTTTTAATTCACCCTGCTCCGCCCCCTGATGCTGATGCGGCTCACCTGTGCAGTTCTCCAGTAGCGGACTACACCGACCATAATGCCGCTGTAAGGTGCATTTTGATCCAGTGAAGCCTGGGGAGGGAAGGCACTCGGGGAACAGGGAAACTTGACAGGCACAGCGCTAGAGGAAACCACGGAGGTAACAGGAGTCCCGCAATCAGCGCTTTCCTCGGGTCCTCTTCGTAACCGCCGCCACCCTTCTGCCAAGTGTCCATCACGGGGGCTAACATGACGGTGCATGTCGTCCAAAATTGCAGGTGAAATACCTACAAACCGCCGTCTCCTCCTGGCGTAGTGGTGGATCTGGACTTAAGTGCAACCACACTGAAAAGTTCAAAGCCCCGTAGAGCAGCCAGGAAGTCCAGACCTCTTTATGCGGCGGGGATGCACAGGGATGCGCACTATATATATATACTAGCCGGCCAGTAGTATATTGTTTTGCTCCGATTCACAGTGCACTACTAATGCACTTAAGAGTGCGCGTTCAGTAGTGTATGAACTCAAGTTTCCCTACTTTATTTTTCCTTGCAATATTATATAGCGCGAACTCGACAACATGGCATGGGCACAATTGCCATTACAGAAGAACACATTCATTTGTGGTAGGCACAGGGAGACAAAGCGACTTGCCTGGAATCACAGGATGTTAAGCTGATGCCGAGAATCGAACGTAGCTCCCCAGCTCTAAAGTTAGCAATTCTAGAACTTGTGGCGGGAGGTGTGTCTAAAAGTGTATGTTGGTGCTGGCCATCAATGAGAGAGACCTGTGCATTTTTTAAATAGGTGATAAAAAATATGAGTATGTTGCTGGATATGTGGGCCTCCGTGCCACCAATGTACGTAATGGGGGAGGGTAAACACCCACTATTCCGTAACTTTCTTTCCGCATACCATCACTCCGCATACTTTCATTACGAAAGTACCATGACTCCGCAATGCCATTATAACGCAAGGCATTACATTTTATATGCTTTTACCACGCATACATTTACAACGAAATTTGTTGTAAATGCATGAATGGTAAAAGCATGTTTTTTAAAAATGTTTAGATATGGTAAGTATGGGTATAGGGTATATGTTTTGGGGTACTGAGGTATATGTTTTGGGGTGTTTGAGTATTTTAAGGGTTCAGATATAGTTTTGGGTTATGGGGTACAGGGTGGGTTTAGGGATAGGTATGGGTTTTGGGGTAAAGGGGTATTCTTAGGGTTCAGGGCTAGGTTTGGTTTTTAGGGTATAGGGGTATTTTTAGGGTTCAGGGGTAGGTTTGGGTTTAGGGGTACAGGGTTATTTTAAGGGGTTCAGGGCTAGGTTTGAGGGTACCGGGGTATTTTTAGAGTTCAGGGGTAGGTTTAGGTTTTGGGGTACAGGGGTATTTTAAGGGTTCGGGGCTAGGTTTGGGTTTTGGGGTACAGGGGTATTTTAGGGTTCAGGGGTAGGTTTGGGTTTTGGGGTACAGTGGTATTTTAAGGGTTAAGGGTTAGGTTTGGGTTTTGGGGTACAGGGGTATTTTTAGGGTTTAGGGATAAGTTTGGGTTTTGGGGTACAGGGTAGCAGGGGTATTTAAAGGGAGCAGGGTGGGATTAGCACAAAATATGAGACATGGCATGAAGGGCGGAACGTACCACACGCCCCCAGCGTTTGTCACGTCCCCAGCACACGCCCACAGCACAACGCAGACACGTCCAAAAGGGACTACTTTGCTGGCACGGTTCTTTTACCTTTTAAATGTATATGGTGGGTGTCTTCATAGCCTATGTCCTTCTGCTGCAACTGCCCTTTCCAACGCTGTATTGGACGTTGTGATTGGCGCTGTGGTTCCTGAGATTACCCACCTCAAAGGTTTGGGCTCTCTCTTTATTATATTACTAGCAGACCGCCCCAGCGTTGCCTGGGGCAGAAAGGGGCTGGGGCAGTACACTCGCTCCTGCCCCGACCCCCTCCCGTCCCGACTCCCTCCCGCCCCCACTCCTCCCGCCTGCTCCTCTGTACACACCCGCTCCCCTCCCGCCCCGACTCCCTCCCGCTCCGACTCCCTCCCACCCTGATTTGAAGGTTTACTTACGTCAGCTGCCGCTCCGCTCCTCTACACATGGAAGGCAACCATTTGCTAGCGCTCCGACAACTACACACCCCAGCCTTCTGGATGACGGCTACCTTTTTGAAGCCTGTGCACACCATGTGAATAAAACGTACGCACCCGCTCCCGCCCGACCCCCTACTGTCCCGACTCCCTCCTGCCCCCACTCCTCCCGCCTGCCCCTCTGTACACACCCGCTCCCCTCCCGCCCTGACTCCCTCCCGCCCTGATTTTAAGGTTTACTTACCTCAGCTGCCGCTCCGCTCCTCTTCGCCATGATGCCCCCGCGCTCCTCACTTCATCGCGGCTCCATGTCTGCCGCTCCAACACGTCGTCATCACGCACGTCGCGTCACGGCCAGCGCTAGGTCCTGGCCGGCGCTACTTTCAGGGGACTACTTTGTTTAGAAACGTAATTTTTTTTATTTACTTTTTTTTAAACTTTATATAGCCTATGTCCATCTACACACCCTGACATTTTCATAGATGTATCGGGTGTGTAGATTGGCGCTGTGGTTCCCGAGTTTACCTGGCCAAAAGGTGCAAGTTCTCTCTTTATAATAGTAGTATAGATAGTATGGATATACTGGCTTTAGTAGTCCCATCGAGAACAAAATCACACCTATAGTAGGTCCTGCTATTGTATCATAATTTTAAAAGCAATTTTCACCCACAGTGGGCCCCATAAATCTTATTTTGTTCTGCATGGGACTACTAAAGCCAGCATGCACCATGAACATCGAGCAAGGCGAACTAAGGGCGGGTCATGAAATTAACCAAATAAAGATACCCAGAACTGTCTGCATGAGTCATTTAATAAGCGACCTCTGTTCTTTATCTACGTGGTAACTTCGACACACATTCACCTATGTACGTTGTACCAATTTCAAAATTAATAACATATGATATATTGTTTATTACTGCTACACATCGTACTATACTAATTTATGCTTGTCACCATTTTGGCAGAATATATATATATATATACCTGAAGAGACTCTGCAAACCAGGACATTTAGAAAGAGCACGGCAGGAAACACAGTGCTTCATGCCAGGAGTTTTCATCCGGTAAAGCCGAAAAATAGTATACCCTATAGAGAGAACCTCCGCATGCGGAGAACATGCAGTGAACCTGACCAGCTTCAATTGGCACAAAGAGAACTAACAGGGAGGTTCACTAGGAGAGTGTATAATAGAGCTACGTTAGAGACATCCATGATAAGGGCCAATCAAAGCCCTAGGGAGAAGCTTATATTTGCAGAGAACAAGCAAAGAAAGACACAGACAGATCAGAAGCAACCCATAAAATACATCCCAGGTTTTAATAGTCCACTTCAGGAAATACGAGGTATTTTCCAAAAGCATTGGCACCTCATTTGCAGTGAGCCGATTTTGGATCCTATAATACAGAAAAGACCCTTGCTGACATTTCGGAAAGCCAGGTCGATGAGACAAGATCTAGTAAACAATGTGTCTGGATCTAGAACACAACAAAGTTGGCTCAGTAGTAGCAAAGGCTTTCGACGCTTCCATAAATGCAAGGTATGCCAATATGAGGTCAATACCACAAAGATACTGTTGCTGTTTTCTGGCAACAATTGGTGAATACTGAAACCATTAACTTGTAAAAGTGAATATGTGGTTTATGCTCTGCGATGCAGTTGTCATAAACTATACATAGGGAGCACTATTTTAAAAGGACATCTACGCATCCTACAACATATTCGGGAAATCAAACATAAAGACCTAACATACCCTGTCGCTCGACACTTTGAAGAAACACATAACAGTGAGGTTAGTAATCTAGAATATTTTGTTCTGGATCAAGCGCCAATAAGACCAAGGGGCGGTAACAGGGAGAGATATTTGAGACAACTAGAATCCTGGTACATTCTAAGATTCAACACAAAGATCCCAATGGGCCTCAATAATGAAGAGGATTTACATGTCCATCTGTAACATCGCAATGAGTTATTGTATATGATTTTGAATGTTGCTTATAATGGCTCTTTGGTGAGACAAGTAAACTGTGGATTTTGGTAGAGGACTAGATATTAAGACATTCTACATGACAGGATCTGATATTTACAAGAGTGACATTTTTGAATGAATTTGTTGTTTTAATCCTGTTTCTCTTTTCCTCCCTGTTATAATCCAGACCAAGTAAAACGCATTGTACATAGGTGTTCTCACAGTGGTTGTGAGCATGGGATTAGTTTTGATTTTATTAGTGTTGTATAGCCGCTGACGCAATTTTAACTCAACATTTACAAAACAGTATTATTAACTTGAGGACATTCTTTTAAAAAAGAACTGTGGTTAATTAGGTCACTTGCCCATGATTGTTCTGAGTCCCGAAAGGAACAGAAGTTAATAAATTACGAGTTATAACAGGTACTGACCTAGTTTTTGAACAGAGATGTTAGAATACAACATATCAGTAACATTTAGAATGATATGTGTTACTGTATTTGCATTACCATTGAATGTGAGAAAAAGAACTGCGTGGCTGCAGTATGCACTAGTCACTTTATAGGGTAGGCACTGTGTCTTTTAAAATGTCAAAATGTTGATTTATGCACTGTCACTTTAAGGTTAGGAAAATACCCTGGAACATGTATATATAATAACAAAAATGGCAACCACAATTGGTTTAAGAAAGGCAGCTTCTGAAACGCGTTACTGTTGTTTTATTGCCAATAAACCCATATTCACAGCGAACCTGAGCGTGCTGGAGTCTGTCTAAATCTACTGGCAGGCATTTGGAGTGGATAAATATGCAACTTTTATCACACATATGCCTTTACCAATCATGCTATTTCAACAATATTCGTTGTGAAGGCATGTGTTGTAAAGGCATATCCTTGGTAAAAGTTTGCGTTGTAATGGTAATGATTTGTAATGGCATATGAATTGTGATAACTGCGTTGTAATGGTGTGCGTTGTAACAGCATACGATGTAACATCATACAACCCTCCAACAGGGAAGTTCATTATTTTTTGTAGAAGTTACAGACTGGCACAGTTTTTTATTTTTTATTTCTACTGAGTTGTGTCTACTTCAATAGGCTGTCATAAAGCTGAGGATAATTGGCTTAGTCACTTTTTAGGTTTTCTTCTGAATCTACACCATCCCACAAGGTCAGTTCACTGGTTCAAATTATAGTGTTATCCCCTGTTCCATTTGAGGACTTTTTTGGCACTTTAGAGCCAAATATTCCTTAAAGCACCTTCTCCAAAGGTGGTACATGTGGTCTTCTTTCTAGCCAATACTGCATTGTGGGCCCCAGATCCCAATATTATTTTTAATAGCATCTAGACCTCTCGATTAATTCCACCCTCTTGGCCCACCGGATCCAACTTACCTATTTTCAAAATGAAGGAATGATTGTGCCCTGAGAATCACTGACCCAGCAGCCTTATAGAATAGGGTAAGTAACATTTGATTGCTCCAACTGCAACAGCGGGCTAGCTGTAAAGTTAATATCAGCTGATGATGCAGTGGACCTTCCTAGGACTGAAATCACATGGCACCACCAATTATTAGCTTTTGAGCACCACTACTAGTGTCACGTGAAAAACTTAGCACGAATGTTACAAAATGTAAAATTATAATCATATGTACTCCTTACTGTGAAATAAAATAGTTTCTCTTCGATAATTCCCCATTGCAGGTAGTTAAAGAGTTCAACTCTATACGCGTGTGCTTTGACAGTAAGGGGTCCTGGACACCACAGGTGAGGAAAAGGTCTAAAATCCTATCGAATACAGCAAGTGTTATCTCTGCCTTTTATTCTAATTTAAGAATAGGACAGTGGCAAGACTAAGGTTAGGCCCTTAAATAGAGCAGAATTACAGGTATGTAGCCTCTTTACCTTTACACCGCTAATGCTTCTACGGACGACAGAACTGGCAGATAAATTGCATTGGTGACATGGTTCCTCTAAGACCGGTATTGTTCTGGGAGAGCTGTCGTCCACCCTGCCGTCATATTTTGCAGGTTTTGTAAGATATTCTCTCCCATGAAATGTCAAAGCAACATTTGTGAATTGTCAACATTCGCAGCACTTTGATCGACATTGGGCTCAACAGGCTGTGGTCTGATGCAGGTTCTATTACGAATTCATCAATAGGCCTCAGACAAATCCAAAAGCATGGGAACATTCAAGGTTACTACTTAGAATGAAATATTAAAGTTCTGACCAAGCCCAGCAGGTGCTCATTATAAATCTCGGTGGAGATGGGTAAAATGTCAATCTAAGGCTTCCTACATACCTATGGCGCAGTAATCAAGATTGCTCTTCAGCATCCTCTCTATATACCATCTAACAGTGAACTGGGCCCATAATATTTCTGTGACAAGTCATTAGTTGGAAATGACGTGCATTTTTTCTGTATTCACAATGTACGTCCTTGAGGAAGACATAGATGAAATCCTTCCTGATGAGTTTCGAATTGGTAGAAAGAAAGATGCTTTTGCTTTGTGCAAATACTGTGATAATGAAAGCCAATACCATTCTGCACAGCCAATTTCACATGGCATGTTTGGAAGGCAATACAAAAAGGCTTAGACTTAGAGGGTTATGCTTATTGGCACAGTTTTTTCACTTTGTTGGGTTTAGTTCAAGAACAATGTATTTTGTATTGATTATCTAGATTTTTTTATATAGGTTGTGACTGTCTCTGATGAAATTATGTATATTGCAATCTTTGAAGAGAGGATATTTGTATTAATTTTGGCATTTTTTTTACTTAGTATTTTTGTATTTGTTTATCGATATGCATTTCTTGTATGGACAAAATGGTTTGAACCAAATTGAACCAAAATAAACAGAGATTTATTGATTAAACTAAAATGTGCTTAATTGAAAAAAGGATGGTGTGTCTTCATCAAGTGGTTGGTAAATATGTCTAATTAGAAACGAATGGGTTACTATAATTGACGACTAAATTGGCTGGAACGGTGTCAAAGGGCATGGGGCAGAGACTTGGTAATTAACAGGGGCAAAGGTCAGGAGGCTACAATTTTATGACCATGTTCCATTTGTGAGTGCCCCACAGAGCTGGACATCAGACGGGTGATAGTTTTAACCGCAGGTCTTTTAACCCAGAGGCCAGAGCCTGTGGCGGATGTAAGTCATTTGCCACAAGCGGCTCTATTTGAAGTCCATATTAGCTACATACACTACAAAATGGGGCTATCACGATTTAGCGGATGCCCTGCATTTACCAAAATTATAATGTAAAGCACAACCGTTGGTTGACAGTTTCCCAATTAAATGTTAAGATTTCGAATCAATATTTCTGAAGCAGTGCTAGTACATATGCATTTTTCATGTAATTATAATTTGAACCACTGTATCCTTCTGGTGTTTTATTTCCTAAACGTGCCTTATTGAGAAAAAAATAACAGGTAGGAGATGCTTTCAACACTTGTCATGTGTTTATTGTTTGGGTAGTTAAAGATGTTGCAAGGGCAGTTTCCGCTCAGGAAACTGCCCTTGCAACAGGCCTGCAGCAGAGAATCAACCACAGTAATGGGGAAGGGACAAAACACCAACAGGTTCGAGAAATTGTAAAGTTATGCTTTTAAAAGCAAAGTCAAAGTTTTACAGAAAAGAGACTCTCGGTTGAAAATTGGATTCGACTGTTCTTTTGCATTCACATACCACACAAGACAGAACCATTTCAAAAGAAATTGATTTCAGTGGGCCAGAATGCATCTGTGCAAGGTTCTCTTTTTCTGGTATTATTCATCAGATTTTGGGTACAGGTTCTCTTATATAGCTGACCTTCCTTCGCCCAGCTCCTGAACCAACAGTTCAGTAGCTGGGTGAAGATATACAACATATCACAGGTGTATTACTTTATTAACACCTTAGGTGCTGCAGACAAAAATAAAAGAAGTGATCCTGGGTTGTGGCTGTGCTACTATAAGATTGGTGACCACCCAGCTGCCTAAAGACTGACATTTGGGCACTAGGAGAGATTGTGGGTTGTAAATGTGGTGCAATAAATAAGAACTCGTTCCACATCTCAATATCTGTAACTGTTTTGTGACAATCCTTGATGTGAGCTATTGGAGCCTATAGGCTTCTCCTACTATAGAGTCCCCAAGAGCAAATGGCCATTTTAATGCGAGGACCCTAGCCAAGCTAGCTGCATGGAGGCCATCAGGTGTATGGGGGTTTCTTAGGTTTAACACACAAGATGATGCATGGAATGTTGCACAATGGCAAAACATTCACCCCCCAGTCACAGATATGGGTTTAATCCATCGTTATTTTGCTCACCATGCCACCCCAGTTCAGACATGGCCATACGCAAATCAGCCTTGACCTTGTGCCTCATGGGAACAGTCCAGCCCGAACTGCCAGGCCATGTCTTCCCTGGACCGGAATCAAGCATCCTAGGGTCGGTTTCTGGCTATCAGCCGTCTTCAGCCAGGATAGCTTGACTCCAGTGGCTTAGTGAGCACGAGACCCACGTCTGGGCATACCCTTCCCACATAGGGTGAACAGCAAAACACACAAGACGATGGACGGAATGTTGCACAATGGCAAAACATTCACCCCCAGTCACAGATCTGGGTTTAATCCATCGTAGCGGTTTCTTAGGTTTACCCAGGTAAATAAAAAATGTACGCCTGAACTCGTAGGGAATTGACTCCAACAGTTCGAGTTCCTTGCCCAGTGTACTAATGAAGTGCGCTGCTCTTGGTGCTTCAGGCTGGTGTTTCATTTCAATCCACAAGCCTTTCGCCTTGGCCATTCTTTTCCTCCTTTCATTCTCTTTGACACGCTTCAGAAAGTAGTCTCTGCTTTTTGAATGTTTAATATGTTTAATGCGCACGTTAATTCTCTTGGCAAGAATTTTGCCCTTGATTTGTTTATTTACAATAATGCCCACTGCATGTTGGGTGACATTGAATATCCTTTCAGTCTTGCCATGGTAAAACTTGTGCGGCATACCCTTTTGAATTGTTCCCATTCCCTTGATGTCCACTATGTCCCCCTTCTTGTAGATGCACATGTAGATCGCCAGAGGTACAACTCCAAGTTTGCAAAATGGTCTAGAGAACATGTAACCCATTCCTCGCCTTTTTTCTCTTGTGTTCGTCATTTTGGGGGTTGACTGAAAGATGGCGAATCTGGCGTAACACCAACACCCTCTCAAGTTATGCTCGATGAATATTATTGTGTGCAGTGTACAGCTTCAGAGATATGCTTGTTTGTGTAAGAAGTGTATTCCAATAACTCCTGTGTTCCTTGGTTGAATACACAAATGCTTCAGTACAGGCTCTTGATTTACCAGGATGTTTTTAACTTGATCAGTGCAGAACTGTAGTTGAAGGCATGTCCCTTGCCAGCTTCCAAATCTTGTCTAGGTCCCCTGGGACCAGACACTACAGTAGATGTCATGCAGATCCAGGAGCAACATATGCTTGGCACATGAATTACATCTCTTAATCCTTTATAACTTTAGGGGAGACATTCCTAATAAAATACTGCCAAAAAAGCAATATTTCGGCTAGAAACATTCCTAGCAGAGCAACTTTGGATTCGTGAAGAGGTGTGGAAAAAGAAACTGACATCAGTGCCGCGGGGTGGTGCCTTACATGGCTCAGTGATGTCACACCTGAGCGTGGCTCGGGAACAATTAAATGCTTCATTTTAACCACATAATATTTCCTTGTGTATTGAAAGATATTTATTTTTGGTAATGAGCAAATCATTTTGAGGGAATAATCATACGCATCGACTTTGGTAATATCAGTGTTTTATTATATATTCCACAAACCGTCTAAACCCCTCCTACAGAATTTGGCCAGAACTGCTTGGCCACTGCTACCCGTGGTGAGCTGAGGAAGCTGACGCGCCTTTGTCTAAATGCGCTGCGACCTATCACAGGTCTATGTGGGGTGAAGGCAGAACAATCATGGCAGCATACATACAGACTCCTGTCTACACATTGTACATGTTACTGTATGTTGTAAAGCTCCCCAGAGCCAACTGGGATGAGTCAAGGGAGGAGGCTACGAAAGGGAATACTAGACAGCTACTTAAGGCGCCAACACCAGGGGGACCCTGTATCAATCATAGAGGGATCAAATTGGTTCTGCTACCCAAGAAAAGGAGTTAGCAAAATGTTGTTATTTCTGCTAGGCCCGAATGGCCGATGTATAATAAACTGATGCATAATTATAGCTGGGTTCTGGTTGTCTCGATCCCACATAGAAGGATGGACTCAGTGTTAACACGTTCACTCCCGGTAAAGTCTGCCCCTCAATATAACTTTGGAAATCTCTGTTTATGTGAATGATTCTTTGATGCCTTCATATTAGGCAAGCCTGGGCGTTTGATAAAATACGTTTGCCTTCTCAATGCTTCCCCAGTGGAGGGGCTCACTGCGCAGAGCAATTAAATGCTGTAAAACAGGAGGAACCGACCAGAGTGCCCTCGTAAACACTTGTATTTCCGCGTTGGGAAAGGCCTTGAAAGGAAAGGGGCTGGCGGCGCCTAATCTGAATGTCAAAGGAGACTGAAGACAGATGTCGCAGCCGCTTCTATTGTGGTGGGCTCCGTGACCTTGAGGACGGCTCCAGACAATGACAGTGAATTCCATCATGGTCCTTCCATGGTCACAGTGTTAAAGGGTCATCAGCAACAAAGGGGCGTGTCCTTTGTTGGGAGTTATTTCCCATAATGCACCCGGCAGAATCCTACATTCCATTTCATCCATTGTAATGCCAGATTCATTCGATTCAGAGAAGCAGCTGCCATGATTCCAGAATGTACACAAGCTAACATATCACTATCAAGAATTTGATAATAATGAGGCGCAAACCAGCAGGTGCCCGCCTTTCAGCTGTGCTCGAACATTAATTAGCCATGTGCCATCCACAGGGGCACAGTCCCCTCGTTATAATGCTAAAGCAGGGCCCAGCCATTGTCCCATCCTGCCTCTTTCAGGGCAGTTCCCACACACTGCAGTGTTCACCTTCAAAAGTAGGTGTCAGCCATCTGTTGTAGAAATTGTGGCTTCCAAACTAGGAACAGACATTATCATTAAATGCATTTTATACAGGGTTTATACAACACTTCTTCCATTTCCAGGCACCCTATACACTGACAGCTTATTTATGAGAGGCTTGCGCTGCCAGAGCGTCACTTTTTTTGACGCTTCGCTGGTGCAAGTCTCTCAGTCATACCCATGAGGCGACGCAAAGCTACTCTGCGCGGCTTTGATGGCCTCAGAGATGTGGAGTAAGACAAAGCAGCGCAAGTCGCTGTCATGCCGTACTCTGCCTCAAGGCGGCGCTTCATTAGCTTTGCAGTGGGTTTTCCCACACAACACTCATGGATTTTTACGTTGCCTCTGATTTACTTAATCTTGTAAACTTGGAGCAGTTTCAAAACCTTTCACTTCCTCAGAGCAGGTGTAACGAGGAGAAATATTTTAATTTCTCCTCCTTTTATCCTCTTTCCATATGTGCAGTAGAATGCAGCACACATGGAAAGAGGGAACCCCCTCTGGGGATTGATTCTGTGCAGGATGGTGCCCCTTCCTGCACAATACCAATCCACCCTGCAACGGGGCACCATTTCACCATAGTGCAACTTAGATCACGTTGGCGCTAGCCACCAAATTGTGCGCCAGTGCAGGCAGAAAGGACAGAAATGCACTGTAGTTCATAAATACGGTGCATTCCTGCCCTTTCCAGTGCTTAATTTGATCCGGTGTTTTCCTGTGCTCCCAACAGCACTTACTTGTCAACACCGGTACATATGACAGTTTGACACATGGTGTCTAATTTAGGGGTGAGCACAACAGGTGTCTGTTAATAATTATACATTAAAAATGACTACTACCTGCCGCCCTAGAGATTCTTACAGCTTCGGGGGCCTGGTATAGTCTGACTTGTCACACTTTTAGGAGTGTGATGGTTAATAGTTTTGTTTTGGCAGCGGTTGCGGGCAATGGGTGGTGCCAGCTCTAGTGACCTCCTGGCAAGGGCCCCGGTACTTATTTTATCACAAATTAAGCGCTGGCCCTTTCACACTGGCGCAGGGCAGTGCTGCAAAAAGACTTGCGGTGCTGCCCTGCGCCAATACCTCAAAAATGAGGCCCAGAGTGTTAATACTTTCCAGTTTAATGCTACCGAATTTACCAACTTCAGAAGGATTGAAGGTTGGATTGGCCATGCCTCATTTGAACTGAACAAGCAGGACACAGGAGTGTTATTGACGGCTACAAGAATAAAAAATCACTACAAGCTCAATTCACATTCGTTGTGTACCGAAGTTGTACATTCCCAATCCGGAATCACATGTGCTCCAACGAATGCTGCATTCAGAAGGTTGGTTTAGGGGTGAAATTATGGGTATTGTGGGTATTTCTTGGTGGGGCACTAACAGCAAAAGTTGGTAAAACAATCCAAACTGCTAAGTATTTGGACAATGACATACCTCTTAGAGATAGATCTTTGGGAATTTGGTTGACACATGTTACTGTATCAGAAGCCAGGCTCACCTACCCTTTAACAAGGTGGTTAGGGGTTGCTCTGGGCCACCTAGCCAAGTATTCATACTCTGAGAATTTGGTTTTGCATAATAGCTCTAAAACCAGCCATGAAAATCATGTGATTGTCTGAGTGACTTTGACTTTAACACCGAGAATCGCTGTGTCATTCACACTCAGTTCTGTGCAGTCCTCTTGACACTGGCAGGCGGCTGTAAGAAAGCACCTCTTGGCACCCCCTTTCCTACATAACATGCTCACCAGTAACTCAGAATAAATCATGCTACGTCGCATTAACCTTATCAAAACGTAAGAGTTCATTTAAAGGTATTTGGTGGGAAACTAAACAGAACCAGCTGTGTGAGAAGATCAGGGAGGTTCTCATGTCACCCCCTAATTTTACAAGAAAGCCTGGTGGTGGGTGGCCGGATTTAGAGAGCCAAGCAAATGGCGTTCGCTTTCCGACTTTACTTCCATGAGCTGCCAACAAACACGCCAAGGTGACATCAAGGACACGTCACTTCCAGCGAGTACCTTTAGTTGAATTCTGACAATAGAGCACAGTAGGCAGCTGTTCACAGGGCTCCTTGAGTTTCAGCTGCAACAAACCAGCCATTACAAGCCACAGTCTTACTGCCCACCTGGCTGACACAATGTCACAACCCTTTCAAGCCAAGACAACATGGCACGTGGCTTCGAACAATCCTAACCTCAGGGAACATTTCAGAACACCGAGTTTCTTTCTTGTCCAAAACGACTCCCTTTCAGGCAGTGTGCACGGACATGAATGGAAAGGTGAATGCGCAGATACTGTACATTAAATGGAAAACAATAGCAACTGTGACCATGCCAAACCCAGAGACTTTCCAATGGGTGTCTCCAAGCACTGGATGGAATTAATAATAGAATGCAGGCTCAGTTGGGCAATATCAGATGTGAGTGAATGAGAAGTTCATTCTGTTCTGATTTTAGGTGCGACCAGCCGCAGCCTGTGCAGGTAAGAGCAGTATGGCCGGGTTGAGTTGGGGGATTTTAACAGACGACGTGGGAAAATTAATTATTTATTTAAATTTCCCTCGTAGCTGCAAGGGCTGCTCCTGGGTACGACTGATGAGAGTTTTACAATAGGAGATGGACGAGGATGACACATCTATAAGGCACATCCCATGCAACGGCATCGATTGCCACCAGATCTGACTAGATGTGCATTGTATTGTGGGTCAGGGGTTGGCTATGGCATGGGGGTTAACCACTTGGATGCTCATGATGAGCTGAGCTCGTCATAACGGCCGCGGAACACCCACGGGTGCTAATTCCTCTCCTGTGCGGGGCGTTCCATTGAGTGGGCGGAGTTGTAACGAGCTCAGCTCGTCATGAGCACAGCTCCACTGTGCAACATGACGAGCTCAGCTCGTCATGAGCACCGCAGCGCCGCTCATGGGCCCCCTCCCCCCGCGTCGCTGGGGAATTAGCCCCTTGCAGGGTTGGATTGGGATTGAAAATCGGCCAGGCACGCAACAAAAAAAAAATCGCCCCACATTTGCATAATCACTCCTCAAATCACTGCTATGGCGTAATCATATAAAAAAAAACTTTAGGAGTGGGGTAAAAAAATGCACGCGCTAGTTTACAGTGGTGAAACAAGTTAGGCCACTTCTACTCAGGCCCCCTGCCCCCGCTCAGTATGTGCACACATTAATGGGCCGGCCCAAGAGACAAAGGGACTGACACCTCTGCCTGTTGCTAAACGGAGGCAATGAGCGCCGATCTGCTTCTAGAAAGGCCACTCAGACACCCACTGGGCTGTGCTCGAACAATAGAGACAGCTCCCAAATGGCCCCCAGACTGCTAAAAAAAAAGAGGCCCACAGCAGCACTCGGACACTGGCCCCTTGGGCATTGCCCGTGTAAAAAAGGGTTCCAAAGACAACCAGTAACCAAAGACCCTTTTTATGTTGCCCGGCGGTATCGCCTCTATGACCCACCAATGTTAATCAATGAAGAAGCAGGCGCTGGAGACTGGAAGGCAGGAAACGAGGATTTTATTCTCTCCGGAGGAGAACACATCAATTCAGACAGCAAGTATCGTCACGAGGTGCTCTAACCACATCTCTGAGGCCTGGCCTCTTATACTAGGGTTTATGACCTTTATTGCACATAACACATTCTCGCAACACTTTAGTATTTGAAAGAACATCCTCGGAATCTCCCCTTCAGGCCCGTTCCCACATACATTTACAGTTGGATTCCCCACCCCGGTCACAACAGGTGATGGTTGTCGCACAGCAGGGCATTCCGCCGATTCACGGAATGCATGGGGTTGATCGGATCTCATAGGGTGGGGGCTTTGATCGGCTCGAGGGTCTTTTGATGGGGAGGGGAAGCTTCCTACTGTACGGGGTAATAAACAGTATCCGCAAGGCCAGGTGGCGGCCTGGGAACAAGGAAGACAAACGGGGATACAGGAAAAGGGGGTTTGTATCAAAAGGATCTGAGGCCATGAAAGGAATGAGGGGAGGTGTCGCGCTGGGAACAGGATGGGATTCTGTGGTGAAGCTGCGCTGAAGTGGGGTTTATGACCCAGGGCATGAGAGAGCGGGGGTTGTCAGTGTGCGGGGGGATGCTTGCGAGGTTAAGAGAGAGAGAGACGCGCTGGCTATCAGCGAGGGGCAGGGGGGCCATGGTGCTCAAAATGGCTGCCGCTTACGCGCACGAATGGGCTCGAAAAGGGGGAAGATGGCGCAGATAATGTTCACCAAGCTTGTACTAATTTTCCACAGTCCCCCCTTTAACATTTCCAAGACATCTTGCTGGCCTATTTCCTATCTATACCTATATGCAGCGATCATAAGTAAGGAAGTGTGGACTTAGGCAAAAAGAACTGTACATAAACATCACATTATAAACATCATATTGAAAAATCTCATCATCTAGTAGTCGGGTTCATCGTTAAGTTGGTTGCAGAAAAAGTCATCGAAATGCAATATCAGACTAGAATTACGTAGCGAGGGCGTTGGGTACAGATCATAGGTACTTATAGTCATTCAAAATAGGAGCTGGTAAGTTATCATATAAGTAAGTCCTTTTTTTTTTTTTTTTGCATTCGGCGGGTGCATTGTTAGTCCAATGGTGATTGGGAGAGAAAGGAGATATAGAGAAAATATCAGAGTTCTCGTTGTCTTTTGTCGTCTTCTGTTGGCACTGTTAAGCACCTGGATTACAATTCGGTCTGTCAATAGGAATGTTCATGTGGATTGAGTCGTTGGAGGTCTGCGGGCAGGGGTACATTTTGTCTTGTTTCGCCAGACCTCATAGGAGCAATGTGTTATGGTTTTGGAGCAGGTGCATCTTCTTTTGTAACGCAGAGCATAGATTTGCAATAAAAATGCGATTGCCCCTGAATTGTGAGATCTGTTTGTTTCTTGAGTCTCTGTGGTGGGTATTTCCTGTTGCTTCCATCACCTTCGAGGCGTTCAGTAGCGGGTAGAACCACATACTTCGTTCATCTTCTCTTTAGGGGTGATCCTTGGTGGAGTTCTAGATCACCGTTCTGAGATTAACATAGTTCGTGGTCTACTCGGTCGGAGTTTCCTTCCTTTTGACGCAGGAAATACCCCTTTCTGGGTAGCTCAGTAGGATTTTGGAGGAACTTGGAAGTTCAGGTGGAGAGGTGTGGGTGTGAACAGTCCTTATGGTAGGTCGGAGGAGGAGGGGATGGAGCAGGGCCAAGTCGGGAACAGATCAGGGGGACGGAGAGTTTGCGACAGGCGGGTCCGTAACCATGTTCAGAGGGCGGGGACTTTTTGGCACACGTTGATCATAGAGCAGGGGCTTCAGGTCAGCCCTTTCCTTAACTTTGTCTGAGACAGTGCCCCGTCCTGCGTCTCCTTACTGCTGTGGTCTCGCCTCGGCCCCCGTCGCTGATGTTCCACAATCCGCAGTCAGGCCGCGTGCTCCCACATCCGGTCTCTTTCTCCTCCGACAGTGATACCCTTAAATGAGTTTTGAAAAGACAGTCTTTAGAGATATTGCAGAAGAAGGTAATTACATAAATCTATTTCTCTCCCAACACCAAGCAACTGGGGTAAGCACTCGCTACATTGGAGATTCTTGCGGTTAACGTATAAACAATTGATGATGGGTTTGCTGGATTCCTTACAACTTCCTTTTGCTGGCTAATTCTTTGGCGCTTTGATGGTTATTATATTCATTTGTAATAGGTACGAGGTCTGGTACTCATTTATTGCATACGTCTATTATAGTAGATGTCAGTTCTTCTGGTAGAGACCCATTTCCCTAGTACGAGTCTTGCAAGGCTAGGCTGGCCTTCAGGGCCTTGTATTTTACAAAAAGTGCAACGTGCTATTCACCACAGTCTGATGTGCATCCTTCTGAGGGGTGAACATAGGCTAAACAAGTCTTCATTACATAAAAACATCTTATTTTCAACCAGGCTTACTGCAACAAGTTCTTTCGATTTTCGATCTAATTTTCAACTTTGCACACATCTTTCTAACTTTCTATATAAATCCTCGCAACCTGGTTACTACAAAAACTCGGGGGGTGGTTTGCGGTAATTATTGAACTTATCCTCGGGGAGGGAGGGATCTTATGGAAAACAATTAGGGACACAGTGAAATTAGAGCAGGGGGCGTTTTTCAGGCTCTCGTTCAGGGCAGCTGACACCAAACTGGGGGCATTTTGGGAAGACGGAGGTGTCTCGATCATTTCTTACTGTTTGGGGTGTAGAGACAATTTGGAATGGGGATGGTCGCATTACCACAGACACATTTTATCATAGAAGCCACTGACAAATGGTTCCCTGGCTGTGGGTCAAATTTAGGGAACCTCAGTCGTCTTACCTGTCCCTTTCCTTTTGGCCAATTTAAATTTCATCCATATTTAGCAGAAAAGGAGAGGTAGTAACGTGGTACCGATACAATTTTATTTAGGACAAATTTGTGCAAATACTTGTGGTATTTGGGGCCAATCAGGAGGTGCACCAGGTTCGTCAATTAGGTGCCAGTCGCTAGGAAGAGGGAAAGTGTGGAGGGGTGAAAGAGTGAGAGAGAGAGAGAGAGAGAGAGAGAGAGAGAGAGAGAGAGAGAGAGAGAGACAATAGGCCAAACAGTACACATGGGACATGGAGAATGACCGTGTATTGTTTGGGCTATTCAGTGCGTTACCCAACGTTAGACGTTTCGGGTCTGTGTTAGGATGTAGAAAGCATGCAGTTTTGGGACAGAAGAGCATTAGATCTGGTATAAAAAGGTCGTGCATTGGGTAGGGCGTCCTTTTTGTGTCGTCTTGCAGCGGTAGTCCGTTTTCATGCATCGGGCGTGACGTGGCTCCAGATCCTTTACGGTACCCTAATCGGGACCCCAATGTAATCTGCAGAGGGGAAAAGGAGGGAAAAAGGGGGAGGTGGGGGAACAACATTCGAACACATCAAATGTACGGGCACGAAAGTCCTTTACTTACTGCATACTCGTACTTATCTCTTCGGGATATAATCCTTAGGGTCTTTGTCTCTGCAGTCAAGGGGGGCGGGCAATGTGATAGGTGGTTCATGGGGGGGGGGTTCGAGGATGGCATGAAGGATCGTGTGTAGGGGGACGCTAAAAAAAGGAATCAGAGGTGCCTAGCGTGAGGTACCCGGTTTTGTAGATGTATCCGGCCATCGGGATCCTTAAATCATTCCCAAAGCTGTGAGGTCCTAAGGCATATCAGTTCTTCATTCAACCCGGTACCTCAGTACCTTCGACCACCATATCTTTATAACATTTCATCAATCACGCCGCTTTACTTTACCCATTCTCAGACGTCGAGGTCCTTCTTCATATGTCAGTCCCTGAGCTTAGTCGCATATTTTGGAGGCAACGTATCATACCTGGGATCCGATCATCAATCCGGGGCCGGACAATCATTTCTCGGATAACCTTAAAAAAAAAGAGCAGAACGGTTGCGCACAGAAAAACCCTCCCACCGATACCCACATTTACAAAAGTATGCGATGCCTATTCATAGTTTTTAAGACCTTTATTTGTATAATCATTCAGTACGTAAAATGTGAGAGCACAATCATAATTTGGCCTGATATGTCGTCGATGGAGGCACATACAGTAGGGGGTTATTTTATAACACAAGAACATATAAAAAGGCCTAATTTATTATTTGCAAGTAACTAAAAATATTTCATTGCGTGACGAGGGAATCAGGGGCAATTTAGTTCATAAATGGAAACACAGTCAAGCTCATAGGAATCGTATTTCCTAGATGTAAACCGTGGGTGTGCATCATAGGCGACGTTATGTACCAGTTACAATAAATATCAAAAAATAAATCGTTCATTGAAATCAACATTTTTACGGAACCCCTCTCAAACGTTCGCCAAGTGAACCCTCCTCCCTTTCCCCTCGAGTGCACAATGGTTTGTATATATATCTTAGTACATCAAGTTTCATTAGTTAAGGAACACCACGAGGCGTCCGTTAGTTTCCATTGATACCGGCGCCATTTTGGGCGAGGCCGGTTTAGTCCGGAAGTAGCACCAGAGGAAAAATATCCTCGACGATTGGCGGTTGGACCAGGGTCCCTTTCGGCAGTTCAAAAGAAAACTGTGCTAACAGAGGGGCTGGTGGTGTGGACCGTCAATCAAGAGAGGGAGGGGGTAGAGTCTTTCTTACCGGGTCACGTTAATGCTCAGCCGGAACTTACTCGAGTTCGTTAGCCCATAATGTTCCTGGGTGGTTCAGACGGAAGCTGATGCAGACACGAGAGCACCGCCATCTTGTTGCTGTGCCGTGGTTATTTCATTAGTGATCAATGCAGCTGTTCCCCTCCGGAAGCCTGAAGGGGCTGAGGGCTCTTGGGACTTTGGTAGAATCTTCAAAGTCGAGGGGATGTTTGTCGATGGTGGGGGCTTGCGCCCAGGTGGGCAAGTGCCCGAGTTGCAATTTCGGACAAAGTTACTCCAGCGGCCTAGATCCGCCTTTCGAGGGCCCAGACGCCATTTTGAGACCCTGTGGCAGCCACCTTTGTCGTATCCATCGGGAGTGGAAGAAACTTCTTGTGATGGCGAAGGACAGAGCATCATGCTGCTGGAGCAGGACATTTTGGTTCGGGGCGCCAGGGTGCAGCAGTGGAGCTTTCGTCTGGGGAGGTGAGAGAGGCTCGCCCGTGCCGCCTTCCTCTCCCGGCGCATCCTACGCCGCCCCTTGGAATCAGGGGCGCACATGATGACCACCCTACACCCCTGATTCCGACTCTTGGGGACCACTGTACATCCGGTGCTCCGCAATATGCCCGTCGGACATTGTGTGTCCTGTGCTATGGAAGTATACCAGTTGGGTCTTGTATGTCCCGTGCTAAGGAAATATACCAGTCGGGCATTATGTGTCCTGTGCAGCGCAGGTATATGGCCATCGCCCGGCTGGAGGACATCGGCGCCGGACCAGGGCAGGGAAGCCTCCTACCTGTGGAGGTGGAAGGGGCTCGTCCGCGTCGCCTCTTCCTCCCTGCCCACCCTGCATCCGTTCGCTGGAGGAATTCGTGATGGCCGGACCAGGAGATACGAGGGAGGGGGTCATTTGCAGCCGCCTCCTCCCTACTCGCGGCCCGGGGGACGCCATCCCTGGAAGGGTAGTATGGGAAGACCATTTCATTGCCTGCTTGGTGGAGCCTCCAGGACCTTCTCGCCAGCGATCTCCTTTTTGGCCCATGGTTGCTGGTAGGCCCCGCCCCACACGTGCTATGTGTTTCGGATGGGCGGGACCATCGAACTGTTACATTTCGAGGACTTCCGGAGTGAGCATAACATGTTTTGTATTTTCCCTATTAGTCAAGTTAGCTTTTTAGAGAGTTCTACTAGTTATTCTATTTACTGTTGGTTGTGTGTTTTTCTTTTCCGTAATTAAATCCTAAGTTATATAATAGACGCTTGGCTTCCTTGAGTCCTTTCTCTAACGGGGGGTTGTTTACACTGGCCTGCAGTTGTGTTTGTTTTTCAGAGTGGGGGGGGGGCAACGGAGAGCAATCAGTCCCAGAACTCTAACATGTCGTTAAAATTGGTCTGACGAAACCTGTGCCATCGAGCATAATCAAACGGGGTGGTTCTATCTGTCCTGTCCGTACTAGTCTGATTTATCTCGCGCCTTTTCCCTTTCTGTCGGCCTGTTCTTTCTGTCGACCTTCCGTTCTTACCTATGCTCTGCAGAGTCGGGCATTGGGCTTTCCAGTGCCCGAGACGTTTACAGAAAGCACATTGGTTCTGTTTTAAATCTATTCGCCCTGTGCGCAGTGTCGGGGGATTACCTTCGGGTCGTTGTGTTCCGGGGTTGACTTGTCGGCACACCCCTTTACACCGTTCTCCTTTCATATCTACTCCTCGGGACTGTGCCATCGCTGGCCCTTCACCTTTTCTAAATTCGTCGTCTTCCCTTCGTCGTGTGGCTTCTTTGCGCCACATACCGAGACTATCGAGCATAATAGGTGTTGTTTCATTCCTACGAAGGGCTATTTCTACCGTTTCTATTTTGTCAAGATCAAAGGATCCTCTCAGTGGCCACTGACTTTCTCGATCCTTTTTCGTATATTTATGCCACAGCTCACTATAGGCTATAGCGATCAATCCATGCTTCATGAACATGTCCTTATTAGGGGTGCCTTCCAGCGGAGCCGGATGGTTCATCTCTAATAAGCGGTCCGGGTTAAACAGGCTATTAACCAGTGGGGAGAAGACAGGCATGACGGATCACAATGGGATAATAGTCAGCACTACCTATCTTATCACTGCGTGCAAAGACTAGACAGAATATTTCTATTCTACGTTGTTTGCACGTAGTGAATACCTCATGAACCAATCTTTGAGCAATCAATGTTAGGTCGAAAATAAAAAATCAATATGGTCAATGGGGAGAATAAGTAGGCTCGCAAAGGTTCGCGTCACCTACCCTTTCACTATCTGCAAAGAGGGGACCTAATCTTCCCTGTTTTCAGACAGAGAATCTCCAGAAAACAATCTATAACAGTTAATCAATGTTTAGGTCAAAAATAAAAAATCAATATGGTCAATGGGGAGAATAAGTAGGCTCGCAAAAGTTCGCGTCACCTACCCTTTCACTATCTGCAAAGAGGGGACCTAATCTTCCCTGTTTGTAGACAGAGAATCTCCAGAAAACAATCTATAACAGTTAATCAATGGGGGGAAGGGGCAATTGTTCAGTGGGGGAGAAAGATAGGTCAGACGGGTGCGTACCTATCCTTCGCTGTTTATAAAGGGAGAGCCTGTTGTTTCTCCGTTTGTAGACAGTGAATCTCCAATAAATTAACAAAAAGTAATACTAGTATTTTCTCAACAATTATCAATCACTTTCAATTATCTATCACTTTCGCAATTCGTCGTGTTTACACGACCTTACCCGGACCGCATGGACAGTTTCTTGTCTTCCGAATCCAGCGCCCGATCGTCCTCTTCTCTTCGTACTTCTCGTGGCACTCCTGATGGTTCCCAGTCAGGACCGCAGATCACCCGAGAGAGGTCTGTTCGGAACCAGTGAAGTTCGGATGATCGGCTGTCAGACGAGGGTCTATCGGACAGGGTACCTTCCGATCGTTGCAGTCGTTCACTCTGTCGTCAGGACCTCTCCCACTGGATCCACGAGTCGCTGATGGGCCCCACGTTTGGGACGCCAATTGTAAAAAAGGGTTCCAAAGACAACCAGTAACCAAAGACCCTTTTTATGTTGCCCGGCGGTATCGCCTCTATGACCCACCAATGTTAATCAATGAAGAAGCAGGCGCTGGAGACTGGAAGGCAGGAAACGAGGATTTTATTCTCTCCGGAGGAGAACACATCAATTCAGACAGCAAGTATCGTCACGAGGTGCTCTAACCACATCTCTGAGGCCTGGCCTCTTATACTAGGGTTTATGACCTTTATTGCACATAACACATTCTCGCAACACTTTAGTATTTGAAAGAACATCCTCGGAATCTCCCCTTCAGGCCCGTTCCCACATACATTTACAGTTGGATTCCCCACCCCGGTCACAACAGGTGATGGTTGTCGCACAGCAGGGCATTCCGCCGATTCACGGAATGCATGGGGTTGATCGGATCTCATAGGGTGGGGGCTTTGATCGGCTCGAGGGTCTTTTGATGGGGAGGGGAAGCTTCCTACTGTACGGGGTAATAAACAGTATCCCCAAGGCCAGGTGGCGGCCTGGGAACAAGAAAGACAAACGGGGATACAGGAAAAGGGGGTTTGTATCAAAAGGATCTGAGGCCATGAAAGGAATGAGGGGAGGTGTCGCGCTGGGAACAGGATGGGATTCTGTGGTGAAGCTGCGCTGAAGTGGGGTTTATGACCCAGGGCATGAGAGAGCGGGGGTTGTCAGTGTGCGGGGGGATGCTTGCGAGGTTAAGAGAGAGAGAGACGCGCTGGCTATCAGCGAGGGGCAGGGGGGCCATGGTGCTCAAAATGGCTGCCGCTTACGCGCACGAATGGGCTCGAAAAGGGGGAAGATGGCGCAGATAATGTTCACCAAGCTTGTACTAATTTTCCACACCCGAATGCCCGCGTTACCAATCCGACGCTGCTTGTGTGGAAGGGGTTAAAAGAGCAGATCTGAGGTGATTTTGGCCTCCTTGTTCCTGCAGCCAGCCGACACCCATGTGCACTGTGATCAAACCCAGATCCCCACCAGACCTCTTAGATCACTTTGTATATTTTTAAGTCTGACCAAGAGACAGCTTTAATTGTGTTGAAGTCTTACATTATCAAAAATATTTACAAATTAAAATATGAATACAAAGAAGGTCTTTTGGTTAGTCCTCTCCATCCATTGCTGCTCTAAAATTACGTTCACATTCTGCTTCTGCTCACTACAGCATGGGGCAATAGGCCCTTTCGCTTCAGACCTTGTCTCTCACGTGATATCATTCATGGCATTTTGATAATTGCATGCAGACACACAGGGCTGGTGGGCCGTATACGTTTCCAATACTTCTTATTATCCATTTCTCTTACTTTTTTTAGTCATACTTTGGTGAATATACTATGGCCTTCATTACGAAATAGCCAGAATCTGGTGTGTAAACACTGGGAAGCCGGAATCTGTGTCACCGGTGGTATCTCCACACCAAATTCTTTCCATTACAAATTAGCACTCAAATGGAAACTAGGGGCCAGATGTATTAACATTCCCTTTTGCGATTCCTAAATAGCGATTTTTAAGGAATCGCTATTTAGAAATCGCAAAATGGTATGTATGTAGAAATTCGCTTCCGATCTGACTGCTTACCCAAGTGTCAATGTCTTCTGGTCTGAGATACTGAGATGCTATGCTGTGTGGAAATGGCCTTTACAATGCGGGCTGAGCCGCGCATGCCGTTTCCACGCAAGCGTAACCACACTTGCCTGAAACACGCATCTGCCTTAACCACGCATTTGTGTGGTTAAGGTAGTCAGCATTCTAGTGTCCAGAGGGGTGGGTAGAGGGAGAGGAAGATTTGGAACAGGAAGCTCTGGAGACAGCTTCCTGTTGGGCTGGGGCCAGGTTTGTGGGGGTAGTCTTTAGGTCAAGCCTAAAGCAACGCATGCGCTGCTTGCTCTACTTTTAGGAAGGTGGTTTTCAAAGTGCTACCCTCAAGCTTTTCCTGGCCTGAAGAGTGAGTGCACGCGCGCAGCCGCCATCTGCTTTTCCTATCTCATTAAGCCTTGTTCTACAGTTACGAGCCGTCATGGCTCATTAAGTGCTTTCGCGCGCAGCGCGCGCGCACACAACTCACTCCGACTCTCTCTCCCGCTGCAGGCCCATCTATGCATTCCGCACAGCCAATGCTTGTCCTCTTTAGAGAAGCACTCTACGAGAGTACATGTATTCTCCAACTATCTTCTTCATGTGGTTATCGGCCTCCCCACGTCTCCAAGGAGCTCTGCCTCTTCATGTGCTTCTCCCATCCATCTCCACTTTGCTCCTTCTAACTGTGTGCTTCTTTACTCCCTTCTCCATGTTGCTCTGTCTGTACTTCTTTGCCATCGATTCCGGTCTTCAGGTTGTTTTGTCTTGCCGTATGCTTCTGTACTCACCCCCCAAACCTTCTCCCAGTTTTCGTTTTTCTTTCTCACTGTGTGCATCTCTACCCCTTCCATGCTGCTTTCTCATCTCCTTGTTGCCGTCTCGCTGTGTGCCTCTATGTTTTCTGCCACTTTGTCTTCTCACTGCGCCATATCCTCCATGCATGTGCCATTTCTGTTCTCTTGCACTATTGGCTCTAATTTATGGAAAGAGCTTCCACTTTCTGTACGATCAAGTTTTTATAAAAACGTTAGGAATTATTACTATTTCACCACTGCTTTATGCATCTCTCCTTTCATGTGTGCCGTAGTTGGTCAAATGATTTGGATAAAAACACTATAATCAGTAAATAAATATACAAATAAATCAAGGTGGAAGGTAAGACAATACAGGAATGGCACAACTCTAAGACTATGTGGTATTAGATTCATCCCAGGCAGTGTTTACAGCGTGTAAAGAAGTCTGTTTTATTCTAACCTCTCAATGCTCTGCTTTTTGGGCCACACACAATTTTGCAGCGTAAAATGACAAGAAAGAAAGAAGTTCCATGGCGATCAACTGCTACCGGCGGGCCCTTCCGGAGTCTGTTTACACTAACCCAGCTACAGAAGGTGCAGGATTCCCTTAGACTGCACTGGCCTTAAACACTACATCGGCACAGCAGTATCTGCTTCGAACCCTGTGCCAACCACGCTTTCCAGGGCGCTGTGTATAACAAGGCCAACCTGCAGGAAAAACCAGGCTGAGGGCATCGAGTAGCCGCAGGGGAAGGGGGCCAGGCAACTGATAATGCCCCCATGAGGCAAAGCTAATGTGGAGTCCCACGCAGAATCCGAAGAGGAAAACGTGCACCTTCAAGCCGGGGTAGTCTCCATTCCATGGAAAATTGTAAGAGATAAGTTCCTTAGCCTCTCCTCTCACGTCATCTCTGCATAATGACTAGGTGCAAAGCAAGCACAACACACACACAAGAAAAAGTGCTCGAAGTGTTCCTGGCAGCAAAAGCCTCAAAAGTAAGCTGCGACTTTTGGCAACAGCAGAGACTCTTAGTTTCCTGATTTCTTATTGTTTTTAAACAAAGATTAACTATTGTCTTGTGTTTCTGTTTTGTACAGTCACTGGGTCTCCTTCGGTTATATTATTGTGTAGTGTCTAATTCAGTATCACTTCCACCATATCTGTTTAATTCATTATTTTCCAGCTATTTGTTAAGAACCATCTATCCCGTGCTATTTTTATTGCCCAATTTTATTCATTTTCATTTTGCCACAGAATTTACAATCCTGTATTAGGTAATAACATTTATATGCAGAGAACATTCTTTCAACAGCAGCATTTGTGACGGAAGCAGCAAGTTCAGTTCTTAAGCGTAAAGAAAACAAGCATTGGCATAGCCAATAGGTCTCGCTTTTGGGACCTTATAAGTATTTAGTTACGCAGCACAATATCCTTGGTGCAACAGCATCAACTGTTGCATGGCTAAACACTTATAAGGTCCCAGAGGCGAGACCTATTGGCTATGCCATTGCTTGTTTAGTGGTGGGGCGGTTTTGGGGTTCATGGTGGGGGTCAGGGCAGTCTTTTTAAAAGGGGGCAGGGTTTTAAGGTTCAGGGCGGGGGTCGGAGATCCGGGAAGTTTTAATGGCTGGGGCTGGGTTTGTGGGATGGATTTTTTTTGGGGGGGCTGACACATTTAAGGCTCAGAGCGGGGGGGGGAAATCAGGGCAGTTTTTTTTATAGGGGGCAGGGTTTTAGGCCTCAGGGCAGGGGTAGTATTAACGACAGCTATCCCTTTACCAATCATGCCTTTACAATGAACTTGTGTGGTAAAGGCAGACGTGGTAAAGGAATGTGTGGTTAAGACGCATTCAGGAATGGGGCCGCTTTGTGTAGTCACGCGTGGTTTAGGAATAGGCCATGTTACATCGTATGTGTTTACAACGCATGACATTACAACGTGGTCATTACAACGACCACGTTGTTACATCGCACACCATTACAACGCAAGTCTTTACAACAACTTGCGGGGACGGAGGGGTTCGCTGGATTTTGGAATAGTATAATTTACTATTCCAACTCCAGTCTGTGCAACAGTAGGGAAGGTTTTTGGATTTTAAATCCAACACCTTCTGCCCCCTACAGCAAGTTTTTGTTCCGACTTGCGCTGTAATAGTATGCGATGTAACTACGCCGCCATTCTAATGACCGCATTGTAATGGCATGCATTGTATCGCATGCGTGGTAACCGGTGTTTACCGTGGTTCAGCCATGCTTGCATTTGTTATACAGCCTTGGTTGTGTTATGTTGTTTTACATTTTGAATTTGAATGACACTTTCCTACCATTTGTATGGAGATGTTTGTCTTTGTTTCAGTGTACTGACGCATTGGGCATGTCCTATACTACGTATACAGTGCTACCGGGCACTAGTGTACATGTCCTCTTTTCAAGTGTATGTGTTTCCAATGTCAATGAATTTCGCGGCTTACTGTCAGTATATTCCCTTATGTATTTATTATATTTAAAACTTTAATCCCCACAGAATTATTGCCAATGACTGACATGGCAGCAGGCAGGAGTTCTTAATGTGTTGGTGGGAAACATTATTTCACGACCATCCAAGACTTTCAGTAGTATCATCATTTCATTCAGTTGCTTTGCATGAGTAGATGGATGGGAAGGGACGTCCTTTCCTGTGCTTGCTGGACTGCTAATGTTCTTCCTCCTGTGGGAACTACTTGGATGGCCGTGCGTCTACCAGATGCACTGGGGAGGAGTGCAGTTCAATAGAGGGATGTAGGGTTGAAACATATCGACAGGTACACTGGTCACTTTCTAGTTACAGCTATATCAGTGCTTTAAATGGGCCGGTACTCACCAGTACTTGTAATGCAGTAAATTGCCTCCCCACAGAGCACAGGATGCCAGAGTATGTAGAGGAATATCTTTATTATATTCTTGCAAGTTCGCTAACACAAAGAGCGCCGAGCGTCTAACTATCTCCAGCTCTGGTCGCTTCTGCCGTTTCTCTCCCTTCGCGCGCTTTTCCCTTCGCCCTGCGCGCCTGCGCCAGTGTTCCGCTCTTGCTCCGGCACGGCACGTCATCACGCCTAGCACCGGAGACTAGAGCGCAACACTACAGTACTGAGTACCGGCACTTTTATATTTTCTCCTCTAGGACAAGGAGAGTCCTGTGCTCATGAACTCCATTCTTGGCAGCTCCTTCGGCATGTCTTGCACAGGTTAAAGCGCCTTTCAAACTGAGCTGAATGAAGCCTGGGCTAGGCTGGTACAAGCGCCCCAGGACAGCAGCTCCTCTCCCTTAGAACACCGTGTGCCTCTCCTTAACTTATGAAAGGAGGGGTATCGCTGCAGGGTGCTTCCGTTATCTTTTAGAGGGGGTCGAAAGGTGAACATAAAACCTAATGGGCATGGGGTGTAGGACACATTGTTCAGGGAAGTACAGCTTTTTAGCTAGCCCATTGTTTTAAATGCCCGCAAATCTTTGCCGATCAGCAATTTCAATGAAAGGAATTTGCATGAAAGAAAATCTCTGCCCTCTCCACCAATTTCCCTGATTAACCTTAATGGAAAATAACATTACAAGCAAAATACATTTGTTTTAGCATTTTACAAGTGGCAGCTTCTTGCTTCAGATGTAAAACCAGACCTGAACCAATTGTGATAGGCGGCTTGATTGTAGGTGTGACACTTCCCTACAGTTCTGGATATTAGCTGGCAAACATTTGCAATTTTGAGATTTGTAATTTCTTTTTGTATATCTCACTAAGAGATTTTAAAAGTCCCAGCATGCAAATTGTGTATTGCAAAAATCAGGAACACAATAAACATGTCACATAACATGGTGTCACTTGGGAACTACCAAGCCCGATTTAACATATTTTGTGGGGTCCAAACACATCATGCATAAAAAACAAATATCAACAAATAACATTGTTTTGGTTCTTTTATGTTGCTATCAAATGTGATAACTTTATTCTGCCTCGCCCAACTCATCAGACATTCTGCATTTCGAAACGTTACATGGTATGAGATCTTAGGGTATCCAGTAAATTCCCAGGTACAATGGCACTGTAATAACTCTGGTGGTTAATGCATTTGCTGTCAATATCTGTGTGTATTCTTCTAATCAAAGGTACAACCGAATATAGCATTGCATAGAGGACCAATGAGTCTACACAGCATGCAACATGCAGATCACAGATTTGTTTTATATCGAGAGAGCTCAGTTGACTACTGTTTTTGCTGCAGAGATCATTGTGTTACCTGCAGGTCACAAGTTAACATCTTTGTCATGTAGTTTAGAGGTTTGTGATCTTACATCAAGGACTGCAACTAAACTTAAGACTCACTCATTCAGACGGTAGACGGTTGTGCTGGCTGCTTGGACTGCTTATCCCACTTTTCATAGCGCGGGGACACGCGTGTAGGCGTACACCAGGCGCTTTACAAATTCCCCTAATAATAATAATATGCATGCAGTCTACAGTGCAAATGCTAGGAAACTTGCTGGTTTTTTTTCTGAGTGTTTTATTATTCTAAGGTTGCTAAATAAAAGGTTACTTGGTTAATATTAGGGATTTATTGGTAAGAACTATATAATTGTTTAAACATTCTTACACTGCATTCATATTTTTTGCATACAAAGCTGAAAAATGTTAAAAGCATAGCCCGCCCCCTTGCTCCACTGTAAATTCCACACCCCATCCAGTTATTATTTTTGATGAGTGCCTGAACTTATTTTCTCCTATTTAAAGCACTGGGCTATATGTGCAACGTAAACTTGATAATGGTTGATACCTCTCTCTCTCAATGTGGGTATCTTCTTCCCAATATGTCTGTCATTCCAGATGCTTTGTACACCAAGAAGCAAATCAATACAATCACGGTGTACCTATCTGGACAATACGGTGCAGATTAAGGGTTTATTGGCTATGTACTGAAATGAAGGCGAAGCACTTTCAAGTTGGGTGGTTTGCTTACTGGAGCTTGAAACCCCCAAGTGAGAGCATAAAGGGCAGGCTCGCACGAAGGCGGCCATCTTCCGGGTGGTGGCAGGTGTTTGCTGGGGTTGATGTTTAGCTGCTGCTCGCACCTAACAGAGCTGGAGACTGTGTGGGCTGAGGTCCTGCACGGCACATTTACTGCTCAGGTCAAGTGAGAGGGATTGGAAGTGCCAGGCGAGCTGTGCAAGGAAGGCAGGCTCGACACGTTATGTGATTGGTTAGTCAACCTTGATTAAGCCGTGAGATGTGTCTCTAGTTGTCTTTATATTGGGCGCACATCAGTGGTCAAAGTGGGCGGGATCGGCAGGGCACGGCGTGCCCCTACTTCTTTAATTTATTGCAATCCGTTCCCCTACTTTTTTATTTAAAAAATGCGCCCCAAATAGCCAAAGCTTATAGATAAGGTTTGGCCATTCGGGGTAGAAGGCAGGGTGGGCAGAGAAGGAAAAGGACTTGTATCTTCCTTCTTGCCTAGAGAAGACAAGGACAGTGTCCTCTTCTTCTGCTCTGCTGCTGGCAGGTGCCCCCCTTACTTCCTCTTATTCCCTCTCTTTCTGTCTCTCTCTCGCTCCTCCTCACTTGCTGTAAATCGTAACTTACCCTCTCTTTCCTCCTTCCCTACATTCGTTCCCCTGTGAAATGGACTTTTAAAAAGCGAAAAACTTTTGCTGGAAAGGTCATCTTTTTCTTACTTTTTTCTATTTCAAAGTGCAGCCTCGGGACAGAGAGAAATTAAAGGTTCAAAATAAAAATAAAAATAAATAACTAAACAAAGCTAGACAGAGTGGTTGCAAAGTGGCCTGATGTGATTTTATTCACACCTGCACAGATTAGCGCCACTTTACAGAGTTTGCCAGCAAAGCATTAATTATGGGGTCGATTAGGATTGCGGTAAATCCGCATCCTCTGGGCCGGTGGAAGCCACCGCCGGCCCAGAGAATGCGGATTCACCGCTGCGGTAAATGAAAAGACCCCCCGCCACATTAGGATGGCTGGGGAGTCATCGGCGGACGGGAAGAGTGTCCGTCCCTTTTCCGCCACAGTCGCCTTCCGACCGTGGCGGAAAAGCTCTAATATGGTGGCGGTGTCTATCAGACACCGCCAGTCATATTAGGATGAGCTTCAGGACATGCCTTTCCCGTGGCGGCAATGCCGCCAAGGAAAGGCATACGGTCTTTTCTTTGGGGGCCCGTTGCGGGCCCTCAGGGTGAAGGGGGGGTGGGGGGGTGCACATGGGGGGTACCTATGTTACCCCCCTGCATTTGCATGCACAATGTAGCAGGCACCGTGCAGTGCCTGCCTCTTTGTGCATGCAAATGCACAGCATGCATATTTAACTTTGTGGCAGGTGCTGCTTAAAGCAGCACCCGCCGCAATGTTAAATATACGGGATGTGACCGCCAGAGTGACGGTCACATCCTAATTCCACCGGAGGGACCGCTGCTGCCCCTGCGGACGGTCCCTCCACCTCGGCGGTGGCGGACAGACGTAGGTCCGTCCGCCATCCCAATAAGTGCCTTCGTTTTCTGGTCTGTCTTTGAACAGCATTGTTTCCCCGGGGTGGGGAAGTGCACCATTCCTGGCGGGCCTGCAATACCTTGTTAATATGTAGAGTGAAAACATTTAATGTGATACTTATCACTTGTTTTCCTAATTTTAGTTTATAAAATGTGTACCATGACTCTGTGTTCAGCGATGTGGTCTTTAGCAAGTATACTGCTAACGTTTTGTATATATATAAGTAATGGACATTGAACCGGGTCCCTTTCTGGCCCTGCAGTCACGTCTATAACTTTTCAGGCAATTGATTTCTGAATAATAAGAGTAAATGTGTTAAGGTAACCATGTTGTCTGTAATTACTGCTTACATTTCACATGCTTTACTTCATCTTGCATTCCTTATAAGTGTTTGCTTTTTCCAGGATGTTGTCACTTTTTTTTTCAGGCAGCATATTACTCTTCTATAGTGCATAATATGAACTGAGTCGCATTCAGGTGTTTATAGTGGGGCACAATTGGGTTGTAGCTGAAGGCAGTGTGAGTTTCTCTCAATGGAGCAGTATGGTTTTCAGTGGGGGAGAGGATGTGGCACTATGTCCAGAGCTGCCGAATTTGGAACTAGGGAACCAGGTTCAGCCTTCATAACCAGTCCACCAGACCACTTTCCTGAGAGAGCACAGTCCCATGCGAGTTCTTAGAAGGCCCCTTGAGGCCAGTCTGCCTCATCCATTGATACCTCCATTGGCCTTGTTTCAGCAGTAGTATCTGCAACTCACCAGTAATCGACAATGTAGGGTTTGCACATACACCAAACTAAGTTCGCAAACTTCACAGTCTCTGTGCTTCATGCTCAAGCACTTTTAACATGTGCTGCCTGCTTTGGGGGCACTGGAATTATGCAGCAATGGAGGACAAAATTATGCTGCAGTGTTGACTAATTATGCAGCAAAAAAAGGCGGCAGCGTAATGCAGTGTATTTTCTGATACTTTATTATTTTCATAGTTTTAAACATACTAACCGTCTCTGTAAAGATTTTACCTCATTAGTTCCAGTGTTACATACAAATACAGTAGTGAGAAATGTGACCAGTCAACCTTTGCTAAGAGCCCTCCACTTCGCAGCTACACAAGTCACATTTTCTAGTAACTTTTGATCCGTTTGAGCTACAAACAATTTATTAATTTAATTCACCCGATTATGCAGCAGATGATGTATTATGTGGCAAATATGGCAGAGACATAATTATGTGGAATACATTTGTAAAATAGGATATTTTGCCATTCATGTTTGAACTGCTCTTGTGGAAAAGGGGAGGAGAAGTGCTGATGACAGGCTTGGAGACAAATAGCTTGTTATTCCACCTTTAAGCGCATTTGGGACACTCTGTGATTGGAAACGTATCCCACTTTGTGGATGTATTTTAATGTCAATAACTCATATTAAACCTTTAATAAACATGTGCTTCCATGGTTGAATTAAATAATGTAATAAGCTGTAACTGGTCAGTGAAATACCAAACAAATGCTAAAAATTGGGATGTTTTGCTCTTTCTGGATACACCTCTGACTCCGACTACTGACCCAATCTGCAGGTTATTCCTGCCCTCTGATTCTCCTGCCACAGTCCCCTACTTTTTTTCCCCCCCACTTCGACCACTGGCGCACATGTAATGAAAGCGGTGATCTCAATACGTGACTTAAATCTTCATGCTGGTTTGACTCTGTACTTTCCTCACCACTTTTGCATTCCAAAAAATTTACACCGATCATGTTTTATGAAGGAGAGAAAAGCGCTTTTAACATTGAAACTATGTACCCAAAAATGGCACCTTGTGGAGTGTAGGTGGCTAAAATCCCAAGGTGGGCTATAGCTATCATAAAGGGCACAGGCCACCTGGCAGTTGTGCGCCTACCTCGAAAACCAATGGATCTGGATTACCTCCAGAGAAAGAACTAGAAAGGTACATTTTAGGAGACTGAAAGGCGTGGGTGGGTTTCTATCTCCTGAGTTTCCTCTGATGTAGAAAGAGACGCACCAGCTCCGTGGGTGTAACACGCCACCTGTACAGCTGATTCTCTGCTGCAAGCGTGAAGAGAGGGAGAACAGCTTGACTGGCAGCTACACTACATGGAATTATTTTGTTGACTACCGATTTAAGAGAAAAGATTGGCCAGGCGGAGGGGGAATGTGACCTCAGAGAAAATTCATTTTGGTTGACTCAGCAAAATGTATATATGTTTGTGTATACCGCACCAGATCCTGTGGGGCAGAATGTGGTACAATATAGACATATACATTTCACACTATCCAATTTAAAGAGGAACCGAGTCAGTCAAATGTGTTAATTCGTTCTCTTCACCATTTTAACCGAGTTGGAGTTACAAGCAACACATCACTCTGCACAACAAAAGGATGGCTGAGCCCTACGAACATCCTGGTCACACAACGACAAGATGCTTGTTTGCTGAATCGTCTTCGCCTGGTTACTTTTTGTATACTATAGATTAATTTTGGAATTGTCTGATATAATAAATATATTGATTAGGTATTAGCTGATATGTGTAAGGCTGATGTTGGAAACATTATTCAAACCGTATTTAAAACTTCTTTTCGGTGTGTGCAGTCAGAAGTATGTTGAAAGTTTCATATTGGTCAATAAAACTTTTTTATTGCATTGAAGACATACGACAAGTTTGTACAGACTGAAAATGATCATCTGGGAGCACCCTGCTCGAGAAAGCATGTCCCTCATCCTGAAGCAAACTGTCCATCTGTATGGCAGATATTGGATCACACCCCTACTCTGGTGTCTTTGATCCCACTTTGATGTCCCTTCTTTGAAAGAGGGTCATTGCCTGCCTCTTTGACATCTGGGGAGTCCAGTCTTTCAAAGCAAATACTTGGGTGTCCTAATGACCTGTTCACTGGATGGTGGGAGAAAGCAATATTTTTCACTGAACTAAAAAACACATATGAAGCACTGCACAAGCAGGCTGTTCAGCACTGAGGCTTGCATGGGCAATACTAGAAGCAGGGTCGGGCAATATTTTGTGTCCAAAACAACGTGAGATTTTGCTGCATAACGTGCTTGGCAATGAACCATGATAACTGTGCATTTGGGCACTGTGCAGCCCCCTAGGCACCTGCCTAGTCCTGAATTGTGTACAAAAGGCCCTCATTAGCCAAGCCAAGGCAGCTTGCCAACTATACCAATGAAATCATTCCAGGTACATCTCAGGTGTGACCATGAATCTAATAGGCAACATCAATATTCAGATCTCAGAGTTAAAGCCTGAATTACAAAGAACTGTGGTGCTAACATTTTTTAAATAATTAATCACAAAACACTTTGCAGCTTTTCTCAGAGGAAACTCTGAAAAAGTGTTTTCATTAAGAGTTGTCCAGGGCAGACACACTCTGATGTCGTAGACAGTATCTTTATAGCAGGGTGATGGCAATTAGATGTCAGCCAAAGGAGGTGCAGGGAATGTCCTGGCGGGTGTCTCAGGAGCGCTTTTGTTTAGTTCTGCAGTCTTGGCCTGGATCAGAAATATATTCACCTCAGAACTGGCAAAGCATCACCTTCCCATTGTGTCTGATGGTGTAATAATGTGATTATTATTATGCTAGTTTATGAAGTGACTGTTTGCTGAATTTGCTCTGTATTAAAGATATTTTTAGAAGAGTAGTAGGCGTATGTGTTTATAACTCTGTTTTCTTTGGTCCACAAGCAGTGGATTGCACCACTAGAAAGTATAAGCTACTGGGTATGTTGCACAGCAAAGGGATGTTAGAGTTTATGGATGATTGAGATTTAAAATTTTGGATTCCACTTATCTTCAGAAGGTGGAGTTTTTGAAGATGGTGGCACAGATAGTAAAAGTGGTACATTCTATGGCTACTACAGTAAACACATTGTAGGATCTATTAAGTTGTCTTGTGTTAGAACCTTACAAATATGTTTAAAAGTGGTCCCCATGGATAAGTGTACAGCTGCTGTAGCCGTCATTGAATGCATGTTTTTTTTGTAAATCCCAATACAAAGATGGCTGCCACAGATGTCATTCTTCAGAAGCATGATGTAGAGGTTGGTGTATTTTGACACTTGACTTGGTTGATTTGAATCTTCATGTCTTTTCCAATCTGATTGCTAATATACCACTTTTACCTGTGCTTGAACTGTGATATGGCACTGTTTGGGCATTATTGGTGAGTTGGATGTTGAGAATACTTTTATTAATTTAATCATGGGAGTTTTAATGACTATAACTGTGCGGCTTGAATCCACATGCATTATTCCATTTTTGACTAGGTTTAGATGTACTTCCAGTGTTAGGTTAAGATGTACTTCCAGTATAAGTGTGTCAAAGGTAGTGTGATTTTCTTCCAGCTTGCATGCCATTGGCATAGGGGGAAAAGCACATAATAGAGTTTGTGAGGTCATCATGCAGCATATTAGTTTCTTCCTGTTTGTTCATATTTGTTTTGGTTGCTTGTAAGCAGCACACTATGAATTATTGTCATAAACACAAGTATCATTTGTGCCTTACAGGAGGCTTCTTGCTACATTAACCCGGTTGTTATAGTAGGCTTGCTTGCTACATCATGCCACTTTTTTACATAAAGCCTTCTTATTTCATCTTAATTACTTTTTAAATAATGCGTTTCAAATATCCTGTTTGCCGGTTACATCATGCATGCTTGAACATTTATGCCTACCAAGACATCATGGATTTTGACTCTCCTGATATCCCTCTTTGCTAAACTTTTGGTCCGCCTACCTGAATTCGAGGTGGGAGGGCCACTTTGTTTTTGCCGATGGTATAAAATTTGCTCCGTTGATGTAAGTGTTCCTCTGAAGACCAGAGGGAGTAGAGGCCATTGGACATAAGTCATCTGACCATCCACTTTGTTTAGAGTGGATGGTCGGATGGCTTTTTTTAATGTCCATCACTGCCAGGTATAAATTTCAAGAGGAGGGTAAATAGCATTGATGGAAAACAGAAAAAAGGAAAAGCCAGTCAGCAGTGAATGCTCCTAAAGAGAGCATTTTCCAGGTGATGCTAGAAAAGGGTGAATCATCAGAAGGCAGTGCAGTGACTGCTGGTGAATTTGAAAGTGGTGTGGCGAAGTAGCCGCCATGAATAACGTGGTAAGTCATATGGTGTATTTTGACTACAAATCCAGGTGTTCAAATGGGCACTATTGAAAAGGGATCAGGATGTGGCATTACACCCAGAGCTGCCGACTTTGGAATTGGGGAGCAAGGTTCGAGTTCTGGCATCGGTTCAACACTGTGATTGTAGGCAACTCACTTAAAGTTCCCAAGCCTAAAAAAAATAATCTGACCTTGTGTAATATAAATGATGCTCATGTAAAGCACTTATTACACTTTGGCTGAGTTCACCCTACATGATACCATACCATTTTGCTACAGAGCTGCAGGTATAATCTGGGCTTTGATATTGCACATGGCAGACTATTTTTTAAAATGTACACAGCATCTACTTTCAAGGTTAGGCATCCTCAGGCCAGACAGAGAAAGCCCCAGTTAAGTCAATATATTTCAAGGCCCATGAATGATTAGGCCAGGCGTATCATCATGTCAGGGACAGCCACAAATATGTCAAATGTTCCCAGAGTAAGTCAATGAGAGAATTATTACACCAGAACCACCACCGCAGGCAAAAGTAGGAGATGCAGTGAATTATACGACAGGGAATGTTCCCCCTCCCCCAGGGCCGGTCCTAGAACTTCTGGGGCCCCGGGCGAAAGGGAAGATGTGAGGCCCCCCTAATTTCTATGTAACATCCAGTCGCGGCCGGCATGATGCACGGGTGGGGGGTCTCATAGGGGTTCGGCGCGGGTGGTAATTAAAAAAATAAATAAACTTACCTTCCCAGGTCTCGTAGTCGACTCAGCTCCTGTTCTGCTCTCCTGCCTCTGGCAGGAACAGGAAGCAGGCAGCCTCCTTTCCCTAAGCCAATCACAAGGCTGCAATGGCAGCATTGTGATTGGTCGATACGCCGACCAGCCAGGCGCCTATGGGGAGGCCTTTTTCTCCATGTAGGGTGCAGTGCCCATGACTGGTTTGGTCGGCCCAGAGGGCCGACCAAACAGTCAGCGCCCTTAGCAGTGGGCAAGGGACTCCTCCCCTGCCCTAAAGCAGACCCGCCCACCCCCAACCAAACACTTCTGCTTTCTTGCAGTGCGACAAGCAGAAACATAAAATGGGAGTTTTAGAATTTTGTGTTTCTGCTTCTCGCACTGTGAGAAAGCAGTAGGGAGACACTCCTCCGCCCGAGTGGAGGAGCCGCCCTTGGTAACATCACAAGAAGTGACATCACTGAAATTGACATCTCAGCACAATTGATCTTATTTGGCATCCCGAAGAGACCTAACTTGGATACCAGTAACATGGACAAAAAGATCAATATACATATAAAATAAGTCCATATATTTTAAAACTGTATTAAATGGATTACATTTGTCACATTGGATGGAAAAGCTAGGTGCAGTTCTCACAAAAATGTATATTATTTACTCCTCGTTAACTGATTGTTTCCAGATGAGTGCAAGATTCAATTTCCAGTTCTGCCTCATAAAGGGGGGAGATCCTGTTGAGGTAATGAGGGGCGGGATCATTCAAAATATAAAATGACACAAGAGAAAATCTCTCACACCATGGAAATAATTGCAAATTTGAAAAGGCTCCCTTATCTTTCTGTGCCATTATTGTGCTACCTTAGGATGACATTAATACTTCTTAATTTGTTTTAACATAAATCCTCTCACCAGTATCCCGCATACACATGCTAAGAGATGTAGGACAATCTTTTTTGTGTGTGGGATCTTTACTCGCCAGAATGGTGTTAAGTGCAAAAACACAACGCCTAGTACAAAATTACAAGACACCATTGCAAACAAATAATGATTGTACATAAATAAAAAAAGACTTGAAACAACCAAGACCACTGCTAAATCATACATTGACTTGAAGGTAAACTTCAAATTCAAGGGGTTGTCAAATCAACTTTTTGATTTGGTGGTAGAACTGTATGAAGTAGAAGTGGCCGCCTTTAGCGCTGGTGGAGCCCTGTGCGACAATGTTGGTGACCCTCAATGACTCTGCCATGGATTGCCTCACTGCCACCCTTTAACAGTGCCACCCTTTAACAGTGCCACTCAAGTCTCCATAACCACACTCTCTCTCCGATACATTTAATTTAATTTACAGAGCCGCTGATACCAGTGTAGGGTTTCAGAGAACTTTATATCACACATTACATGGAGACAATCAATCCTACGTGTGTAAATCACAATAGGTAATGTTACATAAGACAAAGGACTAGGAGTCACATTACAATCATACTAGTAGGCAGTATGGTGCATTAGTGATTGATCAGGAAAAACACAAACTCTGAATTTAGAATGTAATACCATGGTTCAGGGTTCTATTTAATAACTAGAATTGATTTCTGTCTTTTTGCAACATTGGGATACTCAAAGACTGGGGGAAAAAACATAACGCTGTAATTTATACCTTGTAGTTTGCATGCAGCTCTTATGACAGTTAATAGCTCATTGTTCAATGTTAGGATTTTGACTTATAAACTGCAAGTAACAATAGCATCTCTCTGACAAAAGCAGTAACCCATTGGCCTATTTAAATTATGTGGATTTAGTGATCTGCATGGTACATTTTCTTTGCAGCAGGCACATTAACCCTCTGCGCTACCTTTTAAATTCACTTGACAAAACTCCATCTCTCTCTAGGAAGAACATTAATCATCGGAGTATTCATGACAATTTTATTGTGGCCAAAATTGTTGGAGGCCAGGAAGAAGGCAACAAGTGCTTTTAGAAACATAATATACTCACAAACATGACTCCCCCACCCGAAGTCAGCACTCAGTGCGATCTCATAGGTCGAACCGCCCTAGAGCCTTCCTGCTCAAGGGTCCTATGACATCAATGCCAGTCACTAGGGTGTGCTGCTTCGAAGGCCTGCCCAAAAGACTCAAGTTGAGCTTCAATAAGGGTTGTAATGGACAGGCCTTCAAGTTTAACCCACACTTGCCACCGCTATGGTCGACCTGCTGGTGCTCAGACACCATTCTTCTAAAGTCTTTCGGGGCCTACTAAATGTGCTCTCTTGGGAGAGTGGTCTGGTGGACTGGTCATGAAGGTTGAACCTGGTTCCCCAGTTCCAAATTTGGCCGCTCTGACCATAGTGCCACATCCTCTCCCTCACTGAACACCATACTGCCCCACTGGGAGAAACTTACATTTTGAACCTTTTATTTCTCTCCATCCCAATGCTGCAGGTTGGAAGAGAAAAATGTCAGAAAAAAGACGACCTTTCCAGCAACTGTTTTTATTTTTTGGATTCATTTCACTTGAGAACAAATAAAGTAGTACTGGCTAAAAGGCCCAGGGAAAGGGGCCCCCACATCTGGACCTTGCAGCTTTCTATAGTGCTTAGAGGCCCAGGGAAAGGGGGCCCCCACATCTGGACCTTGCAGCTTTCTATAGTGCTTAGAGGCTCAGGGAAAGGGGGCCCCCACACCTGGACCTTGCAGCTTTCTATAGTGCTTAAAGGCCCAGGGAAAGGGGGCCCCCACATCTGGACCTTGCAGCTTTCTATAGTGCTTAGAGGCCCAGGGAAAGGGGGCCCCCACACCTGGACCTTGCAGCTTTCTATAGTGCTTAGAGGCCCAGAGAAAGGGGGCCCCCACATCTGTACCTTGCAGCTTTCTATGATGCTTAGAGGCACAGGGAAAGGGGCCCCCCTCCCCTGGGCCTTTGAAGCTGTGAGTCAATTCGTAAAACATTGCCCTAGCACTGGCAGTTCTACATACATTAAGTTAACAAAAGCCAGTTGATCTGGCTGCTCCCTCCTCCCCTCACCCACCTCCCTTACCTGAGTCCGGCTGGTCCTGAAAACAAAGGGGGCCTTCTGTAACCTGGCAACAAAATGCAGACAGGGAATGGCCGGTACTTAACAGAGGTGCTGCTCCGCCCCTGACACTGTGATGCTGGCTGGCTGCTCTGCCTTCCCCCCACCCCTGCACCCCCAGGAATGCCAACACGCCGTGATCAGCAAGGTCGACTCCAGACCATGTGTATTGTATTGTGATTGTGCGGGGAGGGGGCCCAGCAGGAGCAGATGGGCAATCTGTGAAAGTGTGGCCTTTCACAGTGAAGCGGTGGTGGCCCCCTGCCTTGCAGCCGAGCGCGAGGCCCTGGGCAGGTGCACACACTGCCCATGCCTAGCGCCGGCCCTGCCCTCCCCTCACAAACATGCAGACGTCCATTCAATTATAGGCTTACACACCTGTACTCATGTACATGCACACAAACATATGCACACTGAAACACATACATGCAGAGTCACACTGTCTCCCCTCCCCCATCTGACTTATATCATGATCTGCTGAAGGAAGACCCATGATTCCACTCCCGGCTTTGCTCCGCTCTACTCCACCACTCTAGGCAGATGAAACAATCAACAGCTGTCATGATTGACAGCTTCCGCTTGCCCCACCTAGAGCCCTCATTCTTGGCCCGTGAATGAGACTCATAGGCACTCTTAGTAAATTAGCGGAAAAGGGAGGTATTTAGGGACGTCTTTGCCTTTGTCAGGGCTGGGGTTATACTGCCCCTTGTGCTGAGAAAACCGCATGATTCATTTTACATTCTTATTGCATATGGCAGAAGGGCTGTGTGTGAAAAGCAATCTTTAGCCAATCTGAGGACCTGTCTGAATACAGGCACTCGGCTTAGTTAAAGAGTGTATAAGTGATGGGTGAAAAAATTTGGTTTGCTACCCACCGCATCATCTTGGCAATATCAGATGAAGGTGGGCAAAGGGACATATCAAGAAAAGCTCATGTAAAGCTTCACAGATAGTGGGGAAAGGAAATGCGCTGAAAGCCAATATCCAGGTAGAGAAAGGGAAGGACAGAAACAGAAGTGCCTCAGCGAGAGAGTATCATTTGAAAATCAGGACTCTCCACGTAAAGTTGGAAGAGAAGGGGTGCGCTAAACAAGAAATATCAAAGAGAGCATTTATGGTTGAACAGACATTTACCATTAGGTGTTCCAGTACCTCAGAAATATTGCACTACAATTAAGTAACTTTGTTATTTTCTTTGTACACTTGACACTAGTGCGGCTGAAGTGGTGTAATAAAGAATCTCAATATTTAATGTATTTATTCAGGTTGTTGTTGTTGGTGTTTTATATAGCCCGAACTAGACCCGAAGGTATCAGAGCGCTTTACATGAGCACCAGTTGTATTACAGACGGACACATTCATTACTGTTAGGCACAGAAAGAGTAAGTGATTTGCCCAGAATCACAGGATGTCGAGTGTCCCTGCTGAGACTTGAACCGGGTTCACCATCTTTGAGGTCGACCGCCCTAGCTGTTAGGCCACATCCTCTCTCCAATTGGTACAATGCGTTCTAAGCAAAAACAATTGAAGGCACATTTCTTAAATACACAAATAGATTGCAGCAGATAATACAAGAACTACAAAGGCAGGACATGAGAGCAATGTGCAGGAGTCTCAGTTCACAGTACGGATCAGAGTTCAGCAGGTAGGGAAATATAGGATTCCATGGAACATGCGGTACAGACATAGGATATGACTAAACCCTGCCCAGCCCATCTCTTTCTCCACCCTCCCCCTTCGTATGTAAAATGTTATATGTTTCCTACATGCCAACCGGCAGGATGCAATCAAGTACTCACATTATTGCCTGCCAAGTAGAATTGCAAAGGCGCTCAGAAATTTGTGGGTCTCTGAGTGTGAGGGATCATGAGATAGTATGTCTCTAGTTGTTCATTACAATCACACAACCATGTTTTCAGAGTTGGTCCATAACTTCTTCCCTATACACAGGCCACCCTTCATTTTGACAGCAATGCAACAATTGAGGCAAGTCTTTCTGTAAATCAGGGTTTGTTTCTGGTGTTGCCTAATAGTCCTACACTGGGTGATATTTCAATATTGATTTTGGTCATGGATTAAATTTGCTTTAACACCTTCTTCCAGTATTAATTGACCTGAGTGCAGTTCAGTGGTGGCCAGCACAGATCTGGGGTGGTGTGCGGGGGGTTGAGGGGTAAGGAGATATAATTGTAAAAAATAAAATTTCAATTACCTCCTCGCCGCTCTGTCCCACGTCATCTAACTTCCGCTGAACAGGAAGTAGCCAGGTGAGTGGAGAGTTGTTCTGGGGCGTAAATCAAGGGGCTGGCCGTTTGTCCACATAGCTCTTGCCATGCTAGTTGGGTGATTTTGACCAAATTCATTCATAAGTGGCTCTGACGTGGCATTTGACTAATTTGTGAAATCAGTGAATCTTGGTGTGAGTTATCGACAGCTAGTTATGCCGTGAGTGAGGGGGGGGTGGAGCCAGTAGCGAGTAAACTGTGCTGGGGAGCAGTTCTAATAAAAGTCAGGCGCCACCAAGCCCCCTTGGTCTTATGGTAATGTCAATGTTTCCCTTCGGATTCTGAGTTGCTTGCTCGCCCATGCCAGTGTAGTCATAATAAATTTCAAATTCTTTTAAAAAGTGTTTGTTCAAAGGAATGGTAATGTTACTAAATAAATATAACAGTTTAGGCAGCATAATCATTTTTATTAGGGTGATCCTGACAGTCACTGACTGGGACAGACTGCAGCATCTCTTAACCTATGCTTCAATTTGGGTTATGACTGTACCAAAACTTTCTGTTATAATGGTATATCATGGCTCATCCAAGTCAGGGCTATGTCATTGCTAATCTAAACACCACTATAATAACACAGATGACTGGGACCAGGGGAGAAGGAAGTCGAGTACACAAGCCTGGGTGCTCAGTGTGAGGGAAAATATTGTAGACTTGATCCAGTTTATTGTAAAGACAAATCAGTATTGACAAACAAGCTTCTAGCCATAGTCGTAAGGGAAAGAGTCCCACATTTTGGAACAACATGCTACATATCTCTTGCTGGAGTTCTAGAGGGAAACTGGGTTCAAATTACTCAGTGGCCGCAATTTCCCTGTTTGTGTCATGGTGAATGCTCTGCCCTCAGGGGAGTCACAAGCTTGCGCTGCTCTGAGGGGCATGAAATACGGAACGTCTGTTTATAAACCGCTCCAAATTTCACTGTGAAGATGGTAACCCGCCTGCACTTTCAAGAGGGGAGAGAGATCCCTTTGCGGTGGGTGCAGTGAGTGACTGCACCCACCTGCAGGGGATGCCTGGGGTGTCCATGGGATCTCTTTTGCCCCCTCTTGAGTTGCCGAGGCAAAGAGATTCCCTAGCCCCATGCAAATGAGGGAGCACCCTCTCACAATAGCCCTGGTGCACACGTGCGCCAGCACTACCAGTATTACAGAAGGGGCCACACAAATGTCTGCAGCCCCTTTTGTAATACCAAAGTGCCACGGGGTGCATTGAGCGGGCGCACATGTACGTTGCACCCCAGGGCACTTTGTGTAATACTGCTTCTGGTTGGTAAAAGAGGCAAAAGAGAGGGGGTCTCAAATGGAACGTGAGGAAAGAGATTAGCTGAGGAAACTGCAAGTGAGGGGCAAAGAAATAGCAATATGTGAAAGCTGAGAAGGTGAGCCGAGAAAAATGGAGCAGTAGAGGAGTACGAATTCTTAAGAGAGAAGAAGTCTTCAGTCTTAAAAGAAGTTCAACAACCGGGGTGAAGCCATGATCAACAGCTTGTTATGCCATGAGTGAATGGGGGTGGAGCCAGTAGTGGGTAAACTGTGCTGGGGTGCAGTTATAATAAAACTCAAAGTTAGGGGCCACCAAGCCCAACAAGTTGCTGCTCCAAAAACTCCAGGCCATACAGAAAACCGCAGCCAGACTTGTCCTCAGCATCCCAGACACGTCCACATCACTCAGCACCTGCGCAACCTCCACTGGCTCCCCGTTGAGAAGAGAGTCACTTTCAAGATACTCACTCACGCCTACAAAAGCCTCCACAACACCGGACCCCAATACGTCAACAAGAGAATCTCCTTCCACGTACCAAAGCGAAACCTCCGATCCACCGACCTCACCCTCACCGAAACCCCACAAATCTGCAAAGCCAGAACAGGTGGAAGGGTGCTCCCCTACATCGCGGGCAAGACCTGGAACCAGCTCCCGATCTACATCAGACGCCCCCCCTCCCTAAACATCTTCAGGAAGACCCTCAAGACCTGGCTCTTCGACTGAACAGAGCTGCTTACCCCTCCCCCCGCTCCCCCCAGCACCCTGAGACCTTCACGGGTGCATAGTGCGCTTACAATTTACCTGATTGATTGATTGATTGGTTGATTGATCTCAGCCAGAGTTTCCCATCTGACCCATCCCCCACTCAAAGACTCCAGTCTTTTCTCTCTTGAATAACCTGACAAGTTCCCTCTTTAATTTCCAAACATCATTGCCAGTTCCTAGGAACAGTTTTTTTTACAAACCTTTGCATGCGGTCGATGATTGCCCTGATTTAAATAACAAATAACTTCCCTATGCACTGTTCAAACAGTTTGCTTCTGCTCTTGCTCTCCCACATTTGCATTGTTGATGTTTCAGGTTTGCCGCCAACAATGACAAAGCGAAAGGCCGGGAAGAGAAAGAAAACAGCCGGAGCTCAGACAACAATGGCCTGCATGTCCAGTGAAGTCTGACATCTGATGCCAATAATGAAGAGAGAAGTGGTGATAGAGGAAAGGAGGGATCCCTCAGGGAGAGGGAAGTGCTTGGAGGAGAAGGACAGGGAGGGGTGGTTATCAGAGAAAGGGCTGAAACAGCATGAACCAGCAGAGACCGAGCTGGACCATGTGAGAAGTGATGCCACATTCATTATGCATGAGCAGGCTCAGTGATGCATGTGGGCAACTAAAGGGGGAGGGTGGATTTCACCTGCTAAGGACAACATTCTTCATCAACGGCAGTGACAGTGGATAAAGAAAACAGAGACAATAAAAACAGACCTGATGAATAAGTAAATCAAGGCATAAACTACTGCAAAGTAGCACAATCACTGACTAATGTGGTTGTGTGTGTGCTTATGTATGCATATCATTGCATGTGTGTGAGTGTGTGTGTGCCTCACGCATGTTTTGTGTTTCTATGCACGCCTGTTTGCCTGCGCGCCTCTTTTTGCCTGCATTTCTATGGGTGCGCTTGTGTATATGTGTTAGTGTGTGTCAGTGTCTGTCCATATGACCAGGAATTATAAGATTTTGTGTCTGTAGCGTTACACATAATAATGAATTTGCTGCAATCGCCACAAAATTCATCATCTTTTGCATAATCTATAGATTTTAACAAATAGAAAAATGTTTTTAGATCAAACAGGTCAAAAGTTACTAAACAACTGGTGACACGCAGCGGCGGCTCCTCTGCTAAGGCTAAGGCGGAGGAGCGTCGCCTCACTGCTCTCTGAGCAATTCAACAAGGAAAAATACAATGATAATTACACAGCATTATTGCCATTTTATCTTTCCTACTGCAGTGGCTCAGTTGGTTATGTGTGGGCGAAGCTGGACTCCATGACGCCAGAGAACTGCAGGGGGAGGAGTGGTGGGCACACTCTGTAAGGGCACATGACGCTTGGCCGGCCGTCTCGGGCCGGCCAAAGCGACATGTGCAATTGTATGTTCGCCACCAGGGCTGGTTGGAGGAAATGCCCAGCCTCCTAATGCCTGTCTGAGGGCCGAACCACAGCACTCAGGCCAATCACAATGCTGCATTGCGCTTTTTGATTGGCTGTGATGAGCCTGGGAGCCCGGGTGCTTCCTGCTGCCGGACTCTAGATGAAGAGGACGGAGGAGAGGCGACAGCCAGCTGGCAGACCATAGCCAGGTAAGTGTGGTTTAAAAAAAAATCTTTTTTATTCCTACCCCATATCACTCCCGTCCGATAGCAGCCCCCACTGGTTACACGTGTACTCATGCAGTGGAATGCCTTTCGCAAAGGTGAACCAGTCATCTTTCAATTGCTGATTGCTGCATTTGGGTGCTGAACTGGTACAAATGAGGTAACATTGTATGTAAAAATGACAAAATAATGATGTAATATTATCACAAAATGTGCTACATTATGCTGCATAATTTGCCTTTCTTGCACCATAATTTAGTCAACTTTGCCACATTATTTGGTCCTTGAATGCTGCATAATTGCAGTCCAGTGACTCTGATGTCTGTGCAAGCATGCATGCCTGTATACCTATTTTTTCAGTTTTTTTGCATGCTTATGTTTGCCTGTATACATCTGTGTGTATTTACGTGTGCATATGTGTTTGTGTTTGTGTCTGAGAAGTTTTGATGTTTTTTATCTGAGAATCACCACTTGTGCCCATTATTCTACTAAAGAATACACCAAACACTGTGTCTTAGGTTATTCTTTACTAATCCAGCTATTCAGAACTTGTATAGAGAGCAATCTCCCATTGCTATGGCATTGCATTGCTTTCGGAAGACAAAGCTATGACTTTCCAAACGTTTCCATTGCAGGCCGAGCTGATTTGGTTTTGTATGCAGGGGCGGCTCCTTCGTTAAGGCGGAGGAACATCTCCCCACTGGTTTTCAGCACTGCAAAAAAGGAAAAATAAAATGATAATAATACGCTGTTATTATCATTTTATTTTTCCATGCTGAGGCAGTTTTACGGGGCGGGCTGGGTTGGATCACAGCCAGCAGGGGAGGAGGAGTCTGGGAGCTGGTGTGCTTTCAGTCCACACAAAAGAAGAAGAGGATGGAGAGGCGGCGGCCAGCCAGCCAGCCGCCAGCCTGCAGGTAAGAGGTCTTTTTTTTTTAACCCCTTGCATGCTCATGACGAGCTCAGCTCGTCGTGAGCTACAGTGCTTCGGTGTTCATGACGAGCTGAGCTTGTCATGGCCTTTAGAACGCTTGCACGCTGGGCAATTCCCCTGCTGTGCTGAACGTTCTAAAGAAACGGGTGTGGCCGTGACGAGCTCAGCTCGTCATGAGCACAGGAGCACTGTAGCTCATGACGAGCTGAGCTCGTCATGAGCATGGGGGCGCCGCGCGCGCCCCCCCTCCCCACAGCACAGCGGGGGATGTACCCAGCAGGGAAGGGGTTAGACCCCTTCCCCCACTACTACTGGCCAGTTGCAGCCACCACTGTTTGTATGCCCATTGCTGTTCTACAGAATATATCCAACACTGCCAGAGAATGAGGAGCAGGAGACAGGAGAGGATATTTTGGGGGAGGGTCACCCTGTTTGAACAGACAGGGAGGAGATTTTTGAGAAGTACAGACTCAGTAGTGAACAGCATTTAATGCCAGTTGCGAGTGTACAGTTGTCCCTTCAACTGCATGCACTGTACAGGGGCAGGTTAATGAAAGAATTTTCGGACCTGCTGGTGTTTGGGATCTGCTCTGAATTAGGTTAGGTGACTGCAAACTTCGCGTGAGTGGAGAGCAGAGCTTAGGTGGGACAGCAGGAACTCACAACCCAGCCTGGTGGTAGAGCACCTGGCTCTGCTGTTGCACATGTATACTTCTGCGTGTGCATGGTGTCTGTTATTTTGCTTTTGTGCCACTTGTATGGTTGTTGTTGGCCCTTCCAGTACATGGCCTCAGCTGGACTTGGTGTTAGTGGTTTGCACGCAAAGCATGGGTTCTGCCACTCCACCAGCCTCGGTGATCCAGTGTTTCTTTGCACCCACCTGTCCCTAGCCTGGGTAAAAGTAAAAACAATTGCAAGACTTAGCAGAAGAGCCCAAAATAAGACAGGTCCCAATTAACGAATAGACTGGGTTGCATTGGAAGCATTCGGCGTGCATCCAATTGGAATTCCACTGCTGAATGTTTAAGAATGTTTAATTCTGTCTATCCCTACATAGACCCGGCCCTGAGAAATAAGTGCCGGTGCTCAGCACCGGAAAGCACTGGCAGAAATTAAGCACTGCAATAACAATGTATACACAACTACTAACCATAACACTCCTACAAGTATGATAATTCAGACTATTGCAGGCCCACAAAGCTATAAGAATGGCTTGGGCAACAGGAATTAACCATTTTTGTAATGTATTTTGAATTTAGAAATAGCTGTTGCTCTGCTCATTTCTAAATTACACAGACAGAGTCACCATGTGGCAGACTGTCTTAAGTGCCGGTGTTCACAATTAAGTGCTGGTGCCGAGCACTGAAAACCACTGGCTCAAGGTAAGCATGAACATCACCCATGATGGTAATGCATGGTGCATAACTGAAAGGATCACATTTTATTCAGGTTGTTACAATAATATATCTTTCCTAAATCAACAGTATCCATTGTGGATGTAACATTGTGTCAACAAGGCAACAAGGTATGTATTTACAAACACAAAAACAGTAGACTCATGACTCTGAGTGTTCCGTGGATCCAGTTCTTCCAGCCTCTGTGGTTGGGTGCCTTGTCAGCAAGACTGCTCTGTGGAAATGTGGACATATTAGACCTAGAAGTGTTTCAGGATGTACGGCTGGTACTGCACGCCTCCTGCATAGATGTGCCACTGAGAATAGAGCCCTCTTCACTCTCAGGTGGAGGCAGAATGTTGGTAACACAGAGGTTGTGGGTCTGTATATTTTCGAGGGCTGTGGTCACTTGAACTAGTCTGTGTACAACATCGGGACAGAAATGCCCCAAGTCAGTCTATATGTTTACAGTTCTCCTTGCTAGAGTTGATGTGGCAACAGCAAATCAGTTCGTGGACTGGGTGAAGGCATCAAAGCGTGCCAGGTAGTGCATGTGCCTCTGTCTCTGCACACAGTGCTCCATTTCCATTGCAGCAAACCACCAGTCTTGTCCTTTCTGCAATTGCTGCAACGAGTTTGACATTCTTACCAGATGCCTACTGACAGTTCTCTTTTGTTTGGTTTGCAGACGCTGCACATAGACTGTACATAGACGATAGACTTCTCCAGGCCACCAAAGACAGGATAACTTGCTGCCATGTAGTCTGACACATTCTCATTGTAGACTGTTGCTGGTTGGCCTCTACACTGTCTGTGTGTCCTGCCCACAGATGTTGTTGTGCCCCTGCTTTGAGATTGTCCCTCATCGCCATCCGCAGAGTCCGGTAGTGGTGCAATTATTGCTCTCCTAGCACTTGGAGTTGGAGTGATAGGCATAAGAGTTGTCAATGTGCTATCCTCCATTTCCACATGTGTGTCAGTACTTTCACCAGCCTCAATTGTTTCTGACACGTCCTGGGTGTGATCCGTGGAAATGCATGTATATAGTTAGTGTAAATAAATGGCTAATGCCTACTCTCTACATTGTTGTACCTGTGCATCATGTATTTGAGAGATGTTTGTGATGTACAGATATGCATGGTCTAGTCATTAGCACATAGTACAGCATGCAACTTTGGTGTACTACAACTCCCATGATGCATTGCCAAGGTAGGGCATGCATATCAATTGAGTTATTTATGCTGTGATGTTTTACTTGTGCAACTGCAAACATTGTGTTAAATAAGTAGAGGGGAGTGGACTTACCCTGGCTGGTGTCTGCAGGGAGGGAGTTGTCAATGTCTGACACTCACACCACACTTTCTGGTTCCAGTGTCCCCTCAATGAGTGTCTTCATGGGAGTGGGAGGGGGTATTTTGAGGGTCCAGGAACTGCATTTCGACCTGAACTGCTATAAGTAGGAACATGGTTATTGGGGCCAGTAGCAGTTGTCAGTTGGAGCAGGAACATCCAGAGGAGGATGTGGGACTGATGTAAGGTGGATACCTTCCAGACATGGCACTACAACTGAATACATCTACATATACATATTGTAAAGTTTCCTGCCCTGCAACATTTCTTCAGTGTACTCTAACATAAAGTCTGTATAAGTGTGTTATGAAGTGGAAAAAGAAAATGGCTTGTCTTAAATTTCAGTACGAGTCTGAAGAACAGGTTCTCAAAGGGAAAATTGTTTTTTCCATGGAGAAAAAAGGAAACAATACAAAGTAAATGCACTGCTGTGCTTAACCCTATATGCCGCGGCGTGCTCAGATTGGCGACAATCCTCCAGGCATACCTGGTGCAAAGAAGACCTAGGCATGGAACACTATACTTGAATAGTTTTCCAGGTGTCGCCTTTTCTGTGAATCCCAAAACATAGGGGGCCTTATTTATGAGGGTCTTGCGCCACTTTTACGTGACTTTTAAAATGGGAAAAAGACACGCACCGGTGGCGCAAGGCCTTCATAAATAAGGCCCAGGGAATTTAAGATGAGCAGAGGCGTCTACGCTCGTAAATTTCACTTGTTTTTGAGAAGGAGGTCCCACTTTCATCACATTCTTTAGTGGTTAATGCTGAACATTACTATGTATACACATATCCTATAGCACCCTCGCTTGTCCCTCTCAAATGGAATGTCAGGCTTTCAGGATGTGATGAAAAGCTTTTAAGGCAAAAAAGCAATGTGCTAAAAAACAATAGGCTCCTCCTTTTAACCTTCAAGGTAGTGATTGTATAAAGGTCGAATTTTCGACTCTTACAGCATCTTTTCATAGCTACCAAGTGGTCCTATTTCATGCATGGAGCCTTCAGCCACTTTTGTTATTTTATCTACCAAGTCTTTGAAGTATTAAACTTGTGGCGTTCCATTGTAAATATGGTATAAATAAATTCCTGTATAGAAATTGGTGTTGTATTAAAAGCAAGGGCTAGTAAAGCCTTTGTTACCTATTGGCTTTACCGATGGCAATGCTGTGCTGGATAGACACAAGTAAAAACGTAAAAAGTCTTAGTGACGCAGGTGGCATTTTCTTTACTGATCTGAGGCGAATGGGTAAATAAACAAAATGTAAAGAAGTAGCGTGAAATTGTTTATTATTTAAGGCATCGACAGCAATTTGCTGCCAGGTATTTCCCCAAGGAAAATAATAAACAATTACATTTAAAAAAAAGGTGGTGGGCTGGGGAGGCAATGGAGAAGTGGGGGTGGGGGTGTGGGCTGTAAGCAACAAAGGGGATTTTTTACGTCTTCTGGCGCATCTCTGCAAATCAGCAGGGATGTGCCAGAACAGATGCGTCATGTAATCCCTCCCTTGCGCCTCCACAATGCGTCACATTTACAATGTGGCACACCACGGTGCAAGGAGGGGCAGATGTGTGACGCATCTTGAGATAAAGATGACTCTCCCTCTATTGATGTCGCCATAAGCGAACGGGAGTGGGTGACACATTTTTCAAAAGTTTTTAGTAAAGACGCCCCAGTAGACATGGATCAACCAGACCCCTTGATATAGGTCACTTATCCAATAAATCTCCAGTTCTCCCATGAAGAGGTCCAAAAAGCCTTAAAATCTTCAAAAACAGCCAAAGCTCCCGGCCCGGATGGCGTCCCTGTTGACATCTTCAAATACCATCCGGACCTTTGGTCTCCCTTGCTGACGAATGATTTGAATGCCACCACTGAAGTGGGATTACTGGATTCCTGGAGAACATCGACGTTGGTCCCAATATTAAAAAAAGGGGACCGAAACAGCCCGTTTTGCTATAGGCCTATCTCCCTCCTGGATTCGCTCGGGAAGATGGCAGGGCGGATACTTCTCGATCGACTCCAGGAGTGGGCTACAGACCATAGCATTATCTCAGATATACAATATGGTTTTCGTGAGGGGCTAGGAACAGTGGATCAGGCCTTAAATCTGTCCCTAATAGCAGGTAAATACGTGGAGGCTAAGGGGTCCACGCTCCATATGGTGTACGTTGACCTCTCTGCAGCGTTTGACTGTGTGGCACACTCAACACTATGGAGCATTATTCTGAAAATCGGGGTTGCTCCCCCAATTGTGGACTTCCTCCGAGAATTGTATACAGGCACTACAGGCAGGGTAAGATTTGGGGTGAAAGGTGAGCTCACGGATACTTTCAGGGTGGAAAAGGGGGCCAGACAGGGATATGTACTGGCCCCCTTTTTATTCACCCTGTATACTAACGGCTTAGAGACCGCCATGCTTCAAGGCAGTAAAGACCTTCCTCTAATTGCTCGTCGGCAGATACCAGAGCTTTTATATGCCGACGACGCTGTCATTTTAGCAAGAACACCGATTGAACTCCAGCTGGCATTAGACAGATACTGTGCCTTCATGGCAAGTTTAAATCTGAAATTAAATGCAAAGAAAACATATACCATGCACGCGGGGCAAAAAAAAAAGTAAAAAATCAGAGACTGTTTGTACAAGGTGAACCATTGGACAGGACTACAACCTACCCCTATCTAGGGATTGTTATAGATGAAAAATTTAAATGGAACCCAGCTATTAATGCAAGGAAACTTTCTTTTTTGCGAGAGACAGTTTCGTTAAAAATGTTTTCACAAAGACTGGGGCATCGACCATGAAAAGAATTGTTAAAAATATATAATCCAAAATGTGTAAGCACGGCCACATATGGGGCGGGGATATGGGGCTTTGCGAATGTGGGCTCAATACAAAAAGTTGAGAATTCCTTTTTGAGATATCTGCTTGCGGTACCTAAAAGCTGTTCCACGAATGCCTGTCACACAGAGCTGGGCATTGATTACATAGCAGATACTATAAAATTACAACCAGTAATGTTGTGGCGACGAATATGGGTTACTGAACAATGTCAACTAACTAGAGAGATCATTCAAGATATTTTGACACTTGATCGGTGTAGGAAAATCAAATGGTTATCTTATGTCAAAACGCTACTAACAGATTTGGGCTATAGGAAGTTTTTTGACAATCCGTCAACGATAAATGAAATCTCCAAGAAGGACTTAAAAAAAGAGTGTCTTGTACACTTGCGCCAACTACGATTACTATCAGAGATTCATAAACCATCTGTTCAACACTCTTTATTAGCGCAGACTGTGTTCTCCGTTGAACCCTATTTGTTGTATAGCCTAACGCAATATATAAAAATGTTGCTTACCCGTTTTAGATTTGACATATTTCATTTACTGGTCGCATTCCCAATTCAAAATGTTTGGTCATCTACACTTTCCGTGTGTCCGTGTGACTTGGTGTCCCCACAAACAACTATACATATAACGCTATTTTGTAAATTTTTTACTGAACCACGTAAACAATGGATATTGCCCATTCTGAGAATCTGGGGGCTCCGTCAGTGCCGTCCTGCATACCTGGCACTTCAGTATCTTGAAAACGAGAATTATGCCAAAGCAATTGTATGTTTTCTTAAATTTTGTATCCGTCATCGTGCAAACCTTTGATTATGTACTATATATAAGCCCTGCTTAAGCGAAAAATTGCTAGATAAATGGAAAACTGTATGCTATGGTATGACTGAAAAATATATAAACTGAGACGTCTTCTTTTTTTTAACAACTGTATTTTTAACTGCTTTAAATCCTTGTAAACTTTGTAATTTGCTTAATGTGAACTTTTATGGTGTTTTTTTAAACTACCGAATAAAGTTATTATTGAATTAAATTGAAAGTGGTGTTGTATTAAAAGCAAGGGCTAGTAACGCCTTTGTTACCTATTGGCTTTACCGATGGCAATGCTGTGCTGGATAGACACAAGTAAAAACGCAAAAAGTCTTAATGACGCAGGTGGCATTTTTTTTTACTGATCTGAGGCGAATGGGTAAATAAACAAAATGTAAAGAAGTAGCGTGAAATTGTTTATTATTTAAGGCATCGACAGCAATTTGCTACCAGGTATTTCCCGAAGGAAAAAAATAAACAATTACATTTTAAAAAAAGGTGGTGGGCTGGGGAGGCAATGGAGAAGTGGGGGTGGGGGTGTGGGCTGTAAGAAACAAAGTGGATTTTTTACGTCTTCTGGCGTATCTCTGCAAATCAGCAGGGATGTGCCAGAACAGATGCGTCACGTAATCCCTCCCTTGCGCCACCACAGATGCGTCACATTTACAATGCGGCACACCACGGTGCAAGGAGGGGCAGATGCGTGACGCATCTTGAGGCGCACGGGCGGCGCATTGCTAGAGTCGCGTCGCAAGCGCGACACAACTCCTGCAATACACAGGGGCCGCCCATACTCAACATGGTGTCTCACTCCTTACGCCTGCTTCAAGCAGGCGTAAGGATTTGACGCAGCAGTGTCGTAAAACTGACTCAGTGAAATCTTGTACATTTCACTGCATCAATTTTACGTGGCTTTCCTGCGAGGGAACGCCCACCCTGCGACAAAACGCCCACATGAAACCAGACGCAAGTTTCATGTGGCGCAGGGCTTTACAACGTGACGCATCTGCCTAGATGCGTCACGTTGTAAATAAGTCGCAACGTGGCGCATGGTTTACGCCACCGCTGCGTCACAAAAGTAACGCAACGGCGGCATAAAAGTGTCGTAAGGGGCTTGTAAATCTGGCCCTAAGAGTGAGTAAGCGAAAGGGAGGTTGACAAGGGAGGATAGCACAAGAGAGATGGAAACATATGCACTCTAGTGGAGTGCTCAAGGTGCTCAAGGAGAAAGAAAAAAGCAGTTCCCTTAAAGTGAGCAGTAGAATAACAGAAGTCAGCCAGTCAGGGAGACGCTAATGTGGCTGTGCTCCAGGGGAGGGACAAACACAAGATGGACAAAATAGGTGAGCCATCAAATAAGAAGCAAGCAAATGAGAGTGACAATAAGGTCAAACAATGGGTGGGGATGAAATCCCCTGTGAGTACTTTGTAAGCCCCAATCGGTCTCTTGTAACCAGCTCGCGCTGCCTGGTAGGCCCGATCTAATTGAATAGTGGGTGTGATAGGGATTAGAGGAGTGGGTTGGGGTAGCAAATTGGAGAGAGTTGGTGGGAAGCAGTACACACGGGACAGCCACAACGGGGATGGGTTGAAGCTCAAGAGAGAGAAAGTAACACTGAGGGTGGGGTAGGGAGGCAGTTTGGTGAAGGGAGAAGCACATGAGAGAGAGCTTGCAACACGATGGAAACAGCAACACACGCATGGGGTATGGACAGGGTAAGTGAAACACATGAGGGAGAGAGGTGGAAAATACATACACTCTCAGGAAGCGCTGAAGTAAAAAGAAAACAATGGTTCCCTTTAAATGAGCAGTGGAAAGATAGAAGCCAGTCAGTCAGAAAAATAGTAGAGGCTATGCTCAAAGACTGGGACAAGCACAAGATTGACAAGCTGGGACAGGGGAAACCATCAAATAAGAAGCAAGCAAATGAGAGTGATGATAAAGTCAACCAGTTGTATGGAATGGGTTGTAAGACCTTTAAGTCCACAATCGGTCATTTGCAGCCAGAAAGCCTGTGCTGTCTGGTAGGCTCAACCTAAAAAAGCAAAGTCATGGGACCACATGATAGCTATGTCTCTTTCTCATGCATTATGGCATTTCCACAATAGTGTTATTTAAGTTTTAGTAGTTTAAACAGCTTTGATTATTCAGAGCCAATAGCCCTTAAACTACCTTCAAGTTTAACAAGTAGGTTGTCATAGAAACGCAATGCAGATCTGTGCTTCCTTTCTGTTAAAAAGGTTATTAATACCTAACAAGTAAATAGACTGTAACATAAGTGCAGAGGTAGAATCCAGAGCCTTTTCTCCCCCCCCCACCCCAGAGTGCTTCAGCTACTGTGGCATACTGTGACTTGGAGTAGGAGAAACATTATTATTTAACCATGAAAGCTAGGAAGGTAACCTATGTGTCAAAGCATGTTTAGTTCCAAACGAACTGCTGCAGCTTGTTCATGTCCAGGTTAGCGGCCTCCCAAGTTGCCATATTATGTGTGATGTCTGTGGGTATTCCAGCCATTTCAGCCAAAAGGCTTTTAGAGGAAGGACCACTAATGCCCCTGTGCTTTTTGAAAAGGCCATTTTATTAATAGCAAGCAGAGTTGTCATTATAACCTTTGGCTTACTCACAAAGTAAGCATTCTAACATCGGATCTAAACAATAACCTATTGATCCCTACAGCCGCCCCGAATTATTGCCCATACCTCATCCCGCACCTACCCCCTCTTTTGTTATATAATGTTATCACCGTAAATACATGTTAACAACAAAAAATGTGTCACTTTTCCTTCTTGCAATGCCTTCCTCTTCTTTCACCTCCCTGCACTGGCGCAGAATGCCAAACCTTTGTTTTGCCATGATAGCTCTTCTTCCTTTTTCTCTTTCACTTGCCTTCTCTTTTCCTGTCTTTTCCAGAGCTCTCTTTTCCAACTATTTCATTATAATCAATCAGAAAGAAATCATCTTTCTCCCTTTCTTCCCTCTGCTCCGGTTCTGCTACACGCAAACAGGAGATGCATCAAAATCTGTGTTGCGAGTATCTGAGCCACTACCAGTGAGCCAAGCAAAAGAGAAGGGATGGAGACTTTGATATCGTTGAGCCTCAAGCAACAGGAGGCAAGCCAACAAGTCCTAGGAGATCACCTGGAGTGAAGGTAGAGTCCAGCTCTCCTTCAGCAGAGTCAGAGAGCAGCAGACAGCAGTGTAACAAACAGAAAAGCAGTCCTTCCATACCAGCAGTCCAGTTGAGTCCTTTAAGCAGCACAGCAGTTATTCTAGCAGAACTTCAGTTACAAGTCCAGTAGTGTCTGACTTGATGGGGTCAGAGACCCAGTACTTATACCCAAAAGTGCATTTGATGTGGGGATGACTTCAAAGCAGCTCTCTGAAGTGCACAGGTATTACTTTCAACCCACTTCTATTTGCCAGGCTATCTGTGGGGGGCAGTCGGTCCTATATGTGGGAGCAAGACACTGCCTATTCAAGTGAATTGTTTGCCCCTCCCTTCCATCCTGCCCAGGCAAGGCCGTCAGAATGCAGATGTATGTAGATGGGTACTCATACACACCTATCCTTCCTATATTGCGGATGTCTTAAGGAAATGCATAGCATGTAGCTGTCACCTAGCCCAGACATGTATTGAAGACAGGCTGCAAAGCACACTGAGTTATAAGCACAGACAAATGTCCACTTTCTAAAAGAAACGCTTGAACAACAAATAACAAGGGACAAGAATAGATACGCGTTCTCGTGCTGGGCTAATAAGGTAATTGTTCGTTATATACTTTCTTTTAATAAAACACGATGTGATTAATAGAGTTGCTAGAACCTTGAGCGCTTTATTATTCTTCCTTATCTAGAACCCGAGTACACACTATATTTCCGAATTTTAAAGCTTCAACCGAATCAAACAAGCAAATGGACCTTTGAAGAAAAACAAAGGTGATGTGTAGCGCTATATATGACTACCTACCTTGTTTAATGATTCTTTTAGCTTAAATCATTGTCTTAAATAACTTCCACATACAATAAATAATTGACTGCATGGTTCTAAGTATATCTCATACTATACTCTCTGCTCGTTAGCCTTCTCTCTCCATTAAACTATCACTGTAGAGCAATGATATATGTCATCATATAGATTACGTTTGTTGATGCATATCGATACTGGGGATATAATAGTGAGGCTGATACTTAAATATCGCCTCGATAGCCTTCCACTACTGAACAACATACTTATATAACGTTGTCCTTTGTTATTATCAGATGGACAATTAAGTTGATTCAACTGTAGGTATAATCAAGACCCCATATACTGGTCTGTGATATGAGGCCAGTTCGGATATCCACATGATCTTTGATACTCCACCTAAAATGCTGTTGCACTTTAAACATAGTCAACCTAAATATAACAATAACAATATATTACATGTTCGTTGATGGTTTCAGATTCAACCTAAAATTACTCAAGTACATCTATATGACGTTCTCGAATACGGGTGCCACCACCTGATATCAGGTATTTATTTGTATTTTTCTGTCTTCATAGGTATTAATGGGCATTTTCAAATCCACTATGCCCATCTAGTGAACAAATTTAAATTAAGACAATGATCTAGAAAGATATGTCGGACCATCAAAAAGTCATTAAATGATTTAAGAACTCTTTTCGGTTTTGTATATTTGTTTTTGTAATGAATTAATTTTGTCTTGCACAGTTCATCCGGTTGTTTTTATTAGATCAATTAATCAAGAATTGAGCAGTAATTATGTTTTGTTTTACTGTTATAGGGGGCAAGTTCTGTATATTTGTATAGTCCTGAAGATGGTCTCTGTATTGAAACGATAGAGACGTCGAACCGCGCTTTTTCTTTCATCATTTGTTTGTATTCAATTTTAACAAAGAAGAAAAGTGTTACATAATGTTACAGTGAAGGTGTCTTTATTGTGTATTGTTTCCCTTCTTGTCACATTGTTTATATACACTCTGGTACCTTCTTTAACCTCATAGGAGCGTCGAACGTTCAGCGCCCAGTGCTGAACGTTCGAAGAATGAATGCTGGCCCGTCGGCCAACGGTCGTGCGCAGCACTAGCAAGGTAGTGCTTGTGACAACCGTTGGCCGACGGCAGCACTTAAGGGGTTAAAATACAATTATAAAGTAATCTTTTTATATACACCGGTTTCTGTGCTTTCTTACTTTCTTTATGTACTTTCTTTATGTAATGTTTAGTGCTTTATTTCAATCAAAAAGTCACTGCAAATTTACATGGTGATTTGCTATTGTTTAGCTTGGGCCAAAACTATTCGGGCCTGTGATTTATTTCTTATAAATAACTTGTGAAATATTTTGGCCCAAAAAAACCCTTGAAGGCAACCCCTACCTTATCACTTTCTAAAAGAGGCATTTCTAAAACAGTAATGTTAAATCCAATTTCACCAGTAAGGAGGATTTATCATTACCATTCCAAACATATGAATCATGAAAAAGCTACTCCTCTCTGATCAGAAATCACAGCTTAAAGGTGTATTAGGGAGTTCCCAATGCTTTTAGAGGAGTAGGTCTCACAATTGCGAAAAACAAATAGGCTGTTTGTCACTACCAGGGCATGAAAAACATAAAGGGACATGTCCTACCTTTTACTTAGATAGCACCCTGCCCTTAGGGTTAGTTAGGGCCTACCTTAGGTGTTACTTATGTGTAATAAAAGGGAAGTTTAAGGCTTGGCTTGTAGTTTTAAATGCCAAGTCGAAGTGGCAGTAAACTGCACACACAGGCCCAGCAGTGGCCGGCGTGAGACAAGTTTCAAAGGCTAATTCGGTGGGTGGCAAAATCAGTGCAGGTCCAGTAGCGGTATTTAATTTACATGCCAAACAGGTGTAAACTAATTATACCATGTTAGAGGAGAGAGCACATGCACTTTACCACTGGTCAGCTGTGCTAAAGTGACCAGAGTCCTAAAGCCAACAAAAAGAAGGTCAGGAAAAGAGTAGGAAAAAGGCAAAAAGTTTGCGTTGACCCTTTAGAGAGGGTCATTTTCCAACACTCTTTAAAATCTTCCTTATCACCTCCCACCCACCCTGTCACCACTTTCCTCACTTGCCCATTCAACTGTATGCCCCCTGTCCCTGCTCTCTCGGACCCTTCCCACTATCCACCTTTACAATTGCCTTGATGATGCTCTTGGCATTGCCTTATCGCACCTGTTCACACCTTTAATGGGCCTATTCAACAAGTTGCCCGATAAGTCCTTTGATACGTCCCATGTAGCACTCTTGTCTTCTGGTGGAGTTGCGCCCATTTTTCTTGACAGCTGTCCACTTTATATTGGTATTATGGATATCCTCCTGGTTTTCTCGCTGTTTGAGGTGCCCACCTTGCTTGACATCTCTCACCTGCCAGCACTCCCAGTTGTCTGGCTGCTCTGGTACTCCTTCCTTACATGCTCTCCTTTCACCCTGTCCTCACGGGGCTGAATCAGGTATTAACACCACAGGAGCTCTCTTTGCACACTCTGCAGGCCATGTTCCCAGTGCTTCTAGGCCCATTCTGCATGTTCCAGATATGCTATTTGTTGAAGGCTATTGTCCCCTTCTTTTAGGAACAGACCTGCTCTGATCATCTGCCAGAGGGCGCTACATCCTGGGGAGGCTCCTTCTCCATTTAGGAGGCATCATAAATGTAGCTACTGCAGCAGTCACCTCAGCTGACGCTGCACTCTTGGCTTTTTTGCCCTCAGCCCAAGCCACTGGGTCCTCTTGACCACCTCTCCAAGTGCGTGGCTGCCTTCAAAATTTCTAGGAGAGCTCGAGTCTGCTCCCGAGAAGGTTACAAATCTTACAGTGCAGATAGGATGGTGTATCCCTCCTGCGTTCCTGCAGAAACATGTATACAGTTCGACCGCCAACTTCATTGCAATGAGTGCTTTCCCTTCCTCTCCTAAACTCCTTCCACAGAGAGGGTGTTATGGCCAGACATACATGCTGAGCCATGTCATGAGAGAAGTGCAATTACAATAACTTCACACATAGAATGCAGAATGCTGAAAAGATATCACAATGCATCTCCAAGCCATATGTTTTTGCTAGCAGTAATTCTCATTCTCAATGTATTTTTATTCTTATTATTTCATATGATAAATACTAAATACTAGGAGTAAAAGTACACCAAGTTTAGTGTACCAGATAGTCCCCTACATGTTTCTACCAGCTACATCCTTCTGTCATAGGACTGTGTTTCTCTGCCTGCAGTACATGTCTGTGGCAATTGTTGCTAAACTGCCTGGTGTGAGTGTACTTGTTGCTAGTTCAGTTTATTTACCTTCCATACATGGAAATTCTAGAAAGTTATTTTCAATTTGCATGTCAAGTCCAGGGACAGCTGGTAACATTTGAAGGTGATGGGCAAGCGAAGTGCCCTACCACTTACGAAAAGACAAAAATAAAACAAGCATCATGCAATATAAACACAAACTAAATCAGTGAAATGCATTTCAGTAACATTTTAAATACAATTAAATGTTACTTACTCACAGGCTGCACATCTTCGGTGTTTTTCTGCATTTTGGGGCTGTGAGCACGAGTCGAAAAGTAAATTCCTGTAGCCAATCCAGATGCTGCTGTCATGCTAGCAACCAGCATGAGAGAAGAACCAGAAGTAGATGGAGCCGGCTGGCTGGATGCTCCTTCAGGCCCTGGAGGCCTGTGCTTGCTCTCCACCAAGGTGTTGTAACACACGTCCGGTTGGAGAGCTTCAAAGTGCACATGTCAGGCTGGCCGCTGCAAGACAGCTGGCCAAGCTGACATGCTCACTTTGGAGTGTCAGGCCACTACTCCGAGTCCTCCATGCTGCCAATCAGAAGCAGAGGACACGCCCCGCTTTTCACTCGGCTCGGGAAGGTTGCAAAATGGCAATGAAATCGTTTCATTGCGATTTTATTTTGTACAATTGCTACGTGCGGCTCACAGTTGGCGGGGTCATGGCTGTTGCTCCTACACCCTAATGAAGAAACTGCTGCGGGTCTTATCTTTCCAGAGTGTGTAAATGTGGACACTGTTAATGCAGTTACAAGCAACCTGATGCTAACTATATCTCTGCCCATACCTCATTAAAAGTATGCTTTGGATTTTGGACCCTCCACCTATATAGTATGGAATGTCATACTTTCTTGTGGTCACATCAGTCCCATACTGTTAGTTGTGACACCATCTGAATTAGTCTCAGTAGCCTTCCGTGCCTGTCCTCTTTTCCGCAAAATATATGGTTTTTTTTTGCCTCTGTGTTCATTGGTGCTTCCCTTTGCACCGATTTCAGACAGGGGAATTTGGACCACTAGAGCAAGGGTTATTTGCCAGCCTTCTACAAATGTCCCCAATTTCTGTTTCTGTAGAAATGAGCTTTGAAAGACCTCTGTTGCTGTTTGGTTCTCTCTTGTTTTCCGAGTTATATCGTAAGTCTTTTTACATTATGTTATAAGTGAGCTGCATTTCACTGTAAATGAACTACCTATCGGTATAGCCTCAATGGCTATTGATTAAATCTGTTCTCCAAGATACTGAGTCTACCATTTCTTTCAACACTTTTATCGTTTAGGTGTGCAGATTGGTTTTCTGCTAAGAATCGGGGTGACTTATTACAATTATTACACCTTTTCCTAAATGACTTGGGTTTGTTATTCAATTATAGTGTAAATATCACCTCATAGACCCGATGAAGCACCAAAGCGGGTGTATAATGAAGTATCAGACATAACAATATCGATTTGCAAAAATATTGCCCAAAAACATATCACAGACAAAAGTATCTACTCGAAAAAGATAGGAGAACAAATGATTGTCACAAAACACATAAGAATATCGAAATTTTGATAAAAAAACATTCACTTAAAAATGATTACATTAAAAAAAGATGTTACAAAAATATTGTAACTTTAAAATATATAATAAAATATATACTCTAAATGAAATGTAATTTTTTTCATAAGCAATTAAAATGATAAAATGAATATTATTAATCAAATAAAATATATTCATAAATAAAACAATTAAACACTATACTTTAAATATAAAAAATACATATTTAATAAAATTACCAACATAAAAAAACTTTATTTAAAACATTAGTTAAAAAAATATATATAATTAAAACATTAAATGAAAATACATTTAAAATGTATATCACAAAAAACGTTTACAATTGCAACAGTAAGAAAAGTATTGGACTTTGGAAGGGGCAGATTTACTAACACCACTCCAAATGTAAACAACAGTATGGATTGTTTTGGAATTTGGAGAGGTGAAATTTACCTTCCCACTCCAGCATAAACAACAGACGGGAAAGTGTTAGACTTGGGAGGGCTCAAATTTCCTATATCAACTCCACCCTAATGAGTAAGCAACAGTAGGGAAATTGTGGGAGATTGAAACATATCTATCTATCTATCTATCTATCTATCTATCTATCTATCTATCTATCTATCTATCTATCTATCTATCTATCTATCTATCTATCTATCTATCTATCTATCTATCTATCTATCTGATCAATCCCCAGTATTAGTACATTTCTTTTATTGGATAAGGTGTTCTTTCAAAAGACAGGTTTATATGGCTATTGAAAGTGATACTTTGACTAATCTGAACAGGAATGGTCTTGACTCATGTATGCATGCAGCACAGACTAATCTTCCACAGACGGTTGTAGACAGTGTCATTGTATGAAGGGCTTCCCCGGCCTAATCACCCTACTGCAGCATAGGTGTGTCCCCTGCGCTGCAAGCAATATCTGGAGTTTAGGATCTTGCCACATAAAAGTAACAACCTCCTTAGTGACCCCCCCCTTGCTTTCTAGAAATAAAATATTGGTGTGTACATACAGACATGCGCCATTACTATGACTGAAGTATCTTAGAAGATTTATCTGGATGCCAAGTGTGTCTGCCAATAAGATAGGGGGTTAATGCAAACAATGCTGTTTGATCTGTAAATATTTAGCAATTTTTCATATAATAATGGCAAAAAAGCTGACATTATGAAGCACCTGTTAGAGATATGCATTTCAACTGCTGGTTTCAAATTTGAGTAATCACAGAGGGGCATATTAATCAAGGGTTTTGCATCACCCTTGCACCAAGCAAGGGGGCGTAGGGTGACACAAATGCTGTAAAATTTTAACAAAGCTAAGCAAGGCTTGGTAAATCTCGAGTAATACAAGGCAGAGCAAGTCTGGTGTTCCAATGCATCCATTGATGGATTCTGAAGAATTCCCAGATTTACCAATACTGGTAGAGCTGGGAATGCGTCAGAATGCTATGCCTTCCCAGGGGAGGCGTAACAAGGAGAAATGTCTTAATTTCTCTTGTTTTTTCCTCTGTCTATGTGTGCAGCATTCTGCAGTACACGTAGAAAGAGGAAAACACATTAGAGAACAGTTTTTGTGCAGGATGGTGTCCCTTCCGACATAAAAACAATGCTGCCTGTGACACAGGCACCCTTGATGCACCATGGTGCAAGGGTGCCTGTGTTGGCACTAGGCAGCAGTTTGTGTGTCAACGCAGGTAGAGAGCAGGAATGTGCCATCTCGTTAGATATGGCGCATTCCTGCCCTCTTCCTTCATCACCATGCAGCTCCCCAAGGTGTCTTGCTGCATTGCATGGAATCATTATAAATATGGCCTAGATTAACTTAGGGTTTTAATGTGCCTGCTGCATAGCACGGTGTTTAAACTTTTGATGACATGTTTCAATTCTAATCTTACATAACCACAGGTTTCAGCCTTTTTAAAGTGACCCTTCCGCAAAATGTAGGTCACGTGTTCCTTTAGTGAATATTGAGTGGACTTCAAACATCTGCATGTAACCAGCAATTCATAATGTTCAATTTCTATAGGAATGATTTAAAGATACATTGAAAGTGTTCTGAGGTTGATGAAATGTGTTCCATTGGGTTGGGTAGCATGTAACACCTAATATTAAGTACCATGTTTGTAAGCTGCACAACGTTGTGCTAAGCAAAATTAAATATGCCTATTAAAATATACTAACACCGCCTCTTAAAGGGAGACATAAAATCCATCGGATTTATCAAACATTGACGACACACACCCGAATAACACTGCAAAAGACTAGAAGAGGACGGCATACCAGACCTGACTGATGATGACTGGGCTGAAGCCCTAGCTAGCCCCCGGGGCGCGGCAGTGTCATCACGCTACCGCCTCATACAATTTAAGTACATACACCGTGTATACTACGCGCAATCCTGACACTGGAAGATGGGCATTATCCAGTCCCCCCTTTGTCTGCGATGCGAGAGGGAGGAGGGGACTTTCCTACATACAGTTTGGAGATGTATAGCACTGCAGCCATTCTGGCAGAAGGTCTCTTCCTGTCTAGGCAGGGTATTTTCATGGGCTCTCCCATTTGACCCAAAGCTATTCCTACTTCACAGTACTGACGGCATAGGTGGGAACCGGTGCAAACAGCACTTACTCTTTTTGGCCCTCGCTTTCATTAAGCGTGGCATTGCCCAGTTGTGGAAGGGACGCCCCATCCAACTATGGGTGGGTGGAGAAAGGACATGGACAGATCTACGGGTGCAGAGATTGCTGTGTTCCAGGCCCAAGGCTACCCCCAGATACAGAGGAAACTATGGTCCCGATTGACGACATATCGGGGCATAGACCTCCCTCCCCTTCCATCTCTAGACCCCTGACAAGAATTGTCCCCACACACTAAGGACCACTGAACAACCCACACTACAACATATCATCCTTTTTTACCTGCATTCTGGTAAATTCTTTAAGATTTCTGGAAACTGGGACTGTCTGCGCTATATTCATGTTGTTTTACTTGCAAGTCTTGCAGAAGTTGCAAATGTATCCAAGTTATGGTCATATTGATTTATCTCATCTCCAAAATGTAAAAGCAGGACCACGGCCTGGATTGTACCATGAAAACCTAATAAAATATGTTATTAAAAAAATATATATAGTAACACAGCTTAACATTAGGAGAAAGATTTGAAAAACATTATTTTTTTCTACTCTCTCTCTGAACAAGAATGTCAGTTTATTGGTTTTGCTTTGTTAACAATTCAACATTTTTGTTTAGTAATTTTTAACTTTTAGGGGTTCATTTAAAAATAACTAGAAAGCAAAGCATGTAAACGTGAATCTAAAAAATGAAAAGAAACATTATTTTTAACAGTTTGCTCAGTGAGCAGTTGGTCTCCAACGTATGTACTCTGTTCTCCACCAGGAAATATTTTAGCACATTTAATGCAATACAGGGCAAAATCCATATATAACGAATAGGTGTCTCGGATGAGGATGCAATCAACTTCCTCCAGAAGAAAATCAGCAGGCTGGGGAGTCTGGACTGGAGCAGATAAAGTTGAGGTTGCCTTTTATTTGTAACGCTTTCTCTTGGCAACACTTTACTGAGCGGTGTGCCAAGCATTCAGGTGTTTCCTCATTCCAGACTACTTTGTAGTACTCTTTGAAAATTCTCGGTGGCAAACATTTTTTTTATCATCTTTTCTGAATCTTTCTTGTCTCCTGGAGTCACAGAAAAGAAGTCCTAAACAATGGACTGGGAAGAAACCCTATCCTCCTCCTGAATTTCCTGGAGCTCTTCATCTCCACTTCTCCAAATGCCATTTTCAAAAATTTTAGTTGAATTCCCAATACAAGTTCAAATCTACAGATCAAAACTGAGGAGAGAGAGGATGGAATATCAGTGCGCTCAAGTGTGAATCCCCAAAAACAGTGGTAGGATGGGACCTCCTTCAAAATACATTTCTACAATGATATCAGCAAATCAGATGTGTTTATTCTGAGAGACACAAGTCCCAAAGTACCATTTGCCAGTACCACACCTGAAAATACAGACATTGCACTAGGAACTACAACAGAATTTGGTTGTTCCTGCCTGTGATGAAATTCCTAGGCTCATACTTAAAATAAAATTACCACTTCATATTAAGCACAACTTTAATTTAACACTTCTCAAAGGAAGTTACCACCATACAAAAGTGATACATGACTCTCTTTTCGGTTCTAGGAGTCCGCGGGAGCATCATGATACTTATGGGACATAAAAAAATTCAAACCAATTAAAAGAGGTACTTGATTGTCCAGAAAGTGAATAGTAGCTAAAACAAGCCCACATGCTGTAGAAAAAACAGAGAGACATTTCGTGAATAGCATTTGCCATAGTTATCTGACAAAGGCAAATGGAAAATGTTTCATTCCAGATCTTTCATGGCATCTAGCAAAGCTTGGGAGAAGGAGCCATAAACCAGTGCAAGCACTGGGCCAAACGTAACAACACCATTTCAGGATAATTCTCAGTGGCGTAATGAAACTTGAAGGGAGCCCCCCTGCACAGTGCAGGAGGGGGCCCCTGGAGCTCTGGACCCCTTCCACAAAGCAGCGGCTAAAGTTATGCCACAGCTGATAATGCACTTGTGTGCCTATAACATCCACAGCACCACCATCCACTAGGCACGATAAGTCATTTAGAATGTTTTAATCCTTGCACCAGGGCAAAAGAAAATTAACCCTCAGAATGTACAATCAAGAGCGTCACCACCGCCATTCTGCGCACTTCTCCATGAACATTTCTGGAATGTGGAAGCACCTAAGATTGATGAACCTCGATGACATTTCCTGAGCTGAGTACGAGAGAGAACATCCATAAGGCGAAGAAGAAGTACAAGGAACAATTGCTGATGGACTCAAATGGCAACTGGAGGAAGTAGGACGCATATACAGCATTTCACCACATAATGCAATGAATGTCACCAACCACCAATGAGACCAACAGGAGACACTCTAGTTAATGGAGACTTTTTGCTAAAGCGATTGACATAAACTTCCATAAAATTGTGCAAAAAATGATAAGAAGTAAAAAAATATACAGTTCTAAAAAAATCAAACAACAACAATAATTAAAACAATTGAATTGAAAAAGAAGACAATTAAACATTGTTACTACACACAATTCCGCTCAGGAACAAGAGTCCATGAGACTGTTTACCGACCAACTACAGATTCAATCCCCAAATACATTTAAATACATAAACAACAATATCTGGTGGTCTAAGCTACAAGAAAAAGGCACAGTCACTGATTCAATAGCCCACAACCTGTGTATGCCACCAAACAACCTTTCTTTCATATGGTCAGTCTAATATATAGGAAAGTGACTACTATGAACAGAGTCGGATTTCCATCAACTGCCCTTCGTGGCCTGTGTCATCATCTGGATCTCCTGCTTTCCTACCACAATACCTCTCAGTCAAAGAGGGAAAATATGTGGATTGGATTTCATACTAGTCACTGACAATTCTTCAACAAAAGGGAAAACCGTGAGACCCAGCGAACAGTTCACAAAAATTTCAAACAAAGAAAAACATGACAAAAAGTTAAAAAAAATGAAAGCAAACAGAACAAAAACTAAATGACTTTCAACAGGCAAAGATCTACGAAAAACTACCTATTTACACAGTACTGTGTATAAGGGGTAGAGTTGATTGCTTGTAGAGGATTATACACAGTAATATGCTGGGTTGCAACCCTGTTCATTAAGCTCTGTTCACACAGACATAGGTTGGGCAACATGGACAATGATCACCTTACAAAGCGTATACAAGAATTAAAATCTTATTAAAAAAAGCACAGAAATTCACAGAAAAAAATAAAGATTAAAGTAATGTTAAATTAGTTGCATTAAAAAACTCAGAAGTTCAGTGAAAGGAACAAAGGTGAAAGTGCTGTTATAGTTAGGTGACAAAGTCACAGAAGAGCTAATGTTTGAAAACTGAAAAACTCTGAAATTTGGCAACTATAGTTCAGTGAGATAATTATAATTTGTGCCCACACCATGCGCTGCTTATGACCTCATATATAACATCAATCATAATATATGAAATTACATCATTGATAATATTACAGATGCCACTTCACTGATGACATCATCCATTCACTGTGACATCATCCTACAGGGTTGGTGGGCTTGTGTTATTTAATATACTGCACGTGAATCCATTTTGTTATCATCAGTCTCATGTTAATGGTCATACGTTTTGAACACATGCTGAACATGTAGTATATCTATCAAGACACCCACATTTGGTTGATGTTATCATCTTTTAATTGGTATTCACTCATGTGAGACACAAAAGGCCTCCATTGACTTTAATGGCTTCACCTCTATTTTAAACTTTGAACACCCTACCAAAAAAAGAGTTTGAACACTATTCACCTTAACAGGATCACCCTCTTAAAGACTTCAGATGACCTGCAATTTTAAGTCAAAAGGTTGACAGGTATGCATATAGGTCTCCTGAGGTGAACACAATGACATACGCCCTAAGAGCCTTTCCTAGAACTCCAGTGTGATTAAAACCAACTTCAAGTGGGCCAACTCTACATTCTACATTATTCAACAATCTGCAATGCCTCAGAATCTTCAGTGAAGTTCTGAAAATAAACATCCACACCTTATGAGGGTCCTTCTCACATAGAATTTGTCTGTAGCACTGTATCACAACTATATAACACAAGTACATTCCTAAATGTCCTCTGGTAGATAATCAATTGTCAACAAAAGTTGTGGCTTCTCTCACACATTTTTTGCAACAGACTTTTGCTTTAGGCCACATAGTTCTTTGATACATGCCTTTAAAACCCACATTAGTTTCACTCATCCTTTATCTTGTTTATCATGAAGTATCACTTACACTCCAAACTTTACTGACTTGTAAATAAACAATGCACCATATAGATTTCAACATGCATACCCACACTCCAGGGTGTAAGCTATTTTCATTCAATGCACCCACGTGTTCACACAGTTCCTCCATGCTGAATATGAGTATGATTTTATAAGTTATCAGTGCTGTAATTAATGATGTCATTTGAGATGTCATGAGTGATGTAATAAGTGAGATCCTAAGCAGTGCAAGGCAGGGTACCACTGAACTATAACTGGCACATTTCAGTGGTTTTTCATTTTTTAATTCAAATATTAGCTTTTGTGTGACTTTATCACCTGAATATAATGTCGATTTAACCTTGTTTTTTTTCTTGAGAATTTTTGTGCTTTGTTTTTTACGTAAGCTATAGTCTTATTTCCACACTTAACGACTTTATGTTAAACGTTGTTAGTGATATCTATCTATCTATCTATCTATCTATCTATCTATCTATCTATCTATCTATCTATCTATCTATCTATCTATCTATCTATCTATCTATCTATCTATCTATCTATATATCTATCTATCTACCTGTCTGTATATATAGAGAGAGATATGCCAGATTACAGTTATTGAATGCACTGAATGGGCACATACTTTTTTTTTTTACATCTGACCTTTGAGAAAGTTTTAACTATCTTACCAGACTATTATTTTCCCAAAAGTTCTTACATAATATATATACACAAAGGGGATTTTGGTCAACAAACTTCATTCATTGGTCTGATGAATTGTCATTCACTGTTTGATTGAGCCCAATAAAGAATAAAGCATGGGTCAGCCATTGTTACCAATTGGGTTCCTTCTCTTTGAGTGACTGCAGAAAGCTTATGCACGGTGTTCCCATCCACTTAAAAATAATTCCTTTCTCTTCAGTGACAAAACTCTTTAAAAGTGTGTATTTCAAACTTTGTTTTTGTATATTGTTTTTAAAAAACATGTTTTTATTTTGCTTGCACTGCAGCTACTCATTCAGATGGTGATCAATTTCACGTCGTCTCTTTTTTAATGTTGTTGTTATGGTGTTTAAATGACTTGGGGCCAGATGTAGGTAATGAAGATTTACCGATTCTAAAATACCGAATTTTACCGATTCGGTATTTTAGAATCGGCAAACGGGAGGTAGGTATTTATTCGGTAAGTATTACCGAATCTGTAAGATTCGGTAATTCCCGAATCGGTACTTACCGATTCGGTAATTCCCATTCATTCCTATGGGCCTGGAGGTCCATAGGAATGAAGGTGAATTACCGAATCGGTAAATACTGATTCGGTAAAAGGGGGAACACATTAAAGGGTGGCAGGGTGTCACTTTGACACCCTGTTGCACCCCATAATCGTGCTTGTGTGCACATGTCGATACAAAAGGGGATGATGGACGGAGTGTTTGAGCAAATCAAACACTCACCCCCTGTCAACTGATCTGGGTTTAATCCATCACCATTCTTTAGCTCACTCAGCCACCCCAGTTCAGACATGGCTATATGCAAATCAGTCTGACCCTGTGCCTCATTGGAACAGTCCAGCCTGAACTGCCAAGCCATGTCTTCCCTGGACCGGAAACAAGCATCCTGGGACCGGTTTCGGATTCATAATCCTCATCAGCCAGGCTATCTTGAATCCAGTGGCCAAGTGAGCAAGGGACTCACGTCTGAGCATACCCTGCCAACTTAGGGCGAACAAAGCGATACAAAAGGGGATGATGGACGGAGCGTTTGAGCAAATTAAACACTCCCCCTCAGTCAACTGATCTGGGTTTAATCCATCACCATTCTTTAGCTGACTCAGCCACCCCAGTTCAGACATGGCTATATGCAAATCAGTCTGACCCTGTGCCTCATGGGAACAGCCCAGCTCGAACTGCCAAGCCATGTCTTCCCTGGACCGGAAACAAGCATCCTGGGACCGGTTTCGGATTCATAATCCTCATCAGCCAGGCTTTCTTGAATCCAGTGGCCAAGTGAGCAAGGGACTCACGTCTGAGCATACCCTGCCAACTTAGGGCGAACAAAGCGATAAAAAAGGGGATGATGCACAGAGCGTTTGAGCAAATCAAACACTCACACCCTGTCAACTGATCTGGGTTTAATCCATCACCATTCTTTAGCTCACTCAGCCACCCCAGTTCAGACATGGCTATATGCAAATCAGTCTGACCCTGTGCCTCATGGGAACAGTCCAGCCGGAACTGCCACATGTACATGAACATGAACTGCAAATGTGGCACACATACATGCCCTAAGGGCATGTATGTCTGCCACATGGCACAGTTGAAAATGCACAGATTTTTCAAAGGCATTCGGTATTTACCTCCAACTTATAGTTGGTGGTAAATAACGAATCCTTAAAGCACATAAGCACTCTTAAATGTGCTTCCTACATGCCATTTACTGAATCAGTAAATACCGAATCGGTAAATAATGATTCGGTAAATACAGAATCTGAAAATACCGATTCGGTATTTACCGAATTATCACCAACATAGCAAATGGCTCAATACCGGTCGGTAAGCCTGAAATTTATTGAATTTTGGGTTTACCGACCGGTAATGAGTCACCTACATTGGGCCCTTAGTGACATAGTAACTGTCTGCAATTGGAGTGATTCACTAAGTGATGATTAGGTCAAACATACCAGGCAACGCAAGCGGTGTGGTTGAAAAAACCCAACTGTTAGCTTACCAACAACTTAAAGGGTTTTGCAGCCCAAACGTTTCTTACCATTTGTTAGCTTTATTGTCACTCTCATTTGCTTCCTTTTATTTGTTGGCTTTCCTTGTGCAGGCTTGTCCATCTTGTGTTTGTCCCTCTCCTGGAGCTTATCCTCTTTACCGTCTCTCTTTTAGGAAACGTTTACTTGTTTTAATCAGTCCATGAGACTGCATATGTTTACCAGTGCTCTGCTTCTCTACCCAATATGCTTCCCCCAAATGTCCACCCCACACTTCATGTTTCTGTTTTGTGTACTTCATCCTAGCTCCCTGTGTGCTTCATGTGCTCTCACCCTTGTTCTGCTGCCTCTTTTGTGCGCTTCTCCCTCTCATGTGATTCTGCCCTCCACCCCAGTGATCCATATTCTTCACCCCCATCCCAGTGAACTGTGTTCTTCTCTCCAGGTGTGCTTTTCTTCTCCCACCTCTGTGTTTCTCTCTCTTGTGGCTATACTTTCCCCTACTCACCACAACCCTAACCTCAACCCTCAATTCCCTTCTTTTTTACCCCTCATACCCACAGTCCTTTGAAAATATATATATATAATTGCACCTTAGCGATGAAATGATCTTTATGTTTTAATTTACCAACCCAAGTGGCATCTGCCATCTTAGATCAGTAAATCAAAAATTAAAGCAAATAGTGCCTGTGGAGTGGTGGCTCCTCCGGAGGAGAGTCGCCCCACAGCCAGGATCAAAGCCAGTAAATGAAAGATAAAAAAATGTCATTGTTTTATTTTTCATTTTCTGGCTTTGAGCCAGCTTGGGAAGGAAGGGGCGGGACATTGGGAGGAGGAGTGCTATATGCACTGCTTAAGTACTCGTTTGGGTTTGTCCAACCATTCCTGGCCATCCAAAACACTCATGCATACTTAGGTTTCTCCATCATTGAGAAGCCGGGCTGGAAACACCCCACAGACTACCGGGTCTGAAAAGGGTGTTTTTCTTGCCCACTCAGACCAATCCCCACGATACTCTCACGTGAGAGCAGCGCGGGAATTGCAGGGAGTCCGTGACGAGCCTCAGTGCTTGCTGGGACCAGGAAGGACTATGCTGGGTTCGACGCGGGGGCAGGAGGCAGCTCTAGGTACGTTTTTCTTTAACATTTATTTTTTATTTTAACTTCCCCCCGCTCCTCTGTGCCCCCTTTACCTGCACCACCACCTCTTTATTGTGGCGGCCACAATGGTGCCTGTGTCATTTCACTGGTGTGTGCATATCCTGCATTATCACACATTTGTGTGCAGGGTAATGACTCGCCTGTCATCAGTGTCTTTTCTTTATGTATGACATATGCTGGCAATAAAAATTGCAAAAGAAAAAAAGTAACCATTGTACTAGTATGCCAAGGCCAGGACTATTAGCTTTGTCAAAGCTAGTTTCATTTTAAATTCTTTGTATTCTTTACGAAAGTGTGTAAAGCTTTGGAAGCATGCTGGGAGTGACCCGCGGTGCTCACACGCGGGGCTAATTCCCCTGCTGTGCTGAGCGTTCTATGAAAACGGGCGTAGTAGTGATGAGCTGAGCTCGTAATGAGCATAGCGCCACCGTGCTGCGTGACGAGCTGAGCTCGTCACGAGTACCGCGGCGCCTCGCCCCCATCACAGCGGGGTAATTAGCCCTGCAGCGAAGTGGTTAATTTGGAAGAGAGTACTTAGACTTCTCAGCACTGCTGCAGTACATTTAACGGGAGACTACCAGCACTTCTCAGGAGCAAGCAAGTACTGTGGACATGAGAACCAGCTCTTATATATCTCCATTTAAAGCCCTGGGCATCGCTGATTGTATGTGAAGTCATGCAGTTAAAAAGAGGACTGCACCACCTTCTTTTTCTTTAATTAACATCGCTATTTGCAAAGAAACGTATGAAGTCCCTCAGATACATCCTGAAATCCAGGCGACCAGTTACCTCACTGTAAATGCAGCCATTCCAGTCCGAGGACTCGATTACGAGTCTGGCGGTCCACAGACCACCAGACTCGCGGAAGCGCTGTGGTGGTGGTCTCCCGACCGCCCTATTATGACTAGGGTGGTCAGTCGGCGGTCAGGAGGCCTCAATATGCCTGGCAGGACTGCTGCGGTCGCACCAAGCATATTACAAGTGGCCAAAGGTACATTGGATGCTGGGATAAAGACGGGGTGACATCTCGGATTCACACGATATCCCTGCACCTAAATCGCAAGATAACAAGTTATTTCCCACAGAATGTGAACTAACAGGCAGACTCAAGAATGCCAGGTCCAACTGCGCACGCTCTCCCCTTTGTTGGGGAAATATTGTGCCCAAAACACAGCTGTTTACCACCTGCTTGCAGCGGATGGCAAGCAGGCGTGAGGACGTTTTGGAGCCCCCTGGCGAGGGTGGCGGCCAGGAGATTATTGAGAGGGGGGCACCAACTTCTCTCTCCTGGCTGCTGTTGGAGGGCGAGCCTCGGACACTTGCCACGGACACTCAAGTGAAGGCTTATCTCTACTGTTTCAACTATCCAGGATTATAAATATTTCCTTTGCACTTTTTTGTTTGGCCTTCAATATTATGCACATTCATATTCAGGTAAGTATTTGTATCTTTGATCCTTTATGCTTTCACTGCTATATTCTGGATACGCATGCGTCCAAACTGAGCAGGGACGCAATACTGACGTCACCACACCCAATTGATGGAATGTCACTCTGGTTATTCACTGTGCTCTATGGTCAGTGATGCAGCTCTTCACTAGAAGCATTACAGGGTGAGAACCTGGAATGCTTGGATAGCGCCAAGGGGTCCTTCCTGTAAGGTGAGGATGGACACACATTAAAATCCCAGTTATTCAGTGCTTTAAATGGGCCGGTACTCACCGGTACTGAGTACCGTCACTTCCAAATTTTCTACCCGTCAGTACCGGCGCTTTTCTTTAGTCAGGGAGAGTACCGGTACTCTGACTGAAGGCACGACAGGCTCGGGTTTGGTATCTCCTCCAGATGCCGCTTTGCTTCAGGATCTCGAAGTCGCAGTGAGCCTCTGAAGTCGACATTGGCAGAGAGGCTGCTAAGGTCCAGAGGCGCACCTTTGAATGTCCCCACACTGCAGGGGTTTGAGAGGGCTTGCTTCACGCTGTATTTAACAGGGCAGTGTCTAGGCAGACCCTGCACTGTTAATTAGGCGTGCAACGAGCATTCAGATGAAAGTGCTAACTGCCAGCATGAGGTCTGCACCTCCTTGGCTAGAAACGCCTCTAGGCACTGTGGAAGCGTTTATTTCAAGTTAATTTGTTTGTTTACTGGCCTCCTTTGACCCCGTACTTATGACCTTCACAAATGCCATTTTGTATGCTAATATTCCGAGTGGGACATTGAGACATTTTGTCATTTCACCTGAAAACGTCGGAGTTGTGAGTTGCCGTTTTTCCTGCTATGATTGCTTGCCAATTACCGGCATAAGTAACTTAATGAGACAATCATGTTTCCTGAGGAAATGCGGTTTAACATTCGGCTTCTCCTGAGTTATTTCTATGATAAAATTGCTCTGTACATAAGGCATATGTTAAATTGCAGTAGGTTATGCCTCATATTTTACTTTTGTTCAGGTTGAGACTTGCATAACTTAACCTGAAGCATTATGGTCGTGCAATAAATGTTAACATGCAGACCGACAATTTTGTCTGTAAGATTAAGCAATTTGTGTTTTTCAGCCTCTTGCATGTTGTTCATTAAGCTTAATATTAGACTGCCTCTACCTGTTGAGTGAGTATGTGTAGTATCTTGTGGCCCGCTGTTTATTGGATGCTTCAGAATATCGCTCCCCTCTGCAATGATTCAATAAGACAGAAAGTCTTATTGGTATGTCATTTTCAGATTTTATCCCACATGAAAAACTGTCTCCTCTTAATTTGTCTAAATATATATCAGCAGCATGTTTTTACTACATGTTTTAACACATGTTTTTTATTGAGGTTACATTCACTGAAGGGATCAGTCCCATCTTATGAGTCAATTCATACACATTTTTGTGTTTTCAATAGTATATGCCCAACCCTTTGGCAGGCAATTTGATCGTTCATGTGCTCTTTCATGTTCACTGGTAATGTGGACTGATTACGTCCCACGCAGTGAAATGTATTTTATAATTTTGCAGTTTGCTTAATTATGTTTTAATATGTACTGCAACTTGCATAGAAGTTATTATAAATAATTATGTATTACCCTTAGCCCCGCCCCTAGCCCCGCCCACTTGCCACACCTCTAGCTCATTTTAATGAGTACCTGCACCTATTTTTTCCCATTTAAAGCAATGCAGTTATTAAAGGTGAATCAGCCTCAGAGCACAGATTCGTTTTTAGTTTCGTAACCCTGGCGAGATGAACGCTCCTTTGTAAACGTAAAATACTTATCTTTACTTAGACATCTGAACCTGGTGTACGTTAGTCTTTTGGCTGTATCCACCGCCACACCTGACAGTCACTACTTCCAGGACAGATGCAACTAATTTCATTGGCGAATAGCTGGCGACACTAACAGTGCTTCAACATTTTCTGGTTGGTTTTCTATTCATGAGAATCTATGAAGGCATTTGGCACAGAAAAATACATTATTAACTCCTCCGCCTGTTCTGGTAGCCTCCGTTTTGAGTAGCTAAATGTTCATTCTGTGATAACTGCAGTGTGCTTTCCTCGTGGTACCAGGGCTCCCAGGCAGTCACAGTCCTTGGCAATTCTGCCAGTTTGCAATGAATCACGGTACAGTTTAAAAAAAAATTCTTCTATTTCACTTGTTGTTTTTACCCGACTTCCGCCTCCCGCCCTGCGCTTTGATGAATATTTGCTGTACGTGTTCAAAACTTCTTTTGAAAGAGATGAGCTGAATGCAGCCCTTCACATCCCAAACCGTTCTTTCACATTTTAAATTTACGTATCAACCGCAGAACGGTTAATTAAAACTGCATGCCAGAAGGGGTTTTGTCTTGCCAAGTTTCATTGTTCAAACTCGCAGTAGGCACCTGCCACTGCCTGCTTTTTGCTTCAAAAAAGCTAACTTTAAAAAATATATAGTGTTATTAGTTTTATCAAGAGCATTGGTAACACCAAAACACCAAAAAGACTTTTTACGAAGTGCAGAACATACTTTCAAAGACAATTTAACTAAGCATCAGTACACTATTTTAACATCATGCAAAGCCTGTTCGTTTTATCCTTGAACTGTTATCCAAGCCCATTAAAGTATTTACTAATTTAAACAGATTGCTTACCCAGTATAGGATGTTGACTTGTGTCCTTCGAAGAACTTTGCGTTGTCCGCGCGGGAGACGTCTTTTTAGCAAGAACAGAAAACGTCTTTTCTTGACTACAGCAACAAGGTTGTTGGAACAGGCATGGGACATGCTCTCTGAGCTGATGAGGGTTTTCTCTTCAACTGTGCACAGTTGCCAAGAAACCAGAAGCAGAATGGAAAGCGGCCTGATGCGCGAGCCGATCAAGGCATTGTTAATCGAATGCCAACAGAGCTCTCAATGGCATGATTAAACTCAAACAGCTACTGCATATGACCGAATCCCTCTGCACATCAGTGTGGCGAGCAACAATGCTGTTTTTATGCTCTGGTGAATATAGCAGATTCAATATCACCAACAATTGAGATTCAGACAATAGGTTGAGTATTCACAGGTTTAGGGTGGCCTCAAACTTAACTTGTGTTTCTCAACATTTCTTTGTTGAATTACTAAAGGTTTCCCATGCAGGAAGGATAGGCTGCAGAGCATAGTTCATTGACAGAACCGTATCCTTTAAAAACATTTATGCAATGATCTTTTGCAGGTTTTATCATTTTTGAAACATGAGAATTGGATTCAAAGACCACCCAAATAGTTTTTTCTAATTATTTCATATCTGTCACGTGCATGCAAATAAGTATGGTAGTAACAACAGTTGCATGTTTCTTGCAAACACTGGGGTTGCTGAAGCACCATTGGGTGCATTTTAATATCAAATCTTTTATCTCCTAGCACTATACTTTGGGTTTGTTTACTTGGTCCTCCGATGGATCTTACTTTGTGACAAGAGGAGTCAGACATAGGGGATCCAATCCAGTTATCCAATGAGGACCAGGAATTGACCTACAAACAAGTAATTAGATTCACATATATCACTCTCAAAACTAAGCTATAGAAGTAAAGTATTATCACTGCTAGATTCAATCTCCTGAAGAAATTAATTCAGGATAAGATCATACATACCAATAATTTAGCTAAAGCTGTGCAGATTAATAACATCATTATCTGCTGTCCAGCGATCTCTCTATTAGAATTCCCATCCTTCATTATTAACCCATTCGAAATGCACATCCAATTATTGGAGACAAAATCACGGAGAGACAGAAACAGGATTAGTTAAAATTAGGTTTTTGCCAGAGTTTTAAAAAGAGTAACTACATCAATATCAGACATTTAAGGTCTCTGAGTGCAGCATATTTAAATCAGATTTTCTGTTGCCATTAATTACCAAAGCTCTGGAAAAGTTCAGGAAGGGACATGAACCAAAGCAGCTTAAAGGTACTCTCCGATAAGGGAAAGAATTCTGGGAATAGCGCACATAGCGTACGCACCAGGCAAAGATACAGCCAGTAGAGTCCACATGTAAGTTCCAAGAAGAAGCAAATAAGGTGCCTCTCAGTCCGAGAGAAAGAGCATAACTCTCCCTTTTCGTCTCATCAATGTATAATATAATCCTCAAGTTTTGAGGTGACACCTCTTGAGTCACCTGGTCTGGTGAGACCACTTAGTTCATTGGTCCGTTCGTATAGGATGATTGTCATGCAGCATAAAGGAGACACATACAGCAAAAAGGTGGTGATCATCACGTAAGCTGTTGATAACTTCCGAACAATAGTCCTTTAGCAAAGGCACATGAGTGAATTCAAGAGGATAGTTTTGCATGAAAGATGTTTCCAAAGTAGCGAAATTGTTGCAAGCAGACCTCATATGCGAATGGGAACTCTCCCTGTGAGACATTGTTTCTTTTCACATTGCAAGTTTACAAAGCCTTTCCAGGAGAACAGAATCAAGCAAAGTAAGGGAAATGCAGGCCTAAATTGAATTTGGTTCATGAAATACAAAATATAAAGTAATAGAAATATATATTTCATTCATATTTTTGGTACCCTATTTATTACTTTCAACTTATTTGCACTCATGATGCATTCTAGTTTCATTAAAGTTAACACATGTGTAACTATGAAATATTACCATATTACTGCAGTTCCAAAATACAAATGTATATAATAATTTCAAAACATAAATTATGAATATCGTTTCTAGTGATTCACATTAGTATATGTATGAAGATTATCCCCTAAAAGTTTCAGAGCATTTGGTTTTAGTATAGACGTTCAGCAGTTTCCTATCCTTTCTCACTTGGTGCACAGTTTCATATATGCAAAATATATAGTTTATTATTAGTCTTCTCAACAATACACATAATATCCTCTAAATTACATTAGTTTCATTAGTACTTCATAAGTGTTTAGACCATATGATTTATCACTTAACATTTTTCTATTACGTTTGAAAAGATTCACCAATTATAGTCACTTCAGTACAACCTATGTTATTCAAATGACTAATTCTCATCTAATTTTCTTTGTCTGCATGTTTTTACAATGCAGTAACTAAATCTCCAAGATGTTCTCATGTTTTCGGTAAAGTATATTTAGCACTGTTGGTGCACAGTTGTCATCTTCCTCTCAAATGTGTAATAATCAGTTTTATCTGTCAGTTAAAAGGCCCAGCAGTTTATCTGCTTCATCATGGTCATGAACTAACAATTACCTAAGCACCTACCTTAATTTAACTCAATTTAACTAATATATAATTTATTGGTGAGCATGGCCAAATAGACGGATGATAGCACGGCAAGAGCTTCGGTTCTGAGAGCCTCTGTGCTATCCTGAAGAATCCTCTGCCATTTCAGGGATCAAAAAGTAAATCTGCTACTCTATTGTGATGTGTGATGGTGGGGGAGTCCCTTTTCGTTGAAAGGAATGCTTCCACTTGCTTTGTTGAGGCAAGTGGATTAGGTGGGGGCCTTCTGGGGCTCGTCGTCAAAATGGCAAGAGGACCACAGTGAAACCAGTAGCTGGTCTAGTGATGTGTATGGTAGGTGGGGAGCAGTCTGTAGACCCAGCAAGCCCTACGCCTGGAACGATGTGGGCGAAGTTCTTCGGCGTTCTCCAGGAGCTCCCATAAGCGGGGGAGCTGAGGAGCTGCGCATGTCATATAGCCTGGACTGCTTGGCAGCAGAGGAGACTGAACAGACCCCTTTCCTCATGAGTAGCTGCAGGATGAGTGGAACCCTGGGGGTGGAATATTACAATGGTGTTCTTCATGGTGAGTGTGGCCCCTGCGAAAGTGGCAAGTGCATTAAATGCTCTTGACAACAGATTTGTCCTTGCTTTGGCCTGACATAGTGGTGGTCGGTGTCCTGTTGCACACAGTGCTTGGGAAGCACACTAATTATCACCTTGGCTTGCCTGGAACAAGAGCTCTGCATATGTGGCAGAAGAAAAATAAACTGTTATACATTGAAGTGCTGTCCCTTTCTTGTGGCCCTTCCCAGTGACTGAGAGCTGGTTGTAATCAGGGTCTGTCCCCCCTTGAAAATGTATGGCATCAATAATGCAACTAGCGGTCTCATGTATGTACATATAGGGCCATAGAGGACTCTGGACATGGTAAACGGTGATGGCTGGGACTCTCCTGTGTCACCCTAAATGGGACATTTTGAGACCTGTACCCTGAGTGCCGTTTGGTGTTACTGGCAGCAGTGAGTCCAAGAGGACAGCAGCTCTTTGCCTTCTGATGTCATACTTTAATCATTAACTGGTGGTCTCATGTGTGGACAAAATATTTGTAACAAGATGGGTCCGGGTAGATCCACCGAATCCACCCAGCAAACCAAGGCGGATCATTTTACCAGCTGGGCTGGAGGGGGCAAGAGGCAAGTGATAGAGGGGACGTTGCTGATGGAGTCATCCAGTGCACAGATCCTGGCAGCAATCGAACACTTCGAAGCAGTCTTTGGAAAACAAAATGAAATCTATTTATATGTAAATTAACTCATTGCGATTAGATCTTCACAACATAAGCCTCATCTATTCTACCTTATGGGAAAATAAGATTGATATAAATTCTACCAGTACAATCAAAGCCCTTGTAACAAGTGTGGATTGCAAAAGCTGTATGTAATTCCAGAGAGGAGTTTTCTGCCTTTAAAATAGTTGTTGATAATATCTCTACCTTTAGAATAAGTGTAATGGTTTAACCGATGAGTCATACTCCTTTGTCTGCAAACCTTCCGCTTATAGAGCAAAGATTTTCTTCTGTGTTTAGGTTAGGGAGCCAACCACTGGCAGTCTAAAAATGTTTTCCTTACATATCTAGTCTACAAACGGTATAGAACTTCTAAGGAAGCAGATATGTAGTTTTTAAGCTATTAATTTCAGTTTTATAGTGTTGAATCTTCCCTCTTTTTGCTTTATCTAACTAAGGATATGGATTATAATTTAGGAGGGGGGACTCTTGTCAGTGTGAACCCTCAAAGTTACTAAATTAAACTGAGCTCAACCCCAGTGGTAGTTATGGCGTATAACAGGCAAGCATAACTTGGGGCAATGTGTAAAGTACATATGCAGTAATAGAATGCACAACAGTAATAGACTCAAAATGCAACACTATAAAAATCCCAACCGAACTTAGAAAATAGAGTACAATTTATTAAACAAAATTACAAAAAAATGGGGAGGAGCCTAGCGACGAACGAAGATGGCCGCATAAGCTCTCGGCTCCGTCGACCTCCTCCTGCTGCTTGAATATCCTGCTACAAATCCTGCTTTTTCGCCTCGCCCCCGTGTGGGTGACCCGTTGCTGATACTGGCGGTGTGGTCCTGGGAAACTTACGACCCGGATTGCCGGAGTTACATCGAGTGTAAGTTCTTGGCCTCGCGCTGATTGAGAGCCGGGACCTCGAGTACTGACCCTGCTGGGCTGCAGTGCAACAACGGCGGCCGGGGGATCCAGACACGACCCGTTCAATAGAAGTGGAGAGCAACCTGCCCTTGTACTGGTGGCGAACCCGCGGTTCTACACGCATTGCGGAGGTGAAATGATCCTGTGAGTGGCTGAGTGGCCGGGGGTCCCCTTCTCGGCGTTCCCTTCCCGCCGGGGTGGAGCCCCCGTCCGAGAGGCCCTATCGCTGCTGGACTGTGTGCCTCCTGCCCCGCCTGCCTTCCTCGCACTTCGGTCCCTTGGGGAATCGGGTGACCCGAAGGGTGCACTGATGTCTGGAGTCAATCAGTTTGCGGCAGTGCGGGGTGAAGAAGAGCCATCATTGCGAACCGTGATGGCCGCCATTCAGGGTCTGTGCTCCTACATGATTGCTCTTTCACATAAGCCGATCGCGGATGCTACCGAAACTGCCCGATCGTACATTGACTCTGACCTGTCTGATCCCCCTAAGCGAGCTGTTTCCCTGACTCTGATCCCGGAATCTACGACTCGAGGACCACCTAGTGTCAAAACATGGACAGCATTGTTTGTACCACAGTGTGCGGCTGAATTCGCCGCCATGGTGTACCGCCCACCTATGTTGTCGAGTCCACCGGGGGTCATGTTCACGAGCTCGTTCCCCAATGACTTCTTTGAAACTGTGACCCGACGGAAACAGCGAACACCTATCGACCGTGTGAGCTGCGCAGTGTGGTGGAATATGGGACGGTCGGGATCTGGTCGTACCACGGCGAGTATCATGGCGGCTCAGGATTGTGGTGGACTGTGGATATCCGTTGGTCTCGCCACACGGATTTGTGGACTGGCTGGACTTTTGCTTTATCCTGTGAATAGGCGGATGTGGTGTGCGGAACTTATGGTGAACACTCGTAGAGGTCAAGGGTGAGACTGGTGCTCGACTTGGAAGCTAGGGGTCTGTGAGGGACCCGGGACCCGCCATTTTCTTGTACTGGGGGCGGGGTGGTAGGACGTTTTTCCTGGGTTCGGCCGCATCTATTTTGCTTTGTCGCTTATTGCTTAATGACCGGGACTGTACGTCGCAGGAGGGGGCAGTGTGACCGGGAATGTGTGCTTCTCCTCTCCCCTTAATTTCTCTTTTCTTTCTTTCTGTGTGTTTCCTTCCTTTATAAATCTCTTCTCTACTATATTTCGGGTTTTTGGTCGCTGGGCGATAGGCACGCTGCTAGGGGGGTAGGCCGTAGCCATCTGCAGGGGTGCAGGGTGGGGGGTAGGGGGTGGGGTATTTTTGTTTTTCCGTTCCTTCTTTCTATGGCCTTTTTTCTTTTTAATTTGACTGGACTTTTCTTTCTCCTCTCTCCCTGGGTAGGGGGTCAGTGTATCGGGTTACTGTTTGGACCTTGGGGCGGGGCTGGGACTGTGGCCGCTCAGCCTCTCCTGTTATTGGTATTACCGGGTAGGGCGTTAGTCAAGAGTCTTCGAAAATGTATGTTTGCTTATACTGTTTGCTTCAAAATGTGGGTGTCTCTGCAGTTGGACTTGCTTTCCTGCCCACCCGGTGATTGCATCTACTTTAGATCCTGTAGCCGGCCCCCTCCTGTTTACTTTTCTCTCTATCCTTTCGTTATTATATGGAATGGTACTAAATATTTACAGTGAATATCCTGTTTTACTTTAACAGAAAAATGACCTCTCTTATCCTGAGCAGCTCTCCTGGGTATGCCAAAACAGTTTGATGCTCTACTTTTGCTGCCATGCCTCCGGGATGTTTGGCTGAATAGCTGTGTGCACCCTTTTCTAAATAAAGGTCTTCCAAAAATAAAAAAAATAAAAAAACAAATTACAAAAAAATGACTAAAAGCCAGTAAGGGGAACAGAAGATATGATTTTTTAGAGCAGAAACAGGGGCAAAAGCAAAGCACTGCGGATCGTAAATGGTGATGCTAGACTTGGATCTAGATGCAATTTCATGTTGACTGTGATGAAGCAATGTTGGCTGCATCAACCACGTTCATCCTGTTCAAAGAGTTTACCTTCTGATTTAGTCATTTAAGTCCCAACCAACCACATGGGCATATTTATAAGGCCCCCAGATCTTCAAGGAAGGCACTTGGAGACTTAGAGGGTGTCAGATAGAGGCCAACTACGGAGTCCTGACCCTTGGAGATGACTTATTTGTCCTAGGTACAAGAGGGAGCAGGTCCAGCCCTTCAGAGCTTCTCTCATGTCACAGACAGCAAGGACAGTCCACTTCTGCTCATCCGCAGGTACATAAAGTGTTCTGAAGAGGTTGACTGAGAATGTCACATTTGTGCCTTGCACTAGCTGATGGGTGGGAGTGACTCCTTGCCCCTGCCCAACCAATGGGGTAAAAATTCCCACATGTAACTCTACCTTCTTTTCAGTATGCATATATAAATCTTTATTTGATAGTTAATTAAAACCATTCAAATATTGTTCAAACATGTACATTTCATGTGCAGCGGAAAAGAATATCCTAAGAGCTAAAAAAAAAAGTGCTTTAAAGCCAATAAAACATTAAAGGAGAAATGATGTGAACATAACACCACAGTATTGCATCAAGGGAAACAGAAGGAAATGTAATTGGAGAACTGTTAATGCCAAAAGAGGCAATGAAGAAAATGCGAAGTGCAAAAACGAATGATTATACTGCACATGGGGTGTTCCCAGAGCCTGCCTATTGAGCAATTCTTGTGGCGACTTTGTCGATAAACCTCACAAATCTCACAATACGCCTGGAATTCTTGCCTGGAAGCAATGATCAGTTGACTGCTGGCATAGACAAGTGTTCAGTTCACTAAATAGTGGCTTTAACAAAAATCTTTCCCACTCAAAAAACGGGCAAGTAGACAACACAGGGCCAAGGATTCCTTTGGATATGACCAAAAGCGACAGGAGTTGTCTGCGCATGACTGTTCCCATCTTTGGGCTACTGACACTACATCGAATTTGTCAATTGATAATCTTAACAACCTTCATTTATGTGGTCTTGCCTGGGGCAGTGCCAAATAAGATTGAGGCTTCAGCTCAGCATACATTGCAGCAGCAAACTGATTTTGGCACTTTGGCTGTAGCATAAGAATGTTATTTTTACTTGTAAGGTTTTCACAGTTCTTCCCAGAAGAAGTTTGAAGGAACCATATGAGATGTTCACAGTCCATAGTCGGGTCATTTGAAGATCTGCCAAAATCTTCTGGGTGGAGACTTGCCAGGGTGATGTTGAAAGATGAAACAAGTCTTGAGCGAGATGAACTTAGAAGCTCCCGGCTTCTGCCTTTTTAATTTTGTTCTATAGGGCCGGATTCCTGATGGATTTGAGCTTCCCTGGTGTAGTTGGAAGTCTGAAAATTTTACAAAAAAGCTTTGATTGATTCAGATTTAACCATCCCCCAAATTTATACAGGATTGCTTCAAGGCTAGTGAAGGGAGGAACATGGCTTTTATAACCTATAACAATGGGCCTATGAGGGTGGTTGCTACTTTACACATAGCGGCTGCAATCCCTGAAGCACTTTTCTGAAGTGCGCCCGTGTGGAGGCATGGAGTGCCTGAAGCCTGGAATTCAAAGCCAAGATATTTGTAGGAATTGGCCCTGTCAAATGTGTGTTCCCTCAGTGTCCCTCAGTGTCCATGTCCAGAAATGCCGCTTGCGAATCTATGTAAAAGTGACAATTTAGTTTTTCTGAATGTATTTCTATACCATTGAACATACGGTAAGAGATCAAGTTATTAAGTGAATATTGGAGGCCAGTTGCCAAAAAATCCAGTAAAACAGTGTTGTCTGCAAATTGCATAATGTGAAGTGCTTGACCATTACGTTTTAGGGGACATGCTTTTGAGTTTTTCACATACAATCAATAGGGCACCCAATATTCTAAGGAACTCGGGTAATAAGCCAAGCAAAAACAATATTCCCCTGGGAATCACTTAAAGAAGTATTATATTGGCTTTCATCAAGTACGCAATAAATGGAAATAGTACAAATACATCATCCATTTGGATTCTGATCATCTTTTCACAATAGAATCCTAAAAATGATAACAATATACATATAAGCAATGTAGGAGTCTCAAGTGATGGTGCAGTGTTGTCACTAGGAGCGCATCGATGGGTTGGGTCTTTCACAGCAGGTTCCATGTCAGCGATTAATACACTGAAGAGAATAGGGGACAGCCCGCAGAGCTCTTTACTCTTTTTTTATGCAGATGCTGTTGGACAGAGGGTTGTCTCCACAAAATGTAACTTGAATCCAATTGTTAGAATGTAGGGTAAAAATGGCTTTTAGTGTCTTTAACGAGAGACCCCAGTTGCTCAGTTTCTTCCAAAGCCGGACCCTGTCAATGCTATTAAATGTTTTTTGTAATCGATAAAACACACATGCAAAGGTCGTTTTTTGGCAAGGGTTTTGTGGGCTAAGTTGGCAAGGGCCATGATGTTGTCAGTGTTTCCAGAGTCTTTGCGAAAGCTGATTTGAACCAGGGTATTAGGTTTGCCCGGTTTGCCCAGTCTTGCAGGTTTTGCAGGATCAATGCTTTGAAGACAGCCGTCAACAAACCATTGGGTCCTGGAACTCCATTTCTCCTTCATTGAATGATGACATTTTACAAGACTGAGGGCTTAGTCCCAAAATAACTGCAGGATACAAATAACTCTGGAGAATGAGTTGGATGCAGCATGGTTAGGGATTTCTTAAATAGAGGTGACGGCGGTTCTGAAACATTGGCATTGGTTCTATATAAATGGGAAAAATAGGTCTCCCATACAATGCCATCTGGTTGGTTTAACCTGGGGGGATTTTGTTTAGGCAATGGGATGATGGACCCGCTTCCAAAATTGGCGGCTGTTGGAGGATGTGGAAGCTTTAAGTAGAAAGATCCAGTTTGTTCATGTGTCCCTTGTTTAACTTCCCAACTAACTTCTGTTAGTGCTTACTCAGCTGTGAAATCTTAGCCTTGCTCTGATCTGTTTCTTGACCTAAGTTGGCGATTGTTCTAGCTAGTTTAGACACCATTTGATTTTCATTTTGCATTCTGATTATGTACCATGATGTTACACAATTTGGAGTAATTGGCAGAAGGACTGCGCAATTTGTGCGCTGTGCTCTCAGCTCAGGAGTATAAATCAGACAAAGCTTTGTCCCAGGTTAAAGGGCTGAAGGGATGGTTATCGGAGGGGATTGAGTTTAGGTAAATTATACATCCATCCTCAAATCGGTTCCTCAACACTGTTGAATGTTTTCAAACACTGGAAGCCTAATAAATTTGCTTTGCACTTGGGGGAGACAAGGCCTTCTCCTACCTGAATGGAATTGTTGATCTTGTAGCCTTGGATCAGCAGCACTGTCTTCTGCTGCATATGAACCCTTTCTAGCTGATGGTCTATCTGAAATTCCATCAGCTGATTTAAAAGAGACAATGATAAGAAGGTATAATCCAGCACTGGTTCATGCTCTGGGGTCATGTGCATGAAGGATGTGGGTGGGTCGAGAATATGGCAGCTATTCAAAGCATGTAATCCAAGTGAACAGAAAGCTTCGACTAGAATGTCACCCATTGCATCCTGCTGTTGTGGGTGAAAAAGTGTGTGTGGGTCGATATTTCAGATTAAGTCCAACTTCTTTGTGGATTCTAAGCCATCACAAAAGTTAAAGAGATTTAGATTAAAATCACCTGTGATAATTAATCCTGCATCTAGATTAGCTAAACTGATTTCACTGAAGTAGTTGCTGAGATAATCCACTGTGGCTTCTAAAGATTTACTGTCCAGAATCAGATATATACAGATCAAGAGAATGTTCTGCAGAAGCTTGTTTTAAAGTTTTATTGAAATCTACAGTATCCATGATTAATTTGAGCTTACTCGCTCCATTTTACAATTCATTTTTTCAGTAGTTTCTTAACTACAAACAGGCCCAAAATGCCAGATGTGAGGGCATTTTCAAGATGTTGTAAGTCGTCTACCACACTAAATTTGAGCCCTGATGGCTGGGGGTGCATGTGGGGAGTTTACTATGGTAATCCTCATGTCCTCCCACATCTAACACTAAACTCCAGTTTGGAGCAGGCACGGTACCCACACAAACCCAGAGACTGAAGTCTGGTAGGTCAAAAGTAGGGTCCTTATTCAGCTAGATGGGATCCTCAAGAATTGTCTTGGCATCCTTTTCTCTCCCTTTCAAATGTACCCCAAGTGTTAAGCAGGAGTTGATAGTGTGTGTCACTGGCTGCCCACAGCCTCCATTCTGAATATTCTGTGGAGTTAAGAGGAGTCATCTCTGCTCCTCCAGGTCAGCCTGTTGTTTCTCCTGGAAGACGTTTCACACCTCTTTCTCAACTGAGCACAAGCTGAGAGCAAGCAGAGGCTTATGCCAATTAGCCGTCTGACATTTCAGGCAGGTAAAGGGTAACGTTCTAAAAGTTACTTGTCCTTAATATTTAATTTAAAAAATAATTGACTTCACAGTTGAGTTGGATTTTTGATACCTTTTAAAGATAGTTTATATTCTGTCTTGGCCCATTCACAAGATACAGTATTAGTATTGTAATCTGTTCTCTGGTTTCTACGCAGGACAGCTAGGTATGCCACCATGAAAATAGTGTTTTTGGCACTGTACCTGTAGAGACATGGTAACATTAATTTTATACATGCCCCACTTTTTAATACTATTCACCCTACCTTGCTTGTGAGCTACAAGAACTAGATAGAAGCTGCTTATTAATATTTAAAGGGAATATTTTCTCCTGTCAAAAAGGGTTATTTTGATAGGCTGTACTGCAGGGTTACCCTATAGCACCCGGCTACACAGGGTAGGCTTGAAGTCATGTTTGACCAGCCACTGTGGCGGATGGCACAATAGCTGATGTAGTCCACTAATTGCATTTAACGTCCAGACCCTGGGTGCACTTTCTGCTCCAAATACTAGGGACTTATAGGTAAGTGAAATGTGCCAGTTAAGAATTAGCCAATTCAACCATCTTTAAAGAGGGAGCACAAGCTCTCTAGTTCTGGTTAGCAGGGGTATGTGCACACAATTCTAAAGCGAGCCAAAATATAGGGTCCAACAAAGGGTGAAAAATCTGGGGTGACCACACAGAAAAAGCGTATTCCCTACACTTACTGTACAGGTAAAACCTTATTAGATTTTTTTTTAAATCAAAGTTGAGTTCCACATGCCCAAAACACCTTATAGTTCTACCTCTAAAATTAATGTTCTGATAGTCAAACATTTCGAAGGGGACAACTTTATAGTGGAACCATAATAATAAAATTCCAGCTCCTGTATTTGAGGTCTTACAATCTCATGTGGGATGAGCCCAGCATGCCTTGATTAAGGTAAGAAGCTCATGATTTAAAATAGTCTGGTAGATGAAAAACGACATTTGTCGTTTTGGACATGCATTAAAACTAGGTCATCTCACCAAGTAAAACATCTTCTAGAGAAGAGTTATGAGGGCGGAACAGTATCCTGAACATGTAATTGTGTTTGAGTTTATGGGATAGTGCCATTACTTCATTCTATGAAATGTGGTCGAATGGGAGGTCATATTTAAAAATTACTGCTACGCTCCCTCTCTCTCTCGGTTTAACATCACAATACTGGTTTAGTATTCTATAATTATATAGTACTACATCCTCACTGATAGAGGTGCAATTCTCACTCCAGCGACAAACAATGCCTGCAGTTTTTACTCTTCAATAAAATGATTTATTGCATGCTTATTTACTGCAGCAAAGCAAGGATTAGTTAGGCGTGTCGAGAGACTGCTCCAGGAAAGATTTGTTTTTAGAATTCTGCTAAATTAAGAAACTTTTAATAATGGAACTGAGTGAACATGGTTTTCAACCTCTAACACTATCTTCCCAGTGTCATTAAGAACATATTAATTTGAAAATAATCTTATTTTGAAAGGAGACTCACTATAGTAGATCTGCTGTTATATGGTTTCATATAATACACACTAATTTGTGACGGAAGTTACACAAACCATTGGGTCCTGAGGATGCAGTGTCTTTAACCCAATCCGGCACAAAAGCCAATCTGATCCAGGTGTTTTACTGAGAGCCCCGACAACTCTATTGGCCAGCAGATTGGAGATGATCTTAGTTTCTGTATTGATTAAGGTGATTGGGTAGTAAGAAGCGCAGGCGTCAGTATAACCAACATCGTAGCTAGTTCTAGGTCAGGTTACCGAGCGCTGATTAATATAGATTCATTGTTGAGAAGAAGTGGCAATAAGAGTGAGTGAAATCTAACTCAAGTGATAAGTCATTAGGTAGGGTGTCTTCTCTGCCTGTATTAGATTGCTAATTAATGCAAGCAGTCGTAATTTCTCTGTCTGATATTGCGTGTTCTCTATGCAATGCAATATAGAAGGTCGTTAAAGGAGAGGTGATCTCTGTGAGAAGTTGGCCCGATATGCAACGTTCGCTATTCTAGCGACCGCTATGTATCGTTCCAACGTCCCTTATGGTGTTTGGTTGTAAGTCAACCTATAGACCAGCTATCCTAGTAGCGTGGATACGAGCAGTCTAAGGCTAAAGACTCGAGAGGGCGCGTTAAGCCAGCTGTTTACCACACATGAACCCCTTGAACACCCAGTGAAAGGACACCACACAAGTGTTATGAAAATAAACAGTATATTTATTAAGAATCACAACAGCCCTGTACTCTTTATGAGGACAGGGTACTAAGCACAAACCAAATCTCTTTAGCAAATACTTCAAGTGCACAATTAAAAACAAGTGTCCGAGGACACGGAAAGGTTAAGGTCTCGGGCGGACCCGATAAGGCAAGTCGGAAGCGAGGGACTCGGGACCCTAGAGTAAGGAGGCTATGCAGGCACCGAAATGCCGAGTTACCTAGCCACGAGGGCTGCGGCTGCACAAGTCTTACAGGCGTCGGGGTCTTCGCTGACGAGCCAGGAGCCGAAAGAAAGGAGTTGCTGGCCGGCGACCAGTGCTGAATAGTTCGTAGAGATCCAAGCCTGGATCGGAGATTGATGAAACCTGAAAGCAGAGGGGACCAAGTTCGTACTACTAGCCAGTAGTCAGAGGGTACCAGGAAGGCACCGGTTGGCCGTCACCTCGACCAGGTGAGTGGGCGACGCTAGGCTCTGCAGTCTCACGGACCAGGAGGCGTTGTCGGCGACCACGGTGGAGGTGCGAGCTGTCCCACGAAGGATGATGCGGTCGGCGTCGCTGGGCCCAGGATGGGGCAACAAGCCTTGGCAGATCTCAGGGCCACGTGGTGGGCCTAAGATGGCGTCTTGAGTGGACCAGGAGGGTCCGGGGTGCTTCTCGCAAAGATGGAAGCAAGGGCCAGTCTGGAGCAACCAGACCAGCAGTGATGATTCTCGGATGTCGTCACAGAAGGGCACAAGCCAGCGGCTAGTGACCAGACAACAGGCTGAGCAGCGAGCAGAAGGGCCCCACGCAGATCGTGGAGATGCTGGGAGACTGCACTTCGGTGCTGGAGCGGCTCAGGGTCGGGGCTTCTCGGACCCCAGAGCACTCACCAGAGAGTTACCTCGATGGTCGTGCTGGTTTTTAAGAGCGTGCAGGTTCTGATGATGGCCGGTCCCTCGAGGTCTCGTCGCACCCACAGATCACAGCTGAGCTGATGACGTGGGTAGAGGTCAGAGGTGCCAGGAAAGCCGGTTCTCGTCGAGCTGGGCCGTCGGATTCCTTGAGGAAGGACTTACAGCAAACCGCAGAGTTCTTAGTTGGTGCCCGCTGATGCAGGGTGACTACTCCTTAGTCACAAGGGAGAAATCTTGAGAAGAGTCTTGAATGTCCTTTCGTAGAAAGTAGTTCTTGAATCAAAGATGATCTAATTTGGAAGGGTCCCCGCTCCGGTCTTTATTCTAAAAAAAGGGGTGGGTACATGACTAGGTCCTGCCCTAAGGGTGGGACCAGGAAGGGGGGTAGTTACACCCCTCTCCCCTGCCGGGCTTTCCCCAGGCCAGGGCTGTCGCCCCTGGAACTGGTTCTAACCGGCAGATGCGCAGTGAGCACCGGGGTGCCACTCCGCAGTCACCTTCTCGCCAAAGCCCTACCTACCCAGAATACACAAACCCTGTCTGGGACGGTGCGAACACCGCCCTCGACAGGAAACCCTTTGTCCAAGTGCTCCTCGCTGGAAGGACTCCCAGCAGCAGGAGGTCAGACTCGTGTCTGTGGTGGCAGCATCCATTTTGTGGAGCTGAGGCTTCAGTTAACTTTAACCGGGGTTCACAGTTACGTACATGTCGTGTCCCTCTAGAAGGGTGGGATGCTAACCTCATCGCCAGAATTGGTGAGAGGGGAGCACCCCGATTCGTATGACACCTTACTCGACATGCCTTGATAGCGCGACACCGGAGTTACCGATATGGTACGCGTTATCATGGAACAGCTATTGGGTCTTGATTCCGCAAGCTGCAACCGGGCTCGGCTCGGGCCTGAACCTAGCTCACACGAGCCCACGCACTCTGCCTTCAGGATTGTTAAGGCCTGCCATAGGAGTGACTGATAGGAACTCGGGTGTCCATTGTACGGTTAGATATAGAGCTACTATACCTAAAGCAAAGTGTGATTACACGACTTCGCCCCAGCTGTCATGCAGCCAGTTGTGTCAAATTTAGGAGGCCAGCCAGGGGTGGCATAATACATGCTGCAGCCCCTGGCGGCCCTGGGTACACCTATGCCCTGCGTTACGGGGTCTGATAAGGTGGCCCAGTACCAATTGGTAAATGCACCTAGGGTACATATCGTAATTTAGAAAGAGAACAGCCAGGCTGTGGGTCTGATTAGCAGGCCCACAGCCAGAGAAAGTCGTAAACCAGTGAAGCAAAAGCAAAAAATCTGGGTGATCATAGGATTGCAGACCCTACTCTCCTACAATCTCCACCACAGCAACTTCTCCCTGTCTGTCAAAGGGTCTAATTTTGAATATGATCCTGGATGGAAATTCCTTAGTGCACAGCCAGTATCAATAGGAGTTTCTCTGCTTTGTCTACGTATTCATAGATACGATGCTGAGGGACCCTCTATATCTGCCTCGGAATATTTATATCAATTAAATCCTTTTCTAGTTGACGCAACAGATTCCAGTTACAAGTTTCGAGGTATTGTCCAATAGGGAATGGACTGACATCCTTCAGGGGAGAGCATGAAACCCTCATGCACATGTTAAATCAGTGGCTGGAGGAAAGAAGTAGTCAATTCAGGAAAGGGACTTATGTGATGAAGAAAGGTATGTGAGTGCTTTTCGATTTGGGTTCCATGTGTGCTTTCCATCACAAGGGCCACAGTGAGGTCGTCCAGCCTGGGAGAACAGCATCCCTGTGTGGACTAGCCACAAATGTTCTGTGAGTGCCCAGTTACTTGTACACTACCACACTAAGCATTAAAGTCATGTATAAACACTTGCCCCAGTGGGAACCCCGCTACCAGATCCCGGAGCTCTTCAATGACTTTTCCTCCTTAGGTGTAGAGGTAGTATGTGCTAAAACAGTTACCTCCTACCAGTCTTACTGAGAGCAAAACATAATGGGCCAGATGTGCAAAGCATTTTTGAGTTCTCATAGGGCCAGATTTTTGCGACTATAAAAATGCTTTTTGGTATATACAAACACCAAACAGAATCTCAGTGTGGGTTTGCAAATTAGTATTTGGAATAGGCATGTTCAGGTTATCGCTTCCAAATATCGATTTGTAGCAGTATGTATTAATGTTGTGCGATCTAATTATGGTTGCAAAAAATAATTTTTTGACTGCGTACCGAAAAGTAGCAGTAACCATTTGCAAACTCCTTTAAGAATGTTCAAACATTGTTTTTTAGGAGTAGGCATTGGTACTACTGCTTACTCTTAAAAAATGAAAAGTAAACGTTTTCTTTTTTTCTTTTGAAAAGCATCCTGTTTTCCTGTAAGTAAAACCATCTACGGCTCAAAGAAAAAAAGATTGCTTTTTTTAAAAGCAATCACAGACATGGAGGTCCGCTGATCCCAGCAGGCCACCATCTCTGTAATGTTTAGCCTTCCTATGGGTTGCCAACAGTGACCTACCTCATTAATATTTATGAGATAGTTCAATTTTCAACCCACTATATAATAAAAGATACATACATTAGGAATAGTGATTTACTATTTGCGATCTTCTGTGCATCACAATTAGGAAATCGCTATTCCTTATGTTAACACATCTGGCCCAACAACCCTGAAAATCTGACTCACGTGGATGATGGTCAGTGGTAAGGACCTATGGAGCAGAATAGCCACTCTTCTGCATTCTCTAGTGAACCCTCATACTCATTTCTAGCTACACTGCCCCCAAAAAGCCACATTATGCAGCTGGAGATGGGGGTCCTGCAGAAGAAGGACATTAGGAGAATGTCCCTCTCTTAATCTTATCATTCAAACCATTAACATTCTGCCTCATTACAGAGCATTTAGTTGTAACATATATACGGGCCCAATGTAGGAAGGATGAACAGAAATGATGATGGGATGGGACAATCACGTACTTCAGCAGTAGGAGGTGTTTGAGTAGCAAGTGATTTAACCCCTTCGCTGCTGATGACGAGCTGAGCTCATCATCAGCCACGGTGGTCATGTGCGGATGACGAGCTGAGCTCGTCATCTAACGCGGCTTTTTGAAAAAAGCCGCACAGCGGAAAAATAACCGCCGCAGCGATGCGGTTAAGTGAGTGTGTGTGTGCGTGTGTATGTGAGAGAGAGAGATGGATGGCTCAGTGAAATGAGGCAAACCTTGGGGGAACATCACTTACAACGCATTTTTTACAACGCACTACCATTACATCGCAACCATTACAACGCAAACCATTACAACGCATTGCGCTGGGGGGCGCTCTAGGATAGGGAATATATTTAATTTACTATCCAACACCTTCCCTGATATCCACGGGGACTGGAGTTGGAATAGTAAATTAAATAATTCACTATCCAGCGCCTAAAAGCATTATGCGTTGTAATGGACTGCGTGGGAAAAACCGCGTTGTAAAGGCATGCGATGTAAAAGCATGCGTTGTAGTGACACCAATCCAAACCTTGTTGTGTTATTTTTAGAAAGTAATTATAAGACAAGCGTGTAGTCTAACATGTAAACCGACTCCCCTTCCCCTAGTTTTCCCCTTCCTCTACTTCTAGCCCATTGAAGCAAAACTAACTCGGTGTAACAGTGGGGCGTTCACATCAGTGCCTTACCATGTAGTGGGTTCAGACAGGTGAACGAATCCTTTCGCCTTATATGCTGTCAGAGAGAAGTCTCTACAGATCACCTGAGGCTCCCTTCCCCTCTGTTGAGGTCGGAGATTCCCGAGGGTCCCTGGCAGGCCACTCTGCCCCCGTAGGGTCTGGGACAAGGACAAGGGACCCTGATGCTGTAAGAGTCAGTCTCATAGTGCATCTGTCCCCTGTTATTACTGCTCTCCTTTTAGCTCTCCTGGTCTCCCACATGCCGTCTCTTGCTTACTGACAGTGTACTGAGCTTATCTGTGGGGTGTTCCAATGTTGGCTTCTTTTCATTTGTGTGTGGTGGCCATCACTGCAAGTCTGTGATTTAAACAGGAACAGGGGTGGGAGCTCACCGCTTCACCCCCCAGCAAGGTTCGCCCCTGGCATTATGGTAAATGTAGTCTCATGTTGCTTGCTTTGCTACAATATTTACGAGTGTTTCGCCAGAGTTGGCGCAGATGGTGCTGATCTCTAGACACATGTTTCTGGTTCTCTAACCCTCATCAGTAGGGATTACAGGGTTCAAATTTGGGGTTTGCTGAGTAGGCTGCCAAACATCACGTCAGGTACCTCTCACTTGCGCGCGGGTGCTTAAGTCTGTGATTTATCCTTTTCCATCGCTGCTAATGTCTATTGCCCTTATTCAATGTGCCCCGCCTGCTTGTCTCCCGGCCTGTCTGATTGAACTACTTTACTAGTATTTCTCTATGCATCCCAATCCCAGGAATCTTGTGGTGAATCAAAGAGTGGAGACGTAGGGCCTCATTCCGATGTCGGTGGGACCGCCACTGACTAGCCATCAGAGTCGGCCCAACCGACATCTATGCCATCGGACCGACCGCTGGAATACTATTCCGGTAGTCAGAACAAGTTAGGTGGGTGGAATTGCCAACTACTAGTCAGGTGGTTACCATTCCACAATGATGGCGGTCGGACGCTCGTCCGACAGCCATCATAATAAGGTCCTTAGAATTGAAGATAAGCTTTAATTTAGCTGGGAACCAGAACAAGTATATGCTGATCAGAACCTTTCATTTTTGTTTTACTTCTTTAACCGTTTCCTTTGAGGCTGAATTTTGTGGCTGAAGGTTGTAGTGATCATCATGGGGGAGGATTTTAAGACTAGAATTTTCAGGGTGTATGCTGTGATAAGGAATTAATCCCTACATAGTTAAGGATTTTAACAATGAAGTGAAATGGCAGGGCTCAGGAAGGGGGTCTCTGTACCAGAAACAATGTGCCTACTTTATGATAAAGCAAGTTCACAGTTTATTTAGCTGTACCCATGTACATATCTAGTGTACAAGAACTTTTTCGGATTGGGTGCCCTTAGAGGCCTCAGAAACCCCCACCAAATGAAGGTTGTTCTTATGTGTCGAAACTCTGCATCTTCTACATGCTCCTCTGGAGCTTTCGATGGCACGGTGTTACTGTGGCTTTCTGCTTTGGACCGTATCTTCGAGCTCATAGATTTGCCCCTCAGCTTTGGTTACTCTCTATGCTGCGTTGCACAGGTCCAGCCTGAGCAAGGTGATGTACATTCCTAGCTAACCAATTTTCGTTTGCAGGTGGTGGCAATGACAATGGCAGGTGAAAGCTGCAGTGGTCTATTGAAAAGGACCATGGCACTCACTTTTTCACAAATTAAGGACTGAGAACCAGCCTCTTAGGCACTCTCGGTGGAGGGGCTTTTTCTGGATCTACTATAACCCAGGCATGTGGGGTCTGACTCTTGGTCACTGCTGCAGAACCGATTTAAAGCCTCCTCTGTTTCTCCCATGAGGCCAAACTGCCCTTTCCTCAGGGATGCCACTGAAGGTGGGCAGGACCTGCTGGGCTGGCATGTCCTCGAACCCAGAAGCGGACTCACAGCATGTACCTGCTGCCCCGCCTGTGGCCGAATATACGGCGTATTTTCCTTCGGTAAAATATCAGCAGGTGTCATTTGTTCATGATATCAAGCTGTGGAAACTTACAGTGCAGACTTTATCTCGCCCAGTAATGACCAGATGTGTCAACTCATCGCATCTTGTAACTACAACGGCTGCGCAATCTGATTTATGTGAAAGGCTTGCACAGCTACAAGTTTCTTCATTTTGAAATAGTGACCTTGGTCCATCCATCATACAGTATGCACCAGCGCGTTTCTGCCATGTTTTCGTTGTACTGCATGTTCACGGTGAGACACAGTGGGCCACATAACGAGCTTCAGCCTGCGTCAGCGGGTTGCAACTGTGCTGAGGTGCTTCCATCCCTAACTTTTAATTTGAAGTGCGGCTGCTAATGAATTTGAATTTGGCACACAAATCTGTACTTCTAAATACATGACGTTGTGGTGGGAAAAGGTGCGGTTCTGCTGTTGCCAGAAGCAGAGAATCAAGCGCTTCCGGGAGCGTCCTGGGCCATCCCAATACTGTCCAATGTTCTCGTCTCGCTGCCCTTTAGAGAGCGTTGCTGTGGTAATTTACGGGCGAGGCTGCTCAGCGCGCCTTGTTTATTGATCTTTTAAGTATAGCCGGGGCTCGACATGTCACACGAGGCTGTGAGTTTATTGCAAACTCAAAATGATTACACATTGTGCTGCTCACAGCAGAACTGGTCACTGCCAGGCCCCCGTGGAATGAGTGTCAGGTGTTCACTTCTTTCTTCCATTGGAGGAAATTTACAGTCTTGCGTTGAGCGTCAGTTTGTCTCCCAAGTGTCACCTTCTCACCTCGGTGAGACGTAATTCTTTGAGGCCGGGGACTCCCCCCATCCCCAGTGCAGCTGATAGCTTCTAGTTCACCGCTGATGACTAACTGCATGCTTCTAAACCTGTGGCAATCTCACCGTCTTAGGTTAACATTTACCCACCAAGAAGAAATTGAAATTGAGCGCTGCTTATCTTTGGTGTTAAAAAATGTGATCATGAATTTAACTAAGGTCGCTGTGTAGTTTATCCTAAATTCAGATTGACACGGCATATGCACCATTGTCAGCTATAAAAAAAGCATTGGAAATGCCAAATGGGTCTGTTTTTTGAACGAAAGTGTTTATGTGTCATTTGTGTGTTTAGGCACTTAAGTCAATAGTCATGCACTCTGCCGCTCATCTTTGCACTCATGCATTCATTCATTCATCCATTCACTGACTCATTCTGGCATTGATAGACTGACATAACCACAGTAAAACAGACACAAGCTCAACAACATTTGCAAGATAATTTAACAGAATAGAAGTAGAAATAAAGAAAACATGTGGCCGTCTAAACACAGCAGGCATATGCTTGCAATACTAAAACTAAACAAATCAGTGGTTGTCCATCTGGCATTGTTCACAGTCTTATAATTTCAATAATTGTTTTAGAGTTCCAACATTGCCATTATATAGAACCAACGCATTGGCCATCTTGCCATGGTAAAACAATGATACACTATGGACAACAACATTCCATAATGGTCCCCTGGTTTAGAGGAAGTGGCAGATGGGATGTGGCCCCCTTCAAATGAAATGAGAGGCAAGCAAGTGATCCATTGGCTCTGCCAGGAGATCTGTGGTGTCCTCTTAAGAAAATGTAAATAAAATCAGGAGAAGAAGAGAAATTACAGGAGAAATCTAAAGTTGGCCAGCCAACTCTAACACTGAAGTCTAGTGTATGTGCACATCTGATCAGAAAATGCTGTCATTCTCAGGGCAAGAGAGCCAATAACTGACAAGGACTGACCTATTACCCATGCAGTGCACTGTCATGGATGAAACCAGTGTGTAAATGGCACTCAGATAGACTAGAGGCAGAAGAGTGCTGCTCCTCCAAATGCCCTCTGTGTATCTATAGGGCTCTATATTTATATTTAGGGATGTATGTATAACTTAATGTTTTTTATTACACAGTCCTGGCAGACAGCTAAGCCTTCCAGACCTTGTGAAGAGATTCTAGCAAGAATTATTACAGTGTAAATCTTGAACCCAAAGGGTTTGTCAGAAGAGGTGACCAACACCAAAATAATTTCCAGCATAGGTAACGTGTGAGATTTGTTGTAACAAAAAACCTATCTGTAGGCTTCAATGCAGAGTAATAACAAGCCACCCTTAAATGCTTTTGACTGTAGCATATGCCTTTCACAACCAGCATGTCTGGGCTACTACCTGTATTGTAAAATATCATAGCAAATAGGTCCGACCTATTGGCAGGTGTGGCTCCTCCATTAGGGTGAGGAGCGTCGCCCCACTGCTTTCTCACAGTGCGAGAAGCAGAAACATAAAATGGTATTTTAAATATCATTTTATGTTTCTGCTTCTCGCACTTCAAGAAAGCAGAAGGCAGGGAATGCCTGGTTGGGGGGGGGACAGGAGGGCATGCCTGGTTGGGTCAGGCGGGTGAGCAGGTCTGGGAAGATTGGCTAGCCCACAGTTGTGGGCCCTGACAGTTTGGTCGGAACTCTGGGGCCGACGAACCCAGTCATGCGCACTCTACATTTTCTCTATGTAGGCTGCAGGCAGCCTACATAGAGAAACTGGCCTCCCTACAGGCGCCTTGCTTCGCGCTGTCCTCACCAATCACAATGCTGCCATTGCAGTGTTGTGATTGGGTTACGGGAGGGAAGGGAGCATGCCTGTTCAGGAGCAGGAAAACCCCAAACCGAGACCCGGCCAGGGGAAAGAGGCGGCGCGGGGCCCAGTCAGGTACGTTTTTAAACAGTTTTCTTTTAACACCCCCATGAGAATCTCCGCACGACACCCTCAACACCCCCCCAACCAGTGAGTATTGCGAGCCGTGACTGCCTATTGGATCTGAAATAGCTTTATCAGGCCTATATCTGTTATGATTGGTTAGTCGCCATAATCAACTCATGCCTACTTCACTGAGCGTAAGCACTTCTCATGGCAACCATGAGGCACACAGTCAAAAAATAGAAAGGTATACAAAATGACAGTTTCCTAAGCAAAATACTATCTCTCCGAAGAGGCCCTACTATTAGGATCTGACACAGTACTCAAAGCCAGCTTTCTTTACCAAGTATATTTATTTGGCAGAAGTAAAAACCCAAACAGCACTTCTCCAGACACAGCTGGACCTAACTGCCCAACCATCACCCCCAAGAACTATGACATCATATTGGAAACTATATACATCACAAAGGTGGGCAGCCCAGCCTATCTGGAGAGGCCTAAGGACAACACAACACATCTCCCCATCTTACATAAAAAAAACAATACTGTACCCAAGGTAATGAAAGTAAACTGAACAGAAAGAAAAAGAAGAAAGGAACCACTCACAGTAGACCCGCCCACCAAGAAACACCAGGTAGGAAAAGGTAGGGTAAAACCAGAGCAACAGGATAAAAGTGGAAGCTGAGAAGCAAATCAGAAAGCACCAGAAAACATTATTGAACATAGTCACCCAAATAGGCAGAAGCAAACATTATTGAACCTGGTCACCCAAATAGGCAGGAGCTCTTCTTTCCCTTACCTCCCTCATAACTTAAGGCACACCCGCAGACACATCTCCTCCCCTAGCAACCACATTCTCACTATGAGACACAGCATCTTGAATTCCTCTAGGACTGCAATCTAACGGGCCCCCTTGAATTCACAATCACTCACCAAAAGCCAAGGTAAACGCAAATCTGCCAAGACATCTTGCTCAACTGCTTCATCAGAAGCATCACCCATTTTGTGAAAAAGTGCAAAACGCCTCAAATTCCAAGTTTGGCTACTTTTTAGTTTAACCCAATTTCCTCCCACCACTTTAACTCTGAAGGGCCTTCTGAACTTGCTCAAGAATTTGCAGCTTACAACAGGTGTTACTGTGACCAAAGTCCCCCACATAAATTAAATGTCTACACCTACTCTGCTTGGCATCCCCACCCTTGATTTTGACAGCTGAGAGCGGTTTCTGACGCATCTATGACAGCACCAGTTTGGTACCAGGGGCTCTGCCACACACATCATTTCAAACTGGCTTTTGCCCAAACTTCTATTTGTGGTGGTGTGATAGGCCCAGAGCATTTCACTGACAGCGCCTTACACTGACAAACCAGCACTAAGAGCCAATTGCATTGTGCCCTTTACCATTCTGTTAACTCTTTCAACTAAACCGTTGCCCTGTGGGTTATACAAAGATCAACACGAGTGCTTGACCCCCACTATCTGCAAAAAAGATAAGTTTATTGGGTACCACTGTCAGTAAGTAGTACAGATGGAAAACCTTCCCTCTTAAACACATCACTGAAAAAACCCAATGGTGGAGGAGGTGGTGATGCACCTCAAAACACAACCTCAACCCACTTGGAATTTGCATCAACCAAGACAGCTGCAAATTTCTCACGATCAGGCAGACCTACCAAGGATTTTCCCAGTTCAAGTCTTTTGTATTCACGGTTTGTCACATGGAGTACTCAACTTCAAAGCTCTTGTCTACTTACTACGGTAATCTGTGAGACTCCATGTAACAAAATACCTCTCTCTAGGCTTTAAAATAAAGTCATCCACACTTAAATTCCTATTGACTGTAAAACACGCTTTTCATAATCAATATGACAGGTCTACTATCTGTCTCATAGCATTTCACAATAAACAGATCAGAACTATAGATGTGATTGTTGGCTTGCCACTATAACCAATGTAGTCCTGCTGTATTCAATATAAGTTTAGCCATGAGCCACAAAGAACAATACAAACACTTCTTTTAGTGAAATCATACAAATCCTAGCCAATCAAATTCTGTACTCGGGCACCAGTATGTGGGCGGAGCCTAAATCCCTCTCTCTGCTGTACTCTGAAAGCTCTTTCTTCTTGATCACATAAGGCCAGGCATCACTTTTTACTCTCAAGCCAGATCTAGAAAGAGGCTGTGATAGAGTGCTCATTTATTAGACTGTTACATTTCAATTTATACTTTGTTTTAGAGGATTTGTGGCACATGAGTATGGTGTGTTATTTGGGTGTTGAGCTGGACCCACAGTAGAGATGTAAGCACCAGAGATAACTTAATCCTCACCTAAACCAGTTGTGGTTCTTTTATTACTTTTAATTAAAACTATTATGAGTGAAAGCACTCCTTCACTTCTAATCTACCCTGTAGAATATAAGTTAAATGCCAAAGGGCTTGGAGGAGGGATTGGGGCTTGTGAGTATTTTATAGTATACATCAGAGACAAAGTGGGGAAGGATGATGAGAGACGAGCTTTCTTGCTGTTTCAGGGTTTAGCAGGAGGACCCATTGAGAATCTTTACTGACAGGACTGCAGCTACTGCTAATCCACCAACTCTTTAGTCTGCCTTTGGAAGAGAAATGCAACTCCTTCCTACAAGAGAGTTGTTGCCCACCCTACTTGCTCCTGTGTCTTGTTGACCAGGAGGTTGGGGGTGGGGAGAAAGAGAGAATGATGGCACAGAGCGGAGAGTTCACTCCTCAGCTCATTCTCTTACCTTGATTTCTGGTCTTTGTACTACCCAGCACCAAAAGGGGCCCACAAAACCTACTTGAAGGTGTCAGTGACTAGGGAACTACCATCATTTCTTTGATCTGGAAAGACACATCAAGGTCAGCACAATCACAAACCTGTGGTATACAAGGTATCTCTGATCCTTTATCCACTCCTGCTGGGAAAGACTGCTTGCATGCAGATTGCAAGAAAGGGTCTGGGAGTCTCTGATGCTCTATCACCAGCCCTGCAATGAACTTTAACAGACATCCTTTGCCTTAGCACAATCAGGCAGTTGCAGGCTCAATGCTTATAATTTTGCTTTGAGTTTTTCGCCCTTCATCAAAGGGTCTGTGATAAAGGAGTCTTTAAAATAGGAAGTATGACATCTTCTTGGATGATTTTAAGAACTTCGCATTCCGCTGGGGGCCTCTAGTTCGGTTCCTCTCCAAGGGTCTCCCCTCAGCAGTTTGTCCACCCAGCGTACGAGCTCTCCATCTCTTTCAAGTGTGAATGTTGGTCCTTCGGATGATTATTTATGTGCGGACATTGCTACCACCACTGGGGGAGGGGGGAGGGTTATGGGGTTGGGAAGGTTTTTTTTATTTTTATTTTTATTCTTGTTCTTGTGACAACCCGACAGCTATTGGGGCGGAGCTCTAGCCACCACAGGTTGCGGGCCCGCTGGGTGCCACTGATTTATGCCCTTCCAATGTCACCTCTCCTCCCGTGACCAGGCTCTAGTCGCTTACCTGAAGCAGACGTGGCCCCTGCTAAGCTTCCAATGCACCTTTTAGCCTATGGCCTTCTTACGGACTAGGTCCCTGTTACCTCCCTTGGGCTATGTGTTTATATAGCCTGCCGTTGTAGCTGCCCCCTGCGTGGGAAGTTGTGCGCGATTGTCGCATGTCTTTTATTTTTGTTATCAAAAATTTAATAAAAAATCCTTAGACAAAAAAAAATAGGAAGTATGGGGACAGCCAGATCGCTTGTGCAAATGCACATCAATTTTTAAGTGCTGGAATAGGAGGAAGGAAGGACAACGTTTCAATATCAGCTGCCTGGGATTTGTGTGCGCAGAGCTGCAAAACAGGGTATTAGCCCCTGGATTTGTAATAGGGGACAGTAATGTATATATATATATATATATATATATATATATATATATATATATATATATATATATATATATATATATATATATATATATATATATATATATATATATATATATATATATATATATATATATATATATATTCACTGAAAACAAAACAAAGGTTACAGGGACATAATAGGAAATAGAATTGAAAAAACATTACTAATTCACTGAAAAAAACACAAGTTACAGGGACATTATAGTTAGGCTCAGATTTCACTTGCACAAAACCATAGATCTTCAGCAGTTATAGTTACATGGGCTAACTATAACTTACGCCCCCACAATGCACTGCTTATGACCTAAGATATTACATCACTCAGGACATGGTGACAGTGTCTGCCACATCACTGAAGCCATCTCAAATGACATCACTGATGAGTGAGTGCAAGATTGTCTGTGTAGCTCTGTAAGTGGGTGTGAGTCTCTGAGTGGGTCTGTGAGTGGGTCTGTAAGTGGGTGTGTGTCTCTGAGTGAGTCTGTGAGTCAGTGCACGAGTCTCTGGGTAGGTCTGTGAGTAGGTAAGAGAGAGTATGAGTGATTCTGTAAGGGGAAACGGAACCCCCCTCTACACCGGAACCACAGCCAGACTGCAGAAAAGACTCCAACGCATCCAGAACGCCTCCGCACGACTCATCCTAGACATCCCCCGCCACAGCCACCTCTCTGGACACCTGAGAGACCTGCACTGGCTCCCCGTCAGCAAGAGGATCACGTTCAGACTCCTCACCCACGCACACAAGGCTCTCCACGACTTGGGCCCCAAGTACCGCAACAACCGCCTGACCTTCTACACGCCAACTATTATCGACCACCTCGCCCTCGCCTTCGTTCCACGCATCCGAAGAGCCACCACGGGAGGAAGATCCTTCTCCTACCTGGCAGCCAAGACCTGGAACTCCCTCCCAATCCACCTCCATCTTACCCAAGACCACCTCTCCTTCAGGAAGCAATTCAAGACCTGGCTGTTCGAGTAGTAGCGGACCCCCCCCAAGTTCCTTGAGACCATCTGGGTGAGTAGCGCGCTATACAAATTGTTTGATTGATTGATTGATTGATTGGGTGTATGTGTGTGACTGGGTCTGTGAGTGGGTGCATGTGTCTGAGTTTGTCTGTTAGTGGGTGCATGTGTCTGAGTTTGTCTGTGAGTGGGTGCATGAGTGTCTGAAATGGTCTGTCAGTGGTTGTGAGAGTGTCAGAGTTGTTCTTTGAGTGGGTGCTTGAGTGGCTGAATGGGTTCTGCTTGTTCATTGCTCATTTTATGCCTTTTTCTGCTCAATTCAGACCTTAATTTGCCTCTTATTGCTAGTTTCTGACCTTTATTTTGCCTCTTTCTGCTACTTTCTGACCTTTATTTTCTTCTTTCTACTCATTTCTGACCTCTATTTTGCCTCTCTCTGCTCTTTTCTGCTCTTTATTTTGCCTCTTTCTGCTTGTTTCTGATCTCTATTTTGCCTCTTTTTGCTAATTTCTGACCTTTATTTTTCTCTTTCTGACCTTTATTTTTCCTCCTACTGCTAATTTCTGGTCATTGCTGACCTCTATTTTGCCTCTTTCTCCTCGTTTATGACCTTTATTTTGCCTCTTTCTGCATGCTTCTGACCTCTATTTTGCCTCTTTTTCCTAATTTCTCATCTTTATTTTGCCTCTTTCTGCTCTTTTCTGACCTCTATTTTGCCTCTTTCTGGTCTTTATTTTGCCTCTCTCTGCTCATTGCTGGCCTTTATCCTGCCTCTTCCTGCTCATTTTTGACCTCCACTTTGCCTCTTTTTGCTTGTTTCAGACCTTTATTTTGTCTCTTTCTGCTCGTTGCTTACCTTTATTCTCTGCCTCTTGCTGCTCATTTCTGACCTCTATTTTGCCCCTTTCTGTTTTTTTCTGACATTTATTCAGCCTCCTTCTGCTCGTTTATCACCTTTTTTCCCTTTTTCTGTTCATTGCTGACCATTATTCTGACTCTTTCTGCTAATTTCCGACGTTTATTTTACTTCATTCGACTAGTTTCTCAACTTTAGTTCGCCTCTTTCTGCTTGCTTCTGGTCTTTATTCTGCTTCTTTTGCTCATTTCTCACCTTTATTCTCCCTCTTGCTGCTTGTTCCTGACCCCTATGTTGCCTCTTTCTGCTAGTTTCTGACTTTTATTCTGCTGCTTTCTGCTAGTTTCTCACCTTTATTTTGCCTCTTTCTGTTCATTGATGACCTTTCTTCTGCCTCTTTCTACTTGTTTTTGACCTTTATATTGCCTCTTTCTGCTCATTACTCACCTTTATATTGCCTCTTTCTGCTCATTGCTGACCTTTATTCTGCCTCTTTCCCCTTGTTTCTGACCTTTATTCTGCCTCTTTCTGCTTATACTCACCTTTATATTGTCTCTTTCTGCTCATTGCTGACCTTTATTCTGCCTCTTTCTGCCCATACTCACTTTTATATAGCCTCTTGCTGCTCATTCCTGACCTCTATGTTGCCTCTTGCTTCTCATTTCTGATCTCTATTTTTCCTCTTTCTGCTCATTGTTGACCTTTATTTTGCCCCTTTCTGCTTGTTTAAGAACTTTTTTCTGCACCTTTGTGCTCATTCCTGACCTCCATGTTGCCTCTTTGTTTGTTTCTCACTTTTATTCCACCTCTTTCTGCTCCTTTCTCACCTTTATTTTGCCTTTCCTCCTATTCATGACCTCTAAATTGCCTCTTTCTGCTCATTGTTGACCTTTATTCTGCCTCTTTCTGCTCATTTCTGACCTTTACTCTGCCTCTTTCTGCTCATTACTCTCTTTCATGGTGCCCCTTTCTGTTCGATGCTGACCTTTATCCTGCCTCTTTCTGCTCATTGGTGACCTTTATTCTGCCTCTTTCTACTCAATTTGCACCTTTTTTTCTACCTCTTTCTGCTCTTTTCCCAGGGACCATGGGGCAGCTTCAAGGCCCTTGCAATCCCTGCCAGCTTCCTGCCTCCTGCGGGAGCCGGCATTGCTCTGACAGAAAGGGAGCTGCTGAACATGCAGCTCCCTGTCTGTGAGAGCACTTGTTTAGACTGTTTCCCTGCCCGCTTGACAGCAGGCAGGAAAACAGACAAAACTTCGCTTGCAGATTTTTGTCAGTTCCCACTTGCTGGAACCAGAGTATTTGCTCTGACTTGGTGGGAGCTTTCAAAGCTACAGCCAAGTCACAGCAAACAGCTATGTCCAGAGGATGGGCAACCCAGGACATAGCAAGAGCTGGCCCTAGGGGTGGCGGTCCAGAGGGACATTATTGGCTCCAGGAAGGGGGTCATGGGCCCTCCTCCTTACATCTTCACTGCCTGCCCTGGGGTGGTGGTGGTCTCCGAGGCTGAGAACGGCCCAGTAGGTGGGCCACTTAGACTACCTCCTTCTTTAAAAATTAAAGAAAGTCCTGGGGAGGTGGTGGTCTATGGGGTGCAGGATGGGTCTGTGGGGCCCCACTTCATATTTAAGTTACTCCCTAGGACATGGTAGACCCTGTGGCCCGGGGTGCACACAATGCCCCCGAGGGCCTGTGATATGCAGCCCAAGGATGTGTTGGTCCCCAGGGCCCAGGAGGGTTTTTCCAATCCCCACATTTTACTATACACTTAGACCCGGGGAGGTGGTTTTCCCCATGGCATGTGCGCCCCTCTCCATTTTTTGAATAATCCCTGCATGCCCTCGGGACCAGGCTCACCCGGGAGCTATAATTAAGTAACTCTCAGTGAATTAAAAACAAAAAACTTTTATGCTGTGGCGGGGTTCCTGGGGAACCCAAAGATCAAGGTTTGGGTGTCAGGGTATTCCTACCCTGCCCGTTTTTCTTTTTTTCCTTTTTTATTTTGTGGAATTCGGCTGGTTACCAACATTTTCTGGTTGAAGTGTTGGCAGCCAATCAGAGCTCTGCATTTCCCCTCACACGCTCATTATCATGTGCAAATTAGCCATAGATATGTTATTTGATTTCCCTTAATTTTTTCAACAACAACTGAATGAATTGCCAAATTTGGTGTCATTTCGTCTAGCGGTTCGGGCTGCAGTTGTGTCTAAAGCTCCTATGGGAATTGACATAGGAAACAAACTTTTTTTGACTCCCCCCGCCCTTTTTCTCAGCCCCTGCTTGGCGGATCAACCCGAACCTTTCCATGCACAACTAGAATCGCCAGGGTACTTGTTCTGGAAAATCTCATGAAGATTCATCAAACAGCATCAAAGATATAGGCAAGTCAAAAAACGCCTTTTCTATGAAAACATGGTCCTATTACTACCTACTGGCGGTCGCAAGTAGGTGTTATATTACACACACATATATATACATATATATTATGAAGCTCAGCTGTCAAGCTAGTAACTATAAGAAAAGAGTAAAGCATGAGGCCTATCCCCTGAATCGGTTTGAGTCCTCAAAACAGCAGCAAGATGTCAAAAGGAAGACATTATGGTCCTCTTCAAGCCCTGAGTGCTGAAGCCAGTCTGTCCAAGAATTTACACAGTAGGGTGCAACACCTTTTGCAGCTGCTATTGTCAACCTTTGCATCATACTACTCAATTCTTTTTTAAAGGCCTCAAACTTTGATTCCGGCGCAGATGATGTACACATACATCAAAAGGAGTTTTTATTGTTTAAGGATCCTTTTTTTGGCTTTAACACACACACATGTAGATGCAAGAGACAACATTAAATAAGTGTACAAACAGTACGACCCACAGCATATATATTTCCATGGACTTATGACTAAAGATCAAGAAGTATAATATGAATTATATAACAAATATCAGCCAGTGGGTTAGGGAGGTAACGACATCATGGACAACTGACTCAATTTAGTACATGTATAACAGAGAGAGGGTTATTGGCCTATCCTTTTGATGATCTCCTTTAAAGCAGATTGACTGGTCTGAAGATATGTGCGGCTGCCTAAGTAATGCAGAGAAGGAGACAATGTGTTTTGGCATAAGGTGTTCAAGGGACTGTGGCATACTGTGTTTGATCATTCCTCTTTCAAGTGTCATATGTTCCCTAGGTACCACCTGAGCAGTGATGTCAAGTAGTCTTCTGTCAGTTCTTTGCTAATTAGTTTTCAGGCTTATTAAGTCCTGGCCATTTGTAGCTACACTGTACGAACCCCTGAACTTGATGCTGCTTCACTTCCCGCTAACTAAGGAGTTCAATAATGTGGAGCAGTACTCCATTTTCCTCTTTAGTCAGTACTTAAATTCATTATAGGTCCTCCAGCCTGTCAGTTGCTTTGGTTTTATTTGAGTGCAAGGGGATACTGCTCTCAGTTGACCTAGAGATGTTACGCATCTTCAGGCAACTGATTCATAACAGGCAGGGGACATTCACTGTGCTCTGTGCATGCTGAGAAAAGTGCAGAGTGGTGGAATAATAAATGTGCTCACTCTGCTTTCATCCCTGCCTATTCTGCGTCTGCTGTAGTGTAGCTGAGAGATCCCCACCATGTAGGCATGGATATTTGGATATGGCAGGTGGTGCAGAGGACAGATGCTCAGCTGCCCGGTGGGCTGCTGGTCATATTACATGTTACATATATTACATGTTTCCACATCCTATTGCACATAGACAAACTAACATAATGCATACTAGCTAGTGTTTGGGATGAATATGGCTACTTATGTACCTTTTCTGCAGAAAAGATCCAGCACATACTCTAAGGACACCTCATGTGAAAGTACAGGCATCACAAGCGTTTTACCCAGTTGTGCAGCACTATACACACTGTGTGGCACTATACACACTGTGCATCACAGGATCCTTGAATATTTGTAACTTTGGTTCAGTGCTTAATTTGAGCTGGTGGTTTCTGGTGCTCAGCACCGGCACTTTTCATGAGCACCAGTTAAGGACACCTTAATTTATGCGGAGATTAAGTGATTTGCGCAGAATCACAGAGTGTTGAGCCGACGTCGAGACTCAAACCTGATTCCCCAGCTTCGAAGTTTGCAGCTCTGGCCATTACGCACCATCCTCTCCCCACTTTCATGATTAGTAGTTGGTTCTGTTTTAGGCGGCGCTAACGGCAGAAATTTACTGGTGCAAGCTGCCTCCTGACGAGAGCCGAGACACCTATTCTTTTGGTTCCTTATGCTCATGTAAAAGGTGATGTTGTGTCCCACTCACATGCCCTTTCTCCTCTTCCTTTGGGCCATCTTGATGTATGTACTTCATGATGACTCTACGGATGAATCTCTGAACAGAGTTTATTGCTGAGACGTTTACCAATCAAACAGATTCACGCGGTCTGTTAAATGCGTCATTAATCTGACATGTATATTTTTCTGAAATTTGTTTTCTTCAGGAGGTAGTGTAGCGGTGAGTTCAAAGTCATAAGCCATGGATCATAAGCTATACAATGTGTGAAATATCCTTCCTTCTCTGACTGATGTCAGTAACTGCTCTGAAAATGGAAGTCGCTTCAAAGCTGCCCGAGCGTCTGACTTTGATACGCAGTGTGGACAATGACTTAAAGTTTGCTGCGATAACAGGAACGGAAAAGACATGTAGGCAAATCAATCCGATCGTAGATTTCAATATTTCTTTACTGCCGAATCATCAACATGACATGTATAATAAATCCTACTGCAGTGTCACTCCTGTGGATGCGGTTGTATAGAAGGCAATGCATGCATGCGAGGTACAACTTCCTGCACTGATCACTGAAGCAGGTGCCTTAGCTCTGAGGTGGCTAAAGCTCCCCAGATAAGTCCATGTATCAGGGACTTTATATTTACTTTTTGTCCGATTATGTCAATTAAGATAAACCAGGGCTAACCTCCCATTATGCAACTGGTTGTTAAAGGAAAGCCAAGAATTGGGCCATGGTGTCCCATTTGACATGAAGTCATCCGAATAAGAGATATAACAGGTCCATTTAAAAACATTGCCTTGACATAAACCATCATGTGCTCAGTTATTCTGATTTACTCTTGTAATATTCCTGGCATAGTCCTGAATTCTATGAGTGAAGCAGGAGTGCTATACGAATAATTCACAATAACCAATAGCAAAATCTTTGGATATCGGAGCCCAAATTTCAGCGGTATTTGAGTACTAATGCTCACCGGATCCAACCAATGGGATCAGCAGTACCAATTAAGTAAGCAAGAAGAATTTCTTTTTGTTGTCTTGTAGAATTGATCTAATAGTCTGTATCTACTGGCTTCCAGGTGATTTCTCCTTTATGGATCAAGCAGGGTTTCAGTAACTTTATGGTGCCTACACTGGAAACCACACGGACGTGTATTTTGTGACCTGACCTTTATCTTGTGGGCAGGCGGGGGAGTGGCAAGAGGTGAGGAGTAATGGGCACAGCTATCTCATTCCCAAAGTTACACTCAAGAAACCTACCCTGTTGCCACCTTTCACAGCCTGGAGCTGAACTTTAAAGGCATGTGGTGCTGTTTCAGTATGAAGATTTAACTGCAGACAACAGAAACTCATTGTCAACGTTAACATTTTCTACAACGTTAAAAATGTAATTTACTGTGGCTTAATGATAATTGCTAAATACAATTAGGTTACGAGTCGTGAAATAAATAAGCATTGTCGGTGAGACTGGGGGGATTGAGGATCTCAGCAACTGCTTACATTGCTTTGCTGCTGTCAGCAGGGGCATTGTGCTTGGAGATCACTTACAGAAGTACCTCCAGGAAAAAGGATGCTTCCGGTTGAACACTAATAGCTAATAATAAACACTGAATTCCAAAATACATTCATTATTTAGTCTATACTCCTTCATAAATATTTTAAAAAAACATAAACACTGATTAGAAATTTGCAAAAAAGGTTTTAAATGCTTCCAGGGAAAGTTCTTCAAAGCGAGCTGGTAGTGATGGATAGCTTTCATAATGCCAGTCATTTCATTATTCATGGAGGCATATATTGAAAAGATCTCTGCAGGGAAGGTGGGTAGGTGACTGAACATTTTTCCTTTTAGGCATGAACTGTTCAGCTGCAGCATGCTGTCAGGGCAGGCACTTTGGTATACCAGCAGTCACGGCTCTTAGTGGGAGTGCTGGGGGGTTAGGGGGTAGTAAACTGTGGCCTTCGGCCAACCGGAGTTAAGTACATAAATACATAAATAAAATGAATTACGTTGTGCGCACTGCGACGCAGATGGAGTTGCAGCGCGCGCAATGAAATTAGTTTTATTTATTTATTTATTTATTTATTTATTTATTTATTTACTTAGCTCTGGTCGTCCGTAGGCCGGAGTTTACTACCCCCCCCCCCCCCACCCTGCCCCTTCCCCGCCCCGCGCCACTGCCCGCAGGACTCCCACTACTAGCTGCGACTGAATACCAGTCTACAGAAAAAGTATGCGATCATAGCAGAACAGGCACAGAGAGACCCTACAGTGTAATAAACCCAGTCCTGTCCACATGTGAAAGGAAATATTGTATTGTAGTCTTTCCCTAGGCACATATGTGTGCATTGGCAAATATATGAATGCCATGAACGTCCTAGGTGATGTACGGTTCCCATAAAAAGCCTTGCAGACCTGTATATGCTTACAGGACTGGTAGCAGGAGGGCTCTTGATGGACACATATCTCAGTGGTATGGCAGTTCAGAAGCGGCCCGTGCAGGTAATAGCGGTGGGCCAGGTTGGGGGGGGGGGGGGGGGCGGTTGTGACATATGACCATGAGGGAAAAAAATAATAAATAATTAATTTTACATCATCATCCTCTGTCGAAATTGCATGGAGCACTCAATATGAATCAAATCTCAAAGATTCCAATTATGTTAATATTTATTCGAAAATATTTTTAAAAAGTCATAGTTAACAACACATACAAAGCACAATATTTTTAAATACAACAAGATATTTTTAATAAGCTGTTTTTATATATTGGACATGAAAGGTTGCTCTTGTAATAAGTGTCCGACTTCTGAGTAAACTATACATGCATTAAAGTTTAGAACATCTCTGTACTGCTTACGTTTTGGTTGTACACAAAAGATTGGCACACTGCCAAATTCCATCTTTGTTATGTGATCTAAAATTCTCTTGTACTTTAAAATATTGTGTTTTTGCAAGTACAGTTAACTATGACTTTTTGTAAAAAATATTGGAGTAAATGTTTGAATCATATGAATGTGTTTCTGTTCATCATCAGCACACTCGTAATTATGATTAAACCTATAAGCACTTGCATCTGGAATAAAGGCATTCACGTGGCCTCCACGATGGATGTACGCATTATGGAGACAGAGTTGTGGCTCTGTTGGTAATGGTCCAATGTGCTATCAACATTTAACCCTCTTTTTGATGTCTCTACTGCTTTGCCCTTCTATGGCTAGTTAATGTGAAATTTAAAAGTCTGTCCATTTTACTGCTGTGCGATGTTGTATGCGAATTTCAGCGTTTGCGAACGCATTTGTGCTTGATACATATGGCCCTAAGTGATTTGCCCAGAATCACAGGATGTTCAGCGTCATTGCCGAGACTCGAAGCCATTTCCCCAGATTCTATGACGACTACCCTAGCCATTAGGCCAACTCCTCTCCCCATGAGGGAGGGAGACCATTATCGAAATGCCTCAAGGTCAAACACTCCTTGTTATAAAGAGAAAGAAAGTCGAGTCCGTAGCCTGAATGTCCCACTTACTTCGTCATTGGGTTCCTGCTCCATCTGAGTACCTACAGGGCCCCCATGACCTGCATCTTGTAGGAGATGCGTCTCTGTGGAGTTTAGAGTAGAAATTATTCAAATGAAATAATCTCTAATAGCTGGAACCAGAGCATGGTGATCCTCCTGAATCCACAACGCAAAAAAACAAAGAAAGTAACATCTTAACTTGTGTTGCGTCAAAGTTGCAGTATGGGCTCTAATAAGCAGTTTTAAAAGGTATCTGAATGCACCTATCATCAATCAACTCATTTTATTTGCTAGCTTTCCATCTGGCACAAGGAATGGTCACACGTAACGATTCAGTCAGAACGGAATTATCTTCATATCTTCATGCATGTCGTTATTGTCATTGTGTGTACATTAGCCAATTATGAAAATGTATCATGCATGTTGTTTATGTCTTTGTGTGTATGTCAACTTACACATTTTCATAGATATATACATGTTGAGAGTGTCTTTTTGTATGTGTTGGCCAACATAGATGTATAAATGTGTTCTTTCAGGGCATGCCACGACAGCTACGAGTGACAAATTGCACTTTGGGTTGCAGAACAATTTTCAAAGAACTATGACTAAGAAAAAGTTTGCATTATGCTATGTTATTTGTGCTTTCTTCATCAGACAGGTACCGGGCCAGTAGACCCCGGAATGATGCACATCAGTGACTTGCGTGAATTATGAGGCTCACTGTGTACACTTGCACTCAAATTTTAGGAGCAATAAACTTTTGATCACATAACACAGGCTAGTGTCTGCTTAGAAACTGACACACAGGGATCTGGATCAGTTAGGTTCTAGAAAAGCCACAAGACCTGTTCTGGGCCCAGGTAACAGAAACATGTGGACCACACATTCACAGTTGATGTCAGGGATCATTGTTACCACCAAGAACATCTGTTGTTTTTTTTAACGTTACCCTGATTCCCTGACTACATAATACAATCAGGTTAGGGACATTAAAGGTAATTTCAACACATTTCACAGGTCCCACTAGTAATCCAGTTTAGAAGTGCTCCCACCATGAGGAGGTTGAGCCCACTCAGCAAAATTAGTTGGCTGAGTGCCGACCCGATGATGAAGCATGCCACCAAAGTGCCAAGCTGGTTGAGGGTCTCTTTAAAAATCTTAAGGGATTCCAGGTTGAATTAGGTTTCTTTAAGACAACTGACTCCCCTTAGATTCTTTCTAGTCGTTTTTTGTGTAGAAGAATTACCCACTCCCCTTTGATACATTAATGAAAAAACAAAACACTGCAATAAAGGTCATGATTGCTGAATAGCCAGGTCACTGAAAACAACGTCATACTTAAATTGTGAAACACAACCAGAGACGGTAAGTCATTTTTAGCAGGGAGAGTGCAGATGGAACTCATACACACACTCATGCATTCATACACCCACATCCATTGGCAGTCTGCAAATTACCAGTAGTCATTTTTAGGTCGAGCCTTTACCATTCCGCAGGAATGGGAAATGGGGAGAATTCAAGTCGGCTATTTTCTCGTCAAACCAAAGGGCTTTCAGCCGCGGTTTTCTTGCAGTGCCCGTGAACCACGTGATAACATGCACGCGCATTCAGGGCCAGCCAGCCCAGCACATCAAAGGGCTTCTCCTCCCCTAATTATTCATGGCCGGCCGCAGGCCGGCCGTACTTTCAGTTTCCCCAGAACGGCTAATTAGGGGAGGAGAAGCCCTTTGATGTGCTTCACACCAATGCGCCTCAGTCATTCCTCTTCTTTGTATTTGCTTCCAGACTCCGATCTGCTCATGTGCACAAGACGCTTTACACATTACACTCATCTGCCTGAAGTGGGAGTTTTAAACAAGCAAAGCTGGTCCTTCTGTACTTGCAGTTTCACTTCTAATGTGTGTTGTTATTTATCATGATTTTTAGCTTAGGTGTATCACGCTTGTTCATGAGTTTGATCTCTTCATACTGTCAAATGTTTTCTAAGTTGTTTTGGATTGTCTTACCACTGGAGGTCTCCCTGTGCTACATTTAGCCTCTGACACATGCAACGCCACTCAACCACGCAACGCCACTCAACCACGCAACACCACTCAACCACGCAACGCCACTCAACCACGCAACGCCACTCAACCACGCAACGCCATGCAACTACGCAACGCCACGCAACTACGCAACGCCACGCAACTACGCAACGCCACTCAACTACGCAACGCCACTCAACTACGCAACGCCACTCAACTACGCAACGCCGCTCAACTACGCAATGCCACGCAACTACGCAACGCCACGCAACAACGCAACGCCACTCACACATGCAACGCCACGCAACCACGCAACGCCACTCAACCACGCAACACCACTCAACCACGCAACGCCACTCAACCACGCAACGCCACTCAACCACGCAACGCCACGCAACTACGCAACGCCACGCAACTACGCAACGCCACGCAACTACGCAACGCCACGCAACTACGCAACGCCACTCTACTACGCAACGCCACTCAACTACGCAACGCCGCTCAACTACGCAACACCGCGCAACTACGCAACGCCACGCAACTACGCAACGCCACGCAACAACGCAACGCCACTCACACATGCAACGCCACGCAACTACGCAACGCCACTCAACTACACAACGCCACTCAACTACGCAACGCCACTCAACTACGCAACGCCACTCAACTACGCAACGCCACTCAACTACGCAACGCCACTCAACTACGCAACGCCACTCAACTACGCAACGCTGCACAACTACGCAACGCCACGCAACTACGCAACGCCACGCAACTACGCAACGCCACGCAACTACGCAACGCCACTCACACATGCAACGCCACGCAACTACGCAACGCCACGCAACTACGCAACGCCACGCAACTACGCAACGCCACGCAACTACGCAACGCCACGCAACTACGCAACGCCACGCAACAACGCAACGCCACTCAACTACGCAACGCCACTCAACTACGCAACGCCACTCAACTACACAACGCCACTCAACTACGCAACGCCACTCAACTACGCAACGCCACTCAACTACGCAACGCCAATCAACTACGCCACGCCACTCAACTACGCAACGGCGCGCAACTACGCAACGCCGCAATGCCACGCAACTACGCAACGCCACGCAACTACGCAACGCCACTCACACATGCAACGCCACGCAACTACGCAACGCCACGCAACTACGCAACGCCACGCAACTACGCAACGCCACGCAACTACGCAACGCCACGCAACTACGCAACGCCACGCAACAACGCAACGCCACTCAACTACGCAACGCCACTCAACTACGCAACGCCACTCAACTACGCAACGCCACTCAACTATGCAACGCCACTCAACTACGCAACGCCAATCAACTACGCCACGCCACTCAACTACGCAACGCCGCGCAACTACGCAACGCCGCAATGCCACGCAACTACGCAACGCCACGCAACAACGCAACGCCACTCACACATGCAACACCACTCAACTACGCAACGCCACTCAACTATGCAACGCCACTCAACTACGCAACGCCGCTCAACTATGCAACGCCGCTCAACTACACAACGCCGCTCAACTACGCAACGCCGCTCAACTACGCAACGCCGCTCAACTACGCAACGCCGCTCAACTACGCAACGCCGCTCAACTACGCAATGCCGCTCAACTACGCAACGCCGCTCAACTACGCAACGCCGCGCAACTACGCAACGCCGCAATGCCACGCAACTACGCAACGCCACGCAACAACGCAACGCCACTCACACATGCAACGCCACTCACACATGCAACGCCACTCACACATGCAACGCCACTCAACTACGCAACGCCACTCAACTACGCAACGCCACTCAACTACGCAACGCCACTCAACTACGCAACGCCACTCAACTACGCAACGCCACGCAACTACGCAACGCCACCCAACTACGCAACGCCACGCAACTACGCAACGCCACGCAACTACGCAACGCCACGCAACTACACGCAACGCCGCTCAACTACGCAACGCCGCGCAACTACGCAACGCCACGCAACAATGCAACGCCACTCAACTACGCAACGCCACTCAACTACGCAACGCCACTCAACTACGCAACGCCACTCAACTACGCAACGCCACTCAACTACGCAACGCCACTCAACTACGCAACGCCACTCAACTACGCAACGCCACTCAACTACGCAACGCCACTCAACTACGCACACATGCAACGCCACTCACACATGCAACGCCACTCACACATGCAACGCCACTCACACACGCAACGCCACTCACACACGCAACGCCACTCACACACGCAACACCACTCACACACGCAACGCCACTCACACACGCAACGCCACTCACACACACAACGCCACTCACACACACAACGCCACTCACACACGAAAAACCACTCACGTTGCCAATAGGTCTCGCAGTACGACAGTTGGAGCCATTACAATTGCAAATAACAATGCCTTTCACTTTGGTTATCATTTTAAATACATAAAGGGCTTTGTCATTTACAAAACCAATAGCTCCAACTTTCCTACTGCGAGACCTATTGGCAACGCCAGTGCTTGTTTCGACATGTTAAACCTTTCTGGAAACGTATGGGATTACCCAGTATAAAAAATATTGCAGCTGATCAGTGACATCAGAGAGATTTTGGAAACTAACTTGGGCTGTACAGTGTTACCAGCAAACCTCAGGTAAACTTTGAACATGTGGTAATGTTTCGGAAAGAGGAGATATCTAGTAGGCCGATTGCTATCCCTTTTTAGGTTTCGCCTGGCGTTCGCTGCGCATCAGCGTTCGCACAGGTGAAATCTTATGTTAGAACAGTACGGGGGCTTTGTCCCGCCTGCTCTTCCATTGGCTAGCTCTATAAATAGAGGCTAGCCATTGGAAGACATGGTTGTCCATCACTCTTCCCCCGTCACTACGCGATTCGGGGGCGTTTCCGTGTCTTTTTTTAAGTCCTGCCCCCCCACACCCTCCCTCTCGCCGAGGAGTTATCCCGCCCTCCTCCCGCCATCAGCGATCCATTTGTTCCCGCCCTCCCTCCTGTTGTCCGTGCCTTCTCCCTCCCACCCGCCCGCCCACTGTCCGTGCCTCCTCCCTCCCCCCCACTGTCCGTGGCCTTTTATTTTTTTTCCTACGTTGTTCGTGGTCGGGAGAGCCAATGTTGTTGGCTCTCCCGACTGACCCTTGCTCCAGCTTGTTTTAGGACTTATGTTCTGCCGCACAGCACTCCCACAAGGACGCAAGGAGGAGAGATAATAAATGGCCCGGAGCCCCGTACCTCCTCGAGGCAGAAAACGTACAACTACGGCTGGGTCTCATTACTTTGCTACTTGGAAGCAGGCCACGTTCCTGGGCCCGACGGCGTGCCCTCCTCTGAGACTGTGTAACTGCAGATCAGAGTCCAGTGGAAAAACCCACTCCGGATGCTTTTAGGCAGGACTTTCAAGTATTATGCGCTTTCAGCCATTATTGACCGTCTGAGCCCAGACCTATTTTCGTCCCACAAGTCCGAGTGATGGAGTTCGCTGCTTGGTAACCTGCGCATAGACAAGACCCCTTCTCCCACCTGGGAAATGTCTCTTCATGAGACACAACAATAGAAACTGATTGTAAAGTTCAGTATAAGGAGTTTTTGTTTTTTTATGATTGCTGACCCAATCCTTGTCCTGATAAAAAGGGTAACTCCCTCCCTAACATAGATAGTTCGCTGCTTCCATGGCACTCAAGAAGGATACAGAGGACCAGAGACGGGAGGCAGCCTGGAGGTGCGTAACAGCAGCTGTGCTCGCCCTGCCACCCGTGCATGCTGCTCCGACAAGGGAACATTGTTTTATCTTCCATCCTTGTTTACCCATTCATGCAAATTCAGAAGGCTGCCTGTAATGGCACTTACACCAACCAGCACGGTGCAGCCCATGTCCTTTCATCTCGCTGCGGAAGCGTGCAGCTTGGTAGGGGGAATAAATAAGCCGGTGTCTGAATGATTTATCAACTGTATATGTAAACTGCCAAGTCTTGCTTTACTTCAGACGGGCCTGAGTCAGGGTAGCACTGACTGAAAGGGATGGGGGTTAAATGCACATCTCCCTTCTTCAGATCTATAATTTGTAGAATGTATTATCTTTCCGGAAGGCAGGCAAAGATCCCTGGTCGGGCCCATGCATCTTCCCGTCTTACTTCCTGCTGCTGCTGCTGCAAGCGGCCTGCAGTGTTTCCAGCTGATTAGTGTGGTTGCTGTAAAACAGTGCTTGCTTGCATCCGGTATTCCATCTGTTCTCGGGGCTTGATGTATTAAAGGGTTTTCCCCATTGTGTGTCTATGGTAAAATACGTGACTCGATGTGGTAGTACATATGGTTAGCACCTTGGGTTTTGCATGCACGATTTCCTCCAGGTCCTACGCCGAAGGACATGCACACATAAACAGTATGTAGAGGGAATACCATGCGGTAAAGTCAGTCACAAAGTGTTTTGTGCACTTTATTCCACACTTAATGGGGCACAACTTTGAATCTGGCGCATCAACCGATCGGATAACGCATATTTTGTTATCATCGACACACAGAATGCTGTTGGGTGTGTGTGTGTGGCTCTGGGTGTGTGTGTGTGTGGCTCTGGGTGTGTGTGTGGCTCTGGGTGTGTGTGTGGCTTAGGGTGTGTGTGTGTGTGTGTGTGGCTTTGGGTGTGTGTGTGTGTGTTTGGCTCTGGGTGTGTGTGTGTGGCTCTGGGTGTGTGTGGCTGGCTGTGTGTGTGTGTCTCTGGGTGTCTGTGGCTCTGGGTGTGTGTGTGTGGTAGTAATTGCTGTCTGTTGAGCTCGTCCAGTAGGGTACAATAGGTCTCACATTTGCGAGAGATTAAGCTATTGGCAATGTAAATGACAATGCCATTTATTTATCTGTTTTCAAAACCAACACATAAATACAATTTTTGTCATTTACAATGCTAATAGCTCTAACTTTTGCAAAGGCGCAACCGTTGCATTGTAAATGCTTGTTTAGTTGAAGCCTACCAGAGAGCGCAGCTGTCTGGTTTGCTAACGACATCTAGGGGACATTCAGAAAGCTTCCTTGAAAATGCATTTCGCCCATTGCTTACAAATTGCTTTGGGGTTTGTAACTCACATTTTCTTGCTTTCTATTTACCGGGTAGAATTGTTTTTGGCTGTCCAGCTTGAGTTTGCCTCTTCTGTTGCAGGTACCCTATTTACTGTATTCTTCCACCAGTGCTCGCGTTCTGTAAACAGGCCTTTTAATCTTGTTCTTATCTTGTCTTATCTTGTTCTTATCTTGTCACATTTGTTGTGCATTTAAAAACTGAGGTCAAATGTCATGCTTTTTATTCCAGGGAACTTGTTGTTTACTATTCTTTCTCTGATTTCAAAGTGAGAGGATGTCTGTGACAATCATGCATTCACCACTGCACTCTACATAACTTCACTCTGTAACACTCCTCTCTATGTCATTTTAATATGCAACACTGCACTCTACGCCACTGCACTCTACGCCTATGCATTCTTCTCTGTACCACTCCACTCCACACCAGTGCACTCCATGCCAAACCACTCTAAGCTACTCTAGGCACTCTGCACTCTGCCACTATGCTTTTCACCACTGTACTCTACCATTCTCCATCCTACTCTGAAACAATCTATTTGGTGCCACTGCGCTCAGCACAACTGCACTCAGTCCCACTGCATTCGGTGTCACTAAACTCAGTGCCACACCACTTGGTGCTACTACACTCATCATCACTGCCCTCTACTCTGTACCACTGCACTCTACTCTGAATCTCTGCACTCTATGCCAATCTTCTCTGCACCACTGCACTCTATGCCACTATACCCTACTCTGCAACACTTTCCGCCACTCTACTATATCATTGTACTCTATGTCACTGTACTCTACGCCACTCTATTGTACTATGCACCACTGCACTCTATGTCATTGCTCTCTATGCCAATCTACTCTGAAACCCCTTTATGCCACTGCACACCAAGCCACTCAACTATACACCACTGCACTCCATGACACTCTACTCTGCAACGCTGCACTCTCTGCTACTGGACCTAATGCCACTCTACTCTATGCCACTAAACTCTACTCTGCACCACTCTACTCTATGCCACTTTATGCCAATGCACTCTACTATGCCCCACTGCACTCTACACCACTACAGTGTAGGCAATTCCACTCTACTCTGCACCACTCTACTCTGCACCTCTCCACTCTATGCCACCCCACTCTATGCCGCTCTACTCTGCAAAACTGCACTCTATGCCATTGCACTGTACACTAATGCACTCTACGCCACTACTCTATGCCACAGCACTCAACCTTGCATCACTCCACTCTACCTTGCACCACTCCACCGTAGACCACTTCACTCTACTCCGAAACAGTCTACACCACTGCACTCTATGTCACTTTACTCCACTCAGTGCCACTCCATTCTACAGCTCTCCACTCTAGGCTACTGCACTCTACACCACTACTC